>NC_140971.1:43787329-43869829 GCF_056783735.1 Eptatretus burgeri | reverse complement strand
CTGGAAGGACTCCGTTCCATCTTCTGAAACCCACATATGGAGATAACGAAAACACACACACATGCATGCATACGCACGCGCACGCACGCACACACACACACACACGCACACGCACACGCACTTGGCCGATATCAGCAATTCTTCATTTATTGGCCTCAGCAGATTGGAATAATTTGATTACCCACTACAGTATGTACTGTATACAACCCAAAAACCTTGTGTATCTTTCATCCTTGTTTTGGTTGAATTACAACGAACGATTAAAAACAACAACATTGCATCATAAACGTTTCAAGATGTGCAGAAAAACATTATTATTTATAAACAGCTGCCAATTATCGTGTGACAGGTAAAAAAAAAAATTGGCTCTGTCATTTGGAAAACGTGTTAATATGGCAAACGGCTCAGAAAGTGGGTGTTATCAGTTTTGAAACTCTCAAAGAGAAACTCGATAACGTTTTTAAAGCAAACCCGGTTCATGTTAAGATAATCAACAGTCTTAGAAACAGCCGCAAGGCCAAAGGAAAACGCAATCGCTCATATGCGAATGAGGTTAAAAGTTAAAACCTACTGTACCTGTACATCTGTACCTCCATCCTGACCATACCAAGGTGGTGTGTTACCCGAGCATTAATTATTGACATCATACATTCCAGGCATACCCGACTCCATTAAAGTGTCAGTTAAATTTGTTTTTTTCACATTTAAAAGATTATAGTTCGTTTCCCGCTAAGCTCGTTAAATCACTGGCTGAGGAGCCTCGACATCTGTGTGGCAAACAGAGCCTGTTCCAAATTCCGTACGAAGTTCCGCACAGATAAAGTCCACAAAAATGAGAACCACAAAGGCTAACCTTTGAAATATAATTTTTTAAATATGGAATTCAAGTGAAAAATTAACAAAATTCAAATAAAAAGGTATATCAACCCAGAGGGAACACAAAATGTCAGCAAACACTTTTCACTACTCAAACCAACATGGAGGAACTCTGAACACGAGGTCGATGGAGGTTTTTATCGTTTTCATTATTGAAGTGACGGGTAGATAATGAAAGCACATCGCACAAAAAAGTTAAACAATGCTGTCTAAAATGTCGTCTAAAAATGAAATTACACAACATTTTAAGCCAGCAAGGCACCACCCAAGGGACCGCCTGTCATTGCGGCCCAAACACAGTCGGTTGATGCGAGATGTGTACGGTTTTTAAAAATATCTATCTAAGTCGAAGTGACGGGTTGTATAATGGAAGAATGCACAAAAAGGGGAAACGTTGTGGAAAATAAAATTTCACATTTTCAGCGAGCAGAATTTTCATATATATGTATGCATGTAAATAGACATATACATTATACATATTCATGTACAATATCCAAATACATACATACATATCGATACCAATAAATGTAAGTGTGTATGTGTCAGTCAGTGTGTCTCCTCAATAACTTCAAAACTGTGAAACCTAGCAGCCTGAAGCTTTGCATGCATACTAAGGGAAGTCCAAGGGAATGCACGAGTGAAAATTGGGTGTTTGGATTAATTAAAACACCCCTTTTGAAGATAATTAACGGCCTTATTTAATTATCCTTTATCAAGGCAGCGTTCTGCTTGGTCACCTCGCTTTCCATCGCTGGGGTCTTAATTTGCCATTTTTTTTGACATGTTCAACAATGCCTTGACTCGGAACAAGCCGGAACAGTTTCTTAATGATAAAGTGCTGAATTTTTTTTTCCACTTTCCTCAGTCATGTCATCGAATGCCTGATCTTCATTGTTACAAATTTCTGTATACATTGCTTTTGTAAGTGCTATAGCTTTCAAATTTAGAGCATTATATGATGCGATTTTCCACAATGACCTCTCATGGACCTAACAGCTTGAGTGCTTAAGCCACTTGACGAGCGCTCTACCAGCTGCTTGGTTGTTCGTTTGCAAGACATGGTCATACACGGCAAAAGTACCCGAACTGTTACTCTGCACTGTCCCTCTGAAATACAACCAAAAATACATCGATCGACGGAAAAAGTTCAGACCTCACCGCCTGCGTTGGGCCTCGCAGTGTCGTGCAGTGCCTCAGGTGGTGGCTCTCCCCCGGAGTTAGGAAGGCAAAATAAATTAGAGGATTAGAATAAGTAAAGCAATGGGACAAATGAATGAAGAGATCAAAAAATAATTTTAAAATGTTTTCAGTGGCTTTAAAGCAATGAATCCCACACCACGGCTGGATTGCCGAGAGGTATGCAAATTCGCTCTCAGCTGTCTTGCCTGGGTTCGAGTCGTTTCACCTTTTTGGGCAATTTGCTTTCATTATCTTGCCAAAACAAAGTTTTTGCAAGATATGTTAGTCAGCTTGTATGTTTTTTTTTAATTTTTTTATTTTTGTCTGTAATCACGAATAAAAAATTCTGCAGAGCACAGTTATCATTGGAAATTTTTGTAACTTCGCATATCAGAGGCCTATAGAGGTCCCTTTTAGCGCATAAAATTTTGAAGGTCAAGGTCAAAGGTCAAGGTCACTTTGTCGCAAATCAGGGTAGTCGACGAAACCCTTATTTTTTGAGTAATTTTGATCGGATCGTCTTCAAACTTCATGGGAATATAGTTCATCATCCGCCGCTCAGCTGATTAATTTTTGGTGGCGATTGGCCTTGACCTTCATATGTTTTTTTTTGTTTGTTGTTTTTTGTCTGTAATCACGTATAAATCACTTTGCAGAGCACAGTTATCATTGGAAATTTTTGTAACTTCGCATATCAGAGGCCTATAGAGGTCCCTTTCAGCGCATAAAATTTTCAAGGTCAAAGGTCAAGGTCACTTTGTTGCAAATCAGGGGAGTCGACGAAACCCTTATTTTTTGAGTAATTTTGATTGGATCGTCTTCAAACTTCATGGGAATATAGTTCATGGTCTGACGCTCAGCTGTTTAATTTTTGGTGGCGATTGGCCTTGACCTTCATGGTTAATGCCTGAGGTCAAACA
Organism: Eptatretus burgeri; assembly: GCF_056783735.1. NCBI lineage: Eukaryota > Metazoa > Chordata > Myxini > Myxiniformes > Myxinidae > Eptatretus > Eptatretus burgeri. The sequence goes on along the minus strand of NC_140971.1, from coordinate 43,866,854 downwards.
TATTTGACCCCAAGGTCATATTTTCAAGTTTTAGGAACCATATCGTGTAGTACCTCAAATTGAACACCTCGATGAGTGCTTTCTAGATATGTCAAGCTTGAGACATTATGACGTCATTTGGTGACGTTATGAGGAAAACGCATATTTTTCATGGTTACTCTGTAGAACGATTCTCATCCGAATCTCTCGTAGGCAGATATTCCTCAAGGAGTCGCTCCTGGTGGATAGCAGCTCTGTTCACCTCAGTGTGATAAGAAGTCACACGTGGTCACCTTTTGGCAAGGTACGGGTCACCCTGCGGGTGAAATTGGTTTATTTGTAATGTTATTTAATTTAATTAGCAGCTTGGAGCGATGTTGTCTTTTATATCAAAGTGAATGAGATGTTGCTTGTTTGTTTGTGATGCTAATCCTCTGAGCTTCCAAGGTTAATAGCCACAAAACTTTATAGAATCATATTTTCAACTATGATATGCCTTGTTCGGGGTTTTAGGCTGTTATTTTCTCAATTCATAACTCATAAACACACGAGCTACCACCTGTCACAGGGAAGAGGTGGGAGGAGTGAGGGGAAGGGGGCAGGGTAGGAGAAGGGAGGGAGTGGGCATGGAGTAGGAGGGGTGTGGGAGTCTGGAGGGAGGGGAGGTGGGAGAAGGGAGGGAAAACGTTGTGCGGTGGGAGTCTGGATGGACGGGAGGTAGGAGGAGGGAGGGGAAACATTGTGTGGTGGGAGTCTGGAGGAAGGGGGGCTGGGAGTCCAGAGGGAGGGAGGGCATGGGAATCTGGGGTGGGAGGAGGGAGGGGAAGGGGTGTGTTGGGAGTCTGGAGGAGGTTGAAAGGAGGAAGGAAGAGGAGGGAGGATAAGGGGTGGGGTGGGAGTTCAGAAGGGGGTGGACTTAGATGAAGAGAGTGACGTCATCGGCAAAGCTTTTCATACTGTGTCACACCCTGTGCAACATGGATAATGTATGATTAAAGGTGTCGTTCTCATTTCAACACCCAATAAATGGTAATTCTCAACACCTGTTTTACCTTTCATCTTGATTTGCAGGATTGCGATCCAATGTAGTTTGAAGTGACTCAACCATATCCTGTGGTGTATACTAATAGTTGTCAAGGCCTCCTTTGGTTCTCTTCAAAGTTGTTTCCGCTCACCCCGGTCCAAATAAAATTTAATTCTAAAATATTGTTGTACTGCATGCTCTTTGGACTCAAGCAAAGTCACATTGTCCTTTTATTTTAATTGATAGTCTGACATAATGGTACAGAGATAACACACTGACCATTGAGCTGTTTAGTTTGGGTTCAATTCCCAACCTGACTATAAATGGTCGGATTGGAGTTTCACTGGCATGGTGTTGCATCACAAAGTGCACTGATCATCGGGTGGATGTAAAGCTGGCTGGTCTGTCTGCTGGCATGAGCTGGTGGATATTAAATATCCTGTGGTGTCTTTTGAGAAGAGTAGGTGAGTTATTAATGGCACCCTGAACAAGTTTCAAATTACTCCCAAAGCCATATTCAGTCATCAAGTCGGAGTCAGACATTAGACTTGGCCAGCCAGTTCGTAAAATATTTGGGTCAAAAACTTTTTCCAACTGACGCCATAAAAATATTGGAATAATTGGGGCAGTTATAGTACTTTTAGTTGTAGTGCTTTTGTTAGAGTTGCCACAATTCTATTTAATGGCGCTCACTTCCCGCACCTATACTCGTCCATGTTCAGGGCTGCAGTGGGCAAGGTGGAGCATTTTAAAAGAGAAAGCACTACCAAGACAGATAGAGAGGTAAAAGATCACCAAAAAACCCAAAATAACGCGTTTATACAAATAAGAGCAAACAAGGTACCTTGTGGGGAAATACTACACAGTGCATCATCATTTATGGTCCAGGTTTCCTTAAATTTTTGAACAGTGTTACAATATTCTGCTGCCTTATACTCTGCAACAATGTGTGAGCGTATTAAGGCCTTCAGACTTACTGTACAGACAACTGTGTTCCTCGACATTTCTCTCAATTTTTGCCTTCCTGGTTTTGTATATTGTCATTTTTCCACAGGTAAAAAATGAAGTTAACATGGAGATCTGGTGACTTGCCTTATTTCTTTAACAGTGTTGTAAAACGTGTTGGAGAGAAGTGAAATAGCAGGTTTTTCATTGGTCAGAAAATTGGTTGAAGATGGCGTCATTGTAGGTGTTATATGTAAAACATGGAGCAACCTCCAACTTAAGTTTGCCATCATTTTTGGTGTTGGGTAGAGATAGAGTGAATCCCAACATGGATGAACAGGCAAAGGAAGTGTAAGAATCTCATGCCAGGGAGTACCTTGCCAGGTTGCAACAACTATATCATGGAGAAAATGGATAACTAGCAGGTACATAGCTCACAGAAGGATGTTTCAGATGTGCCAGGGACTTTACAAGTCGTAGTAGTAGTAGTAGTAGTAGTAGTAGTAGTAGTAGTAGTAGTAGTAGTAGTAGTAGTAGTAGTAGTAGTAGTAGTAGTATAATAATATTATTTTGTTATGCTTATTGACAACCTTTTGTTTCCCCACATCTAAAAATGCACCGAATAATATTTAAACAAAATTCTCTAGATATTTCATGCATGGGAGCGAGCAACCAATTGCGAAAATAATATGAATATTTTTTTATTCTATAAATAATAAATAATGTCCCAAGATTTTAAGATCACCATGGGATCTTTAACATCCACCAAGGAATGCTGTTAGACGGTTCACCCAGTTTAACATCCACCTGAGGGAGGGCACACACATTGATGAATGCAAAATGCCAGGATGACAGTTTATAGCTGGGTTGGGCTTTAAACCCATGATAGACAGATCAGAGGTCAGTTCAGTGTGTACACCTCTAGACTATCCTGCCGGATATACTCTTGTAAATTGCAAAAAAAAACATTAACCTTGGCGTGTCTTTCGGAGGAATTTTGCACACCACACCTGTAGATCATACAGGTGCCAAAGGATGGTGATCAGCCAGACTTTTCTTTTTCGTTAAGGCTGTTGCGTGGCTTAATCTAAATGCAGTCACAAGAATGTTACTTTCGACGATACATGCAAGCATTTTTATATCGACTTTTAATTGCCACAATAATCTGGATGAGATGGATTAAGTTGTTAAATAAACTTCACAACCTTATCCTCTTCCTTCTGACACAAAATGGGAGAAGTTTTGCTTTATGTATGAACCAAAACTCCATACACGTCCCATTAACACCCCCCTCCCCGCCCTTCCTTGCACTGCTGTTCTCTTCTGTGCTATTACAATTATTATCCCTTGAATTTTGCTTTTTGCTGCTCCCCAAATCTCCCATCCGAGGATGGAAAAGGGATCTCCCTTTCCACCCTTATCCTCTTCCTTCTCTTTCTTTTCTGATTTTATTTTGCTCAATTTTTCCTCATTCTCTCTTTCCACACAGTCTTTTGCTTCTATGTAAGTTGACCATCGCTAAATTACGAAGTGGACCATTCCGAAAAACTGAAGCCACTGCTGTGGACTACACCAACATGGAAAAATCTCAGTCATCCAAAACAAGATTATGTTTTATTTACATCAATGAAGCAATTATCATAACTTGTCTTAGACAATGATGCAAACAATGAAAACATTGACAGCATAATGAGACGCAGTGCTCCTCAGATGTGAAATAACCATTTGCCGTTTGTAGCACATGTGCGAATAAGCATTGCAAGGTGAGGACATTTATTATTGTGGGATGTGTACACATGGCACAGAGCCATACCTCAGAAATGCCTTTGCCAATATGCTCAAACTGTGTCTCGATGAGGTTACGCATGATGTCCAAGAGTTGAGGTCTTGATTGTTCAAGTGCGAGAGCCAGAGCTGAGCGCTCACTGCTTAGGCCAGCCTGATTGCGCACCTGCAGACACATCCCTAAGTCAGTGGCCACTGCCAGCCCAACGAATACAGATTCTTCATTGACATCACTGAAGGTCCAAGCAAGAGCAGGAGTGAAGGTGGGGGGAAGGGGGAGGAGGCGGCTTTCAAATCTGTGCATAACAAAGAAAGGAGAAATACAGGAAAGACAACGGAGATAAAAGGGTCGACAAAAATAAAAATGTGATGATAAAAGAAAAACAAGTTAAATATTTCTCAAAGTGCTCATTTCTACTGGGAAAACTGACAAATAACATGTTTACAGAAGTTAAATTAAAGAGGGAAATGTAAATAAGCAACTCGTGGACAATCACACACATATATGATTGATCTCATCATGCCGTGGATGGGTGAGCACTCTGACACAGGAAACTCTACTGACTTACCACCACTAAGCCGGTACTCATTTTGTCGACCTCAAAAGGATGACAGGCTGAGTCAACCCATCTGAGGTTATTTTAGCATGGCTGGGGTCACCCATCTGTGCTATAAACTCAAGACCTTAAGATCCTATGCAAACTACCCCATTAAGCCACCTTAAAAGCTTACATATAATGTATGGTGTTGTTACAAAAATGGTGGATTATAAAATCTGAAATTACCAAGTCTTGGAAAAAGTAAGTAAGCAATTTGAAAATACGAACGATGTAAAAGGTGGAAGAGAAAGAGAAAAAGAATGAAAATTGGTCGGAGGCAGCCACATCCCTACCCCTGTGGCTTATAGGTGATCGTTAAAGCCATCGGAGAAAGTGCCATTTGAATTCAGGTGATTGAAGGCTTTTGGGTACCCAGCAGAGCAGGTAGCCAATGGTCACAAAAGAATCGGAAAAACCATGTGAGAAATCTCTATTGAAACGAGGAACACAATGTGAGAAAGTTTTCATCTGATTTTGAGAATCGAAAGCGATGGATTGCACTCGTGACGTAATAGACACATTCCACATGTAATTGAGCCCAATAAATGTTTCTTTTGACAAACAGACGTAAAGAAAGGATCGTTTATAAGAAACATCAATCAGATACACCTACAATTTGGTGACGCGGCCCCTTCCATACGTATAGCGGAGACTTGGGTAATGTGGGATCTTGGAGAAGTTGGATTCCATAGAAAAATAACTTTGCAAGTAGATCTTTTGGTTCTTTCATGACATTACATTACATTTCGAGTCTGGTAGATATTGGTATGGCCCTGAATAATGAAATGGTGATAGGCATATCCCATCTCGCCCATGAAGGCAGGATGGAATGAGGAAGTTTACCTCCATGTTATACTCCATTCTCTCTCCTGTACGGGTATCACATTTGATTTATATATCTACTATATATAAACCATGCATAGAAGTGTTTGTGGATGTGTACGAAGACTTTCTTTTGACCTCGACCCAATGAAGGGGACAATAAGAGGGAATGGCATCCATGTAAATATTATTTACAACATTCCAGCAACACATGAGTAGCATCAAGGAAGATCGAATGCCATGTAGTTATTTTAGATTACACAGGTGAACCGGTGAGCCAAACCCCCAGACAAAAACGAACTGGCTGATATACTCCATCTTGTGTATGGGGCCCGCCATGACAGCAATGGCGAAAGCCACTGAAATGCGATCAGAGCTCAGTACCCAATTGCTCAATGAAAAGGTTTGGTGGCAAAAGAAAGTCAAACTCCGAATTGGATGACTGCATCAAAATGTCCCACAAAACAAGGTGCCTGGGAGGGTTTTGACGCATGTATTGATATTTTTAGATGGAAAAGCATCTTTTGAGAGGGTTGACACTACCAGGTCTGCTTTGTGGGTGTATTTTCCTCACTTGAGCTTCCCTGGCTCCTGAGGTCAAGGAAGCTATTGTGTATGGCACGTGGCAGACTGGTCGCCACAAACCGGTCACCACTATCCGCCTCCCTCTGACCCCGTTTGAGCCCCCTGGGTTAAGTTTTGCATAATTTGCCCTTTCAGTCGGCTCTTCAATGACAGGCTGCGTAAGCGAGTGTTCATGCAAAAGTCTTCTCAAACCCCATACGCCTTACCATTCAACCACCTTTATTATATAATTCCAACCCTACTCACCCCAACCAAACTCCACAATACTCCACAATACTTGGACCTCCTAGATCCTCATTACGTACCAATCATAATTCTTGATCCTCATTATGCCACCAATTGTAAGGCTTTCCATTCCACTCATGACTTGTTATTTATTCGGTGAGCACCTCAGGTTTTGACTTTCTTCATGAATACAAACAATGCCTCATAATTCATTACCAGGCTCGAAAACATAAAGATAATCGTTTTTTTGCCCATCATGGTCATTAAAATACACCAGTTCAATTAAATAATGCCAATAATGCCCATATATTCATTTCCTGGAAAGGAAATGTCAGGTCGTATACAAAATATTATTATGTTTCCTCTCCAGTTCCTCTCTCTCAATTTTTTTTCCTGTTTATTCATTCATTTGCTTGTTGCGTACAAGTGTAGCCCCACTACCCCAGTGTCGTGAGGTTTCCCTTTTACCCTTTGCTACGTCACTCGATGGTATTAATTACATAAACCTCGAAGTTGTATTCAGGACTAAACAGATATGTAAATTTCTGTGCAACAGGCAACAGAAAAATATAATTTTTACTGAGTTAGTGGACACAATGGACAGTGTTAGGACCAGGGGCCATAGCTTGAGGGTAAAAATGATGAGAGTTAGAACAGTTTTAAGGCAGGGGGGGTCTTTCAGTTGGAGAGTAGTTAATGCATGGAATGGTCTCCTCGGAAAGGTAGTGGCAGCGGAGGGGGTGGGAAAGTTAAAATGGGATTTAGATGTAGTTACCTGGATGCATTGGAAATCAAGGGGTATAGGGATACTGTCTGGTGTGCATAGTAGTTAGTTTGAGTGTGGATGGGTGATGATGCTGAGGTTGGTACAGCACAGGCATGATGGGCCGAATAGCCTCCTCCTGCATCGAAGTGCCTTGTGTATCCTCATTGTTTGATTATCTATTAGTTTGAGCTACTACGGTTGGCAGTTTCATTGCAACTTCACTTATTGCAAAACGGACCAGGATCAAAACAGCACAAGCTAGAATGGTACTCGGTAGAGCACATACCTCTGCCCCATAATGCCTGATTCATGAGAACATATTGAGTCCAATACATTTATGAAATATCATGCTATATATAGTTTTTGGCCATATCTTTCAATGGTGAAGAATCACTTTAAAAATTCTAGTAGTCGGATCCAGATTCGGATCAACATCAAAATCTAATCAGTTCGTCGTCATCACACACCGAGCCTGACCACAAAATTTCATCCTGATCCGTCCACAACTTTTTGAGATATCCTGTACTCAGACAAACAGACAAACAGACATAAAGGGGTGAAAACATAACCTCCTTCACCTTCGGTGGTGGAGGTAATGAATGTTTCCTTGATGTGCAGAATGTGACAGGGGTCATTAAGAAGGGTACTGCAGGAAAGGGTTAAAATATCCCTTAATTATTGTGGATAGTAATTTCACCACAAGCAAAAATGTGGAATAAATCCACATGTGAAGCTGTGGCGAAATAGGTCACATGCACATACAAGAGCATATACATATAATGCAAGCAAAAGTACCTGTCCCCAGTGATGGGAAAATTTTAAGTTAATCTATCAATTATTTTGTGGATTTTTATTAATTGTGAAACACACCAGTACACAAACGCCACACAAAAAAACAAGTCCTGGCGAGGGTCTGCAATCACTCTCTGATTACTCTTTTTCTTTTTATACGTAATCGAGCATCGTAGAAGTCATTTTTATTAAGCTGAATTTACTATGGGTAAAGTTTGGAATTGATTGGTTGAACCCCTTTTCAATCCAATATGGCTGCCAGACCACATAACTGATGAGGTCATCGTTATGAAACTTTTTTTCTCCCTTGGGTAGGGAATTACATATTTAAACTTTCGTATTGATTGGTTGAGCAGTTTCAAAGAAGAAGATTTTAAAAGTTTTTCCTTCTAGCCATTATGAACTAGCAGAGTACTACCCACCCTACGGGCGATTTTGTTTCAAGCATGCAATGTGTTCTTCTGATGCATACCTTTATTTGGGCAGTGTATCAGCAACTGACAGCTCTGTATAGGCAAAATAATAATAATAACCCGAGTTATGTGCATGAAGCAAAAACATACCAACCGCTTACAATTCAAAACATTTCACATGCACTGGAAAACGTGGGGACAGCAATACTGACTGCACTGTAAATGGTGGAGACTTGTAATTCCCTCCCCACCTGGAGGCATCGCTACACAATACACATTTACAAAGAGAATTTGCGTTCCCCCAACCCCTCCCCCATCCCCCCCACCCCCAAGACCACCGGCAAAGATAAAAACACTCCTATACACTATTTCGGGTGATGCTGATCCTATGTAGCAAGTCTAGATGTAATCAGCTCACAATTGTAGGAGTAGCGTGACAAACAAACACACACAAACCCACAAACAAACACACAAACACCGGTCGGTGAATTATAGAAAGGATGCCAGGCCACATGACCAATGATGCTATTGTTTTCAATTTATATTTGCCATGGCTAGGCGATCACCAATTTAAACTTTCACTTGAGATTTAAAAAAAATTCTGTTTTTTCTGCAATCTCGAGGCTCGGATGAGAGCGAACACACAGAAATGCACAACAAGGGGAGTAGGGGACAAGATGGGTGGGAGAGGGAAGGAAAAAAGTGTGGAACAGAGACATGAGGAGATCGGTGGAAGGGAGAGGGATGGGGTGGGGTACACAGGGTAAACAAGATGGACACGACAGGGACTTTCAGGTCTTTACATGACAGGGACTTTCAGGAAGGAAAGCAGGAAATTTGAAGGAGTTGGGTTTGGGGTGGATTAGTGGGGGTAGAAATGATCGTGGCTTTGAATGGGGGAAGATGAGAGGCAGTGGTGAACAGCTGTTTTGAAGACCTGGAGGGAAGAGTGGGATTGAAGAGAGTGTGCGAGTTTGTTCCAAAGGTGGGAAAACAGGGGAATGAAAGAGTGAAGGTGAGCAGTGATTCTTGATTTTGGTAATTTTACCAGAAGGGGGTTGCTGGCAGACCTTGAGCACCCTGCAGAATATGGGGAGAGGGGGGGGGGAGGATGGACATATTGCAGACAGGGCAGGGGAGGGGATGGGAGGGGGGGCGAGGCTGGAGAGGAGATAGTAGAAGACAGAAAGACCATGGACCTGCCTGTAATTTCAGAGAAAAATGATTTTAAAAGTTCAACTGCGATCCAATATGGCTGACATACCAGGTGACTGATGATAATAAGAACGGAGAGTTTAAAGAAAGAAAATGGATTGAAGGCCAGAAACGGTACTCCCTCGATTTACGGAAGGGTTACTCTGCAAATTCCTTCTGTTAGCTGTATTTCCATGAATCGAAACAAATTTTGCCATATACTCCCATTATATAAGTGGAGATAGGTTTCTACGGAACAAAATCTTCACTCTCGGATGTAACAAATACACTTAATAAGGCAACAAACTTTATTACAATACTCTGCACATTACTTTAAACTCTTAACAATTAATGTAATACTAATGTATGTGTACTTAATGGAGATCAAATAATAATCCAAACATTCAGCATGCGCTCCATTTTTTCCATCACGTCACTTCGATGTCGTGATAACTTTTTAGCACTTAGAGGTGTTAGGGTTAGGGTTAGGGTTAGGGGTCGCTGTTAGGATGAGGGTTAGAGTTAGCTATTAGGATGAGGGCTAGGGAGTGAAATCCCAACTGCAGAAGTTCACTCCAGGAGCGAACGGAAGGGGATGCTAGGGGAGTAAAGGGGGGAATTGTGAGTAGGGGTGGTGGGGGAGATCTGCATGAACCATCCATACATTATTTTATAGCTGGGACACCCATGCATCTGATGATAAAATGATGAGTATGAAAGCACGAAACTTTAAAAATTATTTACTTCATGGATCGTAACGTGTATTTATTTAATTAGGCAGATATAGAGAATCGTGACTCAGGCGCGAGTCATGAATCGTGAATCGTGAATCGTCACTTTGTGACTCAGGCTCATCACTTTCTTCTGCCTCTTGGCAGTCGACGAATCTGTGGCACTGGTCTTGCACTTAGAAGCCATGTTTGATCAATGAGCAAAAGAGCAGCATGAGAGGCAAATCTCCGGACCCAGGACACGCTGCACATAAGCAGTCATGTGGGAATTGTGGGTATCCGTGGCAGGGGTGAGTAGTCTGCCCAATGTTTGTGGGCGTGTTGGTTGTTGCTAACGTTTTACTCAGCTGGGGGTAGATGTGGTGAAAAGTTTTAATTGGGGGAGTGATATTTATTTATTTATTTATTTATTTGTATACCTTGTTGAGGCTCGTATGAGAGCTAACACACAACTCACAGCAAGGGGGCATGAGACAAGAGGGGCGGGAGTGGAAGGGACAAAACAGTGGGGAACAGACACATTAGGTGAACTGTGGAAGGGAGAGGGATGGGGATGGGACGGGGAACATGGCGAAGAGAAGATGGACATTACAGGGACTTTCAGGAAGGAAAGCAGGGGAATTGAAGGAAGTGGGCTTGGGTGGATTATCGGGGGTAGAAAAGATCGAGGATTTGGATGGGGGAAGATAAGAGGTGGTGGTGAACAGCTGTTTTGAAAGCCTGGAAGGAAGAATGGGAAAGAATAGAGTGAGGAAGTTTATTCCAAAGGTGGGAAAAAAGAGGAATGAAAGAGTGAAGATGAGCAGTGATTCGTGATTTTGGTAGTTTTACCAGAAGGGGGGTTGTTAGCGGACCTTGAGTGCCCTGTGGAAATGTGGTGGGGACAAATCGCAGAGAGAGCGGGGGGGGGGCAAGGCTGGAGAGGAGTCGGTAGAAGACAGAAAGACCACCGACCAACCTGCGGTGATTGAGTGAGAGGCCCAAAGACTCAGCTTCATTGCGGGAGATGACGATGATCCTAAATGCCCTGGTTTCGACAGCGTGAAGCCGAGAAAGGTGGGAGGCAGGAGCACCAGCCCAGAGGGGAGAGCAGTACTCCATCAGGCTACAGACAAAAGCTTTGTAAGTGGTCAGGAGCTCAAGAGGGCCGAGGAAGACTTTGCACGACGGAGGATTCCCAGTCTGCGACTGGCTTTTGAGGCGAGGTTGGAAATGTGACTTTCCCAGGAAAGGTCATGGCAGATAGTGAGACCCAGAAGCTTGAAAGAAAAGACTTCTTCCAGAGGATTGTTGAGAAAGTGGATGGGGGGGGTTTCTAAACGGTCCTTTCGAAGAGACATAGTGAGAGTGTGAGATTTGTCTGGATTGAAAGACATGTTCCACGTGTTGGACCAGTTTGTGATTTTATCCAGATCTGCAGTGAGCGAAGAAGCTGCTGCTTGCCGGTCTGAGGGATGACAGATGGTCCGGCAGAGGGTGGAGTCATTGGCAAAGAGAAATAGAGGATTTTCCAGAGTCGGAGAGATCATTGATGAAAACCAGAAAACCAGAAAACCAGAAAATATCTTCAACAGCTTGTAATAGATGCGGCGAAGAATTTTAATTATGCACCCCATGGCTGCTAACGGTTTACTCAGTTGGGGGTAGATGTGGTGAAAAGTTTTAATTGTGTAACTCATGGAAGGGGGATGACATCTTCAGCAGCTCTTAATAGATGCGGTGAAGCGTCTTTATAGCATGAATGGTGTAACAAGCAGCAGAGCTCAGTTTATCGGTTTATAGTGTGAATGGTGAGACATTCCACACAGCTTGGTTACAGCATGGCTGGTGGAAGATATGTTTTTGAATTGTGTTACGTGCGTGGCTCATGGAAGATATGTTTTTGCATGCAGTACTTTCTATACAGACTGCATGTACATACAGCTCGGTTATAGCATGGCTGGTGGAGGATATGTTTACTTCCACCACAGAAGGTGAAGGAGGTCATGTTTTCACCCCTTTCTGTCTGTCTGTTTGTCTGTGTGTCGGACATTTAAAAAAGTTGTGGACGGAACAGGATTAAATTTTGTGGACAGGTTCGGTGTGTGACAAGAACAAACTGATTCGATTTTGGTGAAGATCAGGATCCTGATCTGACTACAAGAATTTTAAAGTGATTCTTCACCATTGAGAGATAGGGCTAAACCAATGTATAACATGATATCTCAAAAAGTTGTGGACAAATTCGGATAAAACTTGGTGGACACATTGTGTGTGACAAGGATGAATTGATTCGATTTTGGTGAAGATCTAAATCCGAATCTGGATACGAGACTTATTCAATTTTTAAAGTGATTCGTCTCCATTGAGAGATTGGACCAAAATGATATATAGCATGATATTTCAAAAATGTATTGGGCCAGATCTGGTCCCATGGATCAGGCATTGTGTGGCAGAGGTATGCAGCCACCGAGTGCCTTTCCAGTTTAGAACTGTATTATGTGTGTGGCCCATGGAGTTTGCTTGTTATTTTGCCCATGAAAAGCCGTAAAAACGCGAAGCACGGGGCCACAAATGCTGAAGCAGGATGCAGTTAATAAACATCAATATGCGGGGTCTGACAGTATATATACATACACATACATAAAGATATATATACATACACACATATATATATATATATATATATATATATATATATATATATATTATATATACACATGAACCGAGCATAGTGGCGTGCGCCTGTAATCCGGCTACTCGGAGGATCGCTTGAGGACGGGGGCTCTGCGCTGGGCCACGCTATGAGAGGGTGTAGGGCAGCCTGGAATCATGGCGAAACCCAATCCTTATCCCTGTGTCGTAAGAGGCGACCAGGGTTGTGTCAGGAAGGGCATCGGGCGTAAAACCTATGCCAAATCAGTATGCAGATCATAACGGATGATCCGCTGTGGCGACCCCTAACGGGAGCAGCCGAAAGAAGATATAATATATATATATATATATATATATATATATATATATATATATATATATATATATATATATATATATATATATATATATATATATATATATATATATATATATATATATATATATATATATATATATATACACATACATGATATATATTGTTGCGGTTCTAGGAACCGCATCCCTCCAAAGCAATGGCATCTATAATACAGTGGTCCCCAGACAGTTATTTCATTAATATACGTACAGATAGTCCCTTCCTTCTTGTCTAATGGGACAAACGGGACAAGTGCGTTGTGTGAATCTCATAGTTAGGTCAGATTGTATCTCTGAACTCATTCCTATTCTTTTTCTCTATTCCTGAAGTAAATTCCAAGCCGCGCCCGCCTGTAAAAGCCACGGCCACGCCCTTCATTGCAAGAATGGGTCCTCACGAAGGCCTGCAGGCATGACACTTGGACACCTACCTGTGTAAACTGCAGCCGTGCCCTTTACGTAAGAATGCGTCCTCACAGAAGACCAAAAGGAACAAAACACCAAACGCCCACGCTGCAAAGCGGTAATTTCCACCTACTGGGCAGAAGAAATAGGGAGGATAACCAACACGACGGCGCCGCTGCAGGAATGCCGTGCCAAGGAAATAGAAGGAACAACACACCAAATACTAACAACCTGCAGTACGCACACGGCACACTCTTTTCAACACATTTCTGAGTCTAATCATTATATCTATCTTCTTCTTCAATCCGAATCTCCATCTAATAATTATATCTATCTTCTTTTTAAATCCATTTCTGAATTTAATACTTATATCTATCCTCTTTTTCAATCCAAGGCTACATTCAATAATTATATCCAATCTTTTACTTTGGTTCAAGACACAGATCAGGGCTGCACCGCGCACACCCCCGCTTTGGATAAATGACCGCATGCTCAATGGCGGCGGACCCACGCACAGCCCCGGGATAATTTATTATCGTACACAAAGCAGGGCACGAATGGCACACATCTTGTTCGGGTCTGCGCATGTGTTTACCATAGCAACTTACCGTTGGTCTTCGCTGACCTCAACGGCCACGGATGTCTCCCGTGGACGGCAAACATCCTCCTGCACCTCTGCCTCGATGCAACTGTTGCCAGGCAGGGGCGTGATGTGTGGACGGAATCGCTCGGGCTGCATGGCATGCGGAGAAGCAGCACATTGACCAGCGCTAATCGCCGGTCGCCGGGGCAAGGCCCTGGAGTTCAGTGCAGGGCGATTCGTATCACGGGGTTTGAAGCTAGATGATTCCGCAGCTCAGCTCTAGCTAGCCGGATGTACGGTGAGGCCGCTTCCAGTCATGGTGGCCAGGCCTTTCAGTGGCCAGTGCCCAGAGTGCCTGATTCAGGTGACGACATTGCTTAGGGGCATCGGCCCCGCCCCACACCACAGTATCTATAAAAGGATGGGTCGCAGGGCCGTTGGAGCGTTCCCGTCTGCTGGTGGTTTTCTGTCCCTGCTCATTGGTCCTTGTTCCTGTCGGCTCGTCCTGCTCTCTGTCTGGCATGGGCTCGACAATCGGCCCATTCACCTGCTGACTCTGCCTTCCTTCACCAGCTCGGTGCTGACTCCATCCATCCACCCACCCACCTGATCCTGTCTGTCACTACGCCCACTCACTTTTGACTCCACCTTTCTCCACCCACTGGCATCTGACTCCGCCCAAAGTCCTTCCTTCACGCCTGACAGTCACGCCCCATTCTCTGGGTTGATGCTTAGCTGCACGAAGTGCCACAAAGCGGGAGACAATGTGTCAGCTGTCAGGGAGGTATCGCCCAGCGGAGCATCCCCAAAAACGTACTGGTGGTGCGATCAGTCAATCGTGCAAGGTATTGAGAGACTGTTAGCCTCATCTCCTCTCTTCTTTCTTCTCATTAACTCTTCTTCATCGGGTTGTGTGTGTGTGTGTGTGTGTGTGTGTGTGTGTGTGTGTGTGTGTGTGTGTGTGTGTGTGTGTGTGTATGTATATGTATATATATATATATATATATATATATATATATATATATATATATATATATATATATACATATATATGTATATATATATATATATATATATATATATATATGTCAAGGCACCTATCCTCGCTTAAGTTAAGAGTGTAGAAGAATATCAGGATAATTCTGCTCTGTGTCTGCTTTCGTAAGTTGCTTGTATTATTGTCGCACCACACTTTTCTTCCTTTCTCTGCTTACAAACAACAATAAACTACATTCACTGTGCCACACATCTTTCCTTGCCTGCCTGTTAAATTATTATGAGAAATGTCCCCAGCTCGATTTTGTCTTTTCGTTAATTGATCCAGCATGGTCCGTACCCCAACCGAGCTGGGACTTTATTCCCAATGATCCGTTCCTCTGAGCCGGTACATCCTTGCCAGTGTCGCTAGGCTGCATCTGATCTGGTAAGGTGATCCGGTTCGGATAAGGCGTACTGAGGGCATGCCCCCCAGTAAAAAGATCACATGACCATTAGGTAACCGGTTTACTGTGGATGGAGGACTCCAATTGACGTGGTGAGTTACTGGCGTTCACGATCGATTTGCAACCCGCCGTGTCACGGAGTTATCCGTGTGCGACGGCCTGTGATTCCGGAGAGTCTGTTGGGAACCCAAGGTAGCTTTCCCCCCTTGTGGTATTCTCGCCCCGACCCCGGGTCCACAACAATATATAAACACACACGCACGTGTGTGTGTGTGTGTGTGTGTGTGTGTGTGTGTGTGTGTGTGTGTGTGTGTGTGTGTGTGTGTGTGTGTGCGTGTATATACATATCTATGTGTATGTGCATACATATATATATATATATATATATATATATATAAAAATATATATATTTATTGTTGGGGATACGGGGTGGCGGGAATCTGACCCGGTCCCTGGTGCCAGCCTCGCCACCACCATCTCCGGGAATCTATAACGCCGGCCGGCTCGGCACAGGCCTCGGGTCACGCGTCTTCAATCGTGATACCAACGTAATCCTGTACCTTACCAGTTGGGGAGATAGAACCCCTAGTTACAGACTGCCTTTGTCAGAGACCGAGTGGAGTCTACCAGTCTGTAACCACTGGTTTTATATGCCAATTGAACGGATCGTTCCTCGACGCGGCACGCATTAATCCATAGTGGCAACTGCATACGAATTAACCAGATTTATTGGGGACATCAGGGATCACAGCACAAGCAATACACACAACAATGGTTTTATTAACAATCCACCCGTTCTTAACTAGGGGACCACGGTGTAAAGGTTTCGAGGGGATTACTACGAAATATGCCTTATACAACACGTGCAAACAAAACAGCATGCATGCAGGACAAGACAGAGTACTTGGTGATGGCTCATAGACGAGAGGAAAGCATCCAAAAAGCACGAATGGTGCTTGTAGCAAACAAGCGGGTGTCCACGGGCTTGAACTCCCACCTCGAAAGTGCCGCGCGGCAAGAAAATGGCAGCGCAGTACTTCTGCTCAAGTCACCGCGTGTGCACGTTCTCCTCAGCACGTTCTGGCTCCACGCAACGTCGACGATGCAAGACCGCCGATCTCTCTCCAGGGTTCAGCACACAAATCCCGGCCTGGCCTGTTCTCCAGACAAGGCCTAAGTCGAGGTCCGAGTTCCACAGGCGGATCGACAACCGTGTCGCGCCGTTGATATCAGCAGGGACCGTCCGAAGGTCCGGCGTCTCCTCTCCGGCCTTCCCGCCTCAAAGCCCGACTCCTGCTTCATCCTCTCAGTTCCTCTCTCGGTCAAATCACCGACATGCAGGTAGGTTCAGCGTCTCTCCCGGCAGATCCAACATGGTGCCTCCTTCGTTCGCTCACTTCGAAGTGACCCTGAGCACGCTTCGAGAACTCGGCCGTTCCTCACACAGAGCACTCCTTTTGTTCCCTTATCTTTTATCGCTTCTCGTCGAAGCCCGTTTCCAAACTGAGAACTCCTTTTTGCTTTCGTTTCTTTTTCTTTGTTCGCCTCGACACACGCCTGTCGCAGCGACTCACTCCAAAAAAAAGCTCCGCCCCTTCGCGTTACTTCCTTTCCAGGCCACACCTCTCGCTCAAGGCCACTCCCCTCCCGTTCGTACAGGAGAGGAAAAAGAATCATCTCTCGTTTCACCACCGTGTGAACATAAAAACAGTCTTTTACATCTCCTGACACACACATATCATCCCTTATACCAAACAACCTATCTATACATGAATTTAACGGGGGAACTGAGCTAATTCTATACTTAGCATTCCCATAACAATATATATATATATATATATATATATATATATATATACATATATATATATATATATATACATATATATATATATATATATATATATATATACATATATACATATATACACACACACACATATATATACGAGGTCCGTCTAAAAAGTAATGGGACTGACTTCACAGAAATTTTATTCCAAAAAATATATTGAAATCACAGCTTGTCCCCTTCAAAATAGTTTCCCTCCAGTCTCACACACTTGTCCATCTAATCGTCTTCTTCCATGCTTTGATGCACCCCCGGAAGACTTCTTCTGGAATCCTCCAGAGCTCCATCATCATGGCCCTTTTGATGGCCTCCACATCAAGAAATCGGGTTCCCTTGATCACCCCCCTTGAGCTTGGGGAATAGGAAAAATCACAAGGGGCCAAATCTGGCAAATCCTGGGGTTGCTCCAGAGTTGGCACGTTCCTCTCTGCCAGAAACTGTCGGATGCTCAGGGCACTGTGAGCAGAGGCTTGTGAAGCGAAAGACTGTGACGCAACCTGTTCATTCAAGTTGTGTAAGTGGAGCTCACAGTAGGCTCAGTCACGTTACTTTTTAGATGGACCTCGTAAATATTTTTTAAGGCACTTCTGGCTAAACAGTTGCATTAGCTCTGTATGAGGCTTGAGCTTAGTGTAGCTACAGTTATTTACATCACCATTGGACTGCACTACAGCCAATACCGGGAAGATAATTTAATTCTCAATTTTGTTCCACCATGGAAAGGGATACATCCACAGGCACATGTTTCAGGCTTGTTGGTCCTCAGCCTTACGGCTGTGCCACCATTTTAAGGAAAAAGGTAGCAAAAATTTTTTGAAACATTTAAACATGGGACGTGCACCTTCACCCCACAGCCAAGGTACACAGTCCAACAAGACGATCCCACAAGCATACAGATGCACCTCAACACAAACGGTGAAGTACATGGTCAATTAAACACATAAATCCCAACCCCAAATGGGTGAGAATGCAGTCATACAGATGGACCACCCCTCAATTGGAGCAGCTCCCCATGATAGCGAGCCATATGGCTGTGCCCTTATTATATCCTGGTGTTGGCGCAGTGGTTAGGGCAGCGGCTTGGGATCCAAAAGGTCCTGAGTTCAAGCCCCGTTGGGCCACTGAATTAATACACCAGGGGGTTGACTCAGCCTGTCATCCTTCCGAGGTCGGCGAAATGAGTACCAGTGTACTGGGCCGGTGTATACCCCGGTTAAAATAGGTGTACCATATCCCTGTGTCGTAAGAGGCGACCAGGGTTGCGTCAGGAAGGGCATCCGGCGTAAAACATGTGCCAAATCACTATGCGGATCATACAGATGATCCGCTGTGGCGACCCCGAACGGGAGCAGCCGAAGGAAGAAGAAGAAGAAGAAGATGGCTGTGCCCTTATTAAATAGAAAAAAAAGAGAAAAAAAATCAAAACTTTTAAACAACTTGGGACATGGACTTTGACCCCATGGCCAAAGTATACAGTCCAACAAGACTGTCCCTTAAGCCCGAAGGCTGAAGTACATGTTCAATCAAACACACATCTCCTAACCCCAAAGGGCCAGAATGCATGGTCATACAAATGGACCACTCCTAAACAGGAGTAGCTTCCCCTGAGCGAGCAGCCCAAGCTCCTCTTTGGAGTGAGCCCAACAAGGTATTAAGTTGAGATCATACCCCATTACCGTCATAGATATCAGGAAGCAAGTGCCACACCAGATATTGCTGCCTGGGTCCTGACGAAAAATAATGCCGACCACACATTAACCTGTCTGTAGCATACAAAACAGTTCTGGGGGAAGCCCACAACAATTTAAATTGAAAATCATCTTCTGGCTGAACAGTTGCATAGGTTCCACCTATTAGGCATGAGCGAAGCAGAGCTACAGCCCCCGACATCTCTGAATGTTTGTTTCTTTAATTAAACATGATCATGAGAACACCTTTTATTTTTCAAAATATGCCAATACGTTGACAAAAATGTTTATTTTCAAGGTGCCCAAAGACTTGCACAATACTGTACTGTATCACACACACACACACACACACACACACACACACACACACACACACACACACACACACACACACACACACACACACACACACACACACACACACACACACACACCTCTGATGAGAAGACCGCCTCACAAGGAGATAGGGATGTGCACCAAGTCAAGAAGCTGGGGAGGTGCTACCTGTCTCCTCAAAAACGAAGCTCAATAAGAGAAACCTCAACAAGTGTTGGAGCATTGAGGATAAGGAGGTCATTCTCCATTGTAAAGTCTCTTCAAGACATGAGCAGTCAGGGATTAATGGGAAGGGGTGGGGATGGGGGAGGAGGTAGATTCATGGACCAGTTGACAAAGATGAGATTCGCCACCAGAGTATAGATGGTACCATTCCATAAATTTTTTTAAAGTCGTCAACTGTAAATGAATTCCGAAATAAAACAGATAACGGTTAGGGCCAGAAGACAAGCGGATGAAGATATGATGAGGATGGGAGCCGAAGGCTCGCTGAAGGGTGGACAGAGGTATGGTGGTGATGTGGCTGCAGTGGCATATAGAGGGGGTATGCAACGAAGCTGGAGCTGGGAATGTGATGTGTCACTGAGGACCCAGCGGTGAAGATGAGGTGTGATGGGAAGGGGGTACGGACCCACCTCACTTAGGGGGGGGGTGAGGGGGTTAATTTCCAGATATGGAGTGGATGAAAACACCGACACAAATGGGGGGATGAAAACAGTAATGGCAGATGATGATGAGCAGGAAGACAAGGGAGAACAAATAAGAAGCAAAAAGGAGGAAGCTTATGAGCAGCATACACTGGAAGAAGAGTTGTCCAACAAAATAGAAAGGATGAGACTGATACCACTCAGGTAAAGACCACAATTCTATAGAATAGAAAACGATAAACAGCCAAAAATACGAGTCAGGAGAACCAACCAAGGACACAGAAGAACGATGTTGGGCCAGACCGGAAGTAACGTTTATTTGCGATCACGGAGCAAAACCAACAACAACCGGAAATCAACATATGTTACAACCCCCTTGAAGGAAATGAATACTGTGTGCTTTGCAAACAAATAAGTAAATCATAATATAATGGGCGTAAGCCTGGAACTTCCAACACACTTTTCTCCAAAAATATTCTGTTCATACTTCCCAAATCTTCACATTATGTGTTCCATGTATTTACACAGGTGATAGCGGATTCAAAAAATCGAATATAGATAGCATTTTCAAAGAGGGAATCGATGACGTCACAATCAGCAGCGTTCGGCGGCAAACCGACGGCCGGGTCCCAGACGACGTGCTTTACTTAATTAAGTCCATGAGTTCAGGACATTTGTTCAACTCAGCATTTACGACTTTTATCCTGCCATGTTGTTAATCTGTTGATGGAGGTAATACAGAAATGATGAATATGTCAAATTGTTCGTGTTACTTATCCAGAACGATGTGTCAAGGCCAACAATCTAAAGCGACCGGTCTCAAACGCTACCATGGGCACCCAGACACACCACCAATATGAACTGAGCTGTTGAATGCAGTGCAAAACATCCAAAGAAACTACCGTAACCGAGTATTGTGATCCGCCCTGTCCCCCATACCCATCGTAGATGGGTATCTGCTAGTACATACAATGTGCCTGACTTTATAAAACGTTTGTGTCATGCGTTTGAACAACTGCTTTATCCACATAACCTTTTCAGAGCTTTCTTTATTTACATCTTATTATATAAGGTCACTGCCTTCAGGTCAGACTTGAAGCAAGACAGAAAAGAGCACATTTGTGTCCCAGTGATATTAACAGAGCTGATGCTGGTAGGTGCTCCCTTACAAGTTATTTTTGAGATAATCTGAAAGTGTGTATTAAAGGTTAAATTACTTCACAATTTACTCCATCCATTGGCTATCTAATGGTACTTATTCACCAACAAGTCGTTCTGAGAGCTCCGCAAGAGCTTGTCGGCATATGCACTTACTGAGAGAGCACGGTAAGCAGTGAGTTGCCAACAAATTGCACGCCTATGTTGTGGTAAGTGGCTCGTAGTGGCACAATTTCCTCGATGATACATATCATCGATATGGGCCTTCAGTGAACTTTCATGGGTCTCGGTTTGAACGGCATCAATATTTGGCCTCGGCTTTGCTACCTTACCGTCATTAACAATCTTAATGCAGAGAATTTGCTTTTGGGTGCATCATTCTCGGATTGCTTTCTGACGTCTTACAAGCAAGCCAGGACATGATTGTGGAATGGCAGAAGCATAAGTATAATTCCAGAGCACAATCATACGTAAGCAAAAAAAAAAAAATACCTTTGAGACGGCTCACAAAAGTACTTTGAATGCTGCTCTTACAAAAATTCCTTTCCTAAAGATTGATTGTTATGACAATTGGCAAACTTTCCGAGAACTTGTTTTCCTTAAAGAGACATTAACAAATCACATGATATTAATAATTCATTTCCACCAAAACGTGAATCAAAATAAGCTTGAAGAATGTTATTGTTCATCCATTTCAGTGGACTATACGGTGCAATATACACTGAAGATGACAGATTAACCTGGAATTAAAGATTATCAAATAATATTGATGTATTCTTTGCTCTCTTTCTCACTATACTAAGAGGTATTGGAGGCCAAGGAAGGCAATAGCACCTTCAAAGGTGTCTACTAAAACTACATTCCAATTTGTGCTGGGGCAGTATGGTAGCTCATTGAAAAGTACAGTTGTGAGTTAAAGTCTGTCTGGAATATAACTTCTACTTCTTATACTTCTACTTCTTCCACTTCTTCTTGTGTATGGCAGCTTGGCTGCCGGGTAGCTATCATTTTTTGGGGGGCACGACTATGCCGCTGATGCTGTGCCACCATACCAGTATACTGGTACTCATTTCACTAACCTCGGAAGGATGACAGGCTAAGTCAACCCACCTGGTGTTAATTCAGCGGAAAATGGAGCTCAAACTCAGTACCCTAAGATCCCAAGCCAGCCACCATAACCACTAAGCCAACACCAGGCTTGGAATAGAACTCAGGACCTGTTAAAACTGCTGTTCATGTGCATTGACAAGAGGATAAAAGGCTTAAAGGTGCCTATCCAATCTGTAACGTGGAACTGAAAAACGTGGGATCAGTCATAAAAGTAGGCCACTTGCATCATCAGCAAAAATCAACCTGAAGCAAAAATACTTGCTTCATCTGGCAAAATTAACAATACATTTTTTCAATGCACACAAAACACTATAAAACTTTCTAACACTCTGAACACATGCTCATCTGCACACTCATCTCGTCCACACACAGCATTTATAAGGGACGGGGTACTGGTTCCTCAGAAAAACATACCTCTTGTGCAAGGGTGGCGAGGCATGTACTCGGTGTGATTGCACACAATGCGCCCAGCACAAGCCGTGCTGCACAGCATACCTCGCCATCTGCATGTTGACATGTGTCACACCTTAGGGGAAGAGGGACCAGGACAGTGAGACAATACTTTATCGTGTGCATCAACAAATCACCAAAACATGAATGAAAGACCTGCAGAGCATATACTTTACATCAATAGCACCCTGTTATAGATTCTCCTCATGAGATCTGATGAAAATTTCATAACATCTCTTACATATCTCATGAGAAATCGAAAGGGATTTCTGTAAGGGTGGTCATGAGTGACAATAGAGGTCCTTTCATCCCATCACATCATTGGAGGGCTGGCAGGATGATGCACAGAGATTGTGAACATGCCTATGAGCTGTATAGTGTGGGTTTCTTTGTGTACAAAATGTGGGTCCATGGAAGAGCAGGGTGACAGAGAGCACAAAGACGATGCACTGACAGTGGGGTAGCGGGCCAAAAGGGAATGAACGAGCAAGGGGGAGAGAGGGAGAGGAATAGAAAGAGAGAAAGTAAACACTGAAATATGAGAGAGGGAGCGACAGAAAGACAGAGAGAGGCGGAGAGAGAGAGAGAGGCGGAGAGAGAGAGAGACGGAGAGAGAGACGGAGAGAGAGGCGGAGAGAGAGAGAGAGAGACGGAGAGAGAGAGAGAGACGGAGAGAGAGAGAGAGAGACGGAGAGAGAGAGAGAGAGAGAGAGAGAGAGAGAGAGAGAGAGAGAGAGAGAGAGAGAGAGAGTGAGAGAGAGAGACAGAGAGAGAGAGAGAGAGAGAGAGAGAGAGAGAGAGAGAGAGAGAGAGAGAGAGAGAGAGAGAGAGAGAGAGAGAGAGAGAGAGAGAGAGAGAGAGAGAGAGAGAGAGAGAGAGAGAGAGAGAGAGAGAGAGAGAGAGAGAGAGAGAGAGAGAGAGAGAGGGACAGAGAGAGAGAGAGAGAGAGAGAGAGACAGAGAGAGGGAGAGAGAGAGAGAGAGAGGGAGTGTGAGTGAGAGAGAGAGAGAGAGAGAGAGAGAGAGAGAGAGAGAGAGAGTGAGAGAGAGAGACGGAGAGAGAGAGAGAGAGAGAGAGAGAGAGAGAGAGAGAGAGAGAGAGAGAGAGAGAGAGAGAGAGAGAGAGAGAGAGAGAGAGAGAGAGAGAGAGAGAGAGAGAGAGAGAGAGAGAGACGGATAGAGAGAGAGACGGATAGAGAGAGAGAGACGGATAGAGAGAGAGACGGATAGAGAGAGAGATGGATAGAGAGAGAGAGAGAGAAGGATAGAGAGAGAGAGAGAGAGAGAGAGAGAGAGAGAGAGAGAGAGAGAGAGAGAGAGAGAGAGAGAGAGAGAGAGAGAGAGAGAGAGAGAGAGAGAGAGAGAGAGAGAGAGAGAGAGAGAGAGAGAGAGAGAGAGAGAGAGAGAGAGAGAGAGAGAGAGAGAGAGAGACGGAGAGAGAGAGAGAGAGAGAGAGAGAGAGAGAGAGAGAGAGAGAGAGAGAGAGAGAGAGAGAGAGAGAGAGAGAGAGAGAGAGAGAGAGAGAGAGAGAGAGAGAGAGAGAGAGAGAGAGAGAGAGAGAGAGAGAGAGAGAGAGAGAGAGAGAGAGAGAGAGAGAGAGAGAGAGAGAGAGAGAGAGAGAGAGAGAGAGAGAGAGAGAGAGAGAGAGAGAGAGAGAGAGAGAGAGAGAGAGAGAGAGAGAGAGAGAGAGAGAGAGAGAGAGAGAGAGAGAGAGAGAGAGAGAGAGAGAGAGAGAGAGAGAGAGAGAGAGAGAGAGAGAGAGAGAGAGAGAGAGAGAGAGAGAGAGAGAGAGAGAGAGAGAGAGAGAGAGAGAGAGAGAGAGAGAGAGAGAGAGAGAGAGAGAGAGAGAGAGAGAGAGAGAGAGAGAGAGAGAGAGAGAGAGAGAGAGAGAGAGAGAGAGAGAGTTTTGTATCTTTTTATTATAAAAATAGAAAAGGAAGCCCCCTGAATGGGAGTTACATTTTCATTTCAGAGAAAGAAAGAAAACCAAGAAACATTTTCTGAAGAAAGTAAAGGATGAATCGGGTGGATTATATACAGAACATTTCACAAAAGGATAAACATTCCTCTTGGACTTTGCAAATAACTTCTTTTATATACCATTTTGATTCGAACTGCGGTAATCTTCCAGTTACTGAAAAGAAAGCAAAGTCTAATTTAACACGACTTATTACAAGGTGTTGGAACAAAAACAAAGCATCTTCATCATTTACTCCAACACCGTCAAGTTTTCTTTTCCTTGACTTATATGGCCATCTTTGCCTGAGCAAGCAGGAAATTGGCTAACACAGCATTGGAATTTTTGTGTGGGATATCCAATCCGTAGATGAACACACAAGTGTTAAAAAACAAACCAAACCTCACAAAACAATTCCGAAGTAAAACAAATAAAGGTGCCAACCGTTGGCATTCAACATAGATGTGAAAAAGGTTTTCAGATTTCTTACAAAAAGGACATTCATCTACAAGCAGATTTGAAAAATGGTGTAAAAAGTGATTAGAAGGAAGGATCCAGTGTACTAGTCTCCATTGGAGGTCGCCATGTCATGGTGGTACAGGAGGGTGATAAAAACCTTTCCAGTTAGGAAAATAAGGGGGAGAACAAGGTTAGAGGTCTCTCCATCGAACCTTCTGCTGTGTTATTTTCCGTTGCGAAAGAAATTTTACACAATCCAAATAAAGGTCTTTTTGTTTGGGAAGGCCATTGAAGCCTACATTAAAAGGGGGACAAGGAAGAGGGCTGGCAAGAGAAAAAGCACATACGAGTTGAGGAAAGGTAGAGAGAGAAGGTATTTGATGTGCATTTTGTTCATTGCTTTGGTGGTCTTGCTCCAAAACAGGTGCGAGCTGTGTGTATGTCCAAAGCACACTACATAATGTGCGTGCCACGATTCGAGAGGATCACACACCGACCAGGCTTGCCAATTCATCAGCTCCGATCCAGCTGCCGTTTGGGCTGAGAAGATCTGCGACAGATTTAACGCCCTCGTCGGTAAAGCGTTGAATAAAACACCTATCAGCAGGCATATCATGGAAAAAGGAGTTGTAGAACAAAGGTTCTTCCAGAAACGTCTGTTTCGTGTAAGAATGTGTAGCTCTTGTTATCGTCAGAGCTTGCCACACATTTAGCATGCTCTGATAGAAACCAGAGAGGGGGTATGTGTCGATTTTGGAAAGGTCCATCAGGAAAAGAGAGTGGTCATAGCCTAACCTCCCAGGCTGTTGCAAAAGGTGATGAGCGACGTTGACCCATGGTGGAGAGGGTCACATGTATAGCATGCGAAGAGCAACCGAGAGTTGAAAGGCCATTAGTCGGCTCTTTATGTCGACCAGGCCCTGTCCTCCATCGGTCAGTGGTAAAATGAGGACCCCAGGTCGCAGCCAGTGTTTTCCATCCCAGAAAAAGGACACGAAGCACTTCTGGAGCTGTTGAAGCAACACCGCTGGAGGATGCAGCACGAAGAACCTGTGCCATAAGATAGAGGCCACCAGTGTGTTGATGACCAAGACCCTTCCACGATATGACAGTAGAGTGATCAGACATTTCCATTTTTGCAGTTTACCCTCAACAAGCTCAAGCAGACCAGCCCAATTCTTTGCTACTGTGGTATTATTACCTAAGAACACTCCAAGGTATTTCACACCATCATTGGCCCATGACAGCGGAGCAGGAAGTCTTGGCGCCAAGTAGCACAACGGACCAAGCCAAAGGGCGCTCGTTTTGTTCCAATTTACTTTGGCTGAAGAAGCCTTTTCAAATAAGGACAAACAATAACGAACGATGTTAATGTCATTCATATCTTGTACGAATACACATACGTCATCGGCGTATGCCAGTATCTTGATGGGCCGTTCAAGCTGGGACAAACTAACCCCTGTTAGTCTACAGCGCAAATAAACCAGTAGTGGTTCGATGGAGAGAGCATAAAGCAACCTGGAAAGAGGGAAACCTTGTCTAATTCTCTTGTGAATAGACAAAGGTGCAACAAGTTCATCGTTTATCTTAAGCACACTATAAATATTATTGTATAGTATTTTAATATAAGAGATGAAGGTTGAACCAAGTCCAAACCGCTCAAGTACTTCGAAAAGGTACCGATGGTCAACACGATCAAAGGCTTTCTCCTGATCAAGGAGAAGTCCTAAATCTTTAGGGCTTTCCTTGCACAGTTCAATGATGTCTCTCACAAGGGAGATGTTGTCATAGATGGAACGTTTTGGGACACAGTAACATTGGTCTTCTGTCAACAACGAGGATAAATAAGGAGTAAGTCGCGATACCAGAGATTTTGAAAATATCTTATAGTCCGTACATAACAGGGAGATAGGACACCAATTTTCAATACTCAGCATGTCTCCCTTTTTGGGATGAGGGTAAGAAGAGCTCGTCGGCAACTCTGACATAGCTGTCCAAGCTGGCAGCTTGCGTTGAAGGTGTTAATGAGTTCTGGACCCAATAAGTGCCAAAACTTCTTCTAAAATTCGGTTGTAAGTCCATCCAATCCAGGTGCTTTCCCAATGGCAAGGCTGTGCAGGGCAGTGCCAAGTTCATCCAAAGTAATGGGTCTTTCCAGTTTGGAACGCCCATCTTCACACAACACTGGCAGGCCTACAGAGATAGAGGCGACACTGACAGGATTTATTTGTTCCATTGAATATATTTTCGAAAAGTATTCCTTCATGAAAAGTTTGATTTCTGATTGTGTAAAGGTAATGGATGAATCTGCTAATCGCAGCTGAGAAAGCTGCTTACTGGGAAGACGTTTCTCTAAGGAAA
This sequence comes from Eptatretus burgeri, assembly GCF_056783735.1. NCBI lineage: Eukaryota > Metazoa > Chordata > Myxini > Myxiniformes > Myxinidae > Eptatretus > Eptatretus burgeri. Next base: position 43,839,559 of record NC_140971.1, on the reverse strand, counting down.
AGAAGTATTTGGTTGGTACGTCTGCCTCATTCAGGTGTCGCACCCTCATCTGAACTAAGGCACCACATGCATTCCTCTCGGTTATTCCCTTTAATAAGGACAGTTTCTCAGTTCAGGTTTTTTTGTTGTACGTTACCATTATTTTGTCCGATGACCCGTTGGAGTTGTAAAATTTCTAACTGTAATATTTTTTTTACTTCATGGTCAGCCCTTGTTGAGAAAAACTGATACTGTTGACAGAACCCTTTAATTTGGGTTTTTACTAAATCCCACCATTTCAGCGGGTTAACGGAACAGCTTAACTTCTGTTCTAGGAGAGCCGTCCAGAAGGATTCAAAGGCCTGAATGAAGTTGAGGTTTTCTAGTAAACTGTTATTGAATTTCCAATGAGAGTTCCCTGGACGTGGTTTAGAGAGTTGAATAAAGACTCAAGCTAGGGAATGGTCAGAGAAACCAGAAGGCACAATATCGGATTTATAAGCTCCATGTAATAAATGAGAATTTACATCGATGCGATCAAGCCTCACAAGTGAGATGTGGTTGTTTAAACAACGACACCATGTGTAGACCGATGAGAATGGTGCTGGATGCGCCAAATATCATGGAGATTTTATTTTACAATGATGTTTGCAAAGAGTTTTGCGGTACATTGTTGGGGTTCCGGCCCGTTCTGGTCAAATGAAGCATTAACCATACAGTTAGAATTGCCAAGAATAATTAGACAAGTCTGCAAAGCCAGTGTTTGCAGGAATTTTCTCAGTTCCGCAAAAAAGGAGATCCGCTCATCATTTTTGCTTGGAGCGTACACATTGAGAATTGTGAACTTGACCTGATCGATAGAGAAGGTCACGGAGGCAAGGTGTCCATCAATAATACTCATAAATTTAAGGCAGGACGGATGGAAATGTTTCCGTAAGACAAACATAATGCTTGCCTTCGACGTGGAGTTGTTACTAAAGAAACATTCTTTGTCCATAAATAGTCGCCACTGAGCCTGAACAGATCGGACAGCATGGGTCTCTTCTAACAAAGCTATGTCAAGACCGTTGACCTCTACCAACTGTTTAATTTGGATCTTGCGGAGCGGACTCCCACCACCATTAACATTTATTGTTCCAGTCTTGAAACTGGCCATGAGGAAAATAATAGTTTCCCTAGAATAAGATCAGAAGTGGGATAATTGATTAGGATCCCTTTTCGCCTTGGCAATCAGTTTTTTTAAGCGGTGACAGTGTGTCTGGTAGAAACCGAATAAGTCAGGCTTACGTACAATAGCCTGAGCACACTCAAGGAAGGACGGTAGATCTGGAAAGTAATACGTCAGGTTTATATTGCGTTTCCTGTATGTATTTTGTAAGAAGAGTCTTATTTGTTCGGGGGGAGGGGGGGTGGGGTTGGACCTTGACTGGTGAGCTTCTCCACCGTTTCCACCTGACTGTTCCTGTTTGCTTCCTCCAGGTCAGATGCGTCAGAGTGGGTTTTAGGTTCCGACTTCCGAGTCACACAAGCTTGTATTCTCCTGCATATCAATACTGTCGTCAGTATTGATACACGGATCTGTACTGGTTACGATGTCTATGTGCTCTTCCATTGTGGGAACATCTCCTGGTGAAGTAATGGAAATAATCGGGGGAGTTGATGAAACAGAAGCACCATCAGCGGATGTAGCGATATCGCTTCCCTCGACCGTCCCGGTGTCCCGGTGTTATCGACCTCCAACGGCGTGGAGGTATACAGGACTTTGGGGGTCTCTCGTAAAACACCCATTTTAACATTTCCTGCGTTTCCAGCTTCACCACGTGATGAAATGAGAGCAGTTACAGGGTTAACATTTGTTTCACTATTTCCCGCTGACAAGGATTCAGGGTTAACATTTGTTTCACTATTTCCCGCTGACAAGGATTCAGAGGGATAACATTTGTTTCACTATTTCCCGCTGACAAGGATTCAGGGTTAACATTTGTTTCACTATTTCCCGCTGACAAGGATTCAGGGTTAACATTTACCAAAGTGACAGCAGGATCATCACGAGTGGTCTGTGTATTACCGTCAATGGACTTTCCAATGGGAGAGTTTTTAACGAGTGAAACAGTTTTGTTTACTTCGATAACAGGTAAAACGGTCTCTGTCAGGGAGACGTCTCTGTCCTCACCGGCAAGTAGGGTAAACTTGTTGGTCGTAAGTACCGGGTCCATTCCGGGTCCATTCCGGTAAACATTGTAGAGTGACATCAGTCACAACTGCGGGAATATTACCGACAGATTCCTCGTTTGTAAATGCTCCTTTCTTCTGGGTGAAACGACCATTAGGTAAAGTCTTTCGCTTCCTTGATGAAACGATGGTGAAACCATCCCAAGGACTGGGCCTTATTACCGGACACGGGGTTCGCTTCCTTCACGGTCGAGGAAGAAGAAGAAGAAGAAGAAGACGTACACTTGTTGACGAGGTTTGTTTCATCGTTCTACGAGGTCGCCTTTGGGCAAGATCGTTTAAAGTGTCGGAAATTACCACATTTGAAACATTTCAGGGTGTCAGTAGTTACGTAGACTTGGTAATCATGATTATCAATTTTGAGTTTTAAAACAATGTTCAAGGTTCTTTCAGCGTTAGAGGGAGGAAGCACCACATGAGCTTGTCTCCGAAAAGACATCACATGCTTCGTCCAATCGTCCTGGCTACGTAAAGGTAACATAGTGATTTTAGAAACCACAGAACCATAACGAGATAGTTTGGAGATCACCGTCTGATTTTTCAGGAAAGGGGGAACGTTCGAGATAATGACCTTAACGGCCGGTGTGTACAGAGGGGAGACGAGCACAAAATGTCCGTCATCTGTTGATAGTCCAGTCGATACAATTTCATGAACCAGTTCTGTCTCAGACACGAAGATTACCACACGATTGTTCATTCATGAGACTGCACGAACTTTGTCAGTACCGACTATGTTTCCCGTAGCGATAACGAGATCCTCGACGCTGACGTCGTCGGGCGGGATAAAGACGACGACATGTTTTCTTGTTAATGCTTCAAATGCCGAATAATGGGAATACGAAGTCATGTTTAGGAAGGGGGAGGAGGGGTGATTACTCTCGTGCAGTAACTAAAAATGAGCCGAGACAGGTTTCCAAAGGAAATAAACACAGTACAGCTACAGTGAGGAAAAAAATGATCAGTTGAAGGCCCGGGATGGGCCGCCAACTAAAAGCTATCCACAAAGAAGCTGTGGGCTCTTTCTCTCTCTATCTCAGGGAAAAGGTATGCGAGGAGAAAGCAGGGGGGTGGGGAGGGGAGGGAGGGGAAAATATGAACCGAAGGGCAAACCGTGAAATAACAAGGACAGATGGGTGGGGTGGGGTGGGTGACGACGGTGCGAGGGAAGGCCGAAGCGAGAGGTCTAACGAAGAGGGGAGGGTGGGAGCACAAAAAACGATGCGTAGAAGGAAACGAAGGAAGGGAGGTGAAAAACGACGCGAAAGGGGATAGAAAGGCGAAAAAACAGGGCAGATGACAGCTCACCAAGATCACACAGCCGCCATGACACTCCACTTACCAACAGCCAGCAGGCGAGAGAGAGAGAGAGAGAGAGAGAGAGAGAGAGAGAGAGAGAGAGAGGAAAGAGAGAGAGGAAAGAGAGAGAGGGAGAGATAGAGGAAAGAGAGAGAGAGATAGAGGAAAGAGAGAGATAGAGGAAAGAGATAGAGATAGAGATAGAGGAAAGAGATAGAGATAGAGATAGAGGAAAGAGATAGAGATAGAGATAGAGATAGAGGAAAGAGATAGAGATAGAGATAGAGATAGAGGAAAGAGATAGAGATAGAGATAGAGGAAAGAGAGAGAGATAGAGATAGAGGAAAGATAGAGATAGAGATAGAGGAAAGAGATAGAGATAGAGATAGAGGAAAGAGATAGAGATAGAGGAAAGAGAGAGATAGAGATAGAGGAAAGATAGAGATAGAGATAGAGGAAAGAGATAGAGATAGAGATAGAGGAAAGAGATAGAGGAAAGAGATAGAGGAAAGAGATAGAGGAAAGAGATAGAGGAAAGAGATAGAGGAAAGAGATAGAGATAGAGATAGAGACAGAGACAGTCAGGGTGAGACAGAGACAGAGAGAGGAAGTAAACACTGAAACATGCAAGTAAGAGTTAGATTCCTGACATTGGTTTGATTCCCGACCCGATTATAAATCGCCTGTGTGGCGTTTTGCATGCAAGGTATTGTATCAAGGGACCCGTTTGACAGTATTGGTCGCTGTTAGTGGATGATAAAGATCCCAAGGTGGCTTTCACAATGAAAAGACCATTGTCATCACACTGCAGGCTACATTGCAAATTTTTGCCAAAATAAACTCTTACAGGGATTATTACAAATGCATCACAGCTACCCTCCTGGAAATTATGCAAACAACAGCCAGGTGAGGTACATGCTCGAAACAAAACGGCACCTGAGAAATTTTGGTGAATAATAATTTGGGAAATGTGAAAGTGGTTCATCCTCTTCTACTTTGTCTCCACTTGCATGACAAGCATAAATGATCTGCTTAATTGCTGAAAGAAATCTACTTACTTTTTCAAGTATGATGGTTGGGTTAAGAAGGGTTAATGGGAGTAATATAAATTGTGGGTAAAGATGGGGGATGACATGAGATGACGGTGTATCGCCTGCTTGAAGCCCTGGAGGGAAGAGTCTGATTGCATAGCCTCCAGAAGTTGATTCCACATTCAGAAGGACAGTGAATGAACAAAAGAGTTGAAGTGTAAAGTCAGCCTGGATTGTAGACGTTTATCCCGGAGTAGACGACTGGAAGAACTCTTAATTCCTGGAGTTGTTGGGGATGGTCCTCGAGCTGAGAAAGCAGAGGAAGCAAACCCAGAGGATGGGAGCTAAAGGACAGAGGCCACCGACATGCCTGCAATTTGAGAGGAACAGGCTCTGTGCTTCAGAGACTTGTTACTGGAGATTCCACTAATGTTGAAAGTTTTAGATTCTATAAACTTCAGGTGAGACATATGTGATGCTGGGCTCCAGCAGAAAGGGGAGAGCAGTCCTCCATTTAGCCATGGACAAAGGTCTTGTAGGTTGATGGTAATTCCGATTTTTGAAGGAATGACTTGGACCTACAGAAGATGCCCAACGTGTGACTGGCTTTGGAGGCCAGCTTTGCTATAGAGAGATCATGGCTGTTATATGAGGCCTAGAGTTTCAAGAGATTGAACCTTTTTCACTGGATGATCATGGAAATTGATAGGTGTGTGTTCATATGAAAATCCGTCTGAAGAGACAGGGTTAGAGTGAGTTTCCCATGATTGAAGGATATGTTCTCTTTACCACATAAGCATCCAATCATTTTCATATCTATCGATGCCATCGACATAAAAGGTACCCATAAAGGTTATGGAAGGAAGAAATTAAGAACAAAAGTTCAGAAAAGGTGGGAAAGGGAAGACGATATTATGGATTGAGGGTAAAGCTGTTAGGGGAAGGGTGGGAAGAAAAGGAATCAATAGATTTGGAGGTGATAGGAAAAAATAAATAATACAATGGACATATAGACAGAGGGTGGAAAGTCCTCCATTTTGTGTAAGTAATTTGTAAAATTCTCCAGATGCATAATTTCTGCTGGAGGTGGGGTGAGGGAGGTTAGAAGAAGAAGAATAAATAAAAAAACAGACTATAGCATCAATGAACAGGTGTAGACATTTTGCAAAGAGTACAGCAAAGTGGACAGGAAGGAGGGAACCCAAGTCAGTCAAATGAAATGTGGAGTATCTGTGCAAGCTCCAGTATTATTCATGCACAACGTATTGAAGAAAAGCAAGGTCTATATGCTGAGTCATGGCATCATGGAGTAAATGCACTTGCTGATGAATGGCGTTGAGAATGACCAGACTTTTATTGGTTTCAAATGTACAATTGGTTGAATGGCTTTGACTTTGCCTGTCAGTGTGACCATCTGAATTCCTGGCTCATGATGTGAGCAACCCAGGTTAGAATGCTACATACCAAATGTGTTTGTCCATTGTTTACTCATGTCCATGTAAATTTACAATGTTGTCCACCAATGGCTGCGTCCTTCCATGTAATTTATCTGCAAGCTCCACCATAAATCTTACATTCAAGAAAAACAAATAATGCATCCAACTACCATATGGTTCTGCATTTGTAATAGACTGTCATCAAAAGTGATGTCAAGTTAACATGGAGGTCTCTTACTTGGTTGTAATCTCCAAAGGTGGACGTCAGAAGGTTGGAGGAAGTCCATCTGCCTGCCCTGCCCAGTATACTCTGCATGTGACACCACTCGTCAGACTGAAAATGTATATATAAGAGCCATGTGCAGCAACGTAACAGTCTAATAAGACCACTGCAGTTGAGGAGTTAACACAATGGCCATCGTAATAGGCTGCTGCACATGCATGGTGAGTATTTTGTTGGAGGGGGAGGGGGGGGGAGAGAGAAACCAAAGTTCCACTTCAATTAATTCCTTCTGTTCGTTCTGGGGAAAAGGCGACTGCTTGTTTGCTTGTGTATGGTTGATAAGGTCCACAAGGAGGTGCAGTGCACACCCCGTACTGTATGTGGAATCGAATGTGAAGACAATGGTCGCTCAGCATGTGTCACCGTCTTGCCTAGGCCAGCTGTGCCATAAATCGCATGAAATTGCTGAGCTTCAGGCACGGCACGGCGAAGCAGCATGCATGTTTTTTTTTAGCCCAATAAAGCAAGCTGGGAAATTAAAGAGATCACGTGTTGGTGGGGCACGTGCCACAGGGATGGGGGAGAAATAAATGATATTTCTGAAAATGGCAAGAATTATTCGGTGAGCGAGCACCGCATAATACCCTTATCAATGAGCAGCACCTGTTAGAGTATCCATATTTATGTTGTATATTGTCTTTTCTGATGATGAAAACAAAATTGAATGCCGCATTCAATACAAAATGAAGAATCGTTAACCTCTTCGTGCATCGAGATGACCGTTGGGGTGGCAATTCAAGTGTCCATAGGAAAGGAAAGAGAATCTTGTTAAACTCACAATCTTTAGTTTCAGCTTGGCAACAGCTCCAGCAGCCTTTGTGCCGGTCACTCAAGAAATAATTCATGAGAGGCACGTGCCATAGTGGCTGAGAGGTGACCGTGACGACAGCCTGCTAGCCCTGCCTAATCCCAGCTTTGCGACCTAGCTAGGCCTTTGTGTATAAACAAAGAGTGTCAGGGCATGACCCACATGGGTGGGCTGAGCACCATTTTTTTTTCCAATAGTATTCTACCAACTCATCTCCTCCCTCTTCTACCGCCCCCTCCATCTTCATGCAGTATAATAAGACAGGCCTTTGCCCGCAGGCATTTGAAAGGCTGGTCAGCTAAACGCCACCCCCCCCCCAACTCCTACCACCCCCATTCCGTCATGCGCAATCTTCACTATCCAGCTCTTTTCCCCACCGCCTCTTACTCCTTGCACAGTCCCACCAACGTGGATCGCTCAGTAATAATGGAGATGAATGTGGCCTGTTCCAGCGAAGTCGCTAGCGGGAAGAATCGAGGTGATTTCGGGCAGAGCTTGATGCTCCGTTGGGCTTCGGCTAAGAGAAGGTCATGAATGCAAAATAGCCAAGAAAGATAAATCAAAATGCTAAAGGGGCAATTCATTTTTGGACATAAATAGTGTTTATATTAAAATCAATGATAATAAAACAGGTTTTGTCATCTTGTACTCTCGAGTGACTTACAAATAATTGTGGCTCAGTCTCGTGCAAAGGAACTAGTATCTCCTTGAATCAAGAATCTATCTCAAATAATTTAAAAGGGGGCGGTAATGAGTGAACATTGAGAAAAGATAAGTGCAGGAGGTCCGGATCTTGAAGTTGAAATCCAGCGGAAATTAAACCTCCGAGGTAATTGAACAGCCAGTTGAAGAGTTAGAAGTCCTCAGGACCACTCATCCATTCTGTCACAATGACAAAAGGCTTTATAGAAGTTAGGTTCACTCGAGGCAGATGGTTGCAGGCCTCAAAGCCTAGACACACAAGGCACAATGCCAGAAGCACGTGCGATTGACGCCGCACGACCAACGCAGCGGGTCTAGCAGACAGCTTGTAGAGCGTGGCAGATAATCTTCCAAATCAAAGAATCCCGCTTCGACGGCGCGCTCGATAAATGCAAATGGCTCCATCACAATTCCGCAGTGCGGCCGGGCCACTGGGGAATGGGAAAGCCTTGTTGATGCTTGGAGCAGAAAGGGAGGAAAAAAAACTGTTCTGACGGGAGGGTTAGGTGAAGTCCTTGGCAGGACAGAATCATAAACCTCCACAAAGAGTGGAGAGTTCGTCCGGTGCCTTGGAGCTGCTCAGCACCATTTCATCATGCGCCGTTGAGAGCAGGAAATAAAACTTTATTGTCTCTTGGCTCAATATATATGAGCTGCCATTCTGCAAGATCATTAAGCAACAAACGGCCTCTTGTCATTGTTTTGAAACAGCATGGAAAAAAAATAATGTTCCATTGCATTTATGTCCTCAACGACGATTTGCAAGATATTCACAAGAGATTATCTTTTATCTGAAAAAAGCGAGGATGAGATTTTTAGGAACCGATTTTTCACCATCATAATTGATCTCGATTATCTATGATACAGTACAAGTAAATTGTGTACGTTATTAGTCTGCGCTTACAAAATTACAATTCCTCATGACGTCTGATAGAGATCTGATGAGAATTTCATGAGATCTCATGACAAACTTTTGCAATTGTGGTACTGATTGATAAGAGCATCTGCAAGTGCATTGGAAAATGTCGAGGTTGATCGTACTCATGTCGAATAATTATCCATCACCTACATCTCATCATGTCTGTTTTCGACAATGAATTGTGATTGCATGGTGATCGTTTGCCTATGAATTTACAGGTAGCTAAGGCTTAGGAGAGACAAAGGTTTGTATTGCATCAATTACAACGTATGACGAAGCAACCAGCACGATAGCCTAGTCCAAGGAAGATTACCATACTAAAAGTTTGTAAAGATATGTGGATAAGATAGCCAGCTTCATGTCTTCTTTTTTTATTTTAATTTATTTTGTTTTTTTCAAAGCAGAATGCTCCTGAATGCAATGCTCGAGACTATAAGAAAGGTTGTTCATCACTACGTTTTGACAAATGGACACAATGGGGATAATTAACGACCAAAAGGAGTATCCAGTTTTATCTCCTTTAACTGAGCCTTCCAAAAAACCAGACTCCTTTGGCCTCTCTGATTCAAAAACTCCAGCTGTAACTCACAGAAGAGGTCAAAGGGTAGAGGTCAAACTAATCGGACCTTTCTGCTCTTTGCTGACTTGGGCAGTATTGGGTTCATTAGAATGCACCTGAAGTATTCGGAGCTCTGCAGAGGTAACTGATTGAAGGCCGATTCAGAAAACCAAAACAAACAACAAAGGGACAATAAAATGGAACTCACCTCAAACCGTGTACCTTTTAAAACACTTTTCTGCCCAATAACAATCTGTTTTTGTGTCAAAGTATTGCTGCATTCATTCACCAAATGAAAACATTCTTTGTAAAAGCCACCCCATTATTGCGGTGAAGGAGGTTATGTTTTCACCACTCTCTGTTTGTCTGTTTGTTTGTTCGTCTGTTTGTTTGTTTGTTTGTTTGTTTGTGTGCAGGATATCTCAAAGTTGTGCATGGATCCAGATGAAATTTTGTGGACACGTTGGGTGTGTGACAAGGACAAACTGATTAGATTTTGGTGAAGATCCGGATTCTATCCGGATGTGATAAGTTTTTAAAGTGATTCTTCACCATTGAGAGTTTGGGCCAAACCGATACGTATATAGCACGATATCAAAACCAGTTGTGGACGGATTCGGACGAAACTTGGTGGATATGTTGGGTGTGTAACCACGACGAATTGATTTGATTTTAGTGAAAATCAGGATCTGGATATGAGAATCATTTAATTTCTAAAGTGATTCTTCACCATTGAGAGATAGGTACAAAAACGATAAAGTATTGCATAGCATGATATTTCAAAAATGTATTGATTGCGTCGGATATGTTCTCGTGGATCAGGAATTATGTGGTGGAGGTATGTGCTCTACCTCGTGCCCTTGTTGTTTACAATGATTTTATTATCTCTATTATAATACCAAGTTTGCACACTAAAAACTCGGCTCGCCGTCACATGATCGCGATGAAATTTCTGTGGCACTTAGCGGACATGCCGACAATGTTTGGGAAGTCTTGGCGTTCCATAGTACCACTTTCATGTTGCACAATGCGTATTTTTGTCATTCCCCATGTACGGTCTGTCGTCTGCTACCAGGTATGTTGTACTGCTATCCCGTGCATGTGCACAGGTATCGCTAGTCTTTCTATAGTCTGTGAAGCAAATGCACGCTTAATATTGAGGCCGAGCTATCGAGGCTTTCAGGCCGTGACCTTGCTCTCTAAAAAAACTCAACAACATGAAAAAATTATTTTCACGGAAATTGTGGAAGTGTTTAACGAGTCGAGGGAGCCATGCCAAAAGCTTTCCACAGTTCCTAAAGCTCGACGGCCTAGCTTCACAAAGCCGGATACTGCCATGTCGACTGCATTTTGTGGCCCTTCCTGAGGTAGGTCGAAGTGAAAGTACATGCAAAGTAAAAGCCTAATCCGAACACTAATGGGGAGCTTAAATATGACCCAAAGCTTAATCTTCAACCCTATGATCCAAAACATCATAACTTGATTCTAAGCTCTGCAATGAATCCCAAAGCTTAAAACTCAAACATAGTTTGATACTTAATGGGAAATTTTGACTTGGATAGAAATTCTCAGCACATGAGAACAATGTCAACGATACTTATTTTACACTCCACCTATAAGTAAACATATATTTATTGCGCTGCAGGTACATTTCAAGTATAACGAGATCCTCAAAAAAGGGTTTCCTCCTTTGTTCAACAGCAAATCTAAAGGAAGACGAAAGTATTAGAACAGAGGTTTAGAATCTCAAAGTCATCTAACTGAGACAAACACATCAATATGTACTGTCATACTTGTTCAGATGTGATCTTATCAGCAAGATGACTTTGAGATCCAATAGATTGGTAAGACTCAATAAGTAAAGGTTATTTCAAAAATAGAACTGAATTAGAACGACACTCGGTAGAGCGCATACCTCTGCCAGCTTGAACAGTTTACGTTTTGTATCCCACTGATAGGCCGGATCTGGATTCAGTTCTTGACCAGAATCTAATTACCTTATTGTCATTTGTCACCAACCCAACTCATCCACCTCGTTTTGTTATAACCCATCCATAACTTTTTGAGATATCATGCTATATCGTTTTTGGACTCATCTCTCAATGGTGAAGAATCACTTTAAAAATTGAAAAATTTCTCGGATCCGGATTCTGACCTTCACCAAAATTGAATCAATTATACCTCGTCAGACACCCAACCTGTCCACCAAGATTTGACTGAATCCGTCCACAACTTTTTAAGTTTAACTGCTCACAGAGAAACAGACAAACAAACAGACAGACAGGGGTGAAAACATAACCTCTGTCTACCTTCGGTGCCGGAGGTATAAAGTGCTCTTGTTGAATTTTGCTTGAAGGTAGGATTTCAAGGTAGGTTGCCAGGTAGATTCAGGAGATTGGCAAGAACTTTAAGAGTAGTTTAGCAAGAGAGATAGTGCAGGTTGTTGAGCAGTTTATGGGTTGATCGGCTTCATAGATGCAGTGAGTTAGCTTGGAGTTTTAATGGCCATCATGCATTTTGAGTGCAGCCTGTGGCTTCTGTTTTGCATCACTGGCTGAGCGTACTGCCGATGCAGTGTCCATTGTGGGTTAGGGCAGGAATTTGGAATTTGGCCGTGGTGCTGGCAAATACTCGCCTACTTTTCGCAAAGGACACTGTGGGATCTTTAACATACACCAACGAATGCTGGCAAATGGGAAACCCGTTTAACGTCCATCTGAGTGGTGACACACATTGATGAATCATCCTGCATGTGAAACACTGGAATGACAGTTTATAACTGGGTCGAGATTCAAACCCAGGTGAGACAGCTTAGAGGCGAGTGTGCGTACTTCTAGGCCATCCTGTCAGCCGAGTTTAAGGGTAGATGTGCTTTATAGATATTGTAAGTTAGCTTAACGTTTAAGGGTAGCTTGGCCGAGTACATATAATACATAGATTGGTGAGGAATTTCAGGGTTATATAGCTCCGCTAAGTGAAGGAAGATCTAATGCAAGAAATAAGCACATACATCATTCAAAACATTGAAGTTGTGAGACTTTTGTTCACATTTAAAAATGCAACTCACACATGTTGGAATTCATTTTTGGCGAATTTAGTCATCCAATGTGTTTGCACTTTTATCCTTGAGCTAGCAGGATCACTTAGGTCGTGGAGCAAAGGTAATGCTAGAATTTGAAACTGCAAAGCTTACTATCAGACACCCAGAGGTCAGGACATTGGAGTAAGTGGGAGATAATCCATGGTTTCCTCAGTGAAAGGCAAGAGACCAAATAGTCTTGTGACCATACATTTGGACATCTTGGGAATTCCATCAGATACCTGCGTGCTGGGTTTGGAAACATGTGGTTGGAAAAGGAAAGCCTGCAAGCTAAGCTCTCTGTCCGGGTTCTTCCCGACATCTTTGTTCCTTGTTCCTTCAACATTTCTTTCTCATTTTTTTTTCACAATTCTCTTTATTCACTGTAATTCTTGCTGTTTCTTCTCTTTCATCTCTTTTACTCTCTATTCCGCTTATTCATTTTCAATTTCTCAAAGGAGAGGTGAATTCTTGCAGAATTTTTTCTCACTTGACTTGCAGAATTTCTCACTTCAAGGCTCACTTGACTGCACCTGGATGAGTTTTAGTCAGGTGGCACGGTGAAATTACCGTTACTGACCGGATAAAAGCATCAAATTTTGCATGGACTCAGGGTTCAACGTAACTTAGAAATCTAGGGTGGGTACCACGCTAAACGACTTCCACTTTAGTCTAATTCCAAGATGGCCGCCTTGATCACACCACACCTGATTTAAGACCAGACTATTGACTATTTACCCTCTTTGTATGGCTAAGTAGTACATTTTATGGCACAAAATAAATTTCATAGTACATAGGACCAAAAAGATTTTAATTTTAAACATTTTAATGTTCATAGAAACAAAAATCATGGTCAAATTCAAGATGGTGGCCATGTTTTTCAGGTCGGAATATATATTTTTCGCAATTTGGAGTATTTTGCGTGTTGCTTTTCACGAGGTTGTTTTTAGAGGAAATAATACAGCATTTCTGATTCCTACAAACCTGTACAGTCATCCCCCATTTATTGCGGGGGTTACGTTCCAAACCCCCCACCCCCCCCCCGCGAGAACTGAAAATCCGCGATGAATGTATGCCTCCCAAAAAAAAAAAATCGACTCGTCTGGTCTGGTCGGCTTTGCAATGATCGGGTTCGAGGTGCTGGAGATCGACTCGTCTGGTCTGGCCGGCTTGGCAATGATCGGGTTCGAGGTGCAGGAGATCGACTCGTCTGGTCTGGTCGGCTTGGCAATGATCGGGTTCGAGGTGCCGGAGATCGACTCGTCTGGTCTGGTCAGCTTGGCAATGATCGGGTTCGAGGTGCTGGAGATCGACTTGTCTGGTCTGGTCGTTTTGGCAGTGCTCGTCCAACCGCGGCAAACTTTTTTCCTTCCCGAAGCATTTATTGAGCACTTTAACCTTCTCCTGGAGCGTCAGGACCTTCCTCTGGTGCTTCGGTTCCTTGCCAGAAGCCTTCGAAGGTGCAGGGCGTTTGGGCAGCTTGGAGAAAAAAACGTAGAAAATATTCGAAGTTCACAAACGAAACTTTGTCTCGTGCGTTGTGTGACTGGTCGAGCACCACGAGTTATAATTTATTGCTTAAATAATTAATATTTTATATATTATTACCGTGATATACCGGGGGAATCCGCAGAAAAAATTAGTTAGGTTCCAAGGGAAAACCCGCGATAAACCGGGGGCGCGATAGGTGAACCGCGATATAGCAGGGGATTACTGTATATGAATACCCTAATGTACTTTTAATGCAGTAATGTACGTTTGCGTGGTCGCTAGACTACCCTTATTCTCAGGTTTTCCGTCTGTCTGTATGTCTGTCTGTTTGTTTGTATGTAATGGACAGCTCTGGAGGCCAGAGGATCAATCGATTTTGATGAAACTTGATTGGTAGGTTCATACCACGATCTAGTTGTATGTTTTTGAGCACCGTTGCTATGGACGCCACCGTTGCCGAGCAACGGGACTGAAATTTTTGAAAAAATCCGAAAAATATATTTTTTTCGAGAATCAAAAATCGGCTTCCGAACTTTTATGCGCACTATAATCAACCTCTTTGTCAAAAAATTTCATCCCGATCTGTCAAAAAACTGTATGACTAGTATGCAATTATATAGCGACCACCCATGTCGCTTACTGGCTTGTTTACATGTATTATATCTGTCTTTTAGAGTTCAGGGAATTTTATACATCTACATTGGCAAAGCGGTGAGCAATCTAGGTTCGCTTTGTAACATTTACATGTAGTGCAGTCCCCTTTGCATGAACATCTGATTAATTCCTTGCAAGCCTTAGAGACCTCAGGGATTGTCATCCAAACAGGCAACCATGTTCCAGACTCCTTAACCCAGCCAAAATCTTGGGGGGGGGGGGGGAAGGAACCACTTGATGAGTTTCTGTACTGGTTGTCCAGATTCCTGCCTGGTATATCCCTCGTCGAAGATGTTGAAGCAACGCATTCTGAGTCGGTGGCAAAAGATCCATTGAAAGATTTCTCTGACAATAGATCCTGTCTTATTTCATTAACAGAGGTCAGTGGGCTGCTTTTATCATCCAGGGCAACAATAAGTCTTTCAAGGAGTTGAAAGTTATTGGAATCAGTGTCAAGTTACAGAAATGGATGTTCTGCAATATGGACGAAAGTTTCTGTTACATCTTGATCTGCGTGCCTCACCTGCCACATCAACTTTTTCCCCTTTTCCCAGATGGCAGATGTAGTGTCGCACCCAGATATTGCATGGAAGTGCAACTGATTTTTCTGGTCCAAGATTAGCGCTGATAGAGTTTATGCTGTAGTATCTGTAATTTCTGCCCATACCAAAGGCAACCCAGACATCCACTAAAGGCTGTGTCCTTGTAAAACATGGAATTGGCCAACAAGTATGATGATAACATTAGTATCTACAGTGCGTACTAAAACACTTTTGCTGCCTTGCTTTAGAGCATGAAGTATGTGAACAGCAATCCGCGTGTCCGCTTCCTCGTGATTACAGATCCCCATTTGTAAGGATGACCCTAATGACAAAACAGACTCGTCCAATGTGATATGGAGAGATGTTCCTTCTGGATGCCTGAACTGTGCAACCTTGCCACTTAGAAAGCTGAAAATCACCTTTTTATTCTCTGGATCACATAAAAAGCCAAACCAATTCCCTGGTAGCTTTGCCTGATCTGACACCTTCCTGCAAATATCATTTCCTCTTTTTTCTCGAGTAGATTCTTTCAAACTGTCTGAAATATATGTGTCCCAAACTATGTCTATCCTTGTATCTTGTAGATGCTTCTGTAAGTGAGGAATAAATACTTTGTCAGCGTACTCACTGAAGGTAGAAATTCCATTAGTTGGAAGGCAGTGAACAATTACAGCTCCAGACAGTACCTCAAAGTCAAATATTCCTGGTGGGTCCATTTCATCAGATGGCTCAATACATTTCAGTAAGTCTGATTTACTGCCCAGAAGATGAAGCTTTCCAAAATCTGATAGTGAGGGTGGGAATGACTGTATCTCATGGGCAAAAAAACTTCCAAATCAGATTCTCTGTTTTGCATAGTAATGTATAGCTGACCAAACAGAGCTACATTGTTTTGCAACACCTTTATTTTCTTCCCTTGCTTTGAAATTTCATTTTTCTGAGGTTTTCTGAACAAAGCCAATGAATTCTTCTTGATGGTATCATGAATAGAATGGGTACAATCCTCAAAAACACATTTCACATAGTTCTGGTACTACTTTCTGCCAGTTTCCTCGAGTGCATACAGAGAGGTTATCACCAATTCATCTGCACAGGTGCAGTTGTCCAGTGAAACAAGTTTTGGGAAATCATCCCAAATTTTTTTTTACATTTCGAGACTGATTTAGGACTATCCAGACTGTGCATTAGTGTCTGATTGTCAGCCATCTTGGATTTCCATGTGTCACGTGACTTCCGTAAGGCGTTGAAGGTGGTACCCACCCTGAAATCAATCTATAGGTTCTATAGAAACATCATGCCAAATTTGGTGCTTTTATCTGCCAAGTAACGGTAATTTCTAAATATGACACTAAGCCACTTGAATATTTGAGGGTTGGGGAGTAGCGGCTGAAACCCGAATCCTATCCAGGTTCCTCGTGATGATTCCATCTTTGCTCTTTACTTCTTCAGGTTCCTTCTTTGACTTCCATTTCACTATGAAAGTTGGCACCCTCGGAGCACGGTTTCTAAGATGATCTGCTCTTAAATTTGCTGCAGTTGACTACAAGCAACATGACATGTGCAGGTGTGGCAGGTATGAGAAGTCCAAGGGTTGGGAACAGAATGTTCTCCAAAACTACAACAACAAATATGCCCACTGACAAAAGTAAATAATAAATTAGATATCTGCAATAAATTAGATATAAGCAATTAATTTCAAAAGCAACATGTTCCGTTAAGGCCAATCATGTCCTTTAATAATGCCCCTTCATACATATTGTCCCAATTACTTAGCACGTATCATCAGCAAGCTGGTGGGGAAAATGGACAGGATGGTTAAAAATAGTGAGGAGTTCGTGAACAAAAATTTTTAAAAACCCATCACAATTCAAGATGAGGAGGTAATGGTGTCATTTGATGTTGTATCACTTTTCACGAATGTCCAGTGGACTTGGTAGTGAGAGTCATGCGGGAGCACTTGGACAAACCTGAGGATTGGAAAACAGTGTGTACGAACAGCCAGTTAACTGCGGATGATGTTGCCAGTTTGTTGAGGTTATGTCTGGATAGTGCAACATTTGTTTACGATAACTTTTACTTCAAATAAATTTAGGAAATGACAATGGGTTCACCTGTGCTGGCAGTCATGGCTATTCTGGTAATGGAGGAGCTGGAAAGTAAATTGTTCAAACTGGATGAGGACTGGTTACCGCATTTTTGGTTCATGGTATGTGGATGATACTTTTGCCATTACACGCCTGGATAAAGTCGAACACCTCCTTGAAAAACTGAGTCAGGTGTATACGAGTATCAAATTCATGAAAGAAATGGAGAATGAGGGTAAGTTAGCCTTTTTGGATGTTGAGGCGCACCGGTTAAGCGATGGTACTTTAGAAACGTCGGTGTACAGGAAACCAACGCACACCAATAAACTGCTCGACTTCAACTCATCTAATCCCTTGCGTTATAAGCGCAGTGTAGCACGGACATGAACATCCTGTGTGTGGACAATCCCGTCATCCATTAAGGGTGCAACTAAGGAACTAAAACAGGTATATTAAATCTTAAAGAACAACAGCTATGACGGGAGGTTGGTACAGGGGTTTAGAAGGCATAATACAACCACCAACAAACCAGAGACGATTGGTAGGTGTGTGTTACCTTATTATCCAGATCTCTCAGAGAGAATAATGTGAAGTACACGTATTGGAGTGGCCCACAAACTTATACGTACTATTTGAAGTGTTTTTACCAAACTGAAAGATGCAATACTGGAAAGTGACAAGTTGGGTGTGGTGTACAGCACCGGGTGCAAGCACTGTGGAGAGGCATATTTCGGAGAAATGGGGAGAAACTTCCATACATGGCTGGATGAGCACAAAAGGGTGATGCAATTGGGTAACACAGATCAATCAGCAATTGCATGGCACCACATACAAATGGGGCATCAACTGGACCTAGGAGGAACCCACGTACTGGATGTCACACCTAACAAACATCGGCGATTCATGCTCGAAACCTGGCATGTTAAAGAACACAGAGGTGGTTGAACAAACAAAACCATTGATCTCCCTGTACAGTACAACTCACTGGTTAAACCATTTACTGTATAAGAGGTTGGTGCAAAAGCAAGGATACAGGTAGGTTCAACAATACTCTTGGTACGCATGCAAGAAACCACAACGCAGTGCTCCACACACTGCTAAGTTGCCATCACACAACAACACACACTCACACATTTCACCAGTACATGCACAACACAAGCACAGATTGCATCAACCCACAATCCCATCACGATCCACATACAGAACCAAAAGACGTTCTCTTAACAACCCGGAGGAACTGGGGGATGCACAGTTAGCTGTACATATACATAATTACAAAACCAGATATTAGAATCATGCTTACAAAACATGTGCGCATGCTTACACATGTGACCAGAAGTGGTTCCCTATAAATGGCCATGTGTGGTTCGCTCTGTCTCTTGGCTTGAGAAGGCTTGTGGAATGCAAGTGAAACGTCACCTGAGGAGGACTCTCTTTCCTGTTTGTTAAAAAATTTGGAGTTCAGTTTACTCGAACTTTGTTTGATCGATTGGTTGGCTGTGCTGTGTAGCTGAACGACATGCATATATATATATATATATATATATATATATATATATATATATATATATATATATATATATATATATATATATATATATATATATATATATTGTTGCGAATTCGCGCCCGCCGGCGTGTGATCGGCCGCTCGACTCGAATGGCGGCCGTCTCGCCCACCGGAACGGACAATTCTGTCGTGACCCTCTCGGAACAACGCCGGGAGCTAGTCACGGGTGGGGGTTTAACACCACCACGACCTTGCCAATTGCCCACCTGCGCAGGATAGGGTTGCTCGCCAAATTCGATCTACCTAAGTACCTGCGCGGATGGTCGACGGGGCGATCGTACCTCGCCGCAGGCCGACTCCGGACAAGAACCGCTTAAGCGGTCTATTCCGTGCTATCGGGATAACCGAGCGGTGTTATCATCGGCCTCGATGGTTCCGATTAATTATCGGGCGTATTAAGCCCACTACAAACCCTTTACGTGAAGCAGGATGGAGTGTCAATAAAGAAAAGACGAAGCGAAACGGGAAAACAGTTCACACAATGCACATTTATTACGCGACACACGGAAAGCACACATATACAGCCAAACAGTCAAAATGCACCTATATCAGTAAAACAAAAGAAACAACGACGCAGAGTTACAACCGAATACACATACACACGGCAACACTTACACAGTTCTACTTTACAAGACACGGCGCCAACACACATTTACTCAAAAGCAAAGGAAAGAAGCCACCCTCATAGACAAGGGGGCAGACAGGCCTGTAGGCCAATATGTGCGCGAGACCTGAAGGAGCGGCCAGGTCCGCGAGACCGGGTGGATCCTACCTGCGTCCTCGTGACGCGTTGGGCGGACGAGCTGCAGACGTGGCCGCGTGCTGTGCCCCGACTCCATGCTCCTTCGCGGGTTTCGTTGGCACGACGTTTGGAGTGGGGTAGGAACGGGGGCCCCTTTGCTGCACTATCTCAGCGTGGGGGAAAAGGGGGGATTGTTGATGCCCTGGGGGAGGGAGAATGGCTGGCCACGACCTCCCCTGACGAGCGATCTCCCACCGCGACCTCGTCGCCGACCGCGTCCTTCTCGCCTCACACCCGAGCTCTTTGGCCTCTTCCCACAACTCTCCTCAGCTGACTGCAGAACCCAACTCGATGCCTTCGCCACCCGACTCCACTCTCTGCCACACTCTGCTGCTGCCACACTCTGCTCTTCCAACCAAAAACTGACTCTCTCACCAAAACTGACTGCCACCAAAACTGACTCTTCGCCACGATTCGCCTTGCGCTCGCCGTTTTATAGGCTGGCAGGAGGAAACAATATGCAAATTTCCGGATCAGGATCACCGCGGGGGCGGAGCCACGCTCGCCAATTGGACGGAGGAAAAGTGGGCGTGAACCTCCCCTGATCCTAGAATTTGCATATATGGATTTCACAGACGCGCCTGGAGGCGGGGCCAAGCCGCTCCGCACTTGCTAATTGGACGGATCAGAAGTGGGCGTGTAGCGTTCTTGATCCGAATTCTCCCTCGGAAAGGCTGCTATTTGCACTCGCAGCTCGGTCAGTATCTTGAACGAGCCCAAGACAGCCCAACGCTCAGTGTTCAGAGGTGGTGCGGGAATGGCCGTAGAAGGAGAGAGGTGAGGGTGGTGGAGGGTTTATCGGTGGTGGTTAAGGTGGTTGTTGTGCCGTTTGGGAATGACGGTGATGCGATGTTTGCGGGATTGAGTTGTGTGATGGCGGTTGAGACGTGGTTGGTTCAAAATAAAGATAGAACAGAAAAACGGCTATCTCAAAGCGTCGCAGCCCGAATGAATCACATAAATTCCCTCAAAACAACGGGTTTGGGGCTAACTACACATGTACTTAGTTAAATTTCTAACAAAAATTAAACTCAACCTCTGTATATTTTCATTCCAAACATCATCATTCCAATGACAAATTAATACTACGACATTAATACACCAAAATACAATATTATAAACACTCGTGAATTAAACAAAGAGAAATGCCATTCTGACGTTACATCTGGAAAGGGAGCATCTTCACACAGATGGAAACTCAAAATCATTTTGGCCTGGTTGGGGTAAGAAATTTGGAATTGGACTTGCATGCCGATGATAAACCACCTACTCTTCGTTGAAAAACACTTGAGAGATTGTTAATACCCTCCCAGCAATCAATGCTAGCAGATGGGTTCCAAGCTCAACCACCAACTGAGGGATGGTGCACTCATTGATACATCACTCGGCCTAAAAAGTACCAGTCTGACAGTCTACAATTGGGTCGAGAATAGAACTAGACTCAGCTCAGAGGCAAGTATGCTACCTCTGCACCATCCCTTGTTGAATGGGTATATGCAAGGTTAACAATAAAGTACACAGTGGGTAATACTAAGATAACCAGCTCTAATCACATTGCACTGGGGCCAGCAAGAATGACTTGGCAGATGAACCATGCAATACAAGAGTGTAACAATTGAAAAAAAAATCAGCAGTATGTTGATTGAGGTAAGCTAACTGGAGAAGATGACGTTTTGGGTGTTAGCCCTTTGTCAGACATCTTTTGCTCTGATGAAGGGCTGCCTCAAAGTGACACCAACATTAAATAGAATGTCTGAACATATGAACACAGCAAATACTCAGCAGAATTTCGACAATATTCTCTGCAAATATTTTTTATTTTAAAAATAGTTTATCTCCATGACTTAAAACATTATTGTAAACTTGCAAAGGTACCCGGCATTGCCAGGCAACACCGGATCCTTCCTGCCATCCCACCCTCCGGACTCCCACCACATCCTCCGGACTCCCACACCACCACTTCCCCTCCCTCCTCTTACCCCATTCTACCCCACTCCCCTTCCCCTCCCTCCTCCCACAAAGGAATTTTCGCAGGGTGTATATTAAAGTGTACGTGTACATAATAACTTCTAAAAAAAAAAGTTTTTAAAAAATCCTCTGCAATTTTCCCAGCGGTCTCCTGACTAATTAATTATTACAGATAGCAGAGTGTCCACCCTCTAGGTGGGTCGAGTTTGCACATTACTTGCTGAAAAATGTATTGTCTGTGTTTTGTCAGAAGACCATAGATGTTTGTGTGGTGTGGGCTTAAAAGGTTGTAGATGGTCTAAAGGGTACGTTCCAATTGTAGTTAGCGTCTAAGGGGTCGAAAGGATCTAAAGTCTCAAGCAATATGCCGACAAAAGAAAGAGTCTAAAATGGTCCCAGTGGTCTAAAGCTCTAAATGGCTAAGGGTCCAAGCTGTCTAATCTGTCTGAAGGGTGTAAGGGGTCTTAAGGATCTTATGGGTCTTTGGAGTCAAACTGGTCTAAATTGGGTATGAAGGTACTTAATAGTCTTCAGGGTCTTAAAGGGTCTTAGGGGGTCTACAAGGTCTTAAAGGTTCTTATGAGTCCTACGGCTCTTTAGGGTTGAAAGGATCTTAGGAGTTAAAAGGGTCTTAAGGACCTTAGGAGTCTTCAAGGTCTAAAAGGGTCTTATGTGTCTTCGAGTCAAAAGGGTCCTAAGGGTCTTTGGGATCTTCACAATGTTGGCGGTATTAAAGGGTCTTTGAGGTCGGAAAGGGTCATGGGTTTTTGGGGCCTTACGGATCTTTGGGGGACTTGAGGTCTCAAGGGTCTTAAGTATCTTGGGGTCTTAAAGGGTCTTAGTGGTCTTTGGAGTCTTTAAAGGTTGAGGTGGTGGATGAAAATCCCCTTCGGACAATCCCCGGGTTGGACTTGGTCTGTGTGCCAAATGTGGTGGTTGTCGACCCAGCGCTTTTTGCAAAAAAACATGAACATACAGACAGACAGATGGACGACAAATTTTATTTAGTAGATTGGCACGAACTAATAACCGTGAGAAAACATACAATATTTTATACCCATATGACAAGATTGTACAATATCAGTATCAACAGGTCAGGTAGGTATAGAATCAATACATGATGTAATGTGTAAAAGGGAAATATACACCTTAAATTAAATAGTAAGGAAAAAGGTAAATTATAATAAAACACTGAAACAAACAGGTGGACCTCACCAGGGCTGATATGAACCAGTGGCCCATCCAAGAACCAATAGGATAGGCAGCAGTGCTGGAACCTGCAAGTGCCTGGAAAGCATAGGCAGACCTCTGTGGAGCACGTCCAGTGCAGCCCAATGAAAGCAGGCCTGGAATGGGCCAGGTTTCTCTGATACTCCGCAGAAGCATGGTTCAATCAGGAGTCGTGTAAGAACAGAACCTAGGTAGCAGCATAAGTAGAAAAGGTGGAGCTTGGAAAAACCAAAATCAACCCCCCAAAATGATGCAAAATAACTCAATTTTATGTGAGTACAGTGGTGGTCTACTGGGCATCGTTAGTGAGTAAATATTGGACTCGGATTTTTTTTTTTAATTTGGCCCACTGTTTATATAAATACTGATGTGTAACTGTGCTCCTTATACAGTACCCATGCATGTTCGGGCAGGAACTGAGAACCGATATGCCGACGAAAATTGCCTATTCTTCACAGAAGACGCCACAAGATATTTAGCAGCCACCAGCTAATGCTTGCAAGTGGGTCCCGAGATTAACTTCCCTCTAATATTCAAAGGGACCGTGCACTCATTGAGGTAATGGCCTCCCTGTGGAACACCAATCTACCAGTTTATAGTTGTGTCGAGACTCCAACCCAGACTAGACAGCTCTAGGGCAAGTGCGCTTCCTGTGCTATCATGTCCTTTGGTCAAGTGGTGAGAAAGCTAGGAAGGGATTTTTGGGGGTGTACGTCCAAATTTGGCTGAAAGCATCACTATAAACAATTTGTATTCTCAGCTTCTGGGACTTGAGTTAGTCTCAGGTGAATTAATTGATGAAAAATCCGCTCGGCTCATTCGTGACCTTCAGGAAGAGGGTTATCTTTCTGCTTCACCTGGTATGGTCCACGTATGACCCCAAGCCTAACTTTTCAGTTGATCTTTATAAATGACCACTCGAGGTAATTTCGGATTGGCAATCGAAAACCGCTTTGCAAAAACAGCACCAAGCAAAATCTCACGAGATAAAAAAACACCAACATTCCATTCAAAAAACAACATCTGCAACGTATAGATTATACAAACAATCAATCCACATGGATAAATGCTCAGTGATGTGTTCCATCCATTACAACTATTGCAACTAAGAATCGCATAAAGGACCATGTAATACAAGGTATTGATCTGTGAGCTGAAATAATAATAAAATAAATCCTCAACATACCATCTCAGCTGACTTTGTAAATAAATAAATAAATAAATAAAGGTTTTAAAAAGAGCACATTGGACTTGCAATAATAAGATAACTTGTGAATTAATTCGCCGTTTCAATGGATACGGCCGATAATGATCAAAATGTTCCTGCCAAAACCAAACCGGCTTTCAGGGAAAACTGACTTCCTTGATCTTTTGGGAAGATAGATCCCAAGGAATTTGTGGCAATGGAAACAAAATACTTTAGCAGGCCATCTTTTATAATGTACGCAAACATAGGAGAGGTTTTCACCCTCTTATGTTTGCATTGGAGAGCATAGCAAACATAAGAGAGGTTTCCAGGGGGTTGCTGCTTCTCCCTGAGATGTTGCATGGTTAACAGAGATTTGGTTTCAGAGCCGTCTTTTGCAGAAATTCAATTCACCACAACTAATGACCTTCGATAACCCATCCTAACTATCAGGAACAATCCTTGACTCCACATACCCCTCTGTAACCACTCACTGTTACTCTGCGGTGTAATCCCATCATTCCACCACCCCTCAATGATGACTTGATATTCTCCTCACTTTCTTCCACATGCTTGTTAACCGCTCACCGTTAACCGCTTGTTAACCCCAACCCCTTTTTTCTTTCATTGTGGTGACTTCATCTGCCACTACATCTGCTGGTTAGACAACCGAAATGTAATGTCAACTCATGGAACTGTTGCCAAGGCCTTGTCAGGCATCATACGTGAAGCAATCAGTAAATTTTCCAAAATGACTCTCACAACGACTCAATTCGTGGAATCTGGTCATGAGTAATGACCAATTTTCATGCTAACATCTCTTACTCCTCTTCAGACACAACTGCCTCCTCCGCCTCTGATCAAGTGCACATTGATGCTGCTTTGTTATTAGTGATAGTAAAGAACTGCACAAGATATGCAGAGTCTGGCAAGTCACACAAGCCAACTGGGAATGTCTCCAGTGAATTACTGCACTCAAGGACTGGCTCCAATCACCTCTGCACCTGATACTAATTACTCTGGAGAATGCTTTCACATATC
The DNA here is from genome assembly GCF_056783735.1 of Eptatretus burgeri. Lineage (NCBI taxonomy): Eukaryota > Metazoa > Chordata > Myxini > Myxiniformes > Myxinidae > Eptatretus > Eptatretus burgeri. Next base: position 43,814,667 of record NC_140971.1, on the reverse strand, counting down.
CTTGCTCTCTCTGATGCACAGGTTCATTCCATCCTGCCTGCACTTATCCTGCCCATTCTTTTGGCCTGGATACATGGAAGCTAATGGTGAGGCAGTTGCTTCCAAGCTGCTTACTTTCTCGACTTGGAAGGAAAACCTGACTCAGGAGAGCTTGACGTCATGCCATAAAGCCCACAATAAATGCGTATATCCTCAGGAAAGTGCATATTCTCAAAATATCCTCAACTCTGATGGCCTATACTCTGCCTGTCCTTTTCGTAGGCCCTTCATTCACAAGAGAGCAAAGACAGATACACAACAAACGAGTGGTCAGTTTGCTTCTTATAATCCACATAGGTACTCTCTATAAGGATCTTAAAGTAAACACCTAGTTTTGATTTTAGTTAATTTTTGTATACATCGTCGAGGCTTGTGGAAGGGCTAGTTCGAGTACACTGAACGGATCAGGACACAAGAGGAGAAAAGGAATAGTAGAGAGAGAGAGAGAGGGGAAAGAAGACCAACTGCAGAGTTGAAGGCCAAGACAGAGCCAGACCTGGACAAACAATGGGTCTGGGGGTGGGATGGGGGGCAGGAGAGGGTGCATGGGGTGGACAACATGGATGCAGAAGGAAACTCTGAGGAAGGAAAACTGGAAATTTGGAAGGAAGAGAGATTGGGTAGGGTTGGGGGTAGAAAAGATCATGGTTTTGTATTGGAGACAATTTTAGTTGGTGGTGAACAGCAGGTTGGGGGGGGGGGGGTGAATGAGGGTAGAAAAGATCATGGTTTTGGATTTGTGATGATCTGAGATGGTGGTGAACAGCTGTCTTCTAGACCTGGAGGGAAGAATTAGATTGAAGAGAATGTGGAAGTTAGTTCCACAGGCGTTAAAAAAGAATGAGTGGAGGTGAACAGTGGTCCTGTCGTGGTTAGGTAGTTTCACCACTTACTTCAGTAATCAACCTCTGGAGGAAGTTCTGTCCCTTAAAATCCTGCTTCCTACCATAAATCATGAACTCTCCTTGGCACACCGACAGAATCTCTAAGGTATCTGCTAAAGCCAGGTGCACAATCCAAGCAATTTTCTGTAACAATCAAGGTTCTTCCTCGTTTTTGCAGAACCTCTCACAGCATTTAAATCATTTGTCTGAATGACAATGGAGTACTGTTCTTCCTTATAGTTTGGCCTATGCACACGGCCCCTTGCTTTTGAAAGGTGTGGAAGTCAAGACTTAGGAAATCATCAGCATCAACCATCAACCATCAAGAAGTTGCGTCACGAGGCCGACTACTTTCTCACTGTAGATGGGGAAGTGTTTTTTTGAAATTGTTTTTCTTTCATTTGGTTTCGCTCCTGCCACCCTCTATGCTTTCAGCCATCTGTCTCTCCTTGCTTCTGCCAGGTGATGCAAGCAATCGTCCAACAACTTCCTTCTTGTCAACATTTTCACAGTCCAGGCTTTTTGCTCACCTGCATTTGTATGTCCCTCTTCTTTCCCACATGTGGAATTGTCTCACTATATCTGTCCAATGATGTTCATCCCTCCACTATTTTCAGGTTCAGTTCACTGCCATCTCATGTTGGCTCACATTTACATTCATGATCTTTTATTATTTCCACTAAACTCCGACATACCCGCCTTTTCTACCAAGCGATGTTTGTATAGCCATTGAATATGCAATTGTTACCTTCTGTCCTTTTCCAACTTTCAAAATCCTATCATCCAATCATTTTACTATTCCGTGAGCCTTGGCTTTGTAAAGGGCAGTTTAAGGATGACATGGGCTTTTTATTGTAGAACACAGAGAAGTAAGAGTTCAATGAGAAATTTTATGCAATGGTATTGCCTACCATGAGCAAGATGTACAGTAAGTGACATCATTGCTGATCAAAATATTCTGGGTAAAATCAATCTGGTCACCAACATTGTTATGTGTCCTCTGGAACAGAGGTGTGTCATGAAGTTCCTTGTGAAGGAGGACATCAAACAGGCTTAAATTCAAAAGAGACTGTCTGTCCAATTTGGTGATGCCTGTCTTTCATGAGGTTGTGTGATTTAATGGTACAACGAGTTCATGAATGCCCATGATTTGGTGAGCAATCTTGAGCACTCTTACAGTCCAACAAAATATTGTCACAAAAGCAAACATTAAATGTGTTGAACAGCTAATTTCAAAGAATCGCTCAATTAGGAGATGACAAATTGCAGAAGAACTGAATGTCAGTAATGGAAGTATGGAAACAATCATTCACTTTCCCTTGAAATTCAATAAGGCTAATGCAAGGAAGTTACCGAAGGTCTTCACATTGGATTGAAATAACTCATGTGGCCTTTGTAATATAGCTCCTAGAATGCAAGCAGAAGGAGGATGTTTCTCGAAGAAGTTTGTGAGATGTGATGCCATCTGGATTCATCATTTTACACCAGAGTGAAAGGGAGCCACAGGAGCCAGCATGGAACAGAGACATTATTGGTGTCCACATCAAACAAATAAATAAATTAAAGGTCCTGTGATCCAGCTAAATAAGCTTAAGGTAATCATGCTTTCGGACCTTCAACAGTTGAATTCATTTGCATTTTTTTGAATATGGTAAAACTACCAATGCATAATACTACAATAACCTGTTTTGTTATGAATTGAGATAAGCAAAATAAAATGAAGAAATAGTCTTGTTGGTGAAGAACTAGTGTCAATCTGCATTGGTGCACAAGTGGAACGGTGGATGTAATTAACGGGATGTTGATCGAGGAACGCTAACCGCCGTGGGTAGCAAGAAGAAGCTGACTAACCAGGAGTTAACCCATCGTCCTCTCTTTTGGTCCGATGAAGGGCATGTTAATGGAACAGGTGTGGACATATATATCAGTGGAATATCTAAAGTTTCATCAACTCCCGTGTACTTACAATTAGATATTTGCTACAATGTAAAGTCCACGTCAACGCGAATCGACCCTCGAATTTAAAAAAGGAACTTCAACAACAATGAAACCAACTGTCTCTGAAATCACAAATAATTTCCATTAAGACATTTTAAAACTTTGGCAAATTATACATCATTACATCAAATACAGCAGGAGAATAAAACAATATAAAATAAATATCTTGCAACTTGTCACTTGTGATGAGCAAGTCCATGGCCTGACATAAAAGCTCAATGCCTAATGTTAAATGTTAATTTTCTATTTCTCTATTGTTTTAATAAAAAGTTTGACATTACTATTGAACAATCACCATTCATTCACTTCCCTATGAATGTTAAGCCACATTGTCACAGATCAACCTCTCGTATCAAAATTCAAAACTTTTGTTTTGTGCACTCTATAAGTTGTGCATATCATTCTTATAAAAAGGATGCAATCATTTTATATCACTTTTCAGAGGCATTTTAAGCCTATGATTATTAACATCCATCTTTTGACACTTCCATGAGGAGGCATTTCTTGCTGTCTGAACAAATCCAGCATGGAGGCCGAGGTTAGTTTTGAGTCAGTTAAAGTGATTTTAGTTTATAATACAACATGCATAATGCACTGCACCGAGCGCAATTAAGTAACAAGAAGCAGTCAACCTCGGTCAAATTACATTCTCGGCGAGACCACAAAACGGCTCAACTACTTCAAAATCCAATGCTCTCCACCTGGAAACCCTTTTAAAGCCCCAGTAATTAGAGCCGTGTTACGAGAGATTAATATTGATCACAAAAGAGCAATCTTTGGAATATAACCGCAGGCAAACAATTTAACCAATATTCACTTTTATACATTGTTTGAAATGAACATGACAAAGTTTGGAATAAATACACAGTACAGTATATTTTCTTTTTTTCAGAAGAAAGGGGCATCCAACCAAAAAAGTAACTATACCTACTCTGTCAATTGAAATAATAAGCAAGACCAGACGCGGTCTCAGGCAACGTTTCACCTGCTTTCCAGTGGGCTTCTTCAGGCCAATGGACCCCAAGCTCCGGCAGGTGCCCGCTTTTATTCCCGAGACGGCCAATCATTTCCAGTCATGTGCCAGGATGCCAAGTCAATGTATGATTGTTTTATTTCCCCAAACCTCAAGCTATAAACTTCAAATGGCATCATTAACCTCCGCCATCGAAGATGGATGGAGGTTACTGTTTTCACCCCTGTCTGTTTGTTTGTTTGTTTGTTTGTGAACAGTATTACGGAAAAGCTCCTGGACGAATTTCGACGAAACTTGGTGGGGGGATTAGGTATGGTCCAAGGATCACGGCATTAGATTTTGGACTTGGTCCAAAAAAAAAAAAAACTTTGAAAATTTTGCAACTGTTTTTCAAAAAAAATTCGATTTTATTTGAAAAATATTTGAATTTTTTTTTGCATTTCTACATGTTTTAAGTGATTTCCAACCCCCCCCCCAAAAAAAAAATTGTTGGAGAAAAAAAAATAAAATTTTGCAACATTTTTTTCAAAAAAATTTCGATTTTTTTTTTTTTTTTGGCATTTCTACATGCACGTCGATCTAGTTTAGTTTATTCAATCGTGGTTCAGTAGAGTCTGATCCGTTTTGACCTACAATGAATAGGATATCAGGTTCACTTAAGTGACCCAGCAGTATTGGCGGCGGAGGTTTTGCACTCCACCGAGTGCTCCCCCTCAAGTTGATGATCTGCTCTGCTCCATAGAATGGGGGAAGGCTTTAGAGCTGTTGGCGGGATTGTTTCTACAATTTGCGCCGCCAATTTTTAATGGTACCACAGTTTCGAACTCTACAAGGAGTGTGGGCTTACATACATATATGTGTATATATATATATATATATATATATATATATATATATATATATATATATATATATATATATATATATATATATATCCATCCATCCATCCATTAGGACCATACTCTGTGCAGAGCGTTGGTGCCGCCGAAGCAGTCTCCTTGGCTATTGGGAACAATCCTGGACGGGTCGCCACTCCGACACAGTATACCAGCATGCTGGCACTCATTTTGCCGACCTCGGAAGGATGACAGGCAGAGTCAACCCCACCTGGTGTTAATTCAACAGCTGAGCGGGATTTGAACTCAGGACCCTAGGATCCCAAGCCCACTACCTTAACCATTAAGCCAACACCAGGCATATGCATATATATATATATATATATATATATATATATATATATATATATATATATATATATATATATATATATATATATATATATACATATATTTACATATATATAGCACAAGTAGATAAAAAACAAATAATGGAATCGTTGTGTTGAACAAAATTTAATCTAAATTTTTGACTCATCAAAGTATCCACCTTTTCTTCAATGAAAATCAAATATTGTTTGGAGAGTTCTTCCCAACACTGTTGCAGAAGTTCCCACAAATGTGTTGCACTTGCAGGTTGCTTTGCGTTCACCCTTCTGTCCAGTTAATCCCAAACCAGATCGATTGGGTTTAAGTCTGGAGACTGTGCTGGCCATTCCATATCTTGAAGCCTCCCATCTTGTTCTTTTCTTATAAGGTAGCTCTGACACAGCCTGGAGGTATGCATTGGGTCGTCATCTTGCTGTAGGAGGAACCCTTGACCAACTTGGTGTAGACCAGAGGGTATTGGATGGTGCTGCAAATTCTGTGTTTGCCCTTTTGGTTCAGGGTGCTAGTCACTGGTAGCCCAGATCTTCATGCTTCCTCCTCCATGTTTGACAGTTGATGTCACACACTGAGAAACCATCCTTTCACCTAATCGACGGCATACAAAAACCCTGCGTGATGAACCGAAGATTTCAAATTTTGATTCGTTGGTCCATAAGACCTTCTTCCAGTTTTCAGTAGTCCAATGGCAGTGCTTCATGTCCCAGGCAAGCCTCTTTTTCTTATTTTGCCATCTTAGCAATGGCTTTCTTACTGCCACTCAACCTGTCAAACCTGCAGCTTGAAGTGATCTCTTCACAGTTGAAAGTGAGACTTCCTTACTTCAACCAGTGTTAAGCTGTGCTTGAAGTTGCTGTCTTGTGAGCCGCCTATCACGCAAGCTGTTGATTCTCAGAAACTTGTCTTGTGATTGTGTTGTGGCTTTAGGTCTGCCAGACCTTCTCCTGTCAGAGTTTCCTCCAATTTCTAAGTGCCTTTTGATGGTGTCGGAAACTGTACTCACTGACACCTTGGCTTCTTTGAAATTTCTCTAAAGGAATGACCTACACTTTTAAGGGTTATAATGGTCTGTCTGTCTTCCTTTGTTAATTGTCTTTTTCTCACCATTGTGATAGCAATATACTACTTCCTGCAGTGAAATATTGTCTCAATAATGCTTCAGAGGGTGGAGCAACACTGTCTGTATAAAAGCAGTGTTGGAACAGACTGCGGGTTTGTAACTAATCAACAAAAGTTGGGACATCTGTGGGAATTGTTTGCATCAACTTTCAAGGCTTAATTTACTTCCATTGCTGCAGAACAGCTGCAGTTGCTAACCTATTACTTGTTCCCTGAAAAGGGCTTTTTTTTAACAACTCTTAAATTTACATTATTTTTCAGTTTTTGGTAACCTAAACTTTTTTTTAACCTCTGGCAGTTTACGGCTTAGCTTTGTTCCATTTCAGGTTATTCACTGGACTTAAACTGCTTAAATTCCCGTAAAAACTGAAAAATGGGGGTGTTCTAAAACTTTTGACCGGTAGAGTACATATATATATATATATATATATATATATATATATATATATATATATATATATATATATATATATATATATATATATATATATATATACACACACACACATATATATATATATACACACACACACACACACACACACACACACACACACACACATATACCGGGCGTAGTGGCGTGCGCCTGGAATCCGGCTACTCGGAGGCTTGGGTTGGAGGATCGCTTGAGGACGGTAGCTATGCGCTGGACCTCGCTATGAGAGGGTGTAGGGCAACCCGGAATCATGGCAAAACCCAATCCTTATCCCTGTGTCGTAAGAGGCGGCCAGGGTTGCGTCAGGAAGGGCATCCGGCGTAAAACCTGTGCCAAATCAGTATGCGGATCATAACGGATGATCCGCTGTGGCGATCCCTAACGGGAGCAGCCGAAAGACGAACAAACAAACATATATACACATACATACATACATACATACATATTGTTGCAGGCCGGGGGTTGGGTGAGAAGGCCACCAGGGGAAAAAGCAATCTCGGGATCCCACCAGACTCCCCTGAATTGCAGGCCATCGCGCCCGGATGATTCCGTGACGTGGCGGGTCGTGAACCGACCGTGAACGCCAATAACTCACCCATGTGACTTAGGGTCCTCTGTCGAGTTCATCCAGTTCGCTAAAAATAACTGCGTGATCTAATTACCGAGGGACACGCCCTTGGTACGCCTTGTCCGAACATGATCACTTTCCTGGATTGGATGCAGCCGATTGACACTGCCAAGGATTTACTGGCTAACAGGAATGGATCATTGGGAATAAAGTCCCGACAAAGTTGGGATACGAACAATGCTCGATCAATGAATGAAAAGACAAGAACGAGCTGGGAACATTTCTCCAAAGGATTTATTAACAGGCAGGCGAGGAAAGATATGTGGCATAGTGAATGTTGTTTGTTGTTGTCTGCAGCAGGAATAGGAAGAAATGTGAGAGATGCGGCAATAATACAAGCAACATACAAAAGCAGATACAGAGCAGAGTTATCCTGATATAATTCTTGTACAATCTTAACTTAAGCGAGAACAGGCACCAGGACGGATGGACACACACACACACACACACACACACACACACACACACACACACACACACACACACACACACACACACACACACACACACAACCTAATGAAGAGGAGTTAATGAAGAGAAAAAGGAGAGGAGATGAGGATAATGGTCTCTTAATACCTTGCACGATTGCCCGACCATGCCACCAATATGCCTTGGAGGGACGCCCCGCGAGGCGACACCTCCCTGACAGCTGGCACGTCGTCTCTTGTTTCATGGCACTCGTGCAGCTCGCACTGGTCCAGAGAATGAGACATGGTCCTCGGGTCTGAAGGGAGGGACTTGGGTGGAGTCAGAAGCCAATGGATGGAGAGAGACGATGAGGCGGTGAAGGATGTGGAGCCAGCAGGCGAATTGGTAAAGAAGAGCAGAGCCAGCAGGCAAATGGGTAGGTTGTCGATCCCAAGCCAGGCAGAATGAGCCGACAGGAATGAAGACAAGAACGATGGACAGGAACGACGAGCAGGAACGACACACCAGGAATAACGACAACTAGTGGCTCCACAACCCATCCTTTTATAAATCCTGTGGTGCCGGCGGGGGTGACGACCCAAAGCGATGTGTCGTCATCCACATTGGGTGCTCTGATTGGGCCATTGCCAGCACACGGGCCAGCCGCCATGACCAGAAGCGGCTCCACTTTACTTCCGGCCAGATGGTTCCAAGCTGCGGAATCGTCTCGCTCCGAGCACCGTGACACGAATCGCCCCGCACCGAACCCTGTGATATGAATCGCCCTGCACCGAACCCTGTGATATGAATCACCTTGCACCGAACCCCGTGCCGTACCCCGGCCACCCGCGGTTGGCACTGGTCAATGTGCATGCTCCGTGGTGCGCCACATGGCCTGAGCGATCCGGTGCACAGCATGCCTCTGCCTGGTCGCAGCTGCCTCGAGGTGGAGTTGCGGGAGGATTTCTGCCATCCGCGGGAGACATTTGTGGCTGTTGTGGTGAGCAAAGACCGATGGTAAGACGTTATTGTAACCCCATGCGCAGACCCAACCAAAGATGTGTGTTATTCGTGCCTCGTTCTGTACGATGATAAAGTATCATGGGCTGCGCATGAGTCTGCAATTGTACATGTGGTCAGTGCGTGGGTACACCCACCATCAAGCAAGGTGTTTGCGGTTATCAGAGGCGGTGTGATGCACAGTGCCAGCCCTGATCTGTGTCAGGGAATTGAGGAAAAAGTTTGGATACAATTATTATTAATGGAGATTTCGATTGAAGAAGAGTGCGCGGTGTGCATACTGTCTGTTGTTAGCATTTGGAGTGCCGTTTCTTCCATCTCCTCGGTATGTGTTTGGAAATTACTGCTGCACGTGTGTTTGGCAGGCTGTGATTTCTGCAGAGGGGAGTCTGGCGTAATGCTTGCTTGACCTTCGCTGAGGACCCATCTCATAGTGAAAGCCAAATGTGGCTGGTGTTTACCTCAGGAGTAAGAGTAGAAGAGTAGAAAAGGGAATAGGAAGGACTGCAGAAATTTAATCAGACTGAGCTATGAAGTTTGCACAACGCACTGTCCCGTTATCCCGCTAGACAAAAGGGAAGGGTCTGTCTGAACGTATATTCATGGAATAACTGTCTCGGGACCACTGTATGATGATTGCTATTGCTTTGGAGGGATGCCGTTCCCAGAACGGCAACAATATATATATATATATATATATATATATATATATATAATTATATACATAAATATATATATATATATATATACATAAATATCTTCTTCTTCTTCTCCTTTCGGCTGCTCCCGTTAGGGGTCGCCACAGCGGATCATCCGATCCGCATAGTGATTTGGCACATGTTTTACGCCGGATGCCATTCCTGACAACCCTGGTCGCCTCTTTCGACACAGGGATATGGTACACCTATTTTAACCGGGGTATACACCGGCCCAGTACACTGGTACTCATTTCGCTGACCTCGGAAGGATGACAGGCTGAGTCAACCCCCTGGTGTATTAATTCAGTGGCCCAACGGGGCTTGAACTCAGGAGCTTTTGGATCCCAAGCCGCTGCCCTAACCACAGCGCCAACACCAGGCTATATATATATATATATATATATATATATATATATATATATATATATATATATATATATATATATATATATATATATATATATATATATATATATATATATAGTATATATATATATTATATATATATATATATAGTATATATATATATATATATATTATACATAAATATATACATAAATATATATATATACACATATGTATATATATATATATATATATATATATATAGTATATATATATATAGTATATATATATATATATATATATATATATATATATATATATATAAATATATAGTATATAAATATATAGTATATATATATATAAATATATAGTATATATATATATATATATATATAAATATATAGTATATATAGTATATATATAAATATATAGTATATATTTATAAATAATAGTATATATATATATATATATATATATATATATATATATATATATATATATATATATATATATATATATATATATATATATATACATATGTAGTATATATATATATATATATATATATATATATATATACATATGTAGTATATATATATATATATATATATATATATATATATATATATATATATATATATATATATATATATATATATATATATATAGTTGCGGTTCTTGTTGACCAAAACACTTGTTTTTAACATCCGCAAAGTTGCAACCAAAGGTATCGTACGTATATAGTGGTGGAAAGAAAAAAAAAAAATTAACGTTGTAGATTAGTGCAATAAAATAGTACAACCTTACAGTATAATTTTACTGTGCAAGTCCTATATGAGAAAGAGGACTATTTATAAGTGACTGACGATATGTACTAACAGATCATGATCTGATCGCTTGGAAGCCTGCACGTGACGTCAGGTGGAGGCCTGCGTGAAGAACCGATAGGAAACGATGCATATTGACAAGGCACAGCACACGCTGCAACTTCACATCACACGCACGATGGAAATCAATCTTACGCCGTTGATGGATCTTAAGGTGGGGGGGAGAGTGGGAGGGGGGGTTGGGGAGTTGGGGAGTTGGGGGGAGTTATGTGGCGTGAGAAGGTGGCCGTTTTCACGCCCCGCCGATGTTCTGTGTTTCTGCCACGTGTCAGAGCATGCTGTGCGCTTCTAATTAATATCATCTCATGCCGAGAACTCCCATCTGGGGGTTGTCGCTGCCCCTTTATGGGCCTGCAGTTTGGATTGAAGGACAATAGAGAAACCCCGGAGAAAGCCATTGAACTTTTCTAAAGCATTTCATACAAGTACTAACAGATCAACTGTCAACCAGAAAGTTGTAATAACTGAGACATTGTCGTGAGCCATTGATCTTGATGTGTTGCATCACCACTGCTTTATTTATTTGCAATATTACTTTGCTGACGTCACTTTCATGTCGAATATTTCCTGGCTATGGTACTTGCCCATAAACATATTCTGATTCTGATGGACCATACTCTGCTACAAAGTGTCGTTTCAGTCGAAGCAGTTTCTTGGTAATGGTTATACTGGGTGGTTTGCCATTGCCTTCCCCGCAGTAGTTAGGCAGGAATTTGGAAATTGTTCAGTGTCGGCAATAGCTCACATACTCGTTGCCGAGAACACCGTGGAATCTTTGACATCCACCAACTAATGCCAGCAATTGGGACACTCAGTTTAACGTCCATCCGAATGATGGAACACACACTGATGAACCACCCTGCCTGTGAAACGCCAGGCTGACAGTTTGTACCTGGGTCAGGATTCCAACCTAAGCTAGATGACTTAGAGGTGAGTGTGCATACCTCGAGGCTATCTTTCCAGTCATAAACATATAATTGTAAAAAATATCATCCCATCTGTTAATAAAAACAAGTGAGTATGGATGAGATATATCTAATCCGAGATGTTGGTACAGGGATAATGAACTTACCTTTGAACTGTCTACCCGAGGTTTGATTCCCAAATTGAGTGTGAACTCTCAGATTGATGCTTTACTGGTAGGGTGTTGCATCAAAGAGTGTGCCATCCCTGAGATTGATATGATGCTCGTGTCCCGTATGCAAGGATTACTTTGTGGATGGTAAAGATCATTGCATGGTGTCATTCTCAAAGAGTAGGCAGGTTACTGCAGGCACTTTGAATGAATTATAGATTCCTTCCTTCAGCAGCAACAGTCAAATGTGTGGCCTGGCCAGCGGGTTTATGAAAGATTTAGGCCAAACATAATGCTGAATGAGCATGGCTGACACTGCATAAAAAGAGGGCATTAAATGTGTTTTTTGTAGGAGTAGTAGTAGTAGTAGTAGTAGTAGTAGTATTAGTAGTAGTAGTAGAAGAAGAAGATGAGATATCTAGCTTTGTACTATACCCTAACAGAGTGTTTGGAAGCCTGGTGTTGGCTTAGTGGTTTGGGTGGCTGGCCTGCGATCTTAGGGTCCTGAGTTTGAGCCTTGTTAGCTGCTGAATTAACACCAGGTGGGGTTGACTCAGTCTGTCATCCTTCCGAGTTCAGGGAAATAAGTACCAGTGTACTGGTAAAGGGGCACAGCATCAGCGGCATAGTCGTGCCCCAACAAAATGATAGCTACCCGGCTACCCCCAACAAAATGATAGCAAGCCAAGCTGCCATACACAAGAAGAAGAAGAAGAAGAACAGCTATTTTCAAGGTGTAGCGCCCCTTGCTGGCATTTTACCAGAATGGCTGTTCATGTTTGACACTGAGTTGGATTTTGAAACCAAAACTCGACAGCTCATAGGCAAACACGCTAGCACCAAGCTGTCATACTGGAATAGTGAGCACGACGAGGTATTCTTCTCTTCCTTTGAGGAATACATAATTAGGAGTACAAGATATTCTGCCAAATGATTTAATGTGAACCGACCATTGGAAGCCACATTAAAGCCATATTTAGTATCTCCACTTTCAATAATTAATACTTCCCCCTAACATAAAAAGCACTCTTAAGCTTCACTATGTTGCCAGTTTCCTGACAATGCAAGTGAGGAGAACTCTGCAACAGTCCTGGCCTAGTTGGAGTAGTTCAAGTACAAGTCCATGCTGTGACTAAAAAGCGAATCTCATGGGGTCAACAATGACAGTCAACTCGATCAGAAGGGGCCATATTGCCCTGGTCTCGTGCAAAATGATGACCCTAAGTTAGATGCTGACAGCTGGTAATATGGCCCACTGACAGGTGGTCCTGCCTGCCTCTTGTTGTTGAGGAGAGTAGAAAGGAAGCGCCATAAAGCAGCCGAGACTGTATATCTATCACTCCCATCAATGTGCCTGGGAAAATGAATTCCTAACGAATGTCATGCAGTTAGCCTGACACTAAACAAGGCTTTCATGCTCTGACTTGTGAAATGCTAAGTTGTAATAGCATCGGAACGAAAGATGTCAAATAAATAAAATAGCATGCAACAAAGAACAATAATGCAAGCATCGCATCTTTCAAACCACGATGTCCCAAAATTATTTTAAACCTTTCTCCAATCACAAAACATGGGCAACTCGAGTCGAGCTCTGACATTGCCAGTGAGCTCGACTCGATCATCAGCAGGATCGAATCCGATTAAAGCAGCCATCTGGGTGCAGTATCAACAGGAGATGCAGCGTTGTAGAGCACACAATCTTTCAGAGGGTGGCTCTAATTCTGGTTGTCATGTCTGCTATCGCTTGTTTACAGATCCTGACTCCCAAAATGCGTTACCAAACCAAAAATTCTCCGTTTGCCTCTGACTGGTTATGTGGGGAGACCTTTTTGGCATGCCCGGTACAACAACCGAAAGACATGAATGATGCAACCAGTAAATCCTACAAGATGTGCATTTTCCAGACAGATAGTCATGATATGTGTTCCAAAAGCCCCATCAAAAGAAGTAACACCTTTAATAGCCTCCACAAATCAAATTTCTACCATTAATTGCCTTGATTTCATTGTCAAAGACTCACTTATCTGATGTGCCAATGATTTCTTCCTGATGCATCCTGGTCGCTCCCAGCAGTCCAACTGCAGTTCCATGTCCTCCAGTTCATGTCCAAACTCCACAGCCATCGTTCCCAGAAATATGATGGAGTTGAGCTCCTTGCTGAAACAGATCTCCATCTGTTCTATCACCACTGGTGTGCTGCCCTGCAAGGAAGCTTGGCAGGAAACACAGTGAAAAGTTATAGCTGCAGGCCATGTTTTCATTTAAACATCATAATACCTCATTGGTTGAGAATAATTCACACAAAAAACAGGCTTTCCACAGACTTATTGGAGGGAATGTTGCAGAGAATCAAAGCAATAGGCAATGAAGGCTTAGTTTAGAACAGACTATGACGATGTGCAGCGCTTACAGAAAATGTACACCCCCTTTCAAACTTTTCACCTTTTGTTGCCTTGTTGCCTGGAATTAAATCACATTAAATCAGGTTTTTTCCTCCTTTATTTAAACATTGTAACCTACAACTTCCAAGTCAAAAACTAATTCTACAAATTTCAGAAAATTAATTTAAAATACAAAACTCGAATATCTTGGTTGGATAAGTGTCCACCCCCCTTATAATATAAATTGTAAATTAGCTCAGGTGTAACCAATCAACTTTCAAAAAACACATGAGGTTAATTGGCCTCCACCTGTTTTAAATTGTAGTGATTCGGATTATTTCAGAATAACATCAGCTGTTCCTGTAGGTTTCCTCTGCTGGGTAGTGCATTTCACAGCAAAGACTCAGCCATGAGTACCAATAAGCTTTCAAATGACCTCCGGAATAAAGTTGTGGAAAGGCACAGATCAGGGGATTAGAATGATAACATTTTAAAGTCCTTGAATATCCATTAGAGCACAGTCAAGACAATCATGAATAAGTGGAAGGGGTGTATGGTACCACCAAAACCCTGCCGAGATCAGGCTGTCCCTCCAAACTGGATGACCAAGCAAGGAGAAGATTGATCAGAGAGGCCACCAAAAGGGCAATGCCAACATTGAAAGAGCTACAGGCCTTAATGGCAAAGACTGGTCACTGTGGTCATGTGACAACAATATTCCAAGCACTCCTCAAATCTGGCCTGTATGGTAGGGTGGCAAGAAGGAAGCCAATACTCAAAAAAGCCCACTTTGAGTCCCGATTGAGGGATGCAAAAAAAAAAAACGACTGGAGATTCTGAAGCCATGTTGCAAAACGTTTTGTGGCCTGACAAAACAAAGATGGAACTTTTTGACAGAAATGCAAAACGTTACATTTGGTACAAACGCAACACAGCACATCACCCGTAGAACACCATCCCTACTGTGAATAATGGTGGTAGCAGCACATGTCATGGGGATGTTTCTCATCAGCAGGGACTGGAGTACTTGACTACTTGTAAGGATAGAAGGAAAAATGGATGGAGTAAAATACAGAAAAATCCTGGAGGTAAACCTGCTGCATGAAAGCTGAAATTGGGACAGAAGTTCACCTTTCAGCATGGCAATGACCCGAAGCACACAGCCAAAGCTACACTGGGGTGGCTCAGGAACAAAAAGATGAATGTTCTTGAGTGTCCCAGTCAAAGCCCCGACCTAAATCCAATCGAAAATCTGTGGCATGACTTGAAGTCTGCTGTACATCATCGTGCCCCACACAACTTGACTGAGCTTGAACAGTTTTGTGCAGAAGAATGGGCAAATATTGCTCAATAAAGGTGTGCAAAGTTGCTGGAGACATATCCCAACAGACCCACAGCTGTAATTGCTGTCAAACGTGCCTCCACCAAGTATTAACTCAGGGGGGTGGACATTTATCCAACCAAGATATTCAAGTTTTGTATTTTAAATTAATTATCTGAAATTTGTAGAATTTGTTTTTTATTTGGAAGTTGTGGATTATGATGTGTAAATAAAGGTGGAAAAGGTCTGATTTAATGCAACTTAATTCCAGGCTGTAAGGCAACAAAAGGTGAAAATTATGAAAGGGGTTTTAGACTTTCTATAGGTGCTGTATCTGCTTGTAGCACAAAAACTGGAGCCATTTTCCCTCATTATTGGCAAATAAAGCATGAATTGTCTCAGCCTATTTCAGCCGTCTCCATGCGGTCCAATCCCTGGTCTTTCCTGTAAATGCTGGTGTAATTTACCAGTTCTCAACTTCTCATTAACTTAATTACAACAAAACATACTGTGTATTTTGCGTGAGACGTGTGGAATGGTTCTCGGCCTAGTCCAAAAGGAAGCACATACAGTGTATGCTTGTGATGGAAGCCATTTTCTTTTCATCACACAACCAACGAAGTGCTACACCATGATAATACAACTTAGGTGCTGAGAACATAAAGAAGAACAGTGTCAACACTGTCCCATCAATTGAGATGCTTATTGTGTGCATGAAATTATGTTGCCCTCCTTTTATTACCACATGCCTTTGTGCAGGAATTGAATGCTCAATTATAATATATATAATCACATTCAATATAATGACACGAGGAAACATTATTGTACTTTTCCTTAATCGGAGTGACATTAAGGGACGACGACCATTTAAACGGTCAATGGAATTTCAACCTAGGAGGTTTGCATCATTATGACGCAAGTGCTGAGATGGGAAAATCAAAGCAGCTAGTATTTGAAATATATATATATATATATATATATATATATATATATATATATATATATATATATATATATATATATATATATATATATATATACATGAGGTCCGTCTAACAAGTAATGGGACTGACTTCACAGAAATTTTATTCCAAAAAATATATTGAAATCACAGCTTGTCCCCTTCAAAATAGTTTCCCTCCAGTCTCACACACTTGTCCATCCTCTTCTTACATGCTTCGATACACCCCTGGAAGGCTTCTTCTGGAATCCTCCGGAGCTCCGTCGTCACGGCCCTTTTGATGGCCTCCACATCAGGAAATCGAGTCCCCTTGATCACCACCTTGAGCTTGGGGAATAGGAAAAATCACAAGGGGCCAAGTCTGGCGAATACTGGGGTTGCTCCAGAGATGACACGTTCCTCTCTGCCAGAAACTGTCGGATGCTCAGGGCACTGTGAGCAGGGGCATTGTCATGGTGAAGCACCCAGGCGTTATTCTCCCACAGATCCCTCCTCTTGTCCCGGACGGATCTCATGAGGTGCCGGAAGATCTCCTTGTACACGTATTGATTTACTGTTTGACCCTGTGGTAGAAGTGGATGATGCCCTTGATGGCAAAAAACGCGATGAGCATCACCTTGACCTTCGACTTCGACATCCCTGCTTTCTTTGGTCTTGGTGATGCCGGACTTTTCCACTGATGACTCTGCCGTTTGATCTCGGGATTGTATTCGAATATCCACGATTCATCGCCAGTAATGGCTCTCCCGAGAAGGTCTGGATCGTCCTCGAGGCGCTCAATAATGTCTTGACAGACAGTGACTCTTTGCTGTTTCTGGTCCTTGGACAGCAGCTTGGGGACCATCTTTGCGCACACCTTGCGCATTTCGAGATTTTCAGTGACGATGCTCCAGACAGTGTCCATGTTGATGAAAAGTTCCTCAGCAATTATCCGCACCGTGAGTCGATGATCTGCGCACACCATCTGCTTCACACGCTCAATGTTGTCCACCGTTCTGCTTGTTTTTGAAGGTCTTCCAGACTGTGGATCATCTTCAACCTCCTCCTGTCCCTCTTTGAACCTCTTATGCCATTCAAATGCACGTGTACGTGACATCGTTTCTTCCCTGTACACTTGCTGTAGCATTGCAAAGGATTCAGAAGGTGTTTTGCCAAGGTTTGCAAGAAACTTCAGATTGGCTCTCATCTCACGACTCATAGCGTGACGACTCAGATGAGCCAACGTTTAAAGCACGACCTGTAAAAAAAAATCACACAATGAGCGCAGTCAACCATCACCAGTCATATATATATATATATATATATATATATATATATATATATATATATATATATATATATATATATATATATATATATATATATATATATATATATATATATATATTGCTGGAATGTTGCGAAAGACTGTAACGCAACCCGTTCATTCAAGTTGTGTAAGTGGAGCACAAAGCACACTCAGTCCTGTTACTTTTTAGGTGGACCTCGTGTATATATATATATATATATATATATATATATATATATATATATATATATATATATATATATATATATATATATATATATATATATATATATATATATATATATATATATATATATATGGACTTCCAATGCAGAAAGAGGCTATTAGGTTCATCAAAATCTTTGCCATGGTTGCCAACCCATGGCTGTTTGTGTGTGCTCTATCCTTTTGAAATGCTGAGCATCAAGTAAGGAAGGAGAACGTACCATTTTAAAAGTATTTGGAATGACTCAGCCGGGGTCAGTTTCGAATCGCCGCCCTCCTAGACTCAGAGCAGACCCTCGAACCATTGTGCCCTGAGCTTAGACTTTTAAACTACCATCTGCACTTTTTTCATTCAGAAATCTACTTTTTATTTAAAAGCAAGCAAAAATCACACATTATTCCATTTCTGGAGCTTCGAATGTAGTTGATGTCTTCCCACATTGAGTAATGAAAAGAAAAGAAAAAACATGTCGGAACCTGGTTTGGGACATGTACGTTCGGAGTCCTATTTTCAATATCCTCCTTCCCGTTTCATTATGCACCATTTTTTAACGCATTGAGCTCATTGGATCCAGACACGTCTGGGCCGAATAAGGGAAATAAAGTAAAAACAGCATTCAACTGTGTATTTGTGTTTTGCCGCACAAAACAAATGACTTTTACACACAGCACACAGCACTACGATCAGGGGAAACTAAAAGTTTAATGAGATGTTTTTTAGTGTTCCCATTCTGTTCAAGGAGAAGCCAATTCATGGATCCAACGTACCAAAGCCGTTATATGTAATTCACTTTGAACGGCATTAAAAGCATGCAAGTGTGAAAGTTTGTCATTTTGGTTTGGAATGAAAAGCTTTAGCAACAGGCGAAATGCACTGCCAAACATTCACCGGGATGAATGAGCTTCATCGACAAATGACATCTCGAAAATTCTGTCTCTTTGGAAATGTAATATTGTATGTGGATGATCCTTTTGGCATCCATTAAATCTCTAAAATGATGCCCCGTTAATTTTAACAGCAATTGTACTTGGTCTTTAATACAACATCAAAACCTCGATAATGTCCAGAGATTTTGAGCATTGGATGGATTGTGACAGAGAAAATAGAGCCCTGGTAACATTTGCACAATAATTAGGGTGAGTGCGAATCATGACTCAGCTGCAATGTCATCCTGGTGTTCCGCATGCATGGCGATGTATCAATGTGTGTGCCATCCACCGGACGGAAGTTGGCGGAGGACCCATCTCCTGGCACTGGTTGTTGGTGGATGTTAAATATTCCACGGTGTCTTTCCCAAAGATTAAGTGAGTTATCGCCGGCATGCTGAGAAAATTACGAATCTTTGCCGCCTTCAGTTTATCGTCAGCTCGCCTGGCCACCCGGTTCATGAATGACATGGGCCAAAATTGTCCCTTGGCCGACTCCCAAAAAATGTGGAAATAACTGGGGCCATTAAATCAGGAACATATGCATAAGATTGATGAAAAAAAAGGATGACAAGATTGAAGACGGAGGGGAGGACGCTTTGGGTGCAGGGGATGGGAGGAGAGGGGGATGATAGGACAAGGGAGGAGGGGGGAGGTGGAGGGAAGAAGTGTTGTTGAAAGAGTGTGCGGGATTGCAGAATAGCTCGGAGAGGGGGCCGGATGAGGAGGAGAAAAAGCTCTGTGGTGCTAGGGGAGAGGGGGCAAGAGAGGGGGCAGAAGGCAGTTGAGGATTTGAGGAGATGGAGTGTTGAGATGGAGGTGAGAGGGCAGGGTAAGGAGGCAGCTTTGTGGATGAGAGGGGGGGAAACTTTAAGAAGGGTGAGTGAGGGAGGTGAATGGTCCGAGAAGGGTGAGTGGAGAGAGTTGAGGGAGAAAGGTGAGGAGGGAATTTTTGAGAAAGGTGAGAGGGAGGCTTGGAGGGAGAAGAGTATGATGGTTGCTTTGAGAGGGAGGGGTGAGAGGTGTGAGTTGGCACTGAAGTTGGAAAAACAGAATGGTTGATGGAATGCAAACGTTCATTGCAAACTGCGATTTTTTTAATTTCTAGGTCACAGATGCGATTAAAGACAGTTCTTGATGGATGCAATAAAGGCGAATTAAGAGAATGGAGAGAAGAAACGCTGTAACAGTTGGACTTTTTAGGCAAGGTATGAGGGAAAGGTCAAAGGGCCTTCGCTCAAACCTTACAGATCTTTCCATACAGGTTGCCACTGACAAACCAGACATAATCTTCCTAAGAGAAACTTTCCTCCCCCAAGACGTGTCTGACTCCCAAGTATCTCTCTCTGGTTACTCCCACCTCCGGTATGACAGAAATGAGCCTCATCCTGGTGAAGGAGTTTCTCTCTTCATCAAAGACTCTATTCCGCACTCTCCATGCACTGCTCTCACTCCCCCACACCCCCAGGAATACCTCTGGCTACAGCTTCCCCTCCACTCCCACCTCGTGTTTATATGTGTACTGTACCATCCATCAAACAGTGATGACTCCATCTACACCTCACTATCCGAAAACATGGACCAACTTCTATCTTTTCATCCAAACTCTCTCTTCCTCACATGTGATGACTTCAATTGTCATCATGCCAGTTGGCTGGGTGTGGGTACCTCTTTCATCTGTCATGGCACTTTAGAAAAAGCTTTCTGCGACTCATTGGGACTGACTCAAATCGGTCAATTTCACTACCCGGATCTCAACCAATGGTACTCTAGCTCTTCTGGATCTGATTTTGACAAATTTCTCAGAAAATATCTGCCGTTCTTCCTCCACTTCAATCAGTTCTTCTGACCACGTGCTTGTCAAAGTGGGCATCTCTCTGGCTATTATCAGAGAACCACCTCAGTGCCGTCGAGTCTGGCATTCACTCAAGCTGACTGTTAGAGTCTCAAAGCAGCCATCAAACTTCTCGACTGATCTCCCATCGCTACTTTCACCAACATCAACCCTTCCTGGGAATTCTTTCAAAGAAACTTGCTCTCCCTCATGCACAGATTTATTCCCTCTCCTCTTCAGTTGTCTTACCCTTCCTCCCACCCATGGTTCACTGAAGCTTGTGGCGAGGCAGTTGCCCTGAAACAACTTGCCTTTGCCTCATGGAAAGCAAACCCAACTGAGGGTAATCTCAGTTCCTTCCAAAAACCTCGGAACAAGTGTGTATCTACCCTCAGGAGAGCCAGAAAACAACATCTTTCGAAGCTCTAGTCTGAACTCTCAAACCTCTCTCCCGACCCCAAATCCTGGTGGCATCTAATCAAATCTGTTTCTGGTGTATGTTCCCCCTCCACCCCTTCCTTTACCCCAAATGGCTACACTGCTGATACAGCACGTGAAAAGGTTGAATGCTTAAACTCGGTGTTTGCTTCGAAATCTTGTGTCCAAAACCCATTGCCTTCTGTACCCACCTTACCCAGTCGCACCTAACTGTCCCTGATCTCTGTGTCCTTTTCTCCTGACAAAGTGGAGAGCTCGCTGTCAAACGTCGACTCAGATTCTGCAACCGGTCCAGACTGCATCAGCCCACGTGTCCTAAAAACCTGCTCCTCTGCTCTTGCTCACCCTCTCTGTTCTATTCACCCTCTCATTTGCTCAAGGTCATCTGCCGTCTGCTTGGAAATCAGCAAACATCCCCACTCTGCATAAAAAAGGTGCAAAAACAGATCCCTGCAACTACAGACCAATCGGTTTTCTCCCAATCATCAGCAAGGTTATGGAATCCATCATAGCTTCAGGCACTAAATCCTTCCTCTTCTCAAATGGCTTGATTTCCGATCATCAATTTGGTTTCAGACCAGGTCACTCGACCCTGGATATGCTGTTTCTGCTGTCCCAACAATGGATGGAGGTCCTCAATGCCAGACATGAAATCAGAGCCATATCCCTGGACATATCACGTGCTTTTGACACAGTCTGGAACCCTGCCCTGCTCACCAAACTCTCTTCCCATGGTATCCAAGGCCATCTCCACTCATATCATGGCTCACAGACTTCCTCTCCTGTCACAGTCAACATGTGGCCCTAAATGGAGTTCTTTCATCCCCTCTTCCTGTCCAGGCTGGAGTTCCTCAAGGTAGCGTTCTGGGCCCTGTTCTTTTTCTGGTTTTGATCAATGATCTCTCCGACTCTCTGGAAGATCTTCTTTATCTCTTTGCTGATGACTCCACCCTCTGCCGTACCATCTGTCATCCCTCAGACCAGCAAGCAGCAGCTTCTTCGCTCACTGCAGATCTGGGTAAAATCATAAACTGGTCCAACACGTGGAATATATCTTTCAATGCGGACAAATCTCACACTCTCACTCTGTCTCTATGAAAGGTCCATTTGGAAAAAAACCCAATCCACTTTCTCAACAATCCTCTGGAAGAAGTCTTTTCTTTCAAACATCTGGGTCTCACTATCTGCCATGATCTTTCCTGGGAAAGCCACATTTCTAACCTGGCCTCCAAAGACAGTTGTTGACTGGGAATCCTCAATCGTGTAAAGTCCTTCCTTGGCCCACCTGAGCTCCTGACCACATACAAAGGTTTCGTCTGCAGTCTGATGGAGTACTGTTCTCCCCTCTTGGCTGGTGCTCCTGCCTCCCATGTTTCTCGGCTTCACGCTGTCAAAACCAAGGCACTTCGAATCATTTGCATCTCCCACGATGAGGCTGAATCTTTGGGCCTCTCACTGTCTGACCGCAGGCTGGTCAGTGGTCTTTCTGTCTTCTACCGTCTCCTCTCCGGTCTGCCACCCCCCCTTGCTGTGTCTGCGATTTTTCCCCACCATGTTTCTGCAGAATGCTCAAGGTCCACCAACAACCCCCTTCTGGTAAAACTACGAAAATCACGAATCACTGCTCACCTTCACTCTTTCATTCCTCTTTTTTCCCCCACCTTTGGAATAAGCTCCCTCACTCTGTTCAATCACATTCTTCCCTCCAGGCCTTCAAAACAGCTGTTCACCACCACCTCTTATCATTCCCCATCCAAATCCTCGATCTTTTCTACCCCCATTAATCCACCCCAAACCCACCTCCTTCATATTCCCTGCTTTCCTTCCTGAAAGTCCCTGTAATGTCCATCTTGTATTCCCCATGTTCCTCGCCCCATCCCTCTCCCTTCTACAGATCTCCTTACATCTCTGTTCCCCACTGTTTTGTCTTTCCCACTCCTGCCCCTCTTGTCTCATGCCCCCCTTGCTGTGCATTGTGTGTTTGCTCTCATATGAGCCTTGACAAGGTATTCCAAAAAAAAAATTCAAGTTTGATTAACTGATAATTATTGATTTCATAATTATATATTTATTCACTCTACATCCTAAAGTGAAACAATACACCAATTTGCAGCACTGTACATGAAACTTCAGTGAATTTCCCAGGAATTGATGTGGAGGCACCTCGGAAATCAGATGCTTTTCACAGCCAATCAGGGATTCACAAAGTTAAGACGTGGCTTCCTCAGACAGAAATTCCAGGAAATTCCATGAAGTTGCATTTGGTGCTTTAATGGTACAAAATTCAGGATTGAATTGTCAAATATAGTAATTGTCAGTTTTTACGCCACGCATGCAAAGCGAAAACCGGGGTTAAGCAACTGGTTCACTTTGTCTGCCTGTCTGTCCACAATGTCAGTTTATGATCGAGGAACAACTTGATTCCAATTGAATGTTATATTTTGAACACGAATGGGAAAACGAACCTGCAGTTTTGCAGGACAGTACTTTGGCTCTGAATTTGTCATGATCATGCATGCGCACAGAGGAGTGAGATAATTTATTTTTTACTCCATCTGCCTGTCTGGCAGTCAAACAAAATTGAAAATTATTCCAAACAGGAAACTTACTGTTTTTAATGACGTCATAAAGGACACAAACAACTGGCATGAAGAATTAATGTAACGTGTTAAATATGGTGGTATTATTGGCACTGCATCAATGGCTGTAAACTTCCCCAAAAATGTTCTCAACCCTTTAAAATCTTTATTTTATTTCCATTGAGTTATATATTTGAACACTGTAGAACACAAGTCGCCTTATTAGTACTTTCAAAAAACCTTTCGTTTAGCAGTATCATACTTGGACAAAATATCACGGCATTTTACATGATCTTGACCAATCAAGTTTACTGCTCGCAGACCCGACCCATGTCCTTTTTTTCTCAAGACTGTGTGGGGTAAGGTGTTCTATGAACTCTCCAGTTTAAACTTCGGCTTCTTTCCCATTTCATTTCCCGTTCACATAATGTTAAATACTGCAGGTCATGAGAATGGTAGATGACGGTAGTGTAAGAACGAAACTATGCAAGACTAAGTGGAAACTCAAGCTATGTAAAGGCGAGTCTGCAAATCATCAAACTGATTCATGAAGAGATCATAATTGCCACTTGCATTTCCTTCAAAAGATCCTTCTGGGTTTTACTTGTTCTTCTTCTTTCGTATGCCGTACATGGCTGCAGCGGCGCAACATTGGCTGAGGAAATGGCTGTACTGCTGATGCAATGCTCTCTTCTGGTTAAGCAGCAATTCGGAATTTGGCCACAGTGACGGCGATAACTCGCCAACTTGTCACAAAGGACACCAAGAGATCTTTAACGTCCACCAACAAATGCTGGCAGACGGGACTCCCAGTTCAACCTCCATCCGAGGGACGGCACACACATTGATGAATCACCCTGCCTGGGAAACTCCAGCTTGACAGATTGTAGCTGGGTTGAAATTGTTTTACCTGTTATTATATTGTTATTTGCCTGTGTTACTCAAAGCATAATTATAACATGTTTTTAGAGTGCACACAATGAATGGTCAAGGTTATTGGTGAAGAATGGTGGAGGTTAGTGGAATGTGTAGTGCTGTAATCTGAAATTTTGTTTTGTGTAGATAAAGATTTGAACTCATGGAATTGTTTGACAGACAAGCATTTCTGATAGTGTAACATGCAGGTAGTGGACAAAAAATGGAAACACCAATGTAAAGTCACTTAATATGGCGTTGGACCACCACGTGTGGGCAGTATGGCCTGTATGTGCCGTGGCATAGAGTCCATCATTGTCTGGAATTCAGCATTTGGTTAAACAGCCTGTTGATTTCAACCACTTGGCATCCAGGCCATAATCGGCTGCATTAAGCCCAGGTATCCCATCTACTAGTACTTGCTTCTTCAGGTGGTACACTGGGTGGTACATTGGGTTATACAAGTGAGATCATCACAGTACTTTAATGTGCCAACTTTTCATTCAACAATAGACAGTACTGTATAAGCATATGCATTTAATAAGAGAAGATATCAATGTATTTACGTTATACTTTGTGGTTTCTTGGAATACTGTGAGTGTCACATTTGTAGAACATTTTAAATGCTCCTCGTGCCTTGTGGACAAAGTAAGCCACCGTGTGCTGCTACACCAGCCAAATAAGAAAATCCCTACCATGATTTACAGGGGAGTCTCATGGCTGTTAGGATAGCCGAGGTATGCACACTCACCTTTAAGCTATCTCTCCTGGGTTCAAATAACGACCCAGCTAAAAACTATTATCTCAGTGTTTAGCAGGCAGGGAGATTCATCAATGTGTCGTCCGTCGGATGGACAGTAAGGTGGTCATCGCGTCTGCTACCATTAGTTGGTGGACGTTAAAGATCCAATGGTGTCGTTTGGGAAGAGTAGGCGAGCTATCGCCGGCACCGTGAACAAATTACAAATTCCTGCCCTAACCTACAGAGGGCACCGCATCAGCGGCACAACACCCCAGCAAATAGGAAAGAAGAAAAAGAAAGGGAATCTGAACACAGCATCAGCAGTTTCGACAAAGACACCAGGCAGAAATTATGCAAACCGACAGTCAGGTGTTGAGTACACCTGAATGAACTCTTTGGTTATCCATATTATTGTAGCCTGTTGTAAGCTCGGAATAGGATCACAGGTATCTGATGACTTTAATTCCAACATTTTATGCAGAACAATTTTGATGAGCCAGAAATGGGATTTAATCATCTTTTGTAAGTGTATTAAATCCGAGCCAGACATGCAAGACCAGCGTCGATGGAAATTTTGCATTAAGATTGTTTTTCAAAGCCATACGATCAATGCACCTGCTTCTTTGGGTTGGTGGTCCACGGGATTAGCAAACAGAAAATTCTCACTATCCATAGCCATGTGCTGTAGACATCAATACATCTCAAACGAAAACGTCTTATCATCGTGAGACAAAGCACATATTGATAATTAAACAAACAATATGTTTTAGCACTAGTTTAAAGTTATAAATAGGGTAAAAATCAAGGACTGAAAGAAAAAAAACATTTTTTCTAAAAGTAAAAAGTAAACTAAAAGCCTTTTTATGCAGATGTAAAGGCCCATAAAAGAGCTGGATAACATATGGGGTGGGTGGTCAGCGGATGGTCACAGACAAATAGGAGCAGTTTAGCCAGAGAGCTGCACGTGGATCATGAAGAAGGGTAAATTGTAACCCAATAATATTTATAGATTAATAATATTAGCCAGCATGACATTTGAGGTGAATTTTTTTGGCTTCAACAGAAGGCAAATGGAGCAAAATATGCCAGTCGTACATCTCATGCAGAGGCAAGCGTTATGGGGACCTTCCTAGGCACAAGTCAGGCCTGTGATTGCACTGACCCAGTGACAGCAAATTTGTCTGATGTTCTTGAGCAGGATAGAAAAAGAGAGAGAGCGAGGGAATGGGAAAAATATTGGTCAGCAAGCCACTTCGCACACCGAAATGGCCGGCGCTTTGTCTCCCGAAAGCGATCGATGCTTGTGTGTTCTCTGCCAGCCTCATCCTTGGTCTGGTGCTCTCCCCCATCGTTCCCTGCAAACTCCGTCCATGCTCCCTGCTCACCATTCCTCATTACTGGCGCTGCATGATAGAGTTTTGCCACACAAGTGGATGTAGTGTGCAAATGTGTGCACGTGCATCATTTTTTTGAGTGTGTATGTGCACATGTTCCACTTCCGGGAGAGGGAGGGGGTTCGCTCAGCGAGATATGCAGCTGTTCATGAGACGCACACTTGGCTGCTAATGACGGGGCTCAGCTAGCAATCTCGGGTGTCAGAGATGACAGTATGGGGTAGAGTTTAGTGAATAGGATAGACTGAGAAAAAGGAGGAGACCAGGAGGGGTAGAAGAATGCTATTACAACCATTTTTCTTGCTGAAATCAACTGCTCTTTGCAATTATTGTAAAGACGATTGTATCTGCTAGCTGGATCGAGAATGCGTCTTTTCCATCCAAAGTGCACCAACACGTTTTAAGCTCAATGTGGAGTGGCCTCGGTGGTTTTGAAGGTCCACTACAACTCTGAATTATAATGCCATAACTTTACATTACCGCCTTGTACATGCAAAACATAAACCTTATTTACACATCATGTGTATGAATTATATAATGACAGCCTTCATGTGGAGTGGGGCAATATTGTAGTTATGTTGAGCTCGATTAAAACCGATA
>NC_140971.1:43774829-43782329 GCF_056783735.1 Eptatretus burgeri | reverse complement strand
GTGGAGCCACGCTCGCCCATTGGATGGAGAAAAAGGGGCGTGAGTCTCCCCTGATCCTAGAATTTGCATATCTCGATTCTACACCGACGCGCCTGGAGGCGGGGCCAAACCACCCCGCGCTTGCCGATCGGACGGATCAGAAGTGGGCGTGTAGCATTCCTGATCCGAATTCTCCTCGGAAAGGCCGCATTTTGCACTCGTGGCTCGGCGCGCGTCCCGTACGAGCCCAGGACAGCCTGACGCTCGGTGCTCACAGGTGGTGCGGGAACGGCCGCGGAAGGAGAGAGGTGAAGGTGGTGGAGGGTTTATGGTGGTGGTTTATGGCCATGTTGCCGTTTGGAATGGCGGTGATGCGATGTTTGCGGGAGCGAGTTGTGAAGGTAGAGATCGTGGCTGTTGGCGTTGTTGTTGTTGTTGTTGTGAAGCGGCGTTGTGGTTGGTGGTTGTTGTGTGATGGCGGTTGAGACGTGGTTGGTTCAAAATAAAGATAGAACAGAAAAACGGCTATCTCAAAGGGTCGCAGCCTGAATGAATCATATTTATTCCCTCTAAACAACGGGTTTGGGCTAACTGCACATGTACTTACAGAGATATCTCACCTACGGGACCTGAATGGTGGTTTGCAAATTTCCACAACCGCAACAATATATATATATATATATATATATATATATATATATATACATATATTATTATTATTATTTTTTTTTGGGGGGGGGGAAGAAAGAAGTTGCACACTGAGCTGTAAAGGAACTCAAATTTAAATTCTTTATTTAAAGCAGCTTAGTTGACCGTGCAAAAAAATGCTGCAGTGACTGAACAACACCGGATAGAGAAACTGCACATCATTCAACTACTGCGAGAAAACCACTACCCTAATTCATCAAATCCTGTCGCCGGAAACCCAACTACAACAACAACAGTCTGAGCACACCGACACACATGGTAGCACTTCCTTGCATACAACATGCTTCTGAAACCACAAGCCACATACTATGTGAGTACAATGTCATAATCACCCACAAACCACAATCATCCTTATGAGCACAGCTGTCAAAGCCGAAGGACCACCTGAACAAATTTGACAGAAATGACATCATCTGTAGCATCCCGTATCAAGATTGTGAAACCAAATAGGTTGGCCAAACATCCAAATACTTATCCACACCAACGTGCTGTAAGGCGACAAGACAAGTTGTCCTTGGTTGGAAAACACACACACACACACACACACACACACACACACACACACACACACACACACACACACACACACACACACACACACACACACACACACACACACACACACACACACACGTTGTCATGGAATCAGACAACTATCCTTGGCACAGGATCATCAGGGGTGAACCCTGACATTATCGAGGTCCGATACTCTTGTGAAAACTCCATCAACCGACACTTCACTTGCAGGGAAGCCTTGTGATTGGCTAGGACTTGGACCAATCCATGATACCAAGTGTCCCCAACTGAACTTTATGGTGTTTCCACCACAGCACTCTCAACGCCTCTGAGGAAGAGAACGAGTTTGTTCCTGAAAATACAGAATTTAAATTTGAATTCTTTTATTGCACAGTGTGCTACTTCTTTCTTTTTCCAAGATGAATCCTGAGCTGCAAATCTTTCGACATGCACGTACATATATGTGTATAATTTAATAAACAAGAGGAAATTCCAGCATGGGGCTGGTGTGAAAAAATTCTGACTCAACTCGGGACTCAAAACCAAGGACCTCATCGCTTACATGGTGACAGCCTAATGAGCTATTGAGGTTTCAGATATCCCCAGGAATTTCTCACACTCACACAGTGTATATTGTACAAAAAGGGTCATACCACCAAGGACAACGATGTGGCCTTTAATGCTCTCTAAGTAGCCCGTTGTCTGCTTTTGATTCGTAAACCAGCAATCTCGATCCATCCACCATCTTTGCTGCAGTTTCAATTTTTGTCCTTCGATAGCTGTGGTTCTGTCACAGCCAGAAGCTATGGCGATAACACCATCCCTCCTATCTTTCCCAGAATAACCATTCCCACTCCTGGCACCATTCCCATGTTGAATTATAAACTTTTGTCATCACCGTCACATGATGTACGTTAATCATGCCAACTTAAATGTGATAACTCCCAAATAAATGCTGATAATTCTTACACACAAAAGGAGGTATAACTCAAAGATCTGAAAGCTCGGCACCTCTGCAGATTTTGCATACTGTATTTTCAATTTTTGTGTTTCCTGTCAAAGATTTAAAATGGTTTCTTCCATTGCAATGCATCGCCTTGCTAGTGCAATTGGATAGTAAGAGCTTGCTCCTTAAGGCAATTATTACTATTACCTTCTTGAAAGTCCTGTCAACAGCAACCCATTAGTGTGATTTATATAATCCTGGCTCAATTATTGCACATGTGGTGTGACATAGACCTCAGGGCCTGTATAGATTAATCACTGTAATACGTACACCCTGAAAAGGTTATCCCTGAGATACTCATAACAGAAGATAATTTTGTGTACACTTCTGATCATCGGCCTCCGTGACCACTAATAGGCATTTGGTTCATAAGGTGCTTTCGAGGAAGAGTGAAGGCGAGATACCGAGGAATGCTGTAACTCATTGGTTTACTTTCTGTGCTCGAACCTTGTTCATATGCCTGACGTTGGGTTAATGGTTTGGGTGGTGGGCTTGGGATCCTATGATCCTGAGTTCAAATCCTGTTCTGCTATTGAATTAATACGGGGTGGGGTTGACTCTACCTGTCATCCTTCTGAGGTTGGCAAAATGAGTGCCAGCTTGCTGGTTTCCTGTGTCGGAGTGGCGACCCATCCAGAATTGTGCCCAATAGCCAAGGAGACTGCTTCAGCAGCACCAACACTCTGGACAGAGTATGGTCCCAATGGATGGATGGAAGGAACCTTGTGCATGGAAACTTAGATGCAGGGTCTTCTCACCTGAGTTGTATGCACGTTTACTCCATAACACAAGAGAACTTCAAATTTTACCTGGACTTTATTTACACACCAAGTTCAACTTGTGTGTGTATATTACAGAAAGAATATGTTACTTTTCAAGGTATTTTTCAGCTATGGACAAACACTGTGAAAGTCCCATCAGAGTGAAAGCTTTCATATTCCTTTGGTGGAGGACTATTTAGGACGTGGACATGCCAAATGCAGGACATCTTTAATGTTAACCCGATTAAACAAATGCTTCTTTATTACTCCTATAAGATGCTATTTTGTGCTGCTGAACCTGAAAGGCAATCATCTGCAAACTTCAATAAGCTTTAGATTTTCATTGACCAGAAATTTCATATTCATTCCTCGTTCCAATATCTTTGAAACCTCACTTCCCAGCCATCTTGATTTCCAGCACATGCGTTAAAGAAGATAATATGTGATTATAGGTATTTATGACAAACACTATCAAGGCAAAGTCCCTCAAAAATTATCAATCTACATTTTACTCTGCCTTTGGGCTGGAAGAATGGCCTTGAGGTATGTATACTCATATCTGAGCTGTCAAGCCTGGGTTCACATCTCGGCACAGCTATAAACTGGTGTCCTGGTGTTTAACAGGCAGGGTGAGACATCGAAGTGTGCGCTGTCCCTCGGACGGACGTTAAACTGGGCTTCTTGTCTGCCATCGATTAGTTGGTGGATGTTAAACGTCCATCGCGAAGAGTTGGTGTCGTAAGTTGAGCACTCTGAACAAATTCCAAATCCCAAATCCCCATCACCTTCAGTTGAATATCAGGCTTGGCCATACGGTTCATTCAATACTTGGGCCAAAAGCATGCCTGGGCTGACCCCACAATAAAGTTGGAATAATTTTGGGCCGTTAAAGAAATAGTAGTAGTGGTGGTATTAGATATTTTGTTTAAGTATTTACAATGTGGATATTTTTGGCACAGTAACAGCCGAAGGATATTGTGACACATATCATGGGATATTTATATCCAAATCGATATTGATCAGGTAACTCCACAGTACAATGCCATACAATTTGGTACTGTGGTGTTGTATTTCTGCCCCGAATAATTCTATTCCATCAAGCAATGGCAACAGCACTGGGTGTGGTGCTCCAACCAAGATATTTAACTTCAAACAAATCCTTTTCACCAAGAGCCAACTGGGCCTGCATGCGAATGAGGCCTGAGAAATTTTCTGGAAGCGCGACTAGAATTCTGCACCTTTGCATTCCAGGCTCAATAACACTTACTGCATTGACATCCGGAGCAAGGACAGAAACCATTTTGGATGAGAAACCTTTGAAGGAATCGAAAGCAAGAGACGAGATCAGCCTGACAGGAGCATCGGACAATTTCCTCGCAGTATCTTAGTTAACAGTTTTTGTCAGGAGTCACAAGCCCAAGGCGTGCAACGCTGTCGTTTTTTGTATTTTTCTTCAAAGTTTCTAACTCTGTCTATCTTTTCGAAAACGATTTTTGCTCACCACAAAGGGTACCTGCCTGGTCTTGTTTTCTCACCAAAACACAATCAGCTGCTGTCAATTTCTTTCATTGCCCTAAAATTGCTCGTTGAACCATTTCGATTGAGCGCTGTGTACTTTCTTGTGTGATAAAAGATTTCAAACAAACGAAAGCACATGATTTCGTTTGATATTGTTTAGCATGACTGGACTCCAAATCTGAAAACTCTTTGAACACGGAAGAAATGTTGCTTTGATGGAATTTGGTGATGGTACCGTCAGATGGTGTCCCTTCCCTCAAAGGCTTCAAGCAGGTGGTGTACTGCCACTTGAAGTCATCCCCATCTTCACCCACAATCTTGATTACCCTCATTGACCCTTCCTAACCCAACCCTTTTATGTGCAGCTTGCAGTGTTTCCTCTCTTTTCCTGTTAGTTCATTCCCTTTGCTTCGTATGTCCAGGCATTGCTCCGATGCCACCTCACTCTTCCATGGGCTTCGATCTTTCAGAGAGAAAAAAAAGTTAAACTGTGATCGCATGCTCCACGATACAGTGCTTTCCTTTCAGCTGGCAGTGTAACATTTGGTGGAGTGCTTCAGGAATCATAGCCAGCACCGCCCAGCATATTCTGCAAGTACTTCAACATTTACAAACAAAAAGAATCAAACGATACACAGTAGGGTAGAACAATGGATGGAATTTATAGGAAGTTGAGGTTATGATAACCAATGTGATATCAACGAGAAGCTGACATTTTAGGCATTAACTTTTTGTTGGAGAAAAAGAGCAGCATTTCCTTTTTGGCTCCAACGAAGGGTTAATGCCCGAAACACTCCTAAACTCCTATCCACCGACAAGGCCTTCATCCACAGCTTGATGGAGCACTGCTCTCCCCTCTGGGCTAGCTACCCTTCCTCACACCTTGCTCAGCTTGATGTTGTGGAAACCAAGGCTTTCAAGATCATTCGAATCTCCCGTGATGAATCTGAATCGATGGGCCGATCTCTTTCCAACCGCAGACAGGTCGGTGGTCTCTCTGTCTTCTGCTTCCTTTCTGGTCTTACACCCTCTGCTTTTTCCCTGCTTTGCCCCCCCCAGGCCCCCATCTCCAGGTTTCTGCAAGGCACACATGGTCTACCATCAACCCCCTTCTCATGAAACTACCCAAATCCAGGATCACTGCTCACCTCCACTCATTTGTTCCTCTTTTTTCCCACCTGTAGAACAAACTTCCACATTCTCTTCTTCCCTCCAGGTCTTCAAGACAGCTGTTCACCACCATCTCAGATCATCCCCAATCTAAAACCATGATATTTTCTACCCTTGTTAACCACTGCCCACACCCCAAGCCATCCTCCTTCCAAATTTCAGGTTTTTCCTTCCTGAGAGTTCCCTTCTGTATCCATCTTTCCCTCTATCTTGTCCTTCAACGCCGCTGTTGGTGTCCCCCCCCCACCCCCACTCTCTACTGTTCCTTTTGTCCTGTTATGTCTTGATCTGTTCAGTGTACTAGTTCTAGCTCTTCTACGAGCCTCAACTTTGTATGCAATAAAAAATAAGCCTTGCTTGCCACTGTGGTTAGCATACCTCAATAAATGGCCCATTGATTTAATTCATTATTTTACCTGTCTGCCGATTCAGATAAACACTTGCCTTCAACAGCAGGACTAGTTCTTCATTACGCACGGTATGGTGATGTGCTTTCCCATGATTCCCCGACTACATGCATCAATGCAACATCGAAGATGGTTATTAATTGCAATTCCACACATTGTGTAAAACTGAAATAAATGAACAAATAATAATGATGAGCTGCGAGTTCAACACTGCCATTGACCAGACTCAGTGGTGCAATGGTTAAAGCGTCCGTTTTGAGCCTGGGAGGTCGGCGGTTCCAAGCCCAGCAATTCAAAGCAAAGACTCCAAATAGTACTTGCTGCTTCCTTGCTTGACATTCAGCATTCAAGGGTTAAGAGCATGAACAATCCCCATAGGTTGGCATCCAAGTGGAAGAGGATATTCCTCCTTGGGGAATGCCCTGTTGAGTGTAGTGAGAAAGGCTGTGCAATTGTTGTGACATCTTTGTTACCCAGAGTGCCATAGGAAGTAGCGACACCTCCCCAAGCTCAGTGGGTTGTGTTTGTCTCCTCCAACAGTCCTATGTTGTGTGTGTATGTGTGTGCATGCGTGCGTGCATGCGTGCGTGTGTGTGAACTCCACATGAGCTCTAGATAATGTAAAGAAAAAAAAGTGGGAAAATAAATTGCTCCTTTCTTTCCAGGATTTCTCATATATGCTCATGTGCTTGTGGATATTGTCCAGAATGACTGCACCATTGCCAGAACTGCATTGAGGAGACACTTTCAGCTGTTGTGCCATCAACTATGTGACCTCAAGTCAGAGCAACAGTGTATGAGAGCTACCGATGAGTGGAGGCATTTCAACTGCAAGTATTGAACATATTGGTATTATGTTGCACCATTGATATCAAATTATCTGGAACAAGTATGTTTGCTTAATCTTTGCTATCTAAATCAGTCAAAGTTAGTTTTCAACTCATAAACCGGTTTTGCTTGGCATGGAAATAATTTATTGGAGAAGGAAGAAAGGAAAGGGGGAATTTCATTAATTAATTAATAACAGTAGTTGTTGGAAGTTGAGGTTATGATATTTATATAGCATACCTTGTATGCTGTATAAATAAGAGAATCCAGGAAACGAGGATTGTCTTCTTATTTTAAGGAGCTCATTTATCCAAGACATGTACTATGTATATAATTGCTGTGGGCGTCCCACGAGGACTCGTCAATGCTTGGTCTCCGAAGAGATAACATATAAATATTTCTCTTCAATAAGCCGAGAACTCTGCATTAAAAAACACAAATTCCATAACCAAGCTGGTGTGTGTGACGTCATAGATAGGCAGACTGAGGAGGCAACCATCAATGCAAAAAATCTTTACAAGTCCTTTAAAGCAGTTGGTTTCTCAAAATATTCATTTTTGTTTTTCTAATTAACAATATGGTTATGCAGGGAATTGGAGTCCACATG
>NC_140971.1:43704829-43767329 GCF_056783735.1 Eptatretus burgeri | reverse complement strand
TATTTCTGTCCGCGCGAATAATTAGGTACATCCATAATTCGGCAATCAACCCTGGAGCATGTGGACAGCATAATTGGCTAGTTTATGATGCGTTAAGGCATCCGTGACTGGATTTCGGCGTTGGTCCGGAAAGTCACGACTGGATTGTCACTTTTGGCGGGCGCGCGGCCGCAATTGGGCTGAAGCGGTCGTCCGCGCCAAAAACCCACAACAATATATATATATATATATATATATATATATATATATATATATATACATACATACATACATACATACATACATACATACATACATACATACATACACACACACACACACACACACACACACACACACACACACACACACACACACACCTACGTGTTGTTGGCTCAGTGGTTAGCGTGGCGGCTTGGGATCCAAGGGTCCTGAGTTCAAGCCTCGTTGCCAGCTGAATTAATTCACCAGGGGGTTGACTCAGTCTGCCATCCTACCGAGGTCGGCAAAATGAGTACCAGCTTGCTGGGGATGATTGAGTCATTTGAGTATCCTGCGTCGGAGTGGCGAGGATTGTGGATCCAGGATTGTGCCCAATAGCCAAGGAAACTGCTTCGGCAGCACCGGTGCTCTGTATAGACTATAGAGCAGGGGTCGGGAACGTGTGGCTCGCGAGCCAGGTATGGCTCTTTTGATGATTGCATCTGGCTCGCAGATAAAATTGGAGTTTGAAACTTGGAAAGCCCAATATTTCTCGCAGAAGCTTTACCTATAGTTTGAATGGTGTCGTTCTTCATTCACGTGCAGGGCTGAACTTGGCAGAAGGAGAGAAGAAAAAACACCTCCGAATTGTCTGAAGCGGTTTTTGTTTCGTCCAGTCATGCGGCCGACGCGACTCGTGATTTCGGTTCCTCCAATGACGTGCCGCCGCCGAGACGCGTCACGGAATTCATCTCGACCAATCACGCGCCACCGCTGAGGCGACAGCATCCCAGAGTCGGCTGGCCGCGCCGCACCTCTCGAGTATGTCAGCCCGTGCGCTGGCCAGCCAGACTCACTTGGGTCAACATCTCCCTCTCTCTCATTTGCTCAAAGCTCACCCTTCGACGAAGAAGATGGCGAAAAGAAAAAAAGATGAGGAGTATCGTACATTTCAGGACGAATGGGCCGAAGAATTCGCCTTTGTGGAGAGAGCAGGTTCTGTGGCAGGGGTCGGGAACGTGTGGCTCGCGAGCCAGGTGAGGCTCTTTTGATGAATGCATCTGGCTCGCAGATAAAATTGGAGTTTGAATAACTTTTTTTTTTTTCATCATTTTGAAAAACAGACAATTTAAAGATGCATGCACAGCAAGTGAGCCCACTCAAAACTTTGATCTCCACCAGTTAGCTGGCTTCACATCCAGTCTCCTACAGTCATTCAAAGCACACTTTGGAAAATTTCGTGAGCACACTCGTTTTTTTGAGTTCATCACCCATCCAAACGAGTGTTCACTGAACACAGCCGACCTGAGTTACATTCCTGGTGTCTCCGTCAGATATTTTGAAGCAGAAGTGGCTGACCTGAAGGCCTCAGACATGTGGGTGAATAAGTTCAAGTCACTGAATGAAGATTTGGAAAGAATCGCACGACAGAAAGCGGAGTTGGCGAGCAAGCACATGTGGACAGAAATGAAAAAACTTCAACCCGAAGACGAGCTGATTATCAAAACTTGGAACGCGCTTCTTGTCACATACCTCACACTGCAGCGTGTGAGTATTGCTGTATTGACCTTGTTTGGATCTACGTATGCATGTGAGCAGTCATTCTCACATCTTAAAAACATCAAGTCCAACCTACGATCACGTCTAACGGATGAAAGCCTCAACGCTTGCATGAAGCTTAACCTCACCAAGTACCAACCAGACTACAAAGCCATCAGCAAATCCATGCAGCACCAGAAGTCCCATTAATGGTGAGTATTATAACAACATTATTTAAAAGAATAAATTCAGAGGCTTATTATACTCACATTCAGTTGAATTCAGTCTTAAAATATATTATATGGCTCTCACTGAAATAGATTTCCAAATATTTTGTTCAATGGCTCTCTGAGTCAAAAACGTTCCCGACCCCTGCTATAGAGTATGGTTCCAATGGATGGATGGATCTATGTCGATACACACACACACACACACACACACACACACACACACACACACACACACACACACACACACACACACACACACACACACACACACACACACACACACACACACACACACACACACACACACACACACACACTATAGTTTGTAAAAGATTGGGGCGGTTGGGATTACACATTTTTAAAGAAGAAGAAGAAGAAGGCGTTTCCAACCAAAAGTAAAAAACTAGATCGACTCTGCTAATTTGAGCAAAAAAGCGAGAGCAAATGTAAATACATATATATACATACACAAATAAATTAATGAATATATATATATATATATATATATATATATATATATATATATATATATATATATATATATATATATATATATAAAAAGATATATAATATATAAAAAATATTTATAATACACATATATATATATATATATATACATATACAAATAAATTAATGTATATATATATATATATATATATATATATATATATATATATATATATATATATATATATATATACATATATATAAATATAAAAAGATATATAATATATAAAAAAATATTTATAATACATATATATATATATATATATATATATATATATGTATATATATATATATATATATATATATATATATATATATATATATATATATATATATATATATATAAAAAGATATATAATATATAAAAAATATTTATAATACACATATATATACATATACAAATAAATTAATGTATATATATATATATATATATATATAAATATAAAAAGATATATAATATATAAAAATATTTATAATACATATATATATATATATATATATATATATATATATATATATATATATATATGTATATAAATATATATATAAAATATATTTTTATATATGTATATATATATATATATATATATATATATATATATATATATATATATATATATATATATATATATATATATATATATATATACACACACACATTATATATATATATATATATTGGAGAAATAGTCAAAGGTTGGTGGGGGGGGGGTGGCGGATGGGGAGTGAGGACGGAGAGGTGGTCAGGGTCATGAATGTCACTATATTAACATACATTATGGAGTATATGGCCATAAATGGTTGGCTTAATGCTTCCATTGTGCTGATGGATAGAAGGATAAGCTATGTGCTTCGAGATGGGTGACAAACACAGAAATGCAAGGAAATTACTTGTAAACATTAGAATAATTAATACACATCTGTCCTGTACATTGGTCCTATTGTATTTTCTTCCCCTATATTAAACGCAGAGTAATGCGGGGGCAGTCGAAAATACTTCAGGATTAATATATGGGACAGATGCATGTTGTTATATTTGTGAACAACACCTTTGAGTGTTTCCTCTCTCGTGCCTCACCAGTTTATAAATAAGTCATCAGACTGTTTCAATTATATTATCCAACTGCCTCAATTGGGTTTCATTTACTCAATTATACCTTTAATAAACTTAACAAAGTACACTGATTAACATGCAGTTGGCAAGTGACATTTACAAAATGTACACAATAAAGAAAACTAGTTTGAGTTTTAATCATATCTCGTAATTTCACTTTCTGGAGTGTCTTGTAACCTGAAAGCCTTTTTGATGCTTCCTTCGGAGCCTTTCATTACCCCCTACTGTTGAGACCCCAGGGTAACATTTCACATATTGTGTTGATTTGTTCCTTGTTGTCTAATGCCCTTGCAATTCATATAAAAGTACAGTGACGTCTCCAAATGCCACTGTCTTGCATGGGATTATATGTACAAGCTCTTCCATGAGCCTTGGATCACGGTACAAATACAATAAAACTGAATGGTAAGGTGTTCTGTAATATCCAAATATGTTCCAAATTTCTCAGGAAACCTTAAAATTAAGGAACAAAAAGGATGAAGACGATCCGGCAGAAATGGGATGGCATGTTTGCTGACAACGACATTGAAATATGTGGATGGGAAAGGGCGAGTTGTGGGGGGGGGAGGGGGTCAGAAAGGGGCAAAGGCCAGGTATAGACACTACACTGGACACACGTGGAAGATTCACTCGATTTGTACAAATACTAAAATATTAAGCAAGCGAGGCCTTGGGGAAAGGCACTATGCCGACACTGGTTTATGGCCCGTCACGCAGATGATGCATGGAGTTCCCCGCCCAAGCGCTGGGTAATTGGATATCTATTGGCATCCTGAGAGATTGAGCGATGGGCAGAACTACAGCCACTCAAAAATGACTGAACTCCAGGAGCTATCTCCCCCACACTGCCACGTCTGATGTGCCACATTCTTTCATATAATGTTGATGACTGCATGTGGTGCAAAGTGTATCCTCTCCCTTACATGTCTGCCTTATGGAGCTAAAACTGTCAAGTTTGTGTGACCACAAGATTCTTTTGGGTTTCTTCGTACCTGGCAAAAGCCTTTCATTCAGTCTAAGACATGGCTTCAAAACAACTAAGAAGTAGCAAGGTCTACTCTATTAGAGTGTATTCTAACTACGAGCAGATACCCATCTACGACGGGTATGGGGGACAGGGCGGATCACAATACTCGGTTACGGTAGTTTATTTGGATGTTTTGCACTGCATTCAACAGCTCAGTTCATATTGGTGGCGTGTCTGGGTACCCATGGTAGCGTTTGAGACCGGTCGCTTTAGATTGTTGGCCTTGACACATCGTGCTGGATGAGTAACACGAATGATTTGCCATATTCATCGTTTCTGTATTACCTCTATCAACAGATAAACAACATGGCAGGATAAAAGTCGTAAATGCTGAGTTGAACAAACATCCTGAACTCATGGACTTAATTAAGTAAAGCACGTCGTCTGGGACCCGGCCGTCGGTTTGCCACCGAACACTGCTGATTGTGACGTCATCGATTCCCTCTTTGAAAATTCTATCTATATTCGATTTTTTGAAACCGCTATCACCTGCGTAAATACATGGAACACATAATGTGAAGATTTCGAAAGTATGAACAGAATATGTTCGGAGAAAAGCGTGTTAGAAGTTCCAGGTGTCCGCCCATTATATTATGATGAGGATGATGATTCCTGATGACAGTGCATTCAATTATATAAAATTTCATCCTGGTGTTTTTGTGGATAGTTTTGTGTCATTGAGTATACCATCAATTGGAAGGTACATTAATTGGACCATCATCAAGTACTTCCTTAAAGTCCCCGATGGTATCTATCCTGGAAGTGTATGCCATTGTGTGCTGATATTCTAGCCTCCTTTTATGGGAGCACTCCATCATCATAATATGTGTGCTCCCAGAAATTATGCAAAAAATAACTGAGTAGGAAAAAAAAGAGGAAGAGAAAGGTGAAGAGGAAGGTGTAGCAGAAGTGAACGAAGAGGAAGCAAAGTGAAGATCAAGAAGATGTAGTAGTAGGAGAGGAAGACATATCATGGAAGCCCTGTGGGTGTAAGTTGTGTTTGCTACATTTAAAAACTTTACAATATTGCAACATGGCTTTTGTCACATGTGACAAAGATGATGAGTGTGTGGCTCTCCAGGAAATGTCATCTATAAGTCATGTGTCACAGGAAATTCACCTTGACAATATGGTGCACTTGCCTTTGAGCTGTGTAGTCTGGGCTTCATTCCGTACCTGACAAAAAAAACCTGTGGTATCTACTCGGCTGTAAACTGTGGTCCTTGTGCTTTGCAGGCAGGGAGTTGTATCACAAAGTGCACTGTTCCTTGGATTGACATTAAGCTTGGTATTCCATCTGTAAGCATTAATTAGTGGACATTAAAGATTGCACTGTGTCTTTTGCAAAGAGCAGCAGAGTTATCTCCGGCATCCTGCCCAAATTGCAAATGAAGGCAAAGGCAAACCACCCAGTGTAATTCTTGCCATGGAGCTGCTTTGGCAGTACTGAACCTGTCTAAGCACTGGAAAAAGGAGAGAGAGAGAAAGAGAAAGAGAAAGAGAAAGAGAAAGAGAAAGAGAAAGAGAAAGAGAAAGAGAAAGAGAAAGAGAAAGAGAAAGAGAAAGAGAAAGAGAAAGAGAAAGAGAAAGAGAAAGAGAAAGAGAAAGAGAAAGAGAGAGAGAGAGAGAGAGAGAGAGAGAGAGAGAGAGAGAGAGAGAGAGAGAGAGAGAGAGAGAGAGAGAGAGAGAGAGAGAGAGAGAGAGAGAGAGAGAGAGAGAGAGAGAGAGAGAGAGAGAGAGAGAGAGAAAAAGAGAGAGAGAATATACACATTGGTTTTGATATGTATATACAAGAAGCACTCACAATTTGTTGTCTCGGTTATGAGGAAGGCTCATCTTTGAATTTGCACAATCTGGTGCAAAAAAAAACCCGAACGAAAATAAATTTCTCACATTTATAATACCTGAGACTCCAGATTCTACAAATATGACATTTATAAATAGTCTCCTGTACAATGAAACGAGTCGGTGATTATTGTTTCATGACACAATGAAAAACATCTAATAGTCACATTCATTTGTCCTCTATTATTTCAAATTTTTGACGTCATCAATGGTTTCTTAACCATACCTTTCAATTTTCCATCTTTCAGACCACTTGTCATTCAGTGAATGATATGGTGATATTCGAGAAAAGAAATCTAATCAAAAGGTCATGCCCTATCACGGAAGGAATGGGTAAGGGGAAGTTTGCAGTTTAGATGTAAGAAATCAAACCAAAAAAGAGGGACATCAGTCCTGAGCAGGCCAGGAATAAAAAGCTAGAGTGAGAGGAAACTATGATGAGGAGAGAGATTATAAATTATTGTTTAATTAACTCTTACTCCTCCAAAATTGAGAGAAGGATGAAGTGCAAAAAGAGATGTGTAATGGTAGAAAGAGAAGAGAAAACTGAGAACGGTAGTGAGAGTAAGAGTGAGTGTAAGAGAGAAACAACCAACAGAGATTGGACCAGAATCAATCCTGGTTAAATTATTAATACAACCAGGCCAATTTTGCTCTGGGCAGTTTTCATTATAGCTGACAGATCATTGAACAGAGGCATCGCTGGGGGCTCAACTAACCAGATTCTGCAGACAGATACAAAGTGCCTTCATCACATCATGTACA
Source organism: Eptatretus burgeri (assembly GCF_056783735.1). Taxonomy (NCBI): domain Eukaryota; kingdom Metazoa; phylum Chordata; class Myxini; order Myxiniformes; family Myxinidae; genus Eptatretus; species Eptatretus burgeri. Next base: position 43,760,122 of record NC_140971.1, on the reverse strand, counting down.
GAGTGGCCGGGCTGAAGTTCCACACACAATCGGCCAAGTGCCAACCACCCAGCCACTTGCCAGGCTGGAAACAGGGTGTAGCCTTAAGGTAGGCCTAAGTATTTCGACCGAGCATGCTGACTCTATCATCAGATTTGTACAGAATCATGTGGTTGCATTCATTCGGCTTTCCCTCAGGGGTGTACCAGAGTTAAATCCTGCAGAGGATGTGTTCGGTTTCAATCCACCTTGATGATTTCTTATCATATCAGTACCCAACGAGGTCTGTGCTTTCGGACTGGAACAAAGAATGGCAGACTTAGAATCGCCGACTCGGCTATGTGTAAAAGAAAAGTAATTTAGAAAGAAAAAGAGAGATCTTTACACGTTATTGTCACAGATCAACACTACCAAAAAAGGGTTTTGTACTACAATATAATTGATAATAAATTGTGTTTGCTGACGCATAAATAAATAATTTTGGACAGGCCAAGAGATAATAAATTAAAGGGGTTGGTACGATTCCAATGCCATCCTTGCCAAATTCATGCAAATATATGAGTGAAAACACACACACACACACACACACACACACACACACACACACACACACATGAAATTTGTGTGAGATGAATGAGTCAAGTGCACGTTCATACAAGGTAAACCAACAAAAATGGATAACATGAATTCGACCGAAAAACAGCAATACGGCAACTTGAAAAGGAGCATCATACAAATTCCGAGGAGTGTAAGAGTGCCACCAAATATGTTGCAAACAAATGATCAAAACAATTAACAAACAATACCTGTGTAGAACGAGGCTGATCCCAAAATCATATTTTTACCTGAGAAACGAAATCAAAGCCATGAACTAACTCACAATACCAGTACTGTATTCCAATACAACTGTGGAATAGTAAACTGGCCACAAGCAGAAATCAACCAACTAGATATCAAAGCAAGGAAACTCCTCACTAATCATGCACAAAATGTTCTACAAAAATCAATGCATCCCGAGAATGTACCTGCCGAGACGAGAAGGAGGTAGCACCTGACCGAACTCTACAAAATGCGGAGAGTGACAACAGCAGGATTGGCTGAATACACGAAAAGTGCAAAAGGCTATCAAATCCAATTTGTGAAGATGCAAACATGAAGACGAAAACACAAAGGTATCCATAACCCATCGAGCAAAATATTTCCTAAGATAGGGGCAATCAGAAAATGTCATTTGATAATCCTAAAGGCCCTGCCACACCTTGACGTTTTAGCCAGCGTATGGCAAGGTATCAAAATGTATGTAAAACGCTGGCGTACGCTGAACTATTGATTTTTTTTCCAGTTTTTGACGTATGCATAACGTATTGGAAATGTACACTGAACGTTTCGATAACATATAGATAACATATACCTACGAATGCTGAGCGTGTTGTTGGCGTTCACAACCTATGCCCAACAATAGTCTAACTTATGCATAGCGCGGCAGTATATCGCCGACGATCATGTGGCGTAGCCTATTAAAAGGCTGCGGCTCCACGATTCAAATCATAACCGCACTAGACATCGAAGTGTCAAGCCGCTGTCACACCTTGACGATTTAGCCAGTCTGGAATGAAAAAAAAACCATTGAGTCTGGAACACTGACGCTAAACATTACCTCAACATGTTTCAACTTATGAGTAACTTACAAGTAACATGTGTCGACGTGTGTCAACGATCACGTAACGTGCCTACAACTTATGGCCAGCGTATGCGGAACGTGTGAGTCATACGCTGCCATACGTCAAAAAATTTCAAGCATGTTAAAATTTGTCGACAGCTCGGCGTACTACAACGTATGCCAGCGTACTATGACGTATGCCAGCGTACTATGACGTATGCCGGCTTACTACGACGTATACCAAACTTACCCATAACGTATTCGACGTGTGCCAGCGTTTTAGACAAATTTTTCATACGTCGGCATACGCTGGCTAAATCATCAAGGTGTGACAGGGCCGTAAGATAGGGGTGATCACATGAAACCGAAACAGCAAAGAATACAGTTCCAACAATTGCAAAAGAGACAAAATAATAATATTAAGTGAAATATAAACAGATATACACCGACTACTGGGAGAAAGATAAAAAAGCGGGAAGGTATTAAAAAAAAAAAGTATGGACAGATTGGGCATAGACAAAGAAGGATCATTGGAATGGCTAAGAAGAGGACTTCTCAGGTAGGATGGAGAATAAATCAAATAAATTCCAAAGACCAGGGACACCATACCAACGGCTTTAAAATAAAATGGTGGGACTGAAACAAATCGGACAAGTGAATGTTCTGAAAGGTAGAAACAGAAAGCACGAGCCACCTCCTCTCAGGATGTAAAAAACTCATGCCAGAACAGCTGTACACACAAAGGCACAACAAGCTACAGTATGTAAAGTAATCCACTGGCACATCTGCAATAGTTTCAACATCCCTTCGGGAAACATGAACCAAAAGCAATCATTGAAAACAAAAACAGTAATGCTCATGTACGACCTGATCAAGCAAGAACACAGAAAACAAAGCATTGTCACCGGATGTAGTCATTAGGGACAAAAACGAAAAATAAGGCATTGCTAATTGAGGTTTTAGTACCCATTGATTTTGCACTTAACAATGCAGGAATCAAGAAAATGAAGTGAAAAGATCCTGGTTGTTGAAGAGATCCAAAATTGTACCAGTGATGATTGGAGCAACAGGAATGATGAAGAAGAACCTCACAGAGATATTAAAAACCATCCCTGGGAACATTACTACAAACAAACTACAGTTGGAGGCTGTTCATGGCTCAGTGATGTTCAGGACCCACCTTCTGAAACTTTCATATGGAAACAACAACCAACAACACACACACACACACACACAATTATCAGAGAACAGTGTTGCCTTGCAAAGTGCTTACTAATCTTGGTGTCTTCATTCTCAAAACTCACAACTTGTGCAAACCTTCTCAAACAATGACAGGAGAACTTATAAGTCCATGTTTGAAGACCTTTCAGAGTCTGTAGGACAGCTCGTATTCAACTTTGGAACTGTCAATTATTTGGATATAGTCGCTGACTGGGATCATTACCCTCACTGAATGAGAGGGTATTGCATTTGGGTCCGGTTCTTTGTTACTTGCAAAATCGAAGATTTTCAAGTACACTGCATGGCCAAAAGTATCTGGACACCTACTCATCCATAATCTCATTCCAAAATCATGGGTATTAATATGGAGTTGGTCCCCCTTTGCTGCTACAACAGCCTCCACTCTTCTGGGAAGGCTTTCCACTGGATTTTGGAACATTGCTGCGGGGATTTGCTTCCATTCAGCCACAAGAGTATTGGTGAGGTTGGGCGCTGATTTTGGGCGATTAGGTCTGATGCACAGTCGGCATTCCAATTTGTCCCAAAGGTGTTCGATGGGGTTGAAGTCAGGGCTCTGTGCAGGCCAGTCAAGTTCTTCCACACCAATCTCGACCAGTGTGACCACTCCTCATTTTCATAAATGCCAAGGTGAGCCAATGAAAAAAGCCAAGAATTCACAAGGTTTTGGAAAAGCGATGATAATAGAAAACCTATACGCCAAGAAAACCGATAGAAAACCAAGACGCCAAGGTGAACAACCAATAGCCAAGATCTTGTGAAAAAAGCCAAGGAGTGGTCACACTGATCTCGACAAACGATTTCTGTATGGACCTCGTTTTATGCACAGGAGCATTGTCATGTTGAAACAGTAAAGAACCTTCCCCAAACTGTTGCCACAGAGTTGGAAGCACAGAATCATCTAGAATGTCATTGTATGCTGTAGCATCAAGATTTCCCTTCACTGGAACTAAGGGGCCAAGCCCAAACCATGATAAACAGCCCCAGACCATTATTTCTCCTCCAGGAAACTTTACAGTTGGCATAATGCATTCAGGCAGGCAGCGTTCTCCTGGCATCTGCCAAACCCAGATTCGTCCGTCGGACTGCCAGATGGTGAAGCATGATTCATCACTCCAGAGAACACGTTTCCACTGCTCCAGAGTCCAATGACGGTGATATTTACACCACTCCAGCCGATGCTTGGCATTGTGCATGGTGATCTTAGGCTTGTGTGCAGTTGCTCAGCCATGGAAACCCATTTCATGAAGCTCTCGGTGAACAGTGCTTATGTGGACATTGTTTCCATAGTCAGTTTGGAACTCGGTAATGAGTGTTGATTTTTCGCCGACATATGATTTTTCTGCGCTACTACGCGCTGTTGGCATAATGCATTCAGGCAGGCAGCGTTCTCCTGGCATCTGCCAAACCCAAATTCATCCGTCAGACTGCCAGATGGTGAAGCATGATTCATCACTCCAGATGATGAAGCTCTCGGCGAACAGTGCTTATGCAGACATTGTTTCCATAGTCAGTTTGGAACTCGGTAATGAGTGTTGCAATCGCCGACAGATGATTTTTCTGTGCTACGCGCTTCAGCACTCGGCGGTCCCGTTCTGTGAGCTTGTGTGATCTACCACTTCGTGGCTAAGCTGTTGTTGCTCCTAGACATTTCCACTTCACAATTACAGCACTTACAGTTGACCGTGGCAGCTCGAGCAGGGCAGGAATTTGATGAACTGACTTGTTGGAAAGGTTTATACATTGGAAAAGAGGTGATGACAAGGGGATGTGATGGAGATTTATTTTTTTTTGTATACCTTGTCGAGGCTCGTATGAGAGCTAACACACAACGCACATCAAGGGGGCATGAGACAAGAGGGGAGGGAGTGGGAAGGACAAAACAGTGGGGAACAGAGACATTAGGAGATCTGTGGAAGGGAGAGGGATGGGATGGGGAACATGGGGAATGGAAGATGGACATTACAGGGACTTTCAGGAAGGAAAGCAGGGAATTTGAAGGAGGTGGGCTTGGGTGGATTATTGGGGGTAGAAAAGATCGAGGATTTGGATGGGGGATGATAAGAGGTGGTAGTGAGCAGATGTTTTGAAGGCCTGGAGGGAAGAATGGGAATGAATAAAGTGAGGGAGTTTATTCCAAAGGCGGGGAAAAAGAGGAATGAAAGAGTGAAGGTGAGCAGTGATTCATGATTTTGGTAGTTTTATCAGAAGGGGGTTGTTGGCGGACCTTGAGAGCCCTGCGGAAATGTGGTGGGGACAAATCGCAGAGAGAGCAGGGGGGTGAGGCTGGAGAGGAGACAGTAGAAGACAGAAAGACCACCGACCAACCTGCGGTGATTGAGTGAGAGGCCCAAAGACTTAGCCTCATTGCGGGAGATGCCAATGATCCGAAATGCCTTGGTTTCTACAGCGTGAAGCCGAGAAAGGTGGGAGGCAGGAGCACCAGCCCAGAGAGGAGAGCCGTACTCCATCAGGCTGCGGACAAAAGCTTTGTAAGTGGTCAGGAGCTCAGGTGGGCCGAGGAAGGAGTTTGCATGACGGAGGATTCCCAGTCGGCGACGGGCTTTGCAGGCGAGGTTTGAAATGTGGCTTTCCCATGAAAGGTCATGGCAGATATTGAGACCCAGAAGCTTGAAAGAAAGGACTTCTTCAAGAGGATTGTTGAGAATGTGGATGGGGGAGGGGGGGGGTTCTAAACGGTCCTTTCGAAGAGACATAGTGAGAGTGTGAGATTTGTCGGGATTGAAAGACATGTTCCACGTGTTGGACCAGTTTGTGATTTTATCCAGATCAGCAGTGAGCGAAGAAGCTGCTGCTTGCGAGTTTGAGGGATGACCGATGGTACGGCAGAGGGTGGAGTCATCAGTAAAGAGATAAAGAGGATTTTCCAGAGAGTCAAAGAGATCATTGATGAAAACCAGAAAAAAAACAGGGCCCAGAATGCTACCTTGAGGAACTCCAGCCTGGATAGGAAGGGGGGATGAAAGAACTCCATTTAGGGCCACATGGTGACTGCAACAGGAGAGGAAGTCTGTGAGCCATGAGTGGAGATGGCCTTGGATACCATAGGAAGAGAGTTTGGTGAGCAGGGCAGGGTGCCAGACTGTGTCAAAAGCACGTGATATGTCCAGGGATATGGCTCGGATTTCCTGTCTGGCATTGAGGACCTCCCTCTATCCATTGTTGGGAGAGCAGAAGCAGCATATCCAGGGTAGAGTGACCTGGTCTGAAACCAAATTGATGATCAGAAATCAAGCCATTGGAGAAGAGAAAGGATTTGATGTCTGAAGCGATGATGGATTCCATAACCTTGGTGATGATTGGGAGAAGGCTGATTGGTCTTTAGTTGCAGGGATCTGTTTTTGCACCTTTTTGTGCAGGGCAGTGATGTTTGCTGATTTCCAAGCAGATGGCAGATGACCTTGAGTAAATGAGAGGGTGATGATTGGTTTGTAGTTGCAGGGATCTGTTTTTGCACCTTTTTTTTGCAGGGCAGTGATGTTTGCTGATTTCCAAGCAGATGGAAGATGACCTTGAGCAAATGAGGGCGTGAATAGAACAGAGAGAGGGTGAGCAAGAGCAGAAGAGCAGGCTTTGAGGACAGGTGGGCTGATGCCGTCTGGACCGGTTGCAGAATCTGAGTCAAGGTTTGACAGCAAGCTCTCCACCTTGTCAGCAGAAAAGGACACAGAGTCCAGGGACAGTTGGGTGTGACTGGGTAAGGTGGATAGAGAAAGTGATGGGTTTTGAACACAAGATTGAGCTGCAAACACCTAAAGGCATTCAGCTTTTTCACGTGCGGTATCAGCAGTGCGGCCATTTGGGGTTAGGGAGGGGATGGAGGGGTAACACACACACCAGAAACAGATTTGATTAGACGCCACCAGGATTTTGAGGAGGGAGAGAGGTTTGAGAGTTCAGACTTGAGATGAGAAAGATGTTGTTTTCTGGCTCTCCTGATGGTAGATACACACTTGTTCCGAGCTTTGTGGGAGGAACTGAGATTGCCGTCAGTTGGGTTTGCTTTCCATGAGGCAAAGGCGTTGTTTCAGGACAACTGCCTCATCACAAGCTTTAATGAACCAAAGGTGGGAGGAAGGGTAGGACAACTGAAGACGAGAGGGGATAAATCTCTGCATGAGGGAGAGCAAGTTTCTTTGAAAGAATTCCCAGGATGAGTTGATGTTGGAGAAAGTAGCGATAGGAGACCAGTCTATAAGTTTGAGGGCTGCTTGGAGACCCTGCCAATCGGCTTGAGTGAAAAGCCAGACTCGACGGCGGTGAGGTGGTTCTCTGATAATAGCCAGAGAGATGTCCACTTTGACAAGGACGTGGTCAGAAGAACCGATTGGTGCGGAGGAAGAGCAGCAGATATTGTCAGGGAAATTTGTCAAAATGAGATCCAGAAGAGATGGAGTACCATTGGTTGAGATCCGGGTAAGGAAGTTGAGCGATTGAGTCAGTCCCAATGAGTCGCAGAAAGCTTTTGCTGAGGTGCCATGAGAGGTGAGAGAGGTACCCACACCTAACCAACTGGCATGATGACAATTGAAGTCACCACATATGAGGAAGAGAGAGTTTGGATGAGAAGATAGAAGTTGGTCCATGTTTTCGGATAGTGAGGTGTAGATGGAGTCATCACTGTTAGGTGGACGGTACAGTGCACATATAAACATGAGGTGGGAGTGGAGTGGAAGCCATTGCCAGAGGTATTCCTGGGGGTGTGGGGGAGTGAGGGCAGTGCATGGAGAGTGAGGAATAGAGTCTTTGATGAAGAGAGCAACTCCTCCACCAGGACGAGGCTCAGGTCTGGCATACCGGAGGATGGAGTAACCAGGGAGAGATACTTGGGAGTCAGACACGTCTTGGGGGAGGAAAGTTTCTGTTAGGCAGATAATGTCTGGTTTGTCAGTGGCAACCTGTATGGAAAGATCTGAAAGGTTTGAGCGAAGGCCCCGGATATTTGAGGTCCATACTTTTAATGATGAGGTAGGGGACAGGGGTGGGGGGGAGGGGGAGGGTAGGACAAAGGACGAGGGGGGGAGGTAAGGAGGGTTGTTTAAAGAGTGTGGGGGGTTGCAAAATAGCTTGGGGAGGGGACCGAATGAGGAGAAGAAAAGGCTCTGTGGTGCTTGGGGGAAAGGGGGGACAAGAGAGGGGGAAGAAGGCAGTTGAGGATTTGAGGCGGTGGAGTGAAGAGATGGAGGTGAGAGGGCAGTGGAAGGAGCCAGCTTTGTAGATGGGAAGGGGGCGCAACTTTGGGAAGGATGAGTGAGGGGGATGAATGGTGGGAGAAAGGTGAGGGGGGAGTTTTTGAGAGAGGTGAGAGGGAGGCTTGGAGGGAGAAGAGTGGGATGGTTGCTTTGAGAGTGAGGGGTGAGAGGAGTGAGTTGGCACTGAAGTTGGAAAAAAGGAATGGTTGATGGAAAGCGAACATTCATAGCAAACTGGGGTTTTAAAAAGTTTTAGGTCAGTTATGCGATTAAACCATAGACTCCTATAGAGAAGGACTGGAACCTCACGATCTCGGGGTTTGTAACTTGAGTCTGAAGGATTAACTTGAGTCCAGGGCTAAAATGACTTCTGGAAGGGCGAGAGACACGATCTCGGGATCCATTTTGGGGTTTTTGAGGACGGCGAGTTCAATCCTGTCATTTTCAACACCACCTGAGGTCATCTTCAAGGTCAAATTACTGAATTTTGGTATTTTTTGCCCATTTTTGTGTCTAACTCATGGAGGAAAACTTTTGTAAAGTCTATGACAAAACATGACATTGTGCACCTACTGCACCTACTTGCTGATTTCTATCATCGTTAACTAATGTATGTTTTGTTTGTTTCTCTTTCAGAAACTGTCCAGCTGGTGATCTCACATGATCTTTGTGTCGTTTCCTGCTTTGGTGACAATATGCCACGTAGTTGCAGCTGCTTTGGTTGTAGAGGAAACTATGATGGGACGCCTTATGTAAAGGTCATATCCTTCCCAAAATATCCTGAGGAGAGGGAGAGATGGATATTGGTCATGCCAAATGAGAAAGAAAGCTTGAGGTGCTTAAAGGAGATATATATTTGTGAGGCACATTTCAATTGTGATTGGGTGTCAGTTAGGGGTGGCAAACGACCCAGAGAACCCCCATCAATGTTTCTTGGAGTACCGAAATCAGCTTTGAAGCAGGTGACCTCAGCCCCACACCCAACATCATCTTCTACGTCAGAATCAAGAGCTAAGAAGATGCAGGCAGCTGATGAGGCTGCAGACAATATCGAAGATTTTGACCACTTCTGTGCTAAAATCAGCTCCTATTTTCCTGGCTTTAACGTCATAAAAGACCAGGAAAACCTTTACCTATCAAGAACTGATGCTACTGGACAAACTGTGAAGCAGTTCTTTCATTTCCAACAAGTTCACTCACCTTTTGGATTTCTATTCTTGAATAGAGTTGAGAAAGATGGCATTGAGGTGCCCAAACGACTTTTTCCTTTGCAGAAGAACAGCCTGCTCTCAAAATGGTCCCAGATTAGATCCATAACTGACCAGGTAAACCTCTATGAATGCACAAGCAAGGAAATTCTTCAACTTGTAATAAGCCAGCTCTGTTGGATGACTGAGGCACACAAGCTTCCTCATTTCACCTTCCTTCTGTCGCAGCTGCATCTTATGTTCAAACCTCTTGATCATCGCCGATTTGATACTGATACTATGATTTTCACAATGCAGCTTCACAACATATCACCCAGTGCATACAAAATGATTCATCGATCCGGCTTAATCATTCTACCATCAACAAATAAGGTAAAACAGATGCTTGCTAGTAGGCAGCAGGACTCCAACCTCAAAACCTTGTTCGACCAGCTTAAACCACAGCAGCGTTTGGTCAATTTAATGTTTGATGAGGTAAAACTGGTCGAGACATTGCGATTTTTTGGAGGGCATGTTGTAGGATATGCTCAAAATGCAGCAGCGGATGGTGAACACGAAATGCTTGCTTCATATGCTATGGTTGTTGAAGTTGCCTGCCATTTCGGTGGTCCACGCTATATTCTACGCATTTTGCCCTGCAAAAAACTAACTGCCGATCAGCTGAAGGAACTCCTTATCGAAGCTGCATCAGCTGTAGTTGGTGCTGGCAGTACTGTGATTTCTTTGATATGTGACAATTGCAATACCAACCGCAGTGTTTATTCAAAACTTGGAGGACCAGGAAGTTGCCAAATGCTGTCAATTCAAGAGCAATCTATGTTCTTAGTGTACGACTACGTGTACATCTTCAAAAATGTTCGCAACAACTGGATTACTGTTGATGGCAAGACACTCTCATTTGTCCTAGATGACAATGAGTACAAAGCTTAGTGGAGTGATATTCAGAAGGTTTATGAGATCGACAGGGCTACTCCTACTCGCTTAACCAAGCTGACACACACCGCTGTTTTCCCCAAGCCCCTTCAACGCCAGAGCATACTATTGGTATGCCAAGTGTTCAATAACAAGACTGTCACTGCTTTAAAGACCTTCAAGGATTCACTGGGCATCAGCGAAGGCACAATCATCCTCACCCAGATAATGAGTGAGTGGTTCAAGATGATGAACGTGAAAGACCGTTTCTCAGCTATCCATCTGCGCGACAAATCCAGACAGCCTTGGACAGCAGACTGTACAGGTTTCACTAGGCTGGAGCAGGCCTGCCAAATTATATCTACCTGCGCATGGCAAGGTGGTGGTCGTAAGCTGAAGCTAACTCAGCAAACTGCTGAAGCCTCCACTGTGTCCACACGTAATAATGTGGATGCTGTCAAATTGCTTCTGGCAGAGAAAGACTTTGACTATGTTCTTCCTGCTATATTTGCAGATGAAGCCTTGGAAAAGTTTTTCGGCCAAGCCAGGCAAAGAAGCGGTGAAAACTTCTACATTGACGTAGTTGACATTATGGCTGCAGCTAAAATTGTAAATTTGCAAACACTCATTAAGCATGACATTATGCCCGAATCTAGTTCTCGTGTGACTGATTGCGACAAGAACTGTACAACTTCCATAAATCCAGATGAGCGAAGTGAACTCATTGACGAGATTACTCCTCAAGACACTCAGGATCTCTTGGGGTCTGACGATGCCCTTAAGCATAAATACTTTATTTGGCTGGACACCTTGTTCATAAATATGGCGATAACACTAGTATGGAGGAGATCATTGATGATGAAGATGGTAACGAGGTGTCATCTGAGTTTCTAGATAATTTGAATAGAGGTGGATTGAGTGTGCCGACTATTTCAACCGTCTTTTTTTGTACATAATGCCTATAATTTGTATGACAAGACTAAAATGCGTTGCCGATTTCATTTTGCTGAGCTGTTATCCTCTGTAGATACACCTTTAGCGAGTAGTAATGCTGCATGTTCTACTTTTGCTAACATCCCATTGAAAGCTCATGTCCTCAATGTAAGTGAAAAAGAAAAAGCTTTGGGATGCCTCAGGAGGCAAGAAAAGCTCTCCAACTCGTGATAGACATAGACATAGTTGTAATAGGCATAGTGTCGTGACATGCATATAATGTTTATGTAATACGATATATGACAATAAATATCAAAGTTTGACAGCTCAACACAATTGCATTTTATTACAATCAGCCATCTCTCACCATTTATGAGTTAGACACAAAAACGGGCAAAAAATACCAAAATTCAGTAATTTGACCTTGTAATATGACCTTTTGACCTTGAAGATGACCTCAGGTGGTGTTGAAAATGACACTATTGAACTCGCCGCCCTCAAAAACCCCTATATGGATCCCGAGATCGTGTCTCTCGCCCTTCTAGAAGTCATTTTAGCCCCGGACTCAAGTTAATCCTTCAGACTCAAATTAAAAACCCCGAGCATGGGAGATTCCAGTCCTTCTCTATAGGAGTCTATGGATTAAACACATTTCTTGAGGGATGCAATAAAGGCGAATTCAGAGAATGGAGAGAAGAAACGCTGTGACAGTTGGATTTTTTAGGCAAGGTATGAAGGAAAGGTCGAATTGAGAGCAGTGTGTTTAAATAGCAGAAGAGTAGTGCATTATGATACAGTAAAGAGAACCACATGTGTGAAAGAGGAAGATGAAGCATAAGAGATCGTTTTTGTTATTATTAATGCTTGAGAGAGTTTTCAACAGATTAGATCATGGAAGTGTTGTGGAAAAATTGAGGAAGAAGAAGAGGAGATGAAGAAGAAGAAGAAGAAGAAGAAGAAGAAGAAGAAGAAGAAGAAGAAGAAGAAGAAGAAGAAGAAGAAGAAGAAGAAGAAGAAGAAGAAGAAGAAGAAGAAGAAGAAGAAGAAGAAGAAGAAGAAGAAGAAGAAGAAGAAGAAGAAGAAGAAGAAGAAGAAGAAGAAGAAGAAGAAGAAGAAGAAGAAGAAGAAGAAGAAGAAGAAGGTGAAGAAGAAGAAGAAGAAGAAGAAGAAGGTGAAGAAGAAGAAGAAGAAGAAGATGAAGAAGAAGAAGAAGAAGAAGAAGAAGAGGAAGAAGAAGAAGAAGAAGAAGAAGAAGAAGAAGAAGAAGAAGAAGAAGAAGAAGAAGAAGAAGAAGAAGAAGAATCGGAGAAAGGTAGCGTTTTTTTTTTTTAAGATAAGAAATTGAGTGATTAGTTGGGAGGGGTGGGGGATGTTAAGAAAGTGGGAAAGATAGAAATTGAAGATAATGGGGAGAAAAAACAAATAAACACGATCGTACACCGAGGGGAATTAAGGGTAGGCCTCAAGCCTCAATGATAGGCCTCAAGCACCCAGTAAGACAAGTTCGACGAAATCTCAAAATAGGACTATTTTTGAAACAAAACCGAACTAGGAACAAACAGTAACATGTAGGTGAGAAAATAAACAGTTAAAACGGGACAGATAACGACCGGAAACTTAACTTTGAGATTGTCAGCAGGGAGCCCCGAAGGAGACCTGCCAATTCTCCAAACCCAGAACTTGAGTGTTTTCAACTGGAGTTTAAGACAACGAAGGGTGTGAATAAGATAGGTGAAGTGGAGTTTTTCAGCAGAATGGACAGTATTAGGACCAGGGGCTTGAGGGTAAAGAAGACGAGAGTTGGGACAGTTTTAATACGGGGTCCCTCAGAGAAAAAAGAAAGAGTGGTTAATTTATGGAATGGTCTCCTTGGAGAGGCAGTTGCAGTGATAGACATAAATGGGAATTACAAAGGTACCTGGGTGTATTGGAGATAGAGGGATATGTGGATATTGGTAGGACTTATAGGTAGCTTGTCTTTGTATGCATGATGGATCCTGGGATTGGTGCAGCGCAGGCATGATGGGCTGAATGGCATACTCCTGGGACATAAATCTTTATGTGTATCCTTGGGTGTGTAACAGCACACACTCAGGGGAAGTACCAAATACCTCATAATAATACAAACACACATTAATAACAAGCGAAATAGCATAATAATAAATCATTGTATTACAAATACCTCGGGGTAGATGAAGGCCACAAAATCTGTCCCAAGAAAATACACAAGACAACTTACATAGAATACGTATAATCTGAAAACATATCTCCCCCCCCCCAAAAAAAAATCAAAGCTATAAACCAGTGAGCAGCATCAGTATTCCAATGTATTTTCATGACAGTAAACTGTCCACAATGGAAAATCAACAAACTGAAGCCTAAAACAACGAAAATGATTACTATCCACATAATCATAATAATCTACAAAAAACAGTGCATCCCAAGAATGTATCTGCTGAGACAAGAAGGGGGTGGTAGCATCATGGAGCTCAACGAGGTGCACTGAATAACAATTATGGGATTGGTTATTTGCAAAGGAAGTCTGGCAGGATAGCCGAGAGGTATGCCCACTCACCTCTGAGTTGTCTATCCTACATTTGAATCTCGAAACAGCTATAAACTGTCACCCTGGTGTTTCACAGGCAAAGCAAGGCAGCAATAAGTGTAGTTTCCCTTGTTCAGTCTGCTAGCATTAGTTGGAGGACAACAATGATTCCATGGTGTCTTTCATGAGGAGTGGACGAGCTGTCAATTCAAGAGTCGAATAGTCGAATCGAATAGCCTGCATTCGGATGAATCGGATGAAAATTGATTATTTTTCAGATTGAAATTGATGATTTTAAAAGTTTGACCTTGAGTTGACCTTTGACCTTTTGACCTCAAAGAGTTGGTTTCCAAATTTAGTGATACATGGTGCAATTCCTGCTTAATTTTCAGGTTAATCAGATAAAAATTGATGGTTTTATAAGATTGACATTGTGTTGACCTTTTGACCTCAAAAATACTTGCTTTCCCAATTCATTGATGGACTATGCAAATCCTGTTCAACTTTCAGGTTAATAGGATGTAAACTGATGATTTTTCAGTTGGAAATTGATGATTTTAGAAGTTTGACCTTGAGTTGACCTTTGACCTTGTAATAGTTAAATTTCCAAATTCAGTGATGCAATTTGCAAATATTGTTCAAATTTCAAGTCAATCGGATGAAAAATGACGATTTTAGAAATCTGACTTCAAGATGACCTTTGACCTTTGACATCAAAATCAATAGGCTTCTCTGATGAGACCTCCTCTACAACTTGCTAAAGTTTCATGAAGATCGTTTTTAATTTGTGACCTGTATGTGATTGACAGACAGACAGAATAACAAGAAGACATTGTGCAGAGCTTGATACTTGCAAAATCCATAAAACAAATTTGACGTCAAAAATAATTGGCTGGTTGAATTCAGTGACCAAATATTCAACTCCTCTTCAAATTTCAAGTGAATCAGATGAAAATTGACAATTTTAGAAATACAGCCATTGTTGACCTTATGGTCTATTTTGATCTCAAAAAATAATTGTTGGTTTAATTCATTGAACTGAGATGCAAATCCTCTGCAAATATCAAGTCAATGGGATGAAAATTGAGAATTTTAGAAAAACCACCTTAGTTGTTGACCTTAGACCTATGTTGACATTTTGGTCCATGTTGATCTCAAAAATAATTAGCTGGTTGAATTTAGTGACCTCAAATAAATATATTATTCAAATTTCAAGTCAATCGGATGAAAATTGAGGATTTTTGAAACTTCACTTAAGTTGTTGACTTTTGGCCGATGTTGACCTTTTGACCTTTCGACCTCAAAAACATTAGGCTTCTTCCTTCTGACAAACTACCATGTGGTGAAGTTTCGTGAAGATCGGTTTGAAATTATGACCTGTCGGCGATAAACAGACAAACAGACAAACAGCATAACAAAATTGACTGACCAATGTTTGAAAAAATCTTCGATTTTGCAAGTAAGAAACAAGAAGAAGACATCATGCAGAGCAGGATACTTGCAAAATCCATAAAACAAATTTGACCTCAAAAATAATTGGTGGTTAAATTAAATGACCAAATATGCAACTCCTCTTCAAATTTTGAAGTAAATCAGATAAAAATTGAAAATTTTAGAAATTTGGCCTTTGTTATTGATCTTTAGCCTATGTTAACATTTTGGTCGATGTTGACCTTAAAAATAATTGGCTGTTTGAATTCAGTGACCTGAAATATAAATCCTCTTCAAATTTCAAGTCAATCGGATGAAAAGTGAGGATTTTAGAAATCTCATCTAAGTTGTTGACCTTTGGCCTCTTTTGACCTCAACAATAATGGGTGGTTGAATTCAGTAAGCTATGAAAATCTATTTCAAATTTCTAGTCAATCAAATGAAAATTGAGGATTTTAGAAATTTGAAGAATTTGTTGACCTTTGGCCTATGTTGACCTTTTGACCTTTTGATCTGAAAACAAAAGGCTTCTTTCTTACGACAAACTCGACCATGTGGTGAAGTTTTGTGAAGATCGGTTTAGAATTGTGTCCTGTAGGCGATAAACAGACAGACAGAATAACAAAATCGACTAATCAATATACTTGAAAAATCTTCGATTTTGCAAGTAACAAACAGACAGAGGGGTGAAAACATAACCCCCTTCACGTTTGGTGACAGAGGTAATAAGACCTGGAACACGATCTCTCGGCACAGGTGCAAATCTAAAATGCTGCACTGGAAATGGAAGCAGTAGCAAACGCAGCCCCAGCAATTGCAAAGTTGACATAGAGAACTATAAAACCAAATAACAATTATATGTCCATAATTTGGAGAATCACTCAAGAACAAGACAATTTGAAAAATATCTGGACAGACTGGGAATAGATAAGAAAGGCTCATTGCAGTGGCTAAGAACAGAGCAGCTTAACTGTGATGGAGAACGAGTTATAAATGTTCTAAGATCAAGGACACCACACCAAAAGCTTTTGGAAAATGACAGGATTGAGTGAATCGGACAAGTGCAGGTTCTGCAAGGTTCCAACAGAAACCATCAACGCCTTCTCTCTCGGGATCCAAAAAAACCTATGTCAGACCAACAGTGCAGTACAGGCAAATCCATAATAATGTATACACAGTAATACAATGGCACATCTACTAACACTTCAATAAAACAACCCCAGACAAAAAAAAAAAATAATCATGGAAGCACGAGCCAAGGGCAATCATTAAAAACGAGGACATGCGTGACCTAACCACACCATCGAGCGTGAACATAGAAAATAAGGCTTTGGGACCAGACATAGTACTCCAATACAAAAAAGGAAAAGACGGCTTCGCGAATCAAGGTGTCAGACCATTTGCTTCAATAACAGAAATTCATAAAGTGACCAAGTACCATGAACTGAAAAATGAACGCTAAAGAACTTGAGGCTGAGGAGTGCCGATGACATTGTGCCAGTGTTAGTTGGAGCAATGGGAGTAATAAAACAGAACCTCTCTGAAATTTTGAAAACTTTACCGGGAAATATTACAACAAACAAACCACATTTGGAGGTTCAAGAACAATCATTAGAAGAGCCCTGAGAACAATATGAGAACAAAACGTGTTCCAGTGATAAAACAGCAAAACGACACAACTTGGTCTTCGAAAAGTGACACAAATCAAAAAGGTGGATACTTTGGGCCCTGAGAGGAATCTGGTGTACCTTCTGGAACCTCCATAAGGAGATTACAATCAACCAGAGGAAGCACATTATCTGAACTATCCGACTTTTCTTTTTGGAATTCATAAAGAGACAATATTGCAGCGTTTTCTCCACCTCTACTTCATCTTACTGGTTTTAGATCTGTAGGGCTTCAATACAGTGCTTTCTGCAAGTCCTTTGTGGTTAGACTCATAAACTACACAAATACCTGCTTTTTGGGACTGACCAAATATCTGAAAAACGTGACACTTTCAATGGTTTATTGTCCATCCGAGGGACAATACATACTTTGATGAATCACCGGGATGACAGTTTATAGCTGGGTCCGGATTTGAACCCAGGCGAGACAGCTTAGAGTCGAGTGTGTGCATACCTCGTCATCTTGTCAGTCTTAACGGCATCATGACCACCTCTGTGCCTCTGTGTCAATGGCATCAGGATCACCTTCTTCCTCAAAGGCGTCACAACCACCTCCTACCTCAATGATATCACGACCACCTCAATGATGAGTATTCATAGCTTTAGGCTATCGTGCCAGCTCAACACCATCTCAAATAGTGCTGTTTCGATACTCGGAATGAAATGGTTTCTTCTGTGAACATTTCAACCAGACTCGTTGGCATAATGATTGGAGTGTCTGCTCTGAGTCTGGGAGGCTCAGCAGTTTGAACCCGACTCCGACCGATTCATAGCAAAGACAAAAAATCGAACATGCTGCTTCCCAGCTTGATCTTCAGCATTTTAAAAAGATAGAGCATGTTAACAACCTTATGTTGGCAACCATTACTCAGGTTTTGATGAGCCGAATGTCCTCCTCCTGCGTTAAAGTTCCTTGAAAGAGAACTCATATCGTTATTAAATATGGGCATCTTTATCATTTAATGACAAAGAGATCCTGTGAATGAGTGCCTGATCAGCTCAGGCTAGTGTTGGCTAATATTGGCTGTAACCGAGTTATATTATGTTCAGCTACAGTATGCAAAGTCAATGCTATTTCATCAACCCTCCTTGAAGCAGCTTACCCTTACAACAACTAACAGGCATTATAGACTTAAATAGCTTATGTGTGCTTCTCAAGGTGAGCTATCGCCAGCACCTTGGCCAAATTCCCAATTCCTGCTCTAACCTACAGGGGGAACTTGTATCAGCGGCACAGCTGTCCCACCAACAAATGATGCCACCCGCAGCAATGCGCTGCATCGGAAAGAAAAAGAATAAGTGTGCCACTCAAACTCGATTAAATAAATATTTTGAGAAGTGCCTTGAATTATATTAACACAGAGTTCATTAAAGAGGGAAACTATAGAATAAAGTTTTGAACAGAAGCATTGATGTTTTGTTTACCATGATGAGGAAGATGATTCAAGTGTTAATTTTCAGATTGTCCAACAGCTTTTCTTTTCTTCCACACCAATTGATAGTTTTGATTTGCAGAACTCCACAGACAATTGTCTGGAGAGATATATTTCCTGGCAGTGTGTCAAATAATCTGGAGTGGGTGACATGAGCTAAGGCTGCCGGTTACAAGAAACTAAGTTTAGAAAGTTTCCCTTTAATAATTAAGGCTACAGAACACTTCTGGGACTATCCAATGACCTACAAAGACAGAGGAAGGAAGGTCAGATGTGAGCAGCTGAATTTTTAAAAACGAAGTGAGATAAGAAACAGTCTTATCAGCACGGAACCGAGTGACATCGATGGTTGAAATCCATGTTCCGCATTTTGTCACGAAAGTACTTTTAGTATCTATAAATTGCAATACCATATCCGTGCATAGACAGGAGCAAGTCCATTGTAATCCTCAGAAGATCTGAGTACATGAACCACTTTGGTTGAGATGCATTTCAAATCATGTTACATCCCAGACTGACGTTATCTTCAGTGTGGCTGTTTTCTTGGTTTTGATCAAACCTGAAAAATGCAACCGAATTAAATAAATAATAATGATGATCAATTATTGACGAATATTTGCATGTACATGTTTGGCATGCATGCAAAAGGGCAACCTGAAACAAGAATATACATTTCGTAACAATTTGGGATACCAGAACACAGTTTGCTGAAATATTAATTTTCTTTTTAAAGAACAGTATCCCCAAGGTACCTCAATATGACCTACTAATTCTACATGATATATAATATGTCTATACGCTGTAAAAAAAAAACGACAGTTCATAATTTAAGTCTTGCCCTTTGACCGACAGCACACATGGCAATACCCCAGTGACTGGCATAAGAATCTTAACCACAACCCAAACCTGCCACAAACCCACTTCCAAATTAACCGACAACTGCCCGACAGGAATTAATTTCAAATCCTATAAACTTTATTTAAACGACTTAATGGGAGCTCTTAAGTTGACACTGAGTGGGTAAGCTAATGGCATCTGACAAGCTGCTGTTCAAGAAGAGCTGGAGAGATCAATTGCGCTAATTGATCTATTTGTTCAGAAAAGGTATTGCCCAGATCGCTCCGCGGCTGCTCCATATTGACGGACTGTGCCACCAGTTGATTGTGTTTGCTGCAGTGATGCTGTCGGTTAAGGCACTGTGTGTGGGGAAGATTTGGGGAAGGGGGGGGGGAGATATGTACATTAAACAGGCGGTGCTGTTCAGAACCCAGCTGTCTGGAACAGCAGAGGAGAAACTACACCGAGACTTCTCCATCTCTGAGATAGCAGAGAAGAAACTACACCTAGACTCCTTGATCTATCGAGAACAACGCAGCACAAAATTGGCATCGAGAGATTTAGGAAAAAGGCTGAACAAAGAACTCAGGATTTTGCCTGTGCTGTAAAATGGTTACCTGGCCAGTTGCACGAACACTTAGTGAGCGAGTGAAATAGCAGTAGTTAATAGATTTTAAATAATGTATTTCAATAATGCGTCCTTACCTACCGGGGCATACAACTATCTCGGCACATACATAGCATCTACATAAGGAATAAATCATAACAGTTTGCCGATTTTGTACAACGTCTATGCTGCGTGATACGAAGGACGTAGCTCCCTCTAGGTGTCAAGCAGCAACTCTGCAGCAAAAGCAATGCTGCGACCAGAGCAAACACCAGACTCTACCTACTGTCAGTGAATCTGATTCCTCAGCATCCCGCATGCTTCATGTCAAAATGAAAGGTTCTTGATGGCACACCGTTGAGAAGTGCTGCGGCAGTTTTAACGAGGAGCCAACACCATGCTTCTTCAGTGCTGTTACGCCACTTTGAATTCAATGGAATCTATTCCCGAGAAAACGACCAATAAAGGCACATGAAGCTACAAGAAAATAAAAATCCACATTCAAATTGCTGTCAGCTTAACTAGGCCAAGCGAAAAGCACTGCCTAATCTGACCTGCTCGCCTCAGTTTTGACCTTTGTCGGCTGCAGCTGCTGTTCGCCATTGCTCACGGCATCAATAGCGGCACATTCTGCTTATCAGGCAGCACGGAGAGCACTCATAATGTATGGCTCTGATTCAGCACAACCAAAATAGCGTTCCGATAGCATCACCGTTATCGAGTCCAGGCTGCTAGGCCAAAGTGACCATGGTGAGCATCTGGCCACTAACCTGTGACCTTTATTTTCAACCCCTCACCCCATGAGGTTTGGCCTATGACCCAGGAGTAATAGGCTACCACAGCCATAAGCTAATGAGCTGTCGTACTGCTGAATTATGATTCACAACCCTGCTTGAGCATGGTCATGTGCTGTGCACCACAAATTTCCAATATCTCCAACTGGTAAACCCAATAATGCTCCCTCTAATCAATGGGCTTATTGATATCTGCACTGTGTTTCATTCTCCTGATATTATTTGCTCATATTTTTACGCATTCATGCTTGACAATGCTGCAACCAAAAATAAAAAAACAACAAGGTCTTTCATTCCACCTCTGGGCAAAGGATCATAAATCCTAAGACATCGACAACGCGATAACACATCATCAAAGTCGAAATATGGATCAAAGGA
The DNA here is from genome assembly GCF_056783735.1 of Eptatretus burgeri. Classification (NCBI taxonomy): domain Eukaryota; kingdom Metazoa; phylum Chordata; class Myxini; order Myxiniformes; family Myxinidae; genus Eptatretus; species Eptatretus burgeri. Next base: position 43,739,286 of record NC_140971.1, on the reverse strand, counting down.
AAACTTTGCATCCGATTCAAGGTCATAAATTGGTTTTTAGGTTGCCAGACATTTTAATTCCAGCATGCAACATACTTTTGTGAAACGTATGTTTGATGAAATTACAGAGGAAAAACTGGAAATTATAATGTGGCTCGGGCCATCCAGTAGCCCGATAGTTCGATCGAATGAAAAGTGACTTCACAGGGATGAGTCAAATGATATGTTATGCACCTGATAGACACAGACCAATATTTGGAATAAAACCCTCCACCTCACAAGTCAGCAATCATACCGGCATTGCGACAAACTGACAGTGATTCACAATAGTGTGTAATATTTTCACTTGTACACCTGACTACTACCCCCCCCCCCCAAAAAAAAAATCATTGGAAGTGTCAATATATTGCATCCACTGCCTCAATGGCATTGTGACCATCTCTATCTCAATAGCATCAGGGTCACTTCCAACCTCAAGGACACCATCACCACCTCCTACCCCAATGGTATCACGACCACCACCGACCTCAATTGCATTATGACCACTTCATACCTGAATGGCATCATGGCCACCTTTGTCTCAATGGCATCAGGATCACCTTCTACCACAAGGGCACCATGACCACCTCCTGCTTCAATGGCATTCTGACCACCTCCTACCACAATGGCATTATGACCACCTCCGACCTCAATTGCATTATGACCACCTCCTACCTTAATAGCGTCATGAGCACCCCCTGTATGAATGGTTTCAGGAACACCTCCTACCTCAATTGAATCATGATCATCTGCAACCTCTTACCTCAATGAAGCTATGACCTCCTCCCATCTCTATGGAGTCACAACCACCTCCTACCTCTTTGGAGTCATGACCGCCTCCTACCTCAATAAAGCTATGACCTCCTCCTACCTCTATGGAGTCACAATCACCTCCTACCTCTTTGGAGTCATGACCACCTCCTATCTCAATGGAGTCACGAGCACCTCCTGCCTCAATGGCATAACAACCACCTCCTACTTCAATGGCATCATGACTATCTTTGTCTCAAATACATCAGGACCACCTTCTACCTCAATATGGTACCATGACCACCACCTACCTCATTATGGCATTATGACCACTTCATACCTCAATGGCATCATGACCACTTTCATCTCAATGGCATCAGGATCATCTCCAACCTCACTGGCATCGCAACCACCTCCTATCTCAATGGCGTCATGACCACCTACTGCTTCAATGGCATCATGATTACCTTTGGCCTCAATGGCATCACGACCACCTCCTATCTCAATGGCGTCAAGACCACCTACTGCTTCAATGGCATCATGATTACCTTTGGCCTCAATGGCATCACGACCACCTCTCTCATTGGCATCACAACCACCTTTGCATCAATGGCATCAAGACCACCTCCCGCTTCAATTGCAGCATGATTATCTACCACCTCAATGGTGTCACGACCACCTCCCTCCTCAATGGTGTCACAACCACCTCCTGCCTCTAAGGCATCATGAAAACTTCTGCCTCAATTGCGTCACGGCTATCTCTGCCTGAATGGCGTCATGACCACCTTTGCGTCAATAGCATCATGTCCCTCAGTGGCATGATGATCACCTCTGCCTTTGTGACAGTTGAACTTCTAGAATGTCAAGCTGTACCAAAAAAGCATCTTTATGAAAGAAATCAAGTGCCATCTGCTTGAATATTGTTGATAACCCCATGTGCACTGCACTTTTCTTTGAGTCTCTAATATTCGGGATGGAACATATTTGTTCTTTGACATTATAAATATGCCATTAATACACGTTCTTGCACAATTAGTCTTCATATATCTTAAACCAGTGTGGTTAGGTTGTGTGGTCCATAAATCAGGTTGAAAATGCTTCTCCAGACAGTAAGAGACATGGAGCTAGGCTCGAAAGTGAATGACAACATTTATATGCCTTGAATTTTATAGCAAATTATTACAAGGACTGAATATGTGGCAAACATTATCTCAAATATGTATCACCTGCAATGCAGCTAAAAGGTAAAATAAGCTCTAATCTACACCGAAGAATGAATGAAAATAAACTGAGATGAAACAGTATTCCGCACAAGGACAAAGAACTGGAGAAAAGTCAAATGAGGCAGGAGGGCTGGAAAAGAGCATGACAGATGTAAGACACTAAAGCTTTGAAGAGAGCTTGCCCTTATGTGCAGCCACCATCTAAGAACCACCAAAAGATCAAGGAAGTCATTGCAGGCTTAGAAGAGAGAATCGAGGCTGCCACAGTTACCATTATAGTTAGTGATATTCCTTTGGAAATTCTGGTAAGAGTGATTCATCATGCTCACAATCTCCCAGTGGGGAAAAAAGGAGCCACCAGCACTCAAAGGAACACAGCTCCAAGGGGTCACAAACCTGGAATGGCAGCTTACACTGTGAGTAGACATCCCATCGAGGTGATGGGATGATGGCCGTTGAAGCAATTGTGCCTTTCAGCTGCATTCACCTGGCGAATCAAAAGCCCAGCTTCCCTCATATTTCCACCACCACCTGTTAGTGCGGAGATGCCAGCAGAGCAATGATCGAAGAAAAAAAAAATCTGCTTTATCTACATTCCTCTCACCGGGTGCCGAACACATCTCCACGGTAGGTTAGCACACACACACACACACCGTGAAATGAGTAGATGTCTGATAGGTGGAATAAAGGGGAATTATAATTGCGAGCAAACGCAGATGAAGATTGATGCCTTGTATGTCGGGAGGATTAGCATCAATGGTAACGTAATGAAGTACACCATGGATAGGCTTTCTTCCCATGATCTTCCCCTCTCTGATAATTAGCAGCTCCAGTGGTATATCCAGCTTGTGGTTTTGTTGCAATTGACTTTTCCAAAAGACCCTATATAGTACAAGACTATTAACTGGATTATCATGACTGCAAGCACAGCATCTCAAAGTCAAGCTGTTCTTCATTTCATCAGTACTTCATATGCCTTGATCTACCTCCTCTCCCCTCACCAACCAATCAACCAACATTAGATAGTGGTTTCTTTCTTTCTTTCTCTTTCACCCTCAATTCCCATTCTACAAACAGTTGCAGAACATGAACAAAGTTCAAGTTTTTGATTCACCTGACAACTATATATATTGGTGATCGATCTAGACAATATAAATCAGTGTGGGGTCTTTTGAGTGCCAGCATCATAGAATTCTCCCCAAACCCATGAGTGGACTTTTGAAACTTGTAGCAACGAACCAATCAGTTTGGACAAACGTGGCAACAAATTTTAGAACATCAAAAACTTTGTAAATGCAAAGCCTGCAGGATGATTGTTTACCGATAATCAATCACAAGTATATTAGCAACTCCAGAAAAAGATTCTCAAATAAACATGTTGTGAGCAGGATATCGGCACCAGACTTTCTCAGAGGAACAAAGGCTTGCTAATAGTATCGAATTGCTTTGCCAACCGCTTCTTACTGATCTGCCAGGGTGTCCCTCCTGTATTTGGAGAACCCCCAGTGGTAGCAAAAGCACATCTCGTGGAGGAAGTCGCGCGGAAGCAATGTGCACAGCTGAAATGGAAAATGAAGTTAATATGTCCGGTGGGAGAGGCCCAAACTGCCGGGAGCCTGGCTGCCTGATAAATCCAATCCGCGGAAGGGCCTTTATGACAGGTTACCCATGTCAGCTCCTGTCCAGGGAGAGAGCGCATGAGCTTGTCACGAATAGCTGAGAAACGGTGATGGACTGTCAGTCAGTGGGCACTCGGTCCAAAGCCTCGTCTCTTCCATCCTGTGAAATATATCAGCCGACGAGTACTTCTTTTCCGGCATTAAAAGACCATCGTGGATGGGGAGATTTTGAGGAATCAAGGTCATTTTACATTCATCCATTGATTTAAGCAAGAATAATTGACTGAAATAATATCAGCAAAGTAATTGAGCTTGTTGGTGTTTTATGTTTTTGACGACCATGGGTGAGCACACCTTTCATAATAGGCTGACCAATCGAATGACGTGACATCATACTCCGATATGACAGGAGTTGAAACTGGAGATGGCAATCAAAAGTTTAAACTCCTAAAAATTTGGCAATTGGTTTACTTTTATCCATAATTAGAATGTAAACTTGGAGGGAATACAAATACATTCACTTGTGAAAGTTGTATACATACACGGGAAGGCCTATTGCATTATTGTACTTGCTAGGGAAAGTGGGGGGGGGGGGGAGTCGGTTGCCAGGGATCATGTCTAGTGTATATTTGAAATATTTTCACATTCCTTTCCTCCCTTTCTACACGACATTCGAAAATTCTTTCACGAGGTATTGTCACGTTAAAAACACCCATTAACTAACAAATCAGTGATTGTGAAACAATGAAAAATAAATCAATCATAAATTGAAGCACCACAAAGACAAGAGCAGGTGAGCTCGTCTTACACTGAACAAAAAAGAAGAAGAAAGAAATGTAATTGATCAGATCATGCATGCACTTTACAAATCAAACTTCATATTGGAATATTCTTGGCAATGACGAAGCAAAAAAACAGAAAAAAGAAAGAAAGAAAGAGAGACATCAAGAAGCAAACAAAACAGTCGGCAATCATGAGTGCAAAAAAAAGAAATCACAAATAGAAAGTGCAATAAAAATGTAATCACCATCAAGTGACCAGATTCTCAAGCAATCATCTATTATCATGAAAGGTGTGCAATCAAACAAATATTTGTTATGACTATGGATAAAATTCATGCCATAACATGATTGTTCAATAAAATTTCACCGATGCCAAATCAATGTGACTATGGGGAAATAATAAATAAAATGCACTTCAATGGCACTTCCTGGTGAAATATTGCACATGGCTAAGCTTCCTGGGACAATCGGACTACGTCATCGCAGCCTCGAATCCTCGGTACCGCCTGGCGTCAAGCCTGTTGGCCACGAGAGGGGAGGAAAATCTGCAAAAGCACAAACCCCTTGGCTGGGAATCCTAAGGGATCGTAATCCCGTGTACAAAGCGCAAGGCTTGCTGCACTCTCCCTCTGTTTGGTCTAGTCACCCCCCCCCCCCCCCGCCGGGCAAGAGGAGATGAAGGTGCCTTGATCCTCGAATCGTGGGGTGTGTAACTCTCGTGGATATCGTAAAGGTTTTGCTTAGATCTAGAATTTTGGGTTTTCCTTTTTGTTTTTTACATTAAGGATGCTGCACAATGTTCCGATAGAAAAAGGGGGTAGCGGAAGAGAACACGATCACAACAGGAAGTCGATTCGCAGTACTTGACAGGTGGTGTAACCAGCGAACAAATTCCATTCGGTTCATGACACCTTGCAGGAAGAGACAGTTCCCTTAGGCTGAACGTTTTCTATCTCTTTTTGATCTGTTTGCCACAAACAACAACAACAACAACAACAATAAAATCCATTGATGTTATGGAAATTCCAAAGTATGTAAATAAATAAATAAATCAGCCTTACTTGTGGAAGCTATCCAGGCTGCCAACAATTTATGACAACTTTGATTGGTAATTACAGCATTAAGGATTAATTTACACTGCCAGAAGCTCTCACCCATAAAACACCAGAACGGTTTTCCGTCACCCTCAAAGGATTTGTACTTAAACCGATTCGTTATTCACATTCCCATCACAGTCAAGCAGGAAAGTAACAAACGCCACCTCAGCACCACCCGGATACAGAGTTAAAGCAGGGGCAAGGAACTGGCCGACTAGAGAGCAAGTAGGCCCTTCTTGTCGTCAGCTGCCTTAATGCCTCAAGATTTACGACAAGGCTCAGTGAAAGCCCGTGAAATGAAAGGCCATGTCGATGATGCAGGAGTCGGCACACCCGAGCATGCATCGTCGCCGACGCTCATCACAATGCGCCAAGTGGCCTGCGCTTGTTAAACCCTCGGCCCACATTAGTGTAGAGTGCCTCAGGGGAGGGTGCTTGGCTGGAGATGGAAGGAAATCTCTGAGATGAGGAATGACCAACAACAACTTGGCACATTTGACAACATATAGAAAAGTGCACTGTGTTACCACCACCAACTGCCACCTTAGCTGCCCTTATTGTTAGAATCATCATTTATCATGGAGCCTTTTTTATGGTCAAGATCTTTTGAAACATTTACATTCCTTTGTGTTCAGGAAATGGTCAAGCATCATTAAATATAAATATAAAAACGAACAAAAAACCACATAAGGGCATGCAGTGTTGCAAATGCCATTGGTAATTGTTAGGTTATTCATTATTGTCTTTACCGTTATTGTAGTTTAAAAACAGTTTCCTACAAGGACAAAATTGAGCTTTTGAAAAACAAAACAAAGGCAATCTTGGAACTGTGGATCTTGGGTTTAAAGATCAGGCTTTAGAGATAACCAGGAGGGAGGAACTGGTGGAAGAAAAAAAAAGACGAAAAAAGACTCATGTGGTTTTGATGTATTGAAAGGTAGATATAAACCATTAAAAAAATATTATATATGCTCACAAGACATTGGTTGGAAAAGTACACCGTGGCAGGTTGTTTTGAAAATGAAGATTATTTTACATTTGGAAGGAGGAGGGCGGTTGGGGGTGGGGGTGGGAGGGGAGGGTGACAGGCAACTGACTGCTAACAATTGCCAAGCAAAGCACTGGAAGAGGAACATTACAGACAGCAGGGTATAGCAGAGGCATCCTCAAAAGCAGCAGTCAAGCCTCACAAGACCATCTGCTGAGGCTGGTTAGAGACAGCAGGTGGAGAATACCAGATGGCTAGTCCCATGGGATGCAACTCCCCACAGGCTTTCCAAGCTATGGAGGTGTTGGAAAAATGGCTTCACGATCGGTTTGGGCTCATCAACCCTGAAGGCAAGCTATGGCAACCGATTTTTTGATAACTGGTTCTTGATTGAGAAAAGCCGAGGCTTAGATAATCCAATTACTAGCTATGTATGGGGAAGTACCTTCTAAACCAGATTTTTAAAATAATAATTCCAACACGTGCACAAGTGTCCATGGAGACCTGCTCACTCATTCAACCTATTCATATCAAAAATCCTCCATCAACAGCAACAAAACAATGAAAAAGAATGAAAAGAAGCATAAGAGCAAACGAGATTATTTTGCAGACCGATTGTGTTTCCAGTATCTAAGGAGCAAATGTGTGTACATATTATGTCCCGAAATGCATAGCTTGAAATATTTTTGCTGTGGAGACAGTTCAGCCATCTTGTTTCTTACTGCTGGTTCATTGATAATGACAACAAATACTTGATCTTCGTTACTTTAGTTCCTGCCAATTGACCTGCCGGTTACCTTTGCATTGCTCCTTGTCAGCTCTCTCAATACTAAAGGCCTACCTACACCCTTCTTCCTTGGGTCTGACACCCGCCAGGCGCCTCACTCCTATTCTCAATCCACCACGGGGCCCATTGTTTCCTGGATCAATAGCGGCACGCGCCGTTGCCACAGAAACCAAGCAAGAGGATCCCCGTGGAAACAGGAGATCTGCGTCCCATCCCAAAGAGGGTCCCCTGGCACTGAGAGCTTGCAGAGACCAAATTGTGGTGTGTTTTGGATGAAAGAATGATGCAGAACCAAGAAGGGAGTACAGAAAGATAGGAATGAGTTTGAAATGAAGAATGTAGAAAGAGGGAGGGTCAGGTAAATGGTGGGGTAAGGGAGGGGAGGATGGGGGAGGGGAGGATGGGGGAGGGGAGGTAATATGGGATTTAAAATAGAACTCATAGAGGAGGAAAACATTATTTTTGATCTGCAGGACAACAGGCCAAGTAGAGCAAAATTAGTTAGCTATCGGGTTGGCCTTGTTGGCATTCTTATTTGTACAAATAGGTTTGCAAATCAAATCCTGTGCACCATGTTGGTTTGTCCATTGTGCTCCAATCTTGTTGCAAACGAAAGCAATGGTTATTTACAAAGCACCTTTCATAATTAAACATCACGTTTTATGCAAAAGTACACAGATGTCTCCTGATGTCCTTATCCTACAGTGGATCTCCTTATTTCAAAGTAGTTTTAAAATGTATAAGCTCCTTAATGTTTGTTTAAATTAGCCTGAGATCAATGTTAAAATTAGACAACAAAAAGGAGGGCCAAATCGTGTGTGTGTGTGTGTGTGTGTGTGTGTGTGTGTGTGTGTGTGTGTGTGTGTGTGTGTGTGTGTGTGTGTGTGTGTGTGTGTGTGTGTGCATGTAGGTATGTGTGTATATATATTTATATTTATATATATATATATATATATATATATATATACATACACATATATACATATATACATATGTGTGTGTGTATGTATGTATGTAAACATATATGTGCCTGGTGTGAGCTTCATGGTTAAGTTGGTGGGTTTGGGATCCTAGGATCCTGAGTTCATATCCCAATCAGCTGTTGAATTAATACCAGATGGGATTGCCTCAGCCTGTCATCCTTCCAAGGTCGGCAAAATGAGTACCAGCTTGCTGGTATCCTGTGTCGGAGTGGTGACCTGTCCAGGATTGTGCCCAATAGCCAAGGAGACTGCTTCGGCAGCACCAATGCTCTGCACAGAGTATGGACCCTATGGATGGATATATGTTCATATATTAAAAGAAGAAGGTGTTTCCAAGCAAAAGTAAAAAACAAGATCGACTCCACTAATTTGAGCAAAAAAAGTGAGAGCAGACCCGGTCTCAGGAAATGTTTCACCGGCTTCGAAGCTTGGCTTCATCAGGCACAATGGACCCCGAGCCTCGGCATGTGTCCGGATTTTATTTCGATATGACCGCTCATTTCCGGTCATGTGCTGGTGCTCGAGGTCAAATGGAGGAGTGCGATTTTTTGTTTTGCAAAAGCAAAAACAAACATCAAATCACATCATTGAAGGGGAGGTCTGCTCTTTTTTGTTTTTACTGAGATGTGACCTGGGTTTGTATGTGTAAGGGTGAGCATGTGTGCGCTTGTTGTTGTTTTTGCGTTTCTGGGGTACGAACATGGCTGATTTAGTGTCCGGGTTGGGCATGATGAGGTGTTGGTTGTGCGAGTGTTGGATGATTGGATGTTATGTTAGGGTTAGTAGGAGATCGGTGTGTGATCAGCAATTGCCCTTTGAAGGTGTATATATATATATATATATATATATATATATATATATATATATATATATATATATATATATATATATATATATATATATATATATATATATATATATATATATATATATATCTTCTTCTTCTTCTTTCGGCTGCTCGCTTTTAGGGGTCACAACAGCAGATCATCCGTATGATCCGCATACTGATTTGGCACATGATTTACGCCGGATGCCCTTCCTGACGCAACCCTGGTCGCCTCTTACGACACAGGGATATGGTACACCTATTTTAACCGGGGTATACACCGGCCCAGTACACTGGTACTCATTTCGCCGACCTCGGAAGGATGACAGGCTGAGTCAACCCCCTGGTGTATTAATTCAGTGGCCCAACGGGGCTTGAACTCAGGACCTTTTGGATCCCAAGCCGCTGCCCTAACCACTGCGCCAACACCAGGATATATATATATATATATATATATATATATATATATATATATATATATATATATATATATATATATATATATATATATATATATATATATATATATATATATATATATATATACATATATATACATACATACATACATACATATATATATACATATATACATACATACATACATACATATATATACATATATACATATATACATACATATATACATATATATATATATATATATATATGTATATATATATATATATATATATATATATATATATATATATATATATATATATATATATATATATATATATATATATATATATATATATACCGTTAGGTGTTGTGCTCATATGGATGTGGTGTTTGGGATTGAGTGTTGTTTGTTGCTCACATTATCCAGCCATTTGCATCATCAAGTTTACACCATCTGCATCAGAGGCGTGTATTGTATGGGTATGTCCACCATCTCTCCGGTGGGCATACCCCAGGTGGACATACCAAGCATTTTATAATATATATATATATATATATATATATATATATATATATATATATATATATATATATATATATATATATATATATATATATATATATACACTCGACAACCCATGAACCCGTTGGGTTCGTGTTGTGACAGCTGTGACAGCTAAAAAAGCATCATTTCAAGAAAAAAAGAAAGAAGAAAAGATAGCTCCAGTGAACTATACCACTGAGGGTGTTTGCATTGATCAAATGATCCCGAAGAGTACTTGACTGAATCGGGAATTGATTTTTTCATAATTTTTTTCGTTGTCAGATTTGAATGAAACTTCATACTGCACATCGCAAGAGAATGGTGAGTAAGATGGCCCTAAATTTTTTGCGCTATCGTGTACCGTTTTGGCTGTATTTCGGGAACATACATACACACATATACAAGATGAGAGTTTTAGTAGTATATATATATATATATATATATATATATATATATATATATATATATATATATATATATATATATATATATATATATATATATACAGATGTTTGGTACTACAGAACTTTAATATGGATACAAACAAACACGACATAATAGTAAACGACTGTTAACAGCTTCTCAAACATGGAAAACTATCAAAGGAGGTGTACAACAGAATTAAACCTGTTGGAGCCCAATGTCCAAGAATGTAGGGGCTGCCAAAGATTCACAAGAATATCCCTCTCAGACCCAAACTGTCCATGGTGCGATCAGCACAACATGAACTTGCCAAGTGGTTGGGAGAGGTACTGCACCAGTATTGGATTCACTTTCTCATTTCGTAGTTAAGGATTCCTTCACATATGCAGAATCAATTAGAGCTAAAACACCGACAAGTGAGCACAACATCATGACGTCCTTTGATATTAAGAACTTGTTCATGAATGTACCATTGACCGAGACGATTGAGATATGTGCACGTTTGCTGTATCACACCGATCTGGAACAACCGATGATCTCGGAACACGTCTTCGTTGAATTAATGAACACAGCAACAAGGTAGGTGGAATTCAGTTCTAACAACATGATGTATGTTCAAACGGATGGTGTGGCCATGGGTTCTTCCATTAGGCCCAGTTCTTGCAAATATCTTTGTATGCTATCATGAAATGCAGAAACTGGTCAGCAAGGGGTCGATTCCCCCATCATATACTATCGGTATGTTGATGACATTTTTGCTTTGTTTGAGTCTCGGACGGCATGTGACAATTTCCAGGCATGGCTCAACACTCTCCATCCAGCGCTGAAGTTTACCACGGTCCTGGAATCGTCAAACACGTTACCGTTTTTGGACGTGTTGGTTGATAGTTCCAACCTTGGCTTCACAACATCCGTCTTCCGGAAGCCGACTTTCACAGGGCAGTATACTCGCTGGGACTCCTACAGCTCCACGAGATACAAAATTGCCTTGATCAATATCCTGGTTAACAGAGCACAGAGGATTTGTTCACCTTGTAATCTTCCTGCTAAAGTTGACAAAATCATGAATATACTCGGTGAGAATGGTTATCCTGAGCATATAGTTAAGAGATACATACACAAGTTTCAAAACACGACAAGAGATCGGAAGATTGGTCCGGACAAATGTCCAGTCTATATCACGATGCCCTGGAAAGGGAAATCATTCCGAAGGTTTGAAGTACAAATCAAACATATTGTATCCAACACGTTTCTGGCTGTGCAACCCCGAGTAATCTTTACCTCTCGCCGTTTGCTGACCTCAGTCAACAAGGATGTGCTACCCACCTCACAAACGAGCAATGTTATTTATGAGTTTAAGTGCCGATGTGAAGCTCGGTACGTGGGCCGCACAACACCAAGATTGGCTGTTCGGTTGAAACAACACGTCCCCTTGGCGATTCGAAGAAAGATTGTGAGGGTTAGAACACAACCAGTGCGAGCATGTAAAAATATCCAGCAACCACCGGCCACTGTACCTGCTTCATCTGCCATTGCACAGCACCTGGTTGCCAACCCTATCTGTGCAGACCAGTACAAGGCAGATATGTTCAGGATATTGAGCCGATGTCGGAGCTCATTTCATTTACGTATGTTGGAAGCAACCTTCATCCTTACCACCGATCCAATACTATGTCATCAAAAGGAATTTGCACGATCTCTGTGTCTCTTTCAGCATGGAAAGATCAAGGGAAGTATGGTAACAAATGGTGAATGGACCTCAGGGGAAACCCATCCCCCCTCTCTCAAGGATGTGGTTGCAAATGTCAATCATCGACGAACTCTGCTCCAGCCAATGGGAGCTTGAGGTGAAGATGATGAGCCAACCAATGGGCGTTCAGATTAACCATGACGTCATTTCGGCTGAATCAATCAGCATCTACCTTGTTGAGACCTGCATATAAAGCACACGCCTTCACGTCCTTCTTCACTTGCTGCAATTTTTTTTACCTTGAGTGCAGCACGAAAAGCTTCGGTCACTATTATGTCATGTTTGTTTGTATCTATATATATATATATATATATATATATATATATATATATATATATACAAATAAATATATACATATACATATACATATATATAAATATATACGCATACGCATACGCATACGCATACGCATACGCATACGCATACGCATACGCATACGCATACGCATACGCATACGCATACGCATACGCATACGTACATGTACTGTATATACACACATAGATACACATATGCACATATACATATATATCAGATGCACCACCTGACTGTTATGGTGAGCATCGCCACGGGTTATGTCTCACACGGTAAAGCTGCATAATCCGCAAAGAACAACAATCTGTCTGCCACCCAGACAATTGTTCCTGCTCATGCAAAGCATTCAACCAGAAGGCACGTGATATGATCGGCAGGTAAATCGGAACATGTGGAGTGTGACAAGCACTCCCCCGATCTCCAATAGTCATATTCCTTCATCAAAGTGTTACCTCTAACCCAGAGGTCTCGGCAAGACTACTCTGTCAAACAGACAAAGATTACATGGTCAACATCAGTTAAACATCAAACAGAGCCGCCTATCCAGATTTAGGGCTTATTTGCCCTCATCAGGATGGCATACTGACAAATATCTCACCAAAGATGACCACATTTGTGGATTGAGACCAATGATGGCTTTCAAAATGAATTCAAAAAGGCAACCAATTTATATTGTTGGGTTTGTAGCTTATTAAAACACCTTTTCTTATAACTTTCATCATCATCAAGAATGTTGATAAATAATATGTTGGGGTTTTGTTCTTGGGCTAAATATCTTTGTTGAGTTGAGACAAAATGATAAACCTCCCTCAGTGTTCTGCTCTGAGCTCCTCCTGAACCACATATCATTTCAAAATTGTAGTAAATTATTTTTCCATCGTTTTCTTGACATCCATTAAATCTTTTTAAACCTTTCAGTCTGTGCGTTTTATTTACGGTCATCTTAGTTATTCCTTCGATTTTACTTTTTTGATACTGTCCACATTCATTATGTTTCCCATTTGAATACCAAGGTTGTGATTTTCTCCACTCTTTGGCTTGGTTTTTACTTGGCTCTATACTTTTCCAGAGTTTTGAAGTCATTTATATAGAATTAATTTTGCTTAAACTGATTTTTTTAATGGATGAGATATCTGAAATACATAATTTTAGATGTAAATTTTTATAGCACAAGGGAGTATTATTCATAGGTAGCGATATAAAGGGAAGGAATCAATGTTAAAATGGGGGTATAAATAGGTGAGAGAAAGAACGTAAAGGGTGGGTGGTCACTGGTGCAGTGTGGGGGGTAAAATAAAAAAAGTTTTTGATGCATTGTCGAGACTTCTGGAAGAGCTTGGTCCCAGAAACAATTTAATACAGAGAAGGTGGTGCAGGATTAGTGGAAGAGGTGCGGAAGGAGAAGGAGAAGTTGGTGCCAAAGGAGATCTGTTTGTGAGAAAAAATTTACTCCTTTTTATTGACAGGGTCGAATAGTTTTTTCCTGAGTTAACATTAAAGTCAATGGGGGGAATGCGATAGTCCCACACCCAACAAAATTCCCCTACTATTTTTTTTCCATACATATCTATACATATTGGCCTCTGTATAAAAATCAACAGACCACACCTTTTTATCGAATGGATAGCAGACCAAAGCAGAGACAGATTCAGTACCTTACCAGCTGTCGTAACTCCACGGCCTCGTGGATTGCCCTTTGAAGGTAGTGGTCCATCGTAACCCTCCAGATGAAGACCAAGATGCTGCCTCGCTTCGCAAACTGAAGAGAAAAAAAATAATCTTTGAGTTAATCAGAGGCCTCTAAGGTTCACTCTTGTTAACACAATGTTAAGCCCAAAAATAAACACAATTTCATTATGTTCTGAGAACAGTTTGATGTCATTGTCTGACCAAATTTCCTGCGCATAATTTTGGTTTTGGAAAATGAAAGAGTTACTGCAGGAAAGTGACTCCCAAAGCTTGAAACCTTGGCCAAGACTTTCTCATATGTATACTGTGAGTGAAAGAGGTATCTATTTCCAGACACCAATAAGGAAATAGCTCATTCATTCCCATTATCCACAATGAAATAGACACATTTAATTATTGGAGATAAATTAATATTCTTGTGAGATTTTCACAATATATGCTGCTTTGTTGATAAAGGTTTCATAAAAATACACATTCGAATAGTTCAAATATTGTAATAACAAAAATAATAATTATGATAATAATGATAGTAATAATAACTAGCATGGACCTGTGGAATGTCCACACAATGTAATATGTGACTTCAAGTCCTCAACTCTGCCCTTCCCCCATTCACAAAACCTCTCTTCAACCTCCACTTCCCAACACCAAGTCCTCACTCTTTACCCCTCCCAACCCTAAGACGTCAATCCCCTCCCCACTCCAAGCATTCAAACTCCATACCTACCACAACTACAACTCAACCACCAATGCCCCTCCCCCAAAAAGTCCTCACCCCTCCCCAAGCCTAAACCTCCCCCTACCAATTCTGTCCTATCTTTTATCTACACCCCCCCCACACCTCTCTCAACATTAACTCTGTCTTTCCCTCCTTACCCTCCTCCCACTCATAAACGCAAGAGGGCATTCCACATCGAAACAGCAGAATATGTAACGCTTTCCCTCCCCTATCATGTTATCACAAACTTCACAGAAACTGCAATTGAAACAGCTTTTGCATGTCATGGCTGGTCACGGTCTCCTGTCCAGCTCAAAATCCCGTGAGATATGCAGAAAAGATATGTGACCATGAGCAGGTTAATTGTGCCAATAAACGACCCAAAACCAATTTTCTTCTTCCTGATGCATATCCAGTATAGATCACCAAAAGTAAATAATAACCTTGGACAAAGAGAATGCCACATAATTATTATGCTGGTGTTTTGAGCCAACTGACCGCTGCCTCAATTGTTGTGGCTTATCTTCACAAGGCCTGTGATGCCTATTGGCATCTTTTTAACTGTTGCTTTGATTGTTTTACACTGAAGGGAAAACTTGTAGGGAAGACATGGCAATTGTGAATATGACAGCTCCGAAGATGTCTTTGATTTCTCATAGCAGTTAGCACCAACATGGAGACTGCACGATTATTTTTCAAGTTGAAATTGTGGGTGAAGTCAGGCGAACTGTACAACCAATGGGTGGAATGGAGCGTTACACACAGAAGGACGGAATAACAAGTGTATTGATGTCTATAATATCAATAAATGGCAGTGTGTATCCATCCTTCAGTCCGTCCGTACATCCGTCTCCTCCATAACTCCAAAACAATGAAACCTAGCGGCTCCAAACTTTGCATGCATACAAAGGGAACTCCAAGGTAGTGCATGAATGAAAATTGGGCGTTTGTGTTAATTTAAACACCCCTTTTGAAGATAATTTAAGGGGTGCTCATCACAAAAAAAAACAAAATAAGCCTTACCAAGATGGCGGCACACCATCTTCGTCAGCCCTCTATCAGCCTGCAAGAGTCTTAACCACCATTTTTTTGACCTGATCAACAATGCTTTGGCTTGAAACAGGCTGCAATGATTTCTTAATGATAAAGTCAATTTTTTCACTTTCCTCTTATCATCGAATGCCTGATCATCATCCCTACGAATCACTAGGTACATTGCAATGCTTATAAACTCCCGGAGACACCGGTGTCCGTGGCTTTATTTAATTTCCACACATGCCATAAGCTATAGAATCTCTTAAACTAAGCTGAATTTCAAAATTAGGCTCCAGAATTGAACTTAGCAGCAGTTCCAACTACTAAAGAAGTGTTTATTTGTCCAATTCGGATATAGTTTCACATTTTGGGTGTCTCTAGGAGGTGTTTCATATGACGGATCAGCAATCGCTAATTGCTTGCCAAGCAAGCTGTTCCTTATCAACTGTTTCAGTGGAGTGCTTCCTTGAGTGCTTAAGCCACCTGGCGAGCTCTCTGCAATATTTGCAGTCACTGAATACTGTATATCGATCGAGTTAAACAGAGTTCAGCGGCTACTCACTTGTGTTGGCCCCACATTGTTCTGCGGTGCATATATGCGGACAGTGGACAGTGGCTGGCTCACTGAAAACGTGCAATTTTATTTTACACCACGTTTCCCCTTTTTGGACAATCTCCTTTCAATATATGACCTGCCACTTCGGCAGAGATAAATACATATCAAAAATTAAACGTTTTGTTTTTAAAAGTTCCTTCAACCATGCCGTTGGAGTGCTTGCTGGGAGCACTCTTCAAGTTTTGATCTCTATAAGCTTCCATGGCATTACCACGGTGTGGTTGTCTGTGTGGACATCTCCAGCATTAAGAAGGCAAAATCAATTCGATGATTCCAATGAGTAAAAAATGTTTTCAGTTACAATGCAATGAATCCCCACATCATGGCAGGATAGACCATTGGTGCGCACACTTGCTCTAAGCTGTCTGGCCTGGGTTTGAATCCGGACCTAGCTATATACTGTCATCACGGTGTTTCACAGACAGGGTGATTCATCAACGTGTGTGCTGTCTCTCGGATGGAGGTCAAACTCGCCGTTACTCCTGCCAGAATGCCTCCTCCTCTCCCCTACCGTCTCTCCCAATCCCCTCTCTCCCTCCATCTCTCACCCCCTCCCTCTCTCTCCCCCTCTCCCCTCTTCCCCCTTTCCTCTCCCCTCCATCTCTCTCCCACTCCTCTCCCTCACTCTCCCACCCCTCTTCCTCTCACTACTCCCCCATCCCTCCCCTTCTCTTGATGGGACTGTGGCATGTACATATCAGATTCTGAGTAAACTGACTGGAGGGGTTCAAAGTTTCTGCATGTGCAAGCATGCATGCATGTCGGCAGGCCTTTGCCAGGTAGATAGTGTGGGTTTCAAATGCTCCCACGCAGTTTTATATAGAACCCTGCGGTTAAAAAGAAAATGTTGCTGTTTGGGCACATTTTATCGCCCTTCCCTTCCCTGCCCCTCATGATGCGTTCCCTCCCCTCCCCTCATGCTGCTTTCCCTTCCCCTCACACCACATTCTCTTCCCTTCATGCTACCTTCCCCTCCCCTCCCCTACCCTCAACACCAGGCATACATCCATGATGTTATATGGATATGTTGTTATGTGTGTGTGGGGTGTACAGAGTAGTTATGGGGGAGTCAGCACCGATTCCCACTCTCATGAACACCAAATGCCAAGAGTGTGATTTGACCCCAGGTACAATGATTCACTCCTGACTCCCAAATGTCAGGTTGGCAGTCTGGTATTATGCAGGACTGTCCACGTGACACTATTTCGATGCGTGATTTTTTTTGTTTGTTTACAAAGTCTAAGCTCATAGATAAGCCAGAAGATGTGCGTGTGTGCGTGTGTGTGTGTGTGTGTGTGTGTGTGTGTGTGTGTGTGTGTGTGTGTGTGTGTGTGTGTGTGTGTGTGTGTGTGTGTGTGTGTGTGTGTGTGCCGTTGATTGGTATCTACATATGCAGGTTTCAGAATATGGAATGGAGTCTTCCCAGGGTGGGCTCAAAGCATCCACATTCATTTTGGTAAGGGGGTCACGATTCATGGACCAAATTGTGAAGTTTTATGTTCTCAAAATTTTGTGCTGAGGGCTCTTTTCAGGATTGTTGCTGAGCCCCGGACAGCTTCCAACTGCAGTTCGTTTGTAATAATATTCCCAGGGATTGTTTTTAATATCTCTGTGATGTTCTTCGTCATCATTCTCGTTGCTCTATCATTGGTACAACTATGGCGCATATGTCAGCGGATTGCTTTACAAACTCTGTTGTGTCGTTGTGTGTGAAGTTGTTCTGACATGAGTTGTGTGTGTTTGGTCATTAAGCAAAGCTTATCATTCATTCTCTTTGCTAACCCCACCTCCACCCCTCACTTTTGTCTCTTTTTTCTTTTACCTCCTGTCTGTCTGTGTCTCTGTGTCTGTCTGTCTCTCTCTCTCTCTCTCTCTCTCTCTCTCTCTCTCTCTCTCTCTCTCTCTCTCTCTCTCTCTCTCTCTCTCTCTCTCTCTCTCTCTGTTACCCCCTCCTTGCACCCCTACCCTCCCTCCTTGCACAGCAAATTTGTTGAAGAGTCGCTCTCCCCACCTTCCCCCCCCCTTCCCTTCTCTCCTTCCTAGCTTCTCTTTCTTTACACACTCCTAGCTTCCCCTCCCTCCATCCTCTCTGCATCTCCTCCCTCCTCTCTCTCCTTTCCCTCCTCTCTTTCCCCTCCTTCATCTCTACTCTCTCCCCTCCCTCTCTCCCCTATTCCTCTCTCTCCCTCCCCCTCTCTCCTCTCTCTCCCTCCCTCCTTTCTCTCCCTCCTCTCCCTCCCTCCCTCTCTCTCCCCCACTTTAATATCCCCATCAGCAAAGGAACAGGTTGTATTTGTTCATATTTAATATTGGAGGCTATTATTTAATTATAATTGGTTAGAAAAAAATTGATCATTCCGAAATTGTTTCTAATTTCATTCTCGATTTCAACATAATTATTTAGGCCATGAGTTCCAATTTTCAAATGTAGAATCACATTTCGAAAATCAGCTTTTACTAAACCTATATAATACATGATTCAATCTTGCCAGAAGCCAATCCCATTGCACCTCGCCTCACACAGCCAATTAGCATTTTAGGTCTGATTTCAACTCATGAATGAGTGCAGATTTTGATGCAGTCAATACACTTTTGTTATGCATCAGATATGAAGCTTGTGGCGAAGTTTCATCAAAAGCATGTGTTTAGTTCGAGCGATAATGACTGACGTGTTTACAGATTCACCGACCTACCTACGGACACTGCTCAATCGCATAAGTTCACTGGACTGAAGTCCAGGTGAGCTAATAATAACAACTTGAGCAAAGTTCATGGTGAGCTATCGCAAATCCCCACACTTTCCACCTCCAGCAAAGTTGAAAATGGAAAAACGTTCGACCAGAAATGACCCAAGATCAAATTTTGAGGCCATTCTTTTTCTGTTTTGACCCCTGTGCCCAAGTCCCCACACCTGGGGCATGAACCGGGGGTCAAATCCTAAAAAGTCGTTACATATTTCATGCGTCCCCAAATGTTGATTCCATGTACAAAGTGTCATTTAAAAATGTTAAAAATGTGCCTGTAATTGAATTTTTTGGTATCTGACCTTTTGACCCAGCACCAGGGGGTGGGGCCAAAATGAAACTGCTCTCACACTTTCTTGCCACGTGGTGCTCATAACTACCAAGTTTGGTGAATTTCTGCACAACCGTTTAGAAGGAGATAGCGTGACGGACAGACAGACATACAGACTGAGCCAATTATAATATACCCCCATTTTTTTTTCAAAAAGCATGGGGATAATAATAACAATACGAGTGCCCTTACAAAGTAAGTAAATGCAGCAGGAAGCCATTTGGCTCATCAAGCCTGCAAAATGGTTTCCCAATAGTGGTTGGTTGTCCATGCTCTATCATTTTTAAATGCTGAGCTTCAAGGGAGGAAGCAGCACACACCATTTTTAAAGTCTTAGGTGTGACTCAGCCGGGATTTGAACAGCTGACCTCCCAGAATCAGAAGGGACACTCTCAACATTATGACACCAAATCTATTGGTGTAATGGTTAAAGCATCCTCTCAGAGTACGTTTAGTCTTTAAAATTAATATACTGTTGAAATGTAAATGATATGGGAGCTTGGAGAGAACAGATGGGGGAGGGGGGGAAGTGAGGAAAATGTGGATCCCAGACTACCACGATGACAGACCATGGTCATGTGGGTTTGCAAGACACCATTACATCAAGAAGTGTTTTGTTTGGCCGATGTTTCAGACATAAATATTCCTCAGCACGACGTATCGTAAAATCCAAGTTTACATGTTATCACGATCAACTGTGCAATCTGAAAACACCAGTGGTGAGACGGAGCAATGGTTGCATATTGTACAGTTATTTCAAACAAATCAGGAAATTCATCTTGAAGTTATAGTTGGGGAAATCAAAGAAAGGCTGAGCAAGAAAAGAGAAACTGAGGGTGGATCGAGTGGGAGGGGGGGCAGCAGAGGGTGAGAGAGGGGAGGCAAGGAGGGACTAAAGGAACAAGCAACTAGGTTTCATCCTATTGCAGTCGGTACCTTTTTGAGGAACTGAGTCCACAAATAAGGGAAGAAAAGAATTTTCAGTTTAAAGAATGCAGAAGAGAATTCTGTGGTGTCTTGTATTGAAGGGTAAGGACATGGCATGGTACAATAACAACTGCTTTATTCACAGCACCCATAAACCAAGGCCTTCAAGATTATTGGAATCTCCCGCGATGAAGCTGAGTCGATGGGGCCTATCACTTTGCCATCGCAGACAGGTCAGTGGTCTCTCTCTGTCTTCCGCCTACCTCCTTTCTGGTCTTGCACCCACTGCTCTTTCTGTGCTTTGTCTTCCACCCTCCCCCCCAATGTTTCTGCAGGGCACACACGAAACTACCTAAATCCAGGATCACTCCTCACCTCCACTTATTTGTTCCTCTTTTTCCCACCTGTGGAATCAACTTCCACATCCTCTACAATCTTGTTCTTCCCTCTAGGTCTTCAAGACAGCTGTTCACAACCATCTCAGATTGTTCCCAATCCAAAAACCATGATTTTTCTACCATCATTAGCCTCCCCTTACCTCTCCCTCACCCCATCCCAAGCCCCCCTACTTCCAAATTTCCAGTTTTTTCCTCCTGAGAGTTTAATTTCCTTCTGTATCCATCTTGCCCACCCCATGCATCCTCTCCTGCCCCCCCCCCAATTCCTCCCCACACTCACTGTTTGTCCACAACCTCTATCTTGGCTTCAACTCTGCTGTTGGTGTTTCCCCCCTCTTTCTCTCTACTGTTCCTTTTGTCCTGTTGCATCCTAATCCATTCCCTGTATTAATACTAGCTCTTCCACAATCCTCGACTCTGCGGGATACAAAAAAACCCCCCAAAAAACAACAGAACCGGAGCCACCTGACTTGGTGGATAAGTGCTCATGGCTGCCTCCTTGTGGCGGTTTAACTATAGTGGTAACAAGGCGGTTCAGGCATCGATATCCAATATTGAAGGTATACTCTTTTGGGGATAACTTTAAAGACTTCCCGGACCATTTACAACAGGACTTTGTGGCTAACAATAAGGACTGTAACGACGATGCTGCCAGGTGTCATGCGGTACTGTTAACCATATGCGGATCCCAGACACATAATCTGATCAAGGATTTGTTAGCTCCTGCTAAGCCTACTGTAAAGTCTTATGAGGACATTGTTAAGTTGGTCAGGGACCACTACAAACTTCTGCCTGCAAAGATAGTCTATCGATAAAAGTTCTATATTCACCAAAGGATTGCAGGACAATCTGTCTCAAATTTTGTAGTGGACTTACGACGTCTCGCAGAACACTGGGGCTTTGGAAACTCGCTGGAAGAAATACTGTGCGATTTCTTCATGATTAGGATCAAACATGATATGATGCCATACTTCACAAACTGCTTGCAGGAGCTGACCCGACTCTGACCAGAGCCATTGAGATTGCCAATGCTTGCATACAGACCAGCTCGAGCCTACGTTTAATTTCTACGTTGAAGACTGTCCATCATGAACCGATGGTAAACAAGGTAGTGAGTGAGTACCAGCAGATGTACTGAAGGCAGAAGTTTCACCCTTGGTTGAGTCTTCCTTGAGACCCACTCAGAGCAGCAGCCTGCTGGCACTGTGGTGGTGGACACCAAGCTCACCACTTCAGATATAAGAACCGTACTTGCAATTTTTGTGCAAAACATGAGCATCTCTTTTGTAGCTGCTCACAATTGGGAAGCTTGATCCACCACCTTGATGACAGCCCAGACTTTATGTAAAATGTTGATGATGCTAGCATAAGTGGTCATCCGGGTAGGTTAGTAAATTCTGCATTCCCTGTTATTCAGATGAAAACTTCAGATGCACCCATTGTTGGTAATGTGAAGATCAATGCCGTCCCTGTCAAAATGGAAGTGTACAGTGTTGTCTGGAAGTGGATCATGAGTGAAAGAACTTTCGCATCCTTGTATGCATCCACTTGTGAGACTGAAGTTCAAACCCACCTGAACTAAACTCAGAAACTACACTTAGGAAACTGTACCTGTGATTGGTTTGAAGGAAGTTATGGTGGAGTGTGAGGTCATGTCACACATTCCACCACATCTGATAGTACATGGTGATGGAGCGATTCTGCTCAGCAGGAACTTACTGAACTCAATTAGACTCAACTAGAGTAACATTAACAGTGATTCGCTTGTTATGGAGCACACCTGTTTCCGGATGGTGCCCAGACGTGTTTACAGATGGCGTTGGAATTTTCAGGAGTGTCAAGATGAAAATCACGTCCACGCAGATGCTCACCCTATATTCCATAAGGCAAGACTGGTCTCTTACATGGTGCGATCTAAAATTTAATGCGAGTTCGACCATCTGCTTCATGAAGGAATTATCTTTCTGGGCAAGTTCAGCGATTGGGTGGCACCTAAAGTTCCCGTACTCAAGGCCGATGGTTTGGTGTGCCTCTGCGGCGACTATAAAATCATGATCCATCCCCACTCATCTTTAGATTGCTACCATATACTCCAGGTGGACATTTTTCTTGCAACTCTCATGTGCAGCCAATCTTTCACCAAACTTGAGTTGACAAGTGCATACGCCTAAACAGAGCTCGATGAGAAGTCGAGACCATAAACTTACATAAATACTCACAAGAGACTCTTTGGATATAACCACTGTCCCTTTGGGATTCGTTCGGTTGTACATGTTTTTCACTGGAGGATGGAGGCCCTCTTTAAGACAATATTGAGCATTGTCCTATTTCAGGATGACGTACCTGTGACTGTCAAGTCACGTGCCGAGCATCTTGACAACCTGAATGAAGTCCTTCATTATCTTTCAGAAGCTGGACTAGATGTGAATGCAAGTATTTATGTTAATTGGCTGACAGGGTGGCCTAGACTAGAGGTATGCACACTTTCCTCTAAGCCGTCTAGCTTCGGTTTGAATCTCGACCCAGCTATAAACTCTCATGCCAGTGTTTCACAGTCATGTTTATTCATCAATGTGTGTGCTGTCCCACAGATGGACGTTAAACTGGTGTCCCGTCTGCCTGCATTAGTTCATGGATGTTAAAGATTCTTCATAAAGAGTAGGCGAGCCATCGCTGAAACCATGGCCAAATTCCAAACTCCTGCCCTAACTACTGCTGGGAGAGGAATGGCAAACTGCCCAAAATGATCCATGGCCAAGAAACTGCTTTGGCAGAATCAACACTCTGTAACTGTAACACAGATTTTGGAGTGTTGTCAGTGGTTAAACCGCTACTCGGCAGCAGCTGTGAGCACTTATCCATCATGTCAGGCAGCTCCGGTTCTGTTGCTGTACACTGTGAATAAACTCGTTATCATACCACAGTGTGTCTTTTACCCAACAATACTTAACACATGGCAAAAAAAGAATTATAATCATTGACAGGAGACAATATTGTGTAAGCAAAAGATAAAATATTAGCGCTAAAAAAGTGTCTGAAACTTAGACGAATAAGATTCCTTTGTTGTCTGCATGTTGCACCTTTGGTTGTGAAGAAAATTTTCACCTTCTTCGTGTTCCCATCTGAACCAACGGGGCTCATGATGCTCAGAACCCAGGTTCAAGTACCACATTACTTTGAGCATTTGTTTTTACTAATGTCGTTGTAATTCATATTAAATTTTGCAGAGATGTTGACGAATGTCTTTGTTCTGCAAGTGACTTAGGTACAAGCTCCTTGTATCCAGTCAACCAGCATTAGTTGACCATTCATTAACACAAGTTATCTTGCAAGGTACTGCAACACATGTGGAGGCCATTAGGGTCCATCAAGGATGTACAATGGTTGCCAAACTATCGTTGTCTGTGTGAAGCAAGAAAACAGTACAAACCGTTTTTAAAGTCTTTGGTATGACTCGGTATGAATGTTGGTTCAAACCGCCATCCTCCCAGACTCGGAGCGGATGCTCTTACCATTACCGAGTCACGTTAATGGAAAAATAAATAAATATATCTTTTACAATAAGTATGCCATTTTAGAGTTGTTCAATGTCATGGTAGTCATATATTTAGCAAGATTATTCCCTATTTCCCAGACCATTGATACATAAAAATCAAACACCTTTGGGTCATGAGTGACATTTACATCTCTTCGTTGTCTGCTTGCATGGAAATAATTATTGAGAGTAGAAAACAAATGCACAATGAAAGAGACCATCCAAGTGATGTTCTTGCGACACGGATAGCACTGCGAGATCACACGTCTCACAGTACATCTTACCTTGGCTACGAGCATCAATTGACCACATGCCATTAATTTATCCTCACACTGGATTCTTTGTACATCAGCGTCACTCAGCGGGCAACTGACATTTTGAATAAACTCCCATTCCATCGTGTGTTGAATCATGAAGCAAATGGGATAAATTTGAAGAGTAAGGGATGAGTTAAGAAGCACCACCTCACAGTGGAGTCTCCCATTCAGACCAATTTTAACATATATTGCATCTGAACTACTATACACATCTGACTGATCTGTAAATAATCAAAAAATAGCCGTTCACAAACAGCAATATCTGCCTGATGCTTCATTTCAGCTAATCAGGTCAATCAAAGTGCAAATGCAAACAACACAACAGCAAATCCATGGGTGAAACAGCTTCTCAATGCCTCGGCTTTTGGTTATGGGAGCAGATGGAGAGAGAAGCCAGCAAATGATGAGTGAAAGTTACAAGTGAGGTTGCCCTCTGCTGGATAAGTCAGGCAATTTGGCCAACATATGGATAGTAGCTAAGATGATTGTACATCATTACAAAGAAAGCACAACGCGTAGAGGTTGTGCAATAAATAAATCACCACTGAAGAGCTCGGTGGTACTACATTTAACCTTATTCTGTACCATGTGCCCATGATAACTGCATCCTCAACCATGTGATGATTGTGTACCATTGACTCGACATGAAAATGCAACACCACCAGATAGAGGCATGCCGCAGGGTTGTGAATTAACGTGAGCGGTTGCAACAAGACCAAGAGGTGTAACGCCATTTGAAATGAATCGCCTGAAACAGGCAAGGCCTCGGACCTTGATATAACACATATCGTGCTGTGGAATGGCTTCTGTCGTTCCGATGCCAGATGGCGTGGGCAATCAGACTAAAAGACTCCTTCTTTGTATGAAGCATCAGTCCAGGACTTCATGGTCGTTTCATTAAAATAAAATAGCTTGTTCATAATCCAGGGCAGGCCTGTGGAATAGGCTGCAAACGGCACTTGACGGTTTTCATTTCCAGAGGCGATGACCACTCATTTAGCTTGCACTCATCCACACACATCCTGGAATCCACAATACCTCCCTCACTGTCCATGGCAGTAACAGGCTTTGAATAATAAATGAGATCCTTTACCCTTTGACCTCAATCTGGTCAGGGTCAGCAAAAGCGAGTGCTCATGAGAGTGACTGTTCAGCTTACGGAGTATGAGACATCATGGAGGAGTGAACATGAGCCAGCCTGCTTTCTTTAAACAGAGTTCAGGCAATAAGAGGCCAAAATGAACACAAGGCATTTCAATGATCGTAAATTATCTCCATAAGAATAAACAAACACAGAAAACAAATCCAAATGAAATGGTATACAGGAGGTGATGTAGCACGTGAATGGTCTTACTGCGATACGTTTACATTCCAATCCTACAGAGCTTGGCCCAGTGCTTTTATAGAGCTGAGGCCTTGGACTACAATATTCAATAATGTAAAAAGGTCAGCAACTTTGAATGGGAACACAGGAGGCTCCGGCAGATATCACGACCTCTCACCAGTTCGTTTGGACGAGTGCTTTCTGCCAGACGGCAAATTCTTTCCCAGAAAGAGGAAGGCCACGGGCAAAGTGACAGACAAAGGCACCCACATGGGATGACAACCGCACAAAAGAGAAAAATAAAATTCAACAGCACCGCCTTTATGCCACCCCGCTTGATACAGTACATCACTCTACTGTAATGCCAGTCTCGGTGATGAAAATATACGTTATGACAAACACCGTCTCTCGTGTTAAATGCTTCATATATATATATATATATATATATATATATATATATATATATATATATATATATATATATATATATATATATATATATATATATATATATATATATATACACACACACATACATACATACATACATATATATATATATATACACACACACATACATACATACATATATATATATATATATATATATATATATATATATATATATATATATATATATACACACACATACATACATACATACATACATATATATATATATATATATATATATATATATATATATATATATATAATTTTTTTTTTTTTAGCAAATATCGAGTCTAAATTTGAAGATTCAAAGCTCAGAGTCAAGTTTAAATATTTCTTTTCAGAAATTATATAGTTGTGGAAAGCTTGTTGCATAATTGTAAATATGACTGTCAATGTGCAACTTATCATTTATACTTGTAATTGTTTTTCTTCACATTGTGAAATCGACCATAAATGTGTTCAAAGTGCAAATCGAGTCACCAAACTCAACTGTACACATATTTTAAAAAGCAGGTTGTAGGAAAGGATGCTGTGCATTCAAAGCATAAAATGCCAACATTGGAGAGGCAGATTAGCTTCGCTAACAAAAAACCACATCATAAAAGTTGTATAAACACGCCGCCCGCATCGACATTTATCTCCACATGCTTGTTGGCAGTGCCGTTGAATTACAATGCATGGCATTGTCATTACTAACCGATGCCCTGGCAGTGCCCATCTCCAGGTTGGCCGGGCACTTAACAGGCTTAACATGGTCAGCAAATCGCTATGCTGCGACGCCAGGTCAACGGCGACGCGATGCCTGGCGTGGTCAATGGAAAGCCAGCTCAGCCAATAACAGTGCTCTCTAATGGAAATGACTGAGTCGAGTCCGACCCAGTCTCAATTGTAAGAATACAATTTGGAAATACGTCTGCAAAGAATGAAAGTTTTGCATTGTATCATTCATGAACAGCATGATGCATGCATAAAATATTTCAGAAGTCCTTGCAATGCACCACCAACTCGTCGGTAAATGTAAAAGAACTATGGGAAAATTAAGGAACAATTTATATTTTTATAATGTGGCGATTCAGGGAGTATGCAAAGCTCCCAGCAGGTTGAATGAAGCAGCGAGGATTCCTTGCATTGACGAAGACAATTGTGCCTTTGAGTGAACTGTCAAAACACTGCACAATGATGTGTGTGTGTATATATATATATATATATATATATATATATATATATATATATATATATATATATATATATATATATATATATATACATCTTCTTCTTCCTCTTTCGGCTTGCTCCCGTTAGGGGTCGCCAGAGCGGACCAACCGTCTCCATTTCGCTCTATCCTCCACATCTTCCATTGACACTCCAACCACCCGCATGTCCGCCCTCACCGCATCCATGAACCTCTTCTTTGGCCTTCCTCTTCTCCTCCTGCCTGGCGGCTCCATCTTCAACATCCTTCTCCCGATATACTCCGTTTCCCTCCTGTGCACATGTCCAAACCATCTCAATCTCGCCTCTCTCACTTTGTCTCCAAACCGTCCTACCTGCGCTGTCCCTCTAATATACTCATTTCTTATCCTATCCATCCTCGTCACTCCCAACGAGAATCGCAGCATCTTTAACTCTGCCACCTCCAGCTCTGCTTCCTGTCTTTTTGTTAGCACCACCGCCTCCAAACCATACAACATAGCTGGTCTCACTACCGTCTTGTATACTTTCCCCTTCACTCTTGCAGCTACCCTTCTGTCACAAATCACTCCTGCAACTCTTCTCCACCCACTCCATCCTGCCTGCAATCTCTTTTTCACTTCTCTCCCACACTCTCCGTTACTTTGGACAGTTGATCCCAAGTATTTAAACCAATCCACCTTCCCCACCTCAACTCCTTGCAACTGCACCATACCACCACCCTCCCTCTCATTTACGCACATGTACTCCGTCTTACTCCTACTGACTAACATTCCCCTTCTCTCCAGTGCGTACCTCCACCTCTCAAGGCTCGATTCAGCCTGCTCCCTACTCTCCCTACAGATCATGATGTCATCCGCAAACATCATAGTCCATGGAGACTCCAGTCTGATCTCGTCCGTCAACCTGTCCATCACCATTGCAAACAGGAAAGGGCTCAGAGTCGATCCTTGGTGCAATCCCACTTTAACCTTAAACCGGTCCGTCATTCCTACCGCACACCTCACCGCTGTCACACTGTCTTCACACATATCCTGCACGATCCTCACATACTTCTCCAACACTCCCGACTTCCTCATACAATACCACAACTCCTCTCTTGGCACCCTATCATAAGCTTTCTCTAAATCCACAAACACACAATGTAACTCCTTCTGGCCTTCCCTATACTTCTCCATCAACATTCTCAAAGCAAACATCGCATCAGTGGTGCTCTTTCCTGGCATAAACCCATATTGCTGCTCACAGATCGTCACCTCTCCTCTCAACCGAGCTTCCACTACTCTTTCCCACAACTTCATGGTGTGGCTTAACAACTTTATCCCTCTGTAATTTCCACAGCTCTGCACATCACCCTTATTCTTGAAAATCGGAACCAGTACAGTTAATCTCCACTCCTCCGGCATCCTTTCACTTTCCAAGACTTTATTAAACAATCTGGTTAACAACCCCACTGCCATCTCTCCTAAGCACTTCCATGCCTCCACTGGTATACCATCTGGGCCAACCGCCTTTCCACTTTTCATCTTCTTCATAGCAGTCCTCACTTCATCCTTACTGATCCACACCACTTCCAGATTCACTATCTCCACCTCTTCCAATCTTCTCTCTCTCTCATTTTCTTCATTCATCAGCTCCTCAAAGTACTCCATCCACCTTCTCAACACACTCTCCTCGCTCGTCAGCACATTCCCATTTGCGTCCTTTATCACCCTAACCTGCAGCACATCCTTCCCAGCTCGGTCCCTCTGTCTTGCCAATCGGTATAAATCCTTTTCCCCTTCTTTTGTATCCAACTTCTCATACAGCTCGTCATATGCCTTTTCCTTGGCCTTTGCCACCTCTCTTTTTGCTTTTCGACGCCACTCCTTGTACTCCTGCCGACTTTCTTCATCTCTCTGACTATCCCACTTCTTTTTTGCCAACCCCTTCTTCCTTATACTTTCCTGTACTTCCTCATTCCACCACCAAGTCTCCTTATCTTCCTTCCTCTGTCCAGATGTCACACCAAGTACCTTCCGAGCTATCTCCCTCACAACTTCTGCTGTTGTTGCCCAATCATCCCACCCATCTTTACCACCATCCAACGCCTGTCTCACCTCCTCCCTAAATTTCACGCAGCAGTCTTCCTCCTTCAGCTTCCACCATCTGGTCCTTGGTTCAGCCCTCACTCTCTTCCTCACCCTCACCCGTAAAGTCATCCTACAGACCACCAATCGATGCTGTCGAGCTACACTCTCCCCTGCCACAACCTTACAGTCACTAATCTCTTTCAGGTTGCATCTCCTACTTAAGATGTAATCCACCTGTGTGCACTTTCCTCCACTCTTGTATGTCACCCTGTGTTCCTCCTTCTTCTTGAAATACGTGTTTACCACTGCCATTTCCATTCTTTTTGCAAACTCTACCACCATTTGCCCTTCCACATTTCTCTTGTTGAGACCGTACCTCCCCATCACCTCCTCATCCTCTTTATTCCCTTCCCCAACATGTCCATTGAAATCTGCTCCAATCACCACTCTTTCATCCTTGGATACACTCTCCACCACTTCATCTAACTCACTCCAGAAATCTTCTTTATGTTCCATCTCAGACCCCATATGTGGGGCATATGCACTGATGACATTCATCATCACCCCTTCAATTTCCAACTTCACACTCATCACTCGGTCAGACACCCTCCTCACCTCCAATACCCTCTTGACATAATCTTCCTTCAGGATTATCCCGAAACCATTTCTCCTCCCATCCACACCATGGTAGAACAGTTTGAAACCACCTCCAATGCTCCTCGCCTTACTCCCCATCCACTTGGTCTCTTGTACACACAGTATGTCCACCTTTCTTCTCTCCATCATATCAGCCAACTCTCGCCCTTTGCCAGTCATCGTCCCAACATTCAGAGTTCCAACTCTCACCTCCACACTTCTACCCTTCCCCCTCTCCCACTGCCTCCGGACTCGCCTTCCCCGTCTCCTTCTCCTCCTTCGCCCAGCAGTAGCACAATTTCCACTGGTACCCTGCTGACCACCGGTACCGGTGGCGGTCGTTGGTAACCCGGGCCTCAACCGATCCGGTATGGAAATTCGTTTTGTTGTCCGCATAATGATTTGGCATAGGTTTTTACGCCGGATGCCCTTCCTGACGCAACCCTGGTCGCCTCTTACGACACACAGGGATATGGTACACCTATTCTAACCGGGGCATACACCGGGCTATATACATATATATATATATATATATATATATATATATATATATATATATATATATATATATATATATATATATATATATATATATATATATATATGTTTGTTTTTTGCACAACCTTCCTAATATCATGCGCAGATATTCATTTACACTGAAGTGAGGGTGAAGCAATCCTCCAATTGTACAGCACTGCAACTGCAAAGTTAGGAATATGATGATAAATGTTTCAGTGTGGCTGGAAAGACAACCAAGTGGTATGCAGACTTGTCTCTGAGCTGTCTAGCCTGGGTTTAAATCTTGACCCAGCTATAAACTGTCGTCCTGGTGTTTTACAGGCATGACGAAGCATCAACGTGTGCGCCATCTACGGGAAGGAAATTAAGCTTGAGGACTCGTATGCCAGTAATGGTCATTGGCGGAAGTTAAAGATCCCATTATGTCATTCATGAAGAGTATGTGAGCTATTGCCAGCACCCTGACAAAATCCTGCTCTTACCTGAGAGTCGAGTTTAAATATTGGTCTTAGATCCTTTGTGTGACATAGTTTGATGCTTTTTACATGATCAAACTAGATTTGGACGTGATCAACTCTGTCATGCTTTTCGAGAGTGCTGCCAAATTCCAAGCTTCACCATTTTCTACCTGCAGACAGATCTTGTCATGCCTACCAATTACAGAATTCAAAACATAAATAAATAGAATTAAGATTTAAAACAACATTCAAGAACAGCCCGATGTCATATCTTATCCACATAATGAATGGGCCAGAGTGACTGTTAAATTTTGAACTCTGACATCATGTATCTATTTGAATCTAGATGCAACTTATCAGTTTCCTTTGTTTTAATATGCTATTTTTGTATTTCTCCCTTTGATTTGTAAAATTAATGATTGCAAAGCTTACCTGAATTTGCAATTTGGCCGCAATAGAAGTTGATTTAAAATAAATCTTTAATTATTACAAGTATTATAACCAACACGGGGCACTGCATCAGCGGCACGGCCGCACCCATGCATGAACTGATGCTAACCTGCAGCCATGTGCTGCATATGAATGATGATGATAGATCCCTCAGATCATTAGAAAAGAGTTGGGGCGTTATCTTCAGCATCCTGGCCAATTTGAAATTCCTGCCACCTTCAGTCAAATGTCAGGCCTGGCCGGATGGTTTGTGAAAGACTTTGGGCCAAAAACGCTCGCTGTCCGATCCCATCAGAGGTCAGACTAATTGGGGCTGTTAAAATAAATAGTAATATATGATAAGTTTCCTCAAAACACGAAATGCTCAGCTTGCAATATCTCATTTTGGTGACGTGGTATGGTCCGTTTGATTGTGCAAATCGACTCATTTAATAGCAAATCTATCGAATGTTCTATCTTTCTATCTCCATCGCCTGTTGCTGTTAATTAAAAAAAACTTTTTGTAGCTCCCAAAGACATCAAAATGTGACTCAAAAGAGCTAGATATTAGAAATGGAGTGGTGAGTTTTTGGTGAGACACTTACAATTGTTGTCAAGGTTCTTCCTCGTTGGCAGAAAATCTTTCCATTGATTGACGAGACGACCGCGACCCTCTTCCTCAATCCGACGCAACTCTGAAAGCAGTAAGTCCTGTGCAGCCTGACGCACCTGCATACATACAGCGAGATGGACGTCTGGTGGCCGAGATGGCAGGATTCCAACCTTGAGTTGTATATTTAGACCACATTAAGCTTTGTGCTGGTTTCAAAGAGCTCACACAGTTTTGCCAAAGTCAGAAATATACAGTGCAGGCCACGGTGCAATTGGTTGCAGCCCTTCAACATAAAAGAAGAAAATATGTCATTGTGTAAGTAATTTAAAGCAGTTACAGAATCTTTTTTACTTTCTATAAAGTAAAACTGCCTTTGTCTGCACAGACACAAAATACAAGGAAATAAAAACATTTCAAAGCTTTGTTGCTGCAAAAATAAAAATCGAAAAATCCCCAAAAATCTAAAAACAGTGTTCATCATCTTATCGACCTTTAATATTGTGGTTTTAAGACCTGCAGTTATTAACAAAATTGATAACTTCTTCTGATAGTCCATGTCGTCATGGCAATGGTCAGGGCACTGTGACGCATACGTTTTGTTTTGTAAGAATCACCTGAAATAAAGCTTTTTTGGTGAGACACTTACAATTAGATATATAAATATATATATATATATATATATATATATATATATATATATACATATATATATACATATACATATATATATATATATATATATATATATATATATATATATATATATATATATATATATATATATATATATATATATATATACATATATATATACATATATATATATATATATACACATATATATATATATATATATATATATATATATATATATATATATATATATATATATATACATATATATATATATATATATATATATATATATATATATATATATATATATATATATGTATGTATATACATGTACATATATATATATATATACAAATATGTATGTATATATATATATATATATTTGAAGATATGAATATATATATATATATATATATATATATATATATATATATATATATATATATATATATATATATATATTTGAAGATACAAATATGTATATATACATTGTATATTTGAAGACATTTGCCTTGGGCATACTGCAAGGCGGATTGAGCTACCGTGAGGTGGCACGTCGCCTTGGCTGTTCACACCAGACGATATCGGCCCTGGTGGACAGAGACACCCTCCACAACTCTGCAGATGACAGACCTCGATTAGGGAGGCCAAGAGTCACCACTGCAAGGCAGGACAGGCAGATGGTCCTAAATCAGATGGCTTCAGACATTGAGGACTGAGTGGGACAAAATCCAGCAGCAATCCATCCAAAGACTGGTAGGCAGTATGCGCCGACGATGCACTGCCTGTATCCAAAACAATGGTGGCCACACACGCGATTGAAAGGGGACTGACATGACACCCTGTGCTGTTCTGTACTGTAGAACAAACTTATGAGATGGTGTATCTTGGTCAAAAACTTGACATGTCATCAATAAAATGCCAATGTTTCAATTAGCAATTGTTGGTTTGTTTTATTTTGAACTGTTACAATTTTATTACATTTCAAACAAGTGGTAAGTTTCTTTTGCGTTTCAGTATATATATATATATATATATATATATATATATATATATATATATATATATATATATATATATATATATATATATATTAACAACATCGTTGATAACTGATGTTGAAAATGAATTATCTGAATTACATGACGAGTGGATAAAAATGAATGACTTCCTTGAAGACATTTATTCGTTTCGAAATGAACTGAATGATATTATTGTTGACCAGAAAGAATTACTCTCACGTCATCTGACATTGAATGAGTAGAGTCCAAGGTGAGGAATTATCGCTCTGTCTCTGTGTGTATATACA
>NC_140971.1:43647329-43699829 GCF_056783735.1 Eptatretus burgeri | reverse complement strand
AGCCAATCTTTTATTGAAAATACCTCATTCTTATGTTGTAGAACATATTTATTAAAATACCGAATACCCTTTTCTTGAAGGTATGCTTGCACACAAATGATAATTTTCTTGAAGCCTTCTTACTGTCATTTATGTATTAGAAATATATGACAGATTAATTTAATGACAGGAAACATCTCCCCATCTTCCCAGAGTTAAATCATTTTGTATTTCCTTACTTATTACATATAATCCAGTTTTTTCTGTTTTCATGATATAAACGAGGGCAAAACCATTATTATATTTACCCTTAATAAATTCTTTTATTTGTTGTTTACTAATCGTGCTTCCACAAAACTCATTCTCGGCACCGAGTGGATAATATTTTTCCTTACGAGACTGATTTAATTGTTTCAGGTCTTCTAGGTTAATTTTAAATGACCAATTACACCCTAAATCATTCCCATCATATCCACATTGTTCTATTCTCAAACAAATGATACGCCCTTCTTTATAAAATTTTATTTTAATTGGAACTGTGAATTCTGTATTATGTGGAGATAAAATCAACACTTCTGTATCTTTGGAATACACAGCAGTTTTATTTAAGGATATATATTGTGATAAATCACTTAATCTCACCAAGTCATTCGCGTCAGTCGGGCTTGGATAATTTATTAATTTATTAGCATTTTTCATATAAATCTTTTTTGCGATACTATATTTCTGTCGTTCAGCATGTGTCTTTGTGTAATAATTTGATAAATCAATATTCAGTTCTTGGGATAGACCAAAGATAGAACCTCTTTACCAACATGTCATTTATATTAGATTAAAAAGAATGTCATTAAAATTTTTTATTTTTGTTGAGTTGAAATAACACATATAGACATAATTGACCACAACACTTGGAATTTAATTCTTGGACTTGAGATGTTTGATAAACACCATTCTGTAAGAATTTTATTACTTCAACAGGTGGTGGGAGACCAAAACTATCAAAATAATATTTGTCTTGACGATTAAAAATACAAACCCAATAAGAACTGTTCCCATTATTATCTTCTAAGTTCATAATAATATTCTTTGTATGTTTAGACATGTTTGTTAATTCATCTCTCATACAAATAACCACATTATGAATTTTTAATTTCTTACAATATTCGATAAGTTCTAAATTTGATGGTGTATTCTTTCCAAATTCTTTAAACCACTCATCAATGCTCATTTATTTATGAGAAATATATAATCTATTACCCCTTTTAGTTAATTTTACACCTGCTTGTGTGATAGAAGAAAGCATATCTACAACTAACAATCTCGCTTTATCAGGCAGACTTTCAAGTTTTTCAGCAAAATCTACAATTACACCACTTCCACTAATTTGTTTCTCCAAATATTTGTTATGTCTTTCCAATTATTTTTGAGCCCGGAGTTAAGCCTTCCTTTCGTTGGCAGTTTTCACCGCTGCTGAAATACCACCCGTCAATGCTCCAGCTGCACTTAAACCAGCAAATAAAGGAATTAGAAATGGGAGAAATCCTCCACTCGTCTCTCTTATTGAATATTTCTTCAACATTGGTTTTGACATTTTAATTTTAAGTGAGCCAGTATCATTCAAGATTTTCACCTGTTCTCTTGTGAGCAAAACAACAATTCTTACTGCTCCTTTTCTCTGAATTGTATTAACGTTAATCATACAAGGCTTTAGATTTTGAATACAAGATGATAGTTCATGAAGATTGATTTGATTAACATACACCCCAGATGGCACTTTACTACTCATTTATTGATCAAAAAAATAATGTGAGAATAATCATAACAACATTATCTGTATTAATCTGTAATTCTGTTTCTTCCAAAAGCAAACAATATGTGTCAACTTCTTCACTCTCTCCTCTTTCAATGTATCGGGAAGGATCCACTCAATAAGACTTTATTGTTTCCTTTTGAGCACTCAGGTCAATCGCATAGATTGTATGCAGACTTTTAAATGCTGTCATATCCAAATGGGTTCTTTATTTCTATTACTTTCACACACGTTTTGGTAAAACTTGTAAGCTTCAGCATAATCATTTTTTTCCCAATGAATTTCCAATCTATCTCATGGATAAAATGTTCCATCTCGAGAAACGTGAAGTTGTTTCACCTGAGCATTATCACTCAATGCATTATTCTTATCAGTTGCAGTATCACCATCTGATTTTTCAAAATGAGCCACAGATATCGTGGCTTTCCTTCCAGAACACCCTAATTCCACGTGTAAGTGGTTTGGTTGAGTTTAACGTGTTGACATCTTCTTTTAAGGTATGATACATTGAGTGGTTTCTTCGAGTTGAGTCTTCCATTCAACATCTCTTCTGTTTTAAGATTAGGAGAAAATTCACTAATATACCAACTAATTTCATCAATAACAAATTTATTCTGAGCAGCAAAAGCATGAGCCACACCAAAAAGCAATCTATTTTCATTATCATTCCTTTGCAGTTGAAATCTAATTTTAAGACCATACAGAACTTTATCATGATCACAAAATCCAAATATACATTTAAGAGGAACTGCCACAGTAAAACTATTATCTGCTTTTGTATCATCATTAAACATTCCTTTCCTTTGACTATATCCAGGGTCTGTGTTTGTTCCCGTTGACATATCAGGAATAAAACCTTCGACAGCCCCCTTTCCCATTCTATCACTAAATGAACAAAGTGTAAATTTCATCATTTCAGATGTAGCAGAGACATAATCAACCGCTTCAACTTCTTGTGTTCCAATGTACAAACGAACACTATCAAACATTTTCCAGAAGAAATCATTTACGAGTGCAGCGTTTGTGATAGTTGTAGCCTTAGTGAATGTAAATTTACACAACAAGAAACTTTCGGCTGGATTCAAATAAGTTTGTTGATTATTTATTTCAAAACTTTTTGTTCCATTTGCATTCCAGTCTGTTCCAGTTATTGCATTAACCTTGAAGTAGTCTCCTTTTTTAGTCGAGTTTGAGTTAACAATGGTATCATCCAAATCATAGATACTATCAATTGCATCCACACTTGTATTTATTTCGGAAAAAAGACGTTTAAACTTTTGAAACCTGACCCAAGTATTTTAATTATTTTCTGTCGTTCTTGGGGAGACAACTGAGTTTTGCCTTTCTTAATTTATTTTATTGCTTGTAATTTATGAGATTCCTTTTGGGCATCTTTTATACTCTTTAAAGCACCCACTACATTTCCCACAGCAGAAGCAGTTGAACCAATTAGGTCTTTATGTTTAAGAATAGTTGAACCTATACCCATAAGAGTATCAATTATCCCATCTCCTCTAAATTGATGTCCGACACCCCTTTGTCTCTTAGGTTTATAGTATCCTCTACCAAGATACATACCTTCACCCTTGTAGTATGGGGAAAGGAACATCCCATCCCCTGTAAATATTTTATATTTTCCCAACTCTTGTTTAATCACAATAACCATCGTATTTATTGATTGGAAAACTTCACGTAGGTGAATTCTGATGGATATAATTTCTCCATTAAAATAAATCATGCGATTATCTTGGTCGGTTATCCTAAAATTTACTCTGCATATGGTTTTTCCTGACGCAGGAAGATAAAGCAGATTTTTGGGTTCCATATTGAATTTATAACCAATTGGGATTGAGTATGTGCTGAATAAAAATATTGTATTTGTTCTTATTCCATCATTAAAAGCACCATCAACCAAATCACAGTGAATTAATACCGAATTTATGCCTGAGTATATTTGAATGACGTTATCACTGTAAAACGTCCCATTAGTTTCATCTTTTTTGAGGAGAAACCCAATAACTCTCTAAATGAATTATCAATTGTGAAATCGACCTTGTCGTTATTTTTATGTTTAATCGTTGATTTTGAAGTATGTTTTTGAGTATCTATAACAATATTTTTTGGTTCATCACCCTGTTCTTTCATAAGACGAGCAATTTCGGAAGATATTTCAGAAATCTCATATGCTCCGGGTGAGACTGTTATCGTTTTATATCCACTTCCTGGATTATAACTAAACTTGTCATTTTTCTCGGTTATATTAAATAAGGTATTATAAGTTTCCATGGACAATAAAGACGCCTCATATTCTTTTGTTGCGTCAAGTTGTAGTGGGTATGGGAATGAAGATGTGTGGTCACTTGTTGTGAAATTAAAACTAAGGATTGTGCTTCTCATCTTATTTCAAATGGGATAAAATGTTTTTGTATTGAGATTTATTAATTATTTTCATGTTCATCAACTGGTCTAAAATGGCTGATGTTTCATGAAAACAATTGTTCTTTCAGGTCAGGTCAGGTATGGGAGCATGTGGCAGAACAGCACGTCGCTGCGTCCACTTTCCACCGGTACTCCAGGGGCCTCCGTCTGGCCATCCCCCAGGCAGATGCCAGGTCCATCCCCATCTCCTTGAGATGATGGTCAACCTGTTGCAACCATGAGGCACGTGGTCGACCCACTGGCCTCCTCCACTCATGAGACTCCCTCGCTGAGAGAATCTGGTGAGCAGGATCAGAGTCAGGAAAACGAGCCACATGTCCATACAGCCGCAACTGATGCTCACGGACTATGCAGGTAACAAATCTCATCCGAGTCTCTCTCAGCAACCGCTCGTTGGACACAAAATCCGACCAGCGATAGCCAAGGATTCTCCGAAGAGACCTGGTACCAAAGGAATTAAGTCTCCGTCTCAGATCCTTGGACAGAGTCCAAGTCTCGCACCCATAGAGCAAGACTGGAAGTACCAAGGACCTGAAGACTCGGACTTTCGTCCTCTCGCACAGGTACCGGCAGCGCCACACCCCATGATCCAGTGAATCCATGACTCCCCAGGCCCGACCCAGACGTCTATTGACCTCTGACTCGCAGCCAATAGAGACATGAATATCACTGCCAAGGTAAGTGAATCTCTCCACGACCTCAACATCCTCACCACAAACAGACACAGACAGGACAGCAGCATCCAAGATGTCACCGAAAGCCTGGATCTTAGTTTTGACCCAAGAAACCCGTAATCCCAACGGCTCCGACTCCTCGTTCAGCACCTCGAGGGCCCCCAAGAGGATGTCTAAAGTCTCCGCAAAGATGACTGCATCATCTGCAAAGTCAAGGTCCGAGATCTTGACATTCCCAAATGACGCACCGCAACTTGATCTCTCCGACATCCTCCCGAGAATCCAGTCCATACAAGTGCTGAAAAGTGTGGGGGCAAGTACACATCCCTGACGAACTCCAGTAACAACTGGAAATAAGTCAGAGATGGTACCACCACACTTCACAGCACTCTCAGTACCAGAGTAGAGTTCAGACATCAGATCGATCAGTTTTGATGGCACCCCACGAAGACCAAGAATCCTCCAGAGGACATCCCGATTCACTGAATCGAACGCTTTACAGAGATCAACATAGGCTGCAAGCAGCCCCTGCCGAAACTCTCGTCTGCATTCGGTGAGGACACGAAGTGCAAGGATACGGTCAATCGTTGACCTCTTTGGTGTAAAGCCTGACTGCTCTGGACGCTGGTGCTCAAGCAGATGGTGGCAAACCCTATCGAGAATTATCCGAGCAAAGACCTTGCCCGGCACTGAGAGCAGCGTCACCCCTCGGTAGTTGTTGCAGTCTTGGCGATCACCCTTCCCTTTCCAGAGAGGGACAACAAGGCCCCTCTTCCAGTCAGTTGGGATGATGCCTGTGTTCCAGGCAGAGCACAAAACTGCATGCAACGACACGAGTGCAGCATTTCCACCAGCCTTGAGAAGTTCGGCATGGATGCCACAGATCCCTGGAGCTTTGCCACGTTTCAACTGGTTCACCGCAGCCCGTGTTTCCACAAGCGTAGGTGGACCACAGTTGATTCGAGGGTCAGCAACAGGGATTGTAACACCCTTGACGTCCAACTCGACAGTTGGGGGATCAGCCTGGTACAACCGCTCAAAGTAACCGGCCCAGCGGGCCTTCACTTCAGACTCCTCTGTCAAGAGCCTACCACTCTCTGCTCGAACTGTAGTGCTCCGAGGGATGGGCTTGGATGAACGTAATGCGCGAATTCCCCTGTAAGCGGGACGAGAATCACCTGTCCACAGGTGATGCTCTACCCCCTCACAGATTCCTCGCACATAGGCCTCCTTGTCCTGGAAAGTTTTAAAAGTGGTTTAAAAAATTTATCTTGTTTTCTTTCAAATGCTTCTTCACCTGTTAGTTTCTGTCTGCGTTTCTTC
Source organism: Eptatretus burgeri (assembly GCF_056783735.1). Lineage (NCBI taxonomy): Eukaryota > Metazoa > Chordata > Myxini > Myxiniformes > Myxinidae > Eptatretus > Eptatretus burgeri. Next base: position 43,693,604 of record NC_140971.1, on the reverse strand, counting down.
TTTATGTCTTTCTGTCGTTTTACAACTTTTGAAATCAACTCTTGATGCTCCTTAAATCGTCTTACTCTTTCTTTCGCATCCATTTATTTGTTGGAAAATATCATTCACTGAATTATAAAGGTCCACAGGGAAATTTTTCTTTTCTTCATCATTAAAGTAGATGCATTAAAATAAATACTTTTCTTCAAATATTTCATCAAATTCTTTATTAACAACAATACGAGTTGTAATTTCTTCTTCACTAATACTTGTGTCTCTGCTTTTCATACGTTTGCGTTGAGTTTCTTCATCAACATCAAAACCAAATGATAAAATCTTAACCCCATTAGCACTCAGATGTTTAATAATTTTTCTCATTCCGTCTGGATTAGTTTCTAATATCCCAAGACCACCAGATTTTAGTTTCATTAACTCACTCTTACAATGTGAATATTTTGTTGTACCAAGAGAAACCTCCTCAAATATTTGGCCTTCATTCCTCAATCGCATATGTTCCTCCACTGAAATATCGTAATAATCTTCACCTTCTACTTCTCCAGGTCTTTTTGCTCTAGTTGTTGTTGATACAATACGAATTACATGGTGCTTTGAAAGCAAATTTACAATATTCTCATTTGTACTATAAAAGAAACTTGATTTATGAAAGTTTTTTCCAGAAGCAGATTTACCCACAAGATTTGTAATAATAGTTGTCATTTATAGATGTAATTGTTTATAAAATAAAAAAATATATCCCTTAATAGCTCATCTTGTTTCACAACAACATATTTATATTTTTCAGTCATGTGCTTCATATAATCCCCAAATTCCTTTTTACTACATAACGTAGAACAAGTGTCTCTCCAAAATAGTTTATATCTATTGAATTTAACTTCAATAAAATAAAAGTATTAGCATTGTTTCTTATTGAGCGACGAGGGAGTTGAAAGTATTGTTGTGGATTTGGAAAGCTATCACACTTAACATTCAGGTCCTTTAGCTCAGTTATATCGGTAAGTACATGTTGCCAGTTAGAGTCCCGGCCCTGGTCTAATGGGTAATTAAATGTTCCTGCGCTGTGAAGTTGTTTTAATAGTTAGATTTTATTTTAGTAATTTTTACACCACAAACTACATCATCGACTCCACCGCCGACCGCACCGCATCACCCTCGCCTTCGCTTCACTCCAAGTGATGTCACCACGCCACCGTGGCCGATTGGCGGGGAGCCAGCGTCTTCCGCGCTCCGCCTCTGACCCAGCACTGTCTCCATTAACCACGCGGTCTGAGGAGAGGCCGTAGGTGGAGCCACGAACGCCTCCCCGCTGGAGACCCCGCCCAAGGGAGGGAGTGCCCCACCCACCACGCGCCTGTCCAATCGGGCGCGGACGAGGAGTCACATGGGGCCTTCGGTCCAATGCGAGGGCGAGTGGGGAAGAGCGGAGGTTCGTTGAGCGGGAGGGGGGAGATAAGGTGTGTTCTGAGGAGGGGAACGTTGTTCCTGAGTCGGTTGGATTTTTCCGACAGATGAGGATTTTTAAAAGAGCGTACACGAAAGCGCAGTTCTGAGGAGATTCATCGTCGTTCGCTCCTTGCTTGTTTCTCCCATTTTTCTTCTCTGCCCAACTCATCACCTTGGCTTCTGGGGCGACCTCGTCCCAGCCCCAGAGCTTCGCGTCGTCGCCTTCCGCCTGGCTGGGACGGCGACACCAGTCTCACGACCAGGGGACGTCTAGCTGCGCGCTCGTGGCGAGGTCAGTTACCCTGACCCTCAGTCCGACTTTCCTTCGGGCTGGAGGTCCCATTAAAGACCCAGGGGGTCCATTTCTGTCTGGGTGTGCGTGTGTCTGTTTGTGGCGCCAGTCTTGTAAGTAGTAAAACTGTATAAGTGACTGTGCTGTATATTATTTGCCTTGCTTTTTATTCGGTATAAATCTTCCCTTATGTGCTTCCCTCATTATTAGTAATAAAAACCCCAATTGTTAAATGTACTCAGCTCGTCGTGTCATTTCCTTCATTGGCTGAGCATGTCGTGCATGTGAGGGATTAGTGGACCATTGCCAGGGTCCCAAAATAATCGGGCCGGCGGAATTCGGCTATATCACCGCTCGGCTATGCACATGGAACGGGCCGCTTAAGCGGCTCACTTCCGTGCAAATTCCGCCGAGGGTGAAGTATCCCGGTAGCTGGATCACGTGGGTACTTAGGTAAGTTGAAGTTGGCAATTAATCCTACCTCACGTGATCTCCCCATTGGCGTATTTCAGTCCTAAAACTACCAGGACCCATCGACCCGGGCTTACCCGGGCCGGCGATCTGTAAATTCCGAGCGATCGAGCCGAGACGGCCCCACTGCTTCATCGAGAGTCGTGCTCGTGGCAACGCGCCGGCGGGAAACCTCAACAGTATGATTGACTTAGATAAATACAATTACAAGAAGAATGTCTCCCTCTTGTGTAGTAGCTATCCATTACCATTTCGTTTATCTCATTAACACAATCATCAAAGATAACGAGGTTCTTTTTTGATTTATCCAAATCTTGGGGAGAAGGTATATCATCCGTATTATCACTAAGAATACAAGTTATCGGTTTTGATTTATTTTTATATCTCTGTGTATCACAAAAATAGTTGTATTATATCTTCAATGTTGTAATCATTTCGTTTGTTTTGAAGTTTAAATAAACCAATTATCTCTTCTTTTTGAAGACCAGCATTAAAACCTTGTGAGAGTAGTTGATACTCAGATTGAAAACTCGACTTTGTGAAAATTATTAAATTATCATAATCCAAAAAGTTGGGAGTAAGGCCTCGGTCACATTTGCTACGGCGGCCGTGGGGTCTCCAAAATCTGTGGCCACTTGCAATCATACGGTGGCCACAGTATTTCCACGGTCACACAATGTAGCAGTTACATATATTTTTATTTTTCGGGGAGCCGCACAGCGTATTTAGAAATCGTGGAGACCGAAAACGTGGGGGTGCCATACGGTCTTTGATTTGATGTCGCACGGTGACCTTAGGGCGTGCCTGCGTGGCCATAGAATATTCAAGGCAGACGCAAGGTGCCCGCAAGGCGACCGCAGGGGGGCCCTAAGGCGAACGTGCGGCCAGACGGACGGTAACGAGTGGGTATATATACCAGTTCTTTTTTTCTGAAATAAAAATATACCAGTATATATAACTGAATATACTATAACTATAATATACAGTGGTGCCCCCAGAATCCGAACACCCCATTGTTTGAACAAATTGGAATCCGAACAATTTTTTCGAGAAAATTTTGCCCTAAAAACCTAATACATTTAAAAAAACCGAACACAACGTAGCGTTCATGTTTGTTCACGTGTCTCCCCCACCTGTTCGAGCCGCATCTTTGTGCTTTGTTCATTCAGTTCGTCGGTGGAAGTCCTCGTGAAAGCATCTCTCGTGTGTCGATCGAAACTTTAGGCCTCAGTCACATTTGCTCTACGGTGAGGATACGGCGGCCGTACACCCTCGGAATTGACAGAAACGTGTGGCGGCCTCAGAGAAACTGAGGTGGCCTCAGGGTGGCCCTACACCGTTTGGCTATATTTTACAGGCCGTAAGGTCGCCGTGGAATTATAACGCGGAGTTATAACTTTTTCATTTCGACATTCATCGTAGTAATTCGACAAGCCGAAACAAAAGAACTGGTTAAAAAAAAAAAATTAACCCATTCGTTACCGTCCGTCTAGCCGCACGTTCGGCTTAGGGCCCCCCTGCGGCCCCCTTGCGGTCACCTTGCGGGCACCTTGCGTCTGCCTTGAAAATTCTATGGCCGCCGCAGGAATGCCCTAAGGTCACCGTGCGACATCAAATCAAAGACCGTACGGCACCCCCACGTTTTCGGTCTCCACAATTTATAAATTCCCCGTGCGTCTACCCGAAAAATAGAAACATATGTGACTGCTACATTGTGTGACCGTGGAAATATTGCGGCCGCAATATAATTGCTAGTGCCCGTACATTTTGTAGACCCTCCGGCCGCCGAGCCAAATGTGACTTAGGCCTTACCTTATGTTTTCACCTTCATTTGTGATGTTTGTTTTTTAAATCATCTTGTGTTTTAATTAATAACAAAAAAAGCAATCCGATCACGTGGTGTGACGGACTGTCAGGCAAGGATTGCATTTCACAGCAAAACCAGTTGTAATTTGGAATATCCATGATTACATCAGCCCGATGCGTTTGATGAAAGTGATTGTGGTTCTGCGGGCATCATGTTGATGAGCTGCCCTGGGGGCAGTGCTCTCGCAGAGTGCGCGAGCGATCGGAACCCAGGACGGAGCTTGAGCCTGTGTGGACCTTTGGATTGGTGATTGTACCAGTTTACATACAATACACCGCCACCGAAGGTCATTTACTCATCTTATTTTACCATGAACATGGGGAATTTCAGTTTAAAGTGTCTTGAAAGTGGGTTTTCTTTGGGTCCACGAACGCATTAATTCACTCCATTATTTCTTATTGGGAAAATATTTTTTGAATCAAAACTTTTTGCAATCTGAACAACCGGATGGAAATTGATGGTTTTTCAGATTAAATTTGATGATTTTAGAAGTTTGACCTTGAGTTGACTATTGACATTTTGACCTCTAAAATAGTTATTTCCAATTTCAGTGATGGACTATACAAATCCTGTTCAAATTTCGAGTTTTGGATGAAAATTGACAATTTTTCAGTTGAAAATTGATGATTTTTGACGTTTGACGATGGGTTGACTTTGACCTTTTGATTAAAAAAAAGTTGGTTTCCCAACTCAGTAATGTACAATGCAAGTGCTGTTTAATTTCTGTCAATTGGATGAAAAATGATGATTTTAGAAATTTGACCTCAAGATGACCTTTGACCTCCAAATCAATAGGTTTCTCAGTTGAGACTACTTCTACATCTTGGTGAAGTTTCATGAAGATCGATTTAAAATTGTGACAGGTAGGTTATTGGCAAACAGACAAACAGACAGACAGACAACCAGACAGACAGAATACCAAAATCGGCTGACCAACATACTTGAAAAATTTTCGATTTTGCAAGTAACAAATTGGGGTGAAAACATAACCTCCATCCACCTTTGGTGGCAGAGGTAATAACTGCAATGAATAAAGTTATTATTACTATTGTTAAATGAGAAGTCAGCACTAGGACGTGATTAAAACTCATTTTATCGATGATTGCTGGGAGTGCTGTCAGATTGGAAGATCCATGATGTGGAATTTTTTTGTTGTTTAATTACCCTCCTGAGAAATGGTTTGTGGTGAGAAGATAAGCAACTAATGTTATTAGAAAGAGACTCATGAATATGATCGTGAATGAATGTATTTTTATCAATGGAATGATGTTTGCATGAGAGGGGATCCATCGAGGTGTGCCATAGATGGTGCAATATCTTTGGTGTTTCTGTCGAGGAAAAACATGGCGATGTGAAGGTACAGGGAGTGCAGCATTAGAAATAAAATAGATAAATGTGAAACGTATTCAGCGGGGTTTGAGTAACGTTTTATGAATTAGTATTTCTCGTAAGGTATGAACCTTTTACTCCTGCTTATACGCTATGTCTTCTTCATATATCGGTTGCATTGTTTCTCGCCTTGATCAATATATACCCCAAGCCAAAGAGGAAGAAGTCTTTACAATAACGGCAGGTAAGGAGGAATTACCTATTGTCAAGTTAACAATCATATTTTAAATTGCGGCTCAAACTCGATTACACACTCAGTCAGTCATTTAAAGTAACTCAGCTTGACCATTGCCATGCGTGTGCCAATATGACAATGAGAACAAGACACTTTCTATCGCCTCGAGAAAATGCAACGCCAACCCATACAGAGCGGAGGTTGGAGATAGGTCAGGAACAACCTACCTGTGGTTTGAATGAAACATATGATATGAAATATATCAGCATTGGAAGCATAATTACACAAGAGCTCACCTCTAGGCAATCATCTTGCCAGTGTGATGCAAGAAGCTCGAGTTTTGGATGCTGGAAGGCGTTTGAAGCAAGTTTCTCAGCTAGGCCGGCTGAGTGTAGTGATGCAATCTTGAGCAGGGCTGAAGCGACATAACAAAAGAGAGTCAGGGTTCAGTTTGATCAATCATGTAATTGCAATAACAAGAAATAACAAGAAAAAGAGAAATCAGAGATTGCAGGCCATCGCCAGGACTTGTTTTGTGGAGTGCATGTGGACTGCTGTGTTACATAATTAATGAGACATAACTAGAACTGCCACTTTATTAACTGCTGGTAGTGATGACCAGGTACCAAGATGTCCCACTTTGATGCAACCCCACTTTGATTGGACACCTGACCCTGACCTATGACGATTTTCATTATTATTCAATTGAATTCAGAATGACATTGAAATAAATTCAATTCAGATCAAATGGAAGACCAAATAGGTACAGTCCTGCAATGGAGTAATCAAATGGAACCCAAACAAACAAAAAGCAAAGATAAAGTCATCAGGAGGAACCTGGATGGGATTCAGGTTTCAGCTGCTACTTGTCTACCTTCAATCCCATCCAGGCACAGCCAAGTGAGCCATATTAAAAAAAAAACCAAAAATTAAATAATTCTGGCTGCCAGACCTTGTGTCCAATCAAGTTGAAATTTAAAACCTGCATTCAAATCACTACTAGATCGCAATTGTGAAGCTTCACATTGATTGATTAAGTGGTTCTGGAGAAAACATTATTTAATATTTATCTTAAATCCAAGATGCCTGCCAAACCCCGTGACATCAATTATTCCTGAACGACCTTGTACACACATGCCTTGGGGAACATTTACATGAAGATTCCCCTTGATCTGTCCAGCTGTTCTGGAGAAGATGATTTTTATATGTTTTAGGGTAAATTCAATATGGCTACCAAATCATGTGACCTATGATGTCATATGTGTGATCATTTTGTTCCTCATGGATAGGCGGTCATATTTGTAAAGTTTCACCTCGATCCGCTCAGCCATTTCAGAGAAGAAGGTTTTTGAAGGTATTTTTTAAAAACAACATGGCTGCCGAATCACATGACCGATGACATCCTCAAAAAAAATTTGTGGATCATTTTATCCCTAGATGACCCTCAAGCATTTTCATACTGATTGGATGTGGTGTTCTACATATGCAATTATGACGTCATAACGAAGGCACCTATGACATAAAGAATCACTCTCATGATTCACATGAGGAGTACTTGCTATGTGCCATGTTTCAATTTTTTTCTTGGTGCAGTTTCAGAGATACATAGGTCCAAAGTTTTTCCCATTTTTTCCAACATGGCTGCCACATGACGTGACATATGATGTCGTAATTATCATTAAAACATTCTACATGAATAGGTGTACGAATAGTGGAAATTTTGTCTCAATCTAACAAGCGCTTGCGGAGAAAAACACGAAAGTTCTGTGTGAACAAACAAACAAAGACAGACAGACAAACAAATTTTTAAAAAATCACTCATAGAGGGACAACATGGCAAAACAGCACAAAGTAGAATGGCCAGGTGGAACAGTTCATGTTTTGTATCCCACTGATGGGCTGGATCCAAACCAAAATCAAATCCGCTTGTTATTCTCACTGATTCAATTCATCCACCTTTTTTTGTCATAACTCGTCCACAACTTTTTGAGATATAGTGATATATTTAGGTTTTGGCCCAATCTATCAATTTTAGAAATTAGGCCTGTGTTGACCTTTTGACCTTAAAATTAATTGCCAGTTGAATTCAGCGACCTGACATAAAAATGCTCTTCAAATTTCAAGTCAATCGGATGAAAATTTAGGATTTTAGAAATTTGGCCTATGTTGACCTTTTTGTCTAAGTTGATCTCAAAATTAACAGGTGGTGAGTTCAGTGACCTCATATGCAAATGCTCTTCAAATTTCAAGTCAATCAGATGAAAATTGAGGATTTCAGAAAATTTGACCCAAATTGGCCTAATGACCTATGTCGACCTTTTGGCCTAAGTCTACCTCAAAATGAATAGGTGGTTGAGTTCAGTGACATCATCTGCAAATAGTCTTCAAATTTCAAGTCAATCGGATGAAAATTGAAGATTTTAGAAAAATTTGGCCTAATTTGGCCAATATTGATCTCAAAATTAATAGGTATTTGAATTCGGCGACTGGACTTGAAAATGCTCTTCAAATTTCAAGTCAATGGGATGAAAATTGAGGATTTTAAAAAATTTGGCCCAAATTGGCCTATTGGCCTATGCCGACCTTTTGGCCTACGTCTACCTCAAAATTAATAGGTGGTTGAATTCAGTGACATAATATGCAAATGTTCTTCAAATTTCATGTCAATCAGATGAAAATTGAGGATTTTAGAAATTAGGCCTATGTTGACCTTTTGGTCTAAGTTAACCTCAAAATTAATAGGTGGTTGAGTTCAGTGACCTCATCTGTAAATGGTGTTCAAATTTCAAGTCAATCACATGAAAGTTGAGGATTTTAGAAAATTTAGCCCAAATTGGCCTTTTGACTTGCATTGGTCTCCAAATTATTAAGTGTTTGAATTCAACAATCTCAGCTGCAAATGGTCTTCAAATTTCAAGTAAATTGGATGAAAATTGACAATTTTAGAAACAATTTTAAAATTTGGCCTATTTTGAGTTGACCTTATGGCCTATGTTGACCTTTTGACCTGTGATAACCTCAAAATAATAGGTGGCTGTATTAAATGACCTGATATGCAAATGCTGTTCAAATTGCAAGTCAGTTGGATGAAATTTGAGGATTTTCGAAAATGTGGCTCAAATTGGCCTATTGGCCTTTGTCGACCTTTTCGATCGACCAAATTTTACGAAACTTCAAAGCGGGACCGTCGCAGGGTCGGTGACATTCATTTCTAAAAATTGCAAAAACAGTCGTTTGAGCGGTTTGGGCTGGAGGCGAGCGGACAGACAAACAAACACACAAATACACAAACACAAACACACAAACAAACGGATGCGATCAACATACAGTACTTCTCAAAAAAAAAAAAACTTTTTTTTACAACAAACCGGAACAAACGGACCCAAAGGCAATACCCTCTCCTTCAGCAAGGGTAAAAATCAAAAATCCACCAGCATGCGACATTTGATGTGGGGCCTTCGGAGCCCAGCGATGCCACCTTGCAACACATGGAGATGGTATTGGGAGGGAGCGATGTGCAATAGTTGATTGATTAATTGATCAATTGCATGATTAAAATAAATAAATAATAATTGTAAAATAATAATTTCTTAATCAAGTGCAGGCTAATAGCATACCAAAACCACGATTGTGTCATCTGAATCTGTAACTTTTGGAAAATTAAGTAATTAATCGAAAAATGAATAATTATTTGATTAATTGATGAATGAATAAATCAACGAGAAGGGAACTTGGTGGAGCACATACCTCCGCCACAGAACACCTGATCCACGAGAACATATCGGGTCCAATACATTTTTGAAATATCATGCTATACAGTACAATATCGTTTTTGGCCCTATCTCTCAATGGTGAAGAATCACTATAAAAAAATATATATTCTCGTATCCACATTCGGATTCGGATCTTCACCAAAATCGAAATAATTCGTCATGGTCACACACCCAACCTGTCCACCAAGTTTCATCCGAATCCGTTCGCAACTTTTTGAGATATCGTGCTATATATTAGTTTCGCCCGATCTCTCATTGGTGAAGAATCACATGAAAAATTCTGGTAGTCGGATCTGGATCCAGATCTTCACCAAAATCTAACCAATTTGTCCTTATCACACACCCAACTTCTCAAAATTACATCCGTCCACAACTTTTTGAGATATCCATCCATTGGGAACATAATCTGTGCAGAACGTTGGTGCTGCTCAAAGCAGTATCCTTGGCTATTGGGCACAATTTTGAGATAACCTGCACACAAACAAACAAACAAACAAAAACAAATAAACAGAGAGAGGGGGATGAAAACATAACCTTCGTCACCTTCGGTGGTGGAGGTAAAAATACTCTTTATAGCCAAATCACTTGGTCACTGTTGTAACAAAATATCAGCTTCCTCGCTCAAAAGATGCCTGAGATATTGCCCAGATGAGAATGAAAATAAATAAGGAATTACTAAATTGATAATAAGCAAGTAATTAATCAATTTATACATAAAATTTTGAAAATACTGGTTTTGCCAAAGCACATCTTCACTTTTGTCCCCACATTTCAGCTTCCAAGCTCAAAGGATGGCTGAGATATCACCCAGACAAACAAGAAAGCAAGAAAGAAAACAAACGAACACCGAGTACTCCCTTCCTTCAGCGCCCAGCTATGACATCATGCATTGCCTGGATATGGAATTGAGAAGGTGTGGTGTACAAAAAGAAAGGAGGAAAAAAAAAGGGGGGGGGAGTGCAATGTACATTATTCATTAAGAATCTTAACAAAGTATGGTATGGCACTGTTTTAGTACCTTTGGGTTTGACAGGTAATTTGTGAAAGTTTAGATTAATTTCTGAGAGTATTGTGTCATATTCGGCCTGTGGTCTGGAAGCCAATGACTGAACTCATCAGACGTTAGCAATTGGCCTGTGAATCTCAGACAAATTTCAAACCTCCATTGTTTCAAGGTTGGAATATCACAAAATGAAAGAGCCTGGTCAAAAATCACTGTACAATTGTCCGAGAATGATTTGGAGAGCTCTTTTCTGAATCAGTTCCAATTTGCAACTTTGGTAGATTGTGAGATGAGCATTCGAAACTGCAATAGCAAACTCTAAAAGTGATCTAACATAGCCTTTATAAAGGGTAAGCAAATCTTCCAAGGCTAAGTTAAACTTTTTGAACATCTCCACTGCCCATCTTCGCTATCCGTTTCCCTCTCAGTATATTTGGACCAGCACAGACTCGTTGGGCTGTGTGAAGTGAGCAAAGGCATTGACCCTACACACCGTACTTTTCTTTTCTTCTCAGTTCTTCGTGTCTTCTTCTTCTCCCCGGATTGAATGATGGCCATGTGTCTTTTGTGAAAATAAGATTGTATAAGAATATGTGTGAGGATTAAATATGCTCTTCTGTGCCTTTTGCCTGTAAATGCTCACTTTTAAATGATTGCTTGTTATGTGTGTGTAAATAAGTAATTGTTGGTTGTTGTTTCAAATCAGTCTCAGTTGTTCTTTCCTTCATTGGTCTGACACAGTGAACATGCATAGTTGGACAGGAAGTTGTACCCCACCTGATTTGCTCTTGTTAGTGTACACTCACTGTATCGCTCGGCAGTAAACTGGATGTGCACTGAGGGCACGAAACGCAGTTAATTTAGTCACATCCTCAGGTAAATAGAGTCTGATGGATAACCCTGCTTGAGTTGACAAGGATAATTGAAATTTGTGGCTGCTTAGCAACCTGCCGGACAGTGGAGTTATCCGCAGCTGGTGGCCTCAGGACCGGGTGTTCGGAAGGAAACCGAGGGCTTTCTCTCATGGCGAACCTTGAACACAGGCCTGTAACAATGTGCCGAGATACATACATCATATATGTATATATGTATATATGTATATATATATATATATATATATATATATATATATATATATATATATATATATATATATATATATATATATATATATATAGACACACACACACACATACATATATTGGGTAGTTTAGTGTTTCCCAAACTATGGGTCGCGACCCAAACGTGGGTCGTGAAGGGTCCAAAAATGGGTCGCGAGGACCCTGGCAAAAAAATTTATTTTTTTATAAATCAAGCAGGAAAGAGGCAATCGCGCAAACGCCACATCATAGGACAGTGCCGTTTGGTACCGTTCCACTCGATAATTCAGCCCGAGGTGCAGCGACACTTCCGTTTCTACCTACTCTTGCCGTTCAGTACCGATAAGTACTTTGTACCCGCCCAAAACGGTTAACTGCAAGCCAATCATTTCGCCAGCTCGCCTTTCCAATTACTCGCTCTCTCTGCAACCGAAGTAATTCCGTGAGGTGACGAACTCAGTCCAGTCACTTCACATTGGCTGACCGACAAGTATAGACGCTGTTTTCTGTGATCTGCCTTGCTGGCTGGACAGCGCAGCGCAGTTTTCTGCTCAACATTGCGTTGCGTGTTTTGTGTCAGTTAGCCTTGACACTGACTCCACTGACTGATCTAGTCGCCTATTTCCTTTTGCAGGATGGCAAAGCGTTCCTACAAGCAAGCATTTTTGGATGTGGGCTTCACTTCTATCAGTGATCGTGGTTCTGTGAAGCCACAATGTGTGTTGTGCTTCGAAGTGCTGTCCAATGAATCGCTGAAGGAAAACAAACTGAAGAGGCATCTGGCGACGAAGCACGCGGAGCACGTCAACAAGGATTGTGAGTTTTTCGAGCGCCGAGAAGCGGCTCTGAAGCGGAGCCCGTTTGAGCCGGCGACGTATCCAGCGCTTTTGGCCGCCAATAAAGCGACGCTGGCATCCTACCTAGTCGCGCAGCACATCGCAAAGAAGATGAAGCCGCACACGATCGGCGAACAGCTCGTCAAGCCCACAGCCATGGACATGGCCAGACTCGTCTGCGGCGACAACGCGGCCAAGAAAATGCAGTCCATCTCACCATCCAACAACACTATTCGCAGCCGCATCGTCGACCTTTCGCTAGATATAAAGGACCAGGTGGTGGCCCGCATGAAGAAGGCGGGAAAATGGAGCTACCAACTCGATGAGTCGACAGATGTCGGAAACGACGCCCAGCTCATGATTTTCGGGAGGTATGAGGGTGAGACGGACCTCGAGGAAGAATTTCTATTCTGCACGCCAATGAAAACGACGACAACTGGCGCTGATATCTTCAACGTCGTGGACAACTTCCAACAAGAAGAAGCTGGGAAATCTGTGTCAGCCTGTGCACCGACGGCTCTCCCGCGATGCTTGGTGTTCGACAGGGATTCACTGCGCGAATCAAGCAAGTCAATCCGAACGTCGGAGCGCTCGATGCGATCAAGCCCATTCTGCTGAACCATATGGAGAACCTGATCACCGAGTTCGATCGCTACATCCCGGACAGAGATCTGGCGTCCCAGCACTGGATCAGGAATCCGTTCCAGGCTAAGGTTGACGACCTGTCTGAGGATGTCCATGGACTGCAGGAAGAGTTCATCGAGCTGCATCACGACGAGTTCCATCGACAACTCTATGCCAAAGCGTCACTTGGAGAGTTCTGGACTGCGGTCAAGAAAGAAAAGCCCATAATCGGCACCAAAGTCATGAATGTTCTGCTCCCGTTTGCGACCAGGTATCTGTGCGAGCAAGACTTTTCAGTGCTGACAGTCATCAAAACCAAGGCGTGCAATCGCCTCGACCCCGGCCACGGCATGCGCATTGCGCTCAACAATATCGAGCCCCGCATCGAAGACATCACGCAGACGAAGCTGCATTTACACCTCTCGCACTAATATAGTATGTATTAGTGCTGGTTGTCTGATTTTATTATGATATTATGTTTCGTGGAAAAAGACGCTGATTGAAGCTTGGGTCGCGAGATTTTCACCATACCCGGATTTGAGTCATGCTCAAAAAAGTTTGGGAAACACTGGGGTAGTTGATCCAGTCGAAAAAAAAAATTTATTTAAAAATTTTGAAATTTGTTCCACCCTTATTATCAGTTTTTCCGTCGATATGTTTGTCTGTCTGTCTGTCTGTCTGTCTGTCTGTCTGTCTGTCTGTCTGTCTGTCTGTCTGTCTGTTCGGTCCAGTGCTCCGTTAATACTGTTGCGGATTCGCGCCCGCCGGCGTGCGAACGGCCACGTAACTCGAATCGCGGCACGTCGCCCACCGGACGGACAATCCAGTCGTGACCCTCTCGGACTAACGCCGGGAACCAGTCACGGGTGGACCTTTCGGTCTCACCGCGATCGAGCCAATCGGCCCCCGCGTGGGATAGGGTTGCTCGCCAAATTCGACCTACCTAAGTACCCACATGGAGGGTAGACCGGGCGATCGCACCTCGCCGCAGGTCGACTTCGGACACGGGCCACTTAAGCGACCCGTTCCGTACTATCGGGATAACCGAGCGGTGTTATTCGTCGGCCTCGACGGTTCGATTAATTATCGGGCGTCTTAGCCCTCGACCAACCCTTTACGTGAAGCAAGATGAGGATTCAATGAAAGAAATGACGAAGCGAAGCGGGAAAACAGTTCAATAATAAGCACATTTATTTCGCGGCACACGGGAAGCACACATATACAATTCCACCAAAAGCACATGGAAAAGAAGAAGACAAAAAGCAAATGCAACAATGCAGATCTAATACCGACTACGCGAGCACACGGCAACACTTATACAATTTTACTTCACAGACGGCGCCGACAACACATATTCCCAAAGCAAAAGAAAAGAGAACCACCCTCCAGGATGAGGGGGTAGGCGGGCCTGGGGCCGAGACCGTGTCGGGCCTACCCGTCTGATGATGAGACGCGGAGCGGCGGTGGTGCCTCAACTCCGCGGGCCTCGCGGACAGTGTCTGGTAGGGGGTGGGAAGGGGGCCCCCTTTTGTCGCACTATCTCAGCGCGGGGGGAAACAGGAGGGGGTTGCTGATGCTCGGGGAAAGGAGGATTTCACAAAATCGCGGTTCCCGCGACGAGCGTCTCCACCACGACCTCGGTCGCGCCGCCGGCCTTTCTCTCCGCAGTTCCTCGAATCCGACGCGAGCACCCCCTCGTCCGCCTTCGCCGCCTCTCCACAACTCCGTCCTCTTCACTCCGACTCCGCGAACTCCCAACTGCACTGAACTCTTCCTCCACTTCCAACTCAACTCTTCCTCCTGCGAACTGAACTGCCTCGACTGACGAACGCGGCCCCTTATATCCCCCGTGGCCTCGCTCCTTCATCTTTGACCCTCTGCCTCCAACCTTTCACCTCTCTTGCTGGCTCCCCATTGGCCCGAGGAAAAGTGGGCGTGAATGCTTTTTGATCCATGAATTTGCATATAGCGACCGCCCTCCAACGCCCTGGAGGCGGGGCCAAATCGCCCCTCGCTCACCGATTGGACGGAACAAAAGTGGGCGTGAGTCGTTTTTGATCCGTTTTTCTGCGGAAAGTCCGCGATGCTTTTGAACACGCTGCTCGGGGCGCGCTCTACACGAGTCCAGCATCGGTGCCCACAAGTGGCGCGAGATGACGGTGATGCGATGGTGGCGAGTTGTGACGGTAAAGGTCGTGGCGGTTGTGGTGAAGCGGAGTTGTGGTTGGTGGTTGTTGTTGTGATGGCTGTTGAGACGTGGTTGGTGGTGGTAATAATGGCGGTTGGTCCAAAATAAAGATAGTAAAAGAAAAACAGCTATCCTGAAGAGTCGCAGCCCTCATGAATGACATTTATTCCCTCTAGACAACGGGTTTGGGCCTAACTACACATATACTTACCGAGATATCTCACCTAAGGGACCTGAATGGTGGTTTGCGAATTTGGTCAACCACAACACTACCCCCTCCCCTTTTTACAGACTCGTCCCCAGTCGTCAAATTTTCGTGTGCCATCATGTGTAGTTTTCCCCTCGTACATTTTACCTACGGATCCCTGAGTGCGACATTCATGGTATTCGTGTCCCCAAAATAAATAACCTAAGGGCTGAGTAACTACCTAAACAAACTCACTCACACGGACGACTTAAATAAAATTGCCGGCGCTAAGACAAACATGCCGGGGGCGCACTCATATTTACAGTACATCTTAACCTTAACTTACAAATTTTACACTAAACCATGGCCCAGGATCATTGAACTCTGCAAAAAGAAAGCAGTTAGCAGGGAGCCAGGCTGCTCGCATGCAGTCTCTGACTCAAACAATGCAGGTGACAGGGAACGTGGCTGGCTGCTCACACGCAGTCCAAGGCCTTCCCTTTCGAACTGAACGCAGTGAACCACAACGGTGCATGGGCTGCACAAACGTAGTCTCCGTGCCAGCTCAAGTGGCACACGCAATGAACACACGAATGGATGGATGAATGGTTTGAACTGAACGCAGTGAACCACAACGGTGCATGGGCTGCACAAACGTAGTCTCCGTGCCAGCTCAAGTGGCACACGCAATGAACACTACAAATGGATGGATGAATACAAACACGGTGCACGGGCCGCCACTGCAGGCCCGTGTTGTAGCTGCCAACAGGGCAGTTCTTGCAGCTTGCAAACTATTGCCTTGATCCTGGCGCACATGGAAATGAACAGGGGGGGGGGGGACGCAAAAATTGAACGGGGCTGGTGAACAGGGGCAGTGGGCATGGCATGGCAAAGGCAGCAGGCAAACACAGCCCGCAGAAGAAGGCCGTTGCAGGCAAACACAGCCGGCAGATGAACTGGCCGGCACAGGCCTTGAAGTACCACAGCTGCAGATGATCCGGCCGGCACAGGCCTTGCAGCAACACAACAGCTGCCGATGAAGTGGGCCGGCACAGGCCTTGCAGTAACACAGCCAGCAGATGAAGCTGGCCAGCCTTTGCCGTTCAGTGGAGGTTGGTGGAGGGAGTGCGGTGGTGCTGGCCACTTGGAAGGCGGGCTCGGACCTACCTACCTGTCTCCCTCCCAACCTATCGCCTTTGCCTGTCACTGTACATACCCACTCCCTTAATTTGTCAAACCCCAATTTAGCCCCAACTTATTTTTTTGTTGTTTTTATTTTTACTTCCCCACTATAAATCGTCCCCTAACCCCCTTTACTGTCCTTGTTCGGCTAACCTATCCTGTCACCTAGCCTACTCCCAACCCCTACGTTCCCTTCCCGGAGGGGAATAAGGGAGAGCTAACGTCCTGTGTCGAGGCCCAACAAAGCCTCAGAATGGCCTCCCCAGAGTTCGGCGATCTATAACCAAAGTGGGTCCAGCGGCCCACAACGACAGCGAGGGGATGGATGGTGCGGAGGGGTACATCTCCTAATCTACCCTAACCATTTAACTGTTAAACTACCCCGGGGGTTTCAACAAGCGCCTCTCGCTTAAACTATTGGTTCTAACAACCCAGATTCCCGTCGCCTGTGTTGGTGTCCTCACAATTTCGGGCCTCGCCCCCCCAATTTTCTCTCCGTGCCCTCACACGGTCTCATGGCTGGGACACGTGGCTCCCTTTGGCAGGCACGACCCTCTGCCGAATCTCCCGCTATGGCACCCCTGGGCACGACACTGCCTCCGAGCCTACCAGCTCCCTAACACCGGGGAGTGCCCCCCATGGCACCTCCCCTGAAACGCACACGTGGCAGGCTGGCTTCCCGGGCCCCCGCACCAAGCAGGCGCACCCGTGCCCACTACGCTATCCCGGCCCCCCATGGGCCCTTGGCCTACCACGGCCGACTAGCCTGGTGCCCGGGGTACCCACTCAGCGATACTCACCTTTCGCAGCCACGCTCCCAGCCCGTCAACAGGGCTCCTGCACCCCTCCAAACGGGTTTCGAGCCTACTTCCCCACCAACAACAAAACGACTTCCATTTTTCAATTTAACTAACCCCCTAACTCAGTCTACACTGACCCCGGGGTCCCTTGGGCGGGAGTCACTCCTCCCCCCAATCACTCATCGCACCATGTAGTCCCCATTCGCTCCATTCACACAGACCCGCTGGCCTCACTCACTCAACATGTACTCACCTCACAACTCTCCAACTCTTCAACACACACACCGCTGAACTCTGCCATCCTTCTAACTACATCCCCTAACTAACTCGTGCTCCCTCGTCGTCCCTTAAACTACAGCACGTTCCTTTTAACCTACGTAGCTAAACTACGTCCCCACTACACATCCACAAGTCTGTCACTGTCTCCAAAATAATCCCATATTCCATTTTCCCAACCTAAATCTGACTAACAATCCCTCTAACTAATCCATTCCACGGACTCCATGAGGACTTACCCCTGCCCCATGAAGTCGGTCTAGCTAAGCTAACCCTTCCCCCTAACTAGTTTCCATCCTGTGCCCCGGTAAGGGGGTCTTCCACCCCTTGCCCAGGAATCCTGTGCACCCGAAAGTGAGGCTTGCTTTTTTTTTTTTCCTTTACCTGCGCAGCACCAGCGCGGCAACTCAGAGCTCGCGCACTTTGCACCTGCCCGTGACGTCATGCAGCTGTACGTGTTCCTCGTCCCTCCTTGGACGGCACCATCCGGCAGGGATACCCCTCCTGTCGGATTCCAACCCCACGTGCAGCCATGACGTCACCGTGCGCATAAAAAAAACACAAGCCCCACGTCTCGAGGGGTTCCCCACGCGAACACATGTGCTTTGACCGTTGGAGCTTAACACACACGATCGCGTGGAGAACCCGTCCGGTCCAAATCCGTAATCCTGCCTAAACTTTGTCCGTCCGCGGGATCGGCAAATCCACCGCGTGCGTTTATGGACCGGGACTTCACTCTCGCAAGCGAGCACGTGGTGGTCTCGTGCGTTGCACAGCACGGGCCTCGTGCTCACTGCTGGGTGAACCCGGCACGGTCCCCGAAACAACTACAGCCGCTACTCGGCTTTCTTTCCTTACATGTCGCCGTCGTCGCCATTCGACCCACGCACACCTGTGTGTTACGACGCTCACACTCCATTCCATTACATGTCGCCGTCGTCGCCATTCGACCCACGCACACCTGTGTGTTACGACGCTCACACTCCATTCCATTACATTCACACCGGGAGACGCGGCTGCGTGCTCCCGCATGCCAACCGACATCTCCCTCACATACCGCTCTCTCACACACACGGTCTCCCTTGCACTCGGCCGTTCACTCATGCGTGCCTCACTACTCACACAAACCATACTACTCACACACGCGGGGCACTCATCCGCGGTCCCTCATCCACACACCGTCCCTCACTCACACACGCGGGGGCACTCACCCGCGGTGCCTCATCCACACTGGCCGTTTCATCCACACACACGGCCTCACTCACACACGGTGCCTTATCCACACACGCGGGGGAACTCACCCGCGGTGCCTCATCCACACACGGCGTGCTGGGAAGCACGCACTCCGGCACCATCGCCACCACACTACTCACACACGGGGTCGCTTCCATACACGGGGACGCACTCACACCTTGCACCACACACACAGGGACAACCACACTGGGGATTCGTGTCCCCACAAGGGTCTCCGGGGCCTCTATACCCCCCAAGCTCTCCAAGCACCCGTTCGCAGCACTCCTCCCCTCAACCTCGCAAAGCACGACCGGACTCACCTGGTCGTGACTCGCCTCAAGGGGGCATACTCCCTCCCCTCGTTCCTGGAGGAGGCTATCCCGCTGCTCGCACCGGGCCTCCACCCAGTCCACCAGCTCACCTCCATTGTCCTCCACTACCTCCGTGTGTGTGTGCGTCACTCACCCCGTCTTCATCGTGTGGTCTTTCCTCTATTTTTTCTGTCTCCCGTGTCTCTGCCAACTCGGTCACCTCTTCACCCTTTCCCTCCCTTGTCTCAACTATTATTATTTCCTTTGTCACGGCCTTCATGCCCGCCTGCAGGCATCGGCCCATGTTCTGCGTCTCACCCCGCAGCTTTTTCATTTCTTCCTTCATGTTTGTTTCCATTCCGTTCATTTGCTGTGTATTCGCATCCATCTTTTCGTTCATGCCTTTCATTTCATTTGTATTTGTATCCATCTTTTCGTTCATTCCTTTCATTTCGTTTGTCATTGCCGCCAGCATGGCGCATAGCTGGGCCATGTCGGGTGCGCTTGAGTGAGCCGTTTCGGCAGGGGTTGGGGAAGGGTTTTGGTGGAGAGGGGGAGGGGAGGTGTCATACACCGCGGCCGCTGCCGCACCCATTTCGGGCTCTGGGTTCAGTTGGGCGAGTTCGTTTTCCTGTACTATTAACATTTCCTGCACGGGGATTTCATCCTGAGCCATGGATTCTACACATTCTACATCCATTTCTAATACCCCCGGCTCCCGCTCGCCTTGAGACGCCATCTTGCTTCTCGTAAAGGGTTAATTTAGCTCGCTCGTAATTTGGAGGGAATCGGGGGTCGCTTCTCTCACCCCTGGACCGATTCCCGTGAATTTAATTGGAGACAGGAGAGCCCGTTTTCCCGTTCTCCGATACCAGTGCCGCGAGGAGGGCGATGAGTTTGTATCCCACTCCTGCCGCGCGCCCGCCGGCGTGCGAACGGCCACGTAACTCGAATCGCGGCACGTCGCCCACCGGACGGACAATCCAGTCGTGACCCTCTCGGACTAACGCCGGGAACCAGTCACGGGTGGACCTTTCGGTCTCACCGCGATCGAGCCAATCGGCCCCCGCGTGGGATAGGGTTGCTCGCCAAATTCGACCTACCTAAGTACCCACACGGAGGGTAGACCGGGCGATCGCACCTCGCCGCAGGTCGACTTCGGACACGGGCCACTTAAGCAACCCGTTCCGTACTCTCGGGATAACCGAGCGGTGTTATTCGTCGGCCTCGACGGTTCGATTAATTATCGGGCGTCTTAGCCCTCGACCAACCCTTTACGTGAAGCAAGATGAGGATTCAATGAAAGAAATGACGAAGCGAAGCGGGAAAACAGTTCAATAATAAGCACATTTATTTCGCGGCACACGGGAAGCACACATATACAATTCCACCAAAAGCACATGGAAAAGAAGAAGACAAAAAGCAAATGCAACAATGCAGATCTAATACCGACTACGCGAGCACACGGCAACACTTATACAATTTTACTTCACAGACGGCGCCGACAACACATATTCCCAAAGCAAAAGAAAAGAGAACCACCCTCCAGGATGAGGGGGTAGGCGGGCCTGGGGCCGAGACCGTGTCGGGCCTACCCGTCTGATGATGAGACGCGGAGCGGCGGTGGTGCCTCAACTCCGCGGGCCTCGCGGACAGTGTCTGGTAGGGGGTGGGAAGGGGGCCCCCTTTTGTCGCACTATCTCAGCACGGGGGGAAACAGGAGGGGGTTGCTGATGCTCGGGGAAAGGAGGATTTCACAAAATCGCGGTTCCCGCGACGAGCTTCTCCACCACGACCTCGGTCGCGCCGCCGGCCTTTCTCTCCGCAGTTCCTCAAATCCGACGCGAGCACCCCCTCGTCCGCCTTCGCCGCCGCCGCCTCTCCACAGCTCCGTCCTCTTCACTCCGACTCCGCGAACTCCCAACTGCACTGAACTCTTCCTCCGCTTCCAACTCAACTCTTCCTCCTGCGAACTGAACTGCCTCGACTGACGAACGCGGCCCCTTATATCCCCCGTGGCCTCGCTCCTTCATCTTTGACCCTCTGCCTCCAACCTTTCACCTCTCTTGCTGGCTCCCCATTGGCCCGAGGAAAAGTGGGCGTGAATGCTTTTTGATCCATGAATTTGCATATAGCGACCGCCCTCCAACGCCCTGGAGGCGGGGCAAAATCGCCCCTCGCTCACCGATTGGATGGAACAAAAGTGGGCGTGAGTCGTTTTTGATCCGTTTTTCTGCGGAAAGTCCGCGATGCTTTTGAACACGCTGCTCGGTGCGCGCTCTACACGAGTCCAGCATCGGTGCCCACGAGTGGCGCGAGATGACGGTGATGCGATGGTGGCTAGTTGTGACGGTGAAGGTCGTGGCGGTTGTGGTGAAGCGGCGTTGTGGTTGGTGGTTGTTGTTGTGATGGCTGTTGAGACGTGGTTGGTGGTGGTAATAATGGCGGTTGGTCCAAAATAAAGATAGTAAAAGAAAAACGGCTATCCTGAAGAGTCGCAGCCCTCATGAATGACATTTATTCCCTCTAGACAACGGGTTTGGGCCTAACTACCCATATACTTACCGAGATATCTCACCTAAGGGACCTGAATGGTGGTTTGCGAATTTGGTCAACCACAACAATACAATGGCGATTTCGATGAAACTTGGTGGGTAGGTTCATACCATGACCGAGTTGTGTGCAAATGAAAACCGTTGCTATGGACCCCACCGTTGCCGAGCAACGGGACTTTGAAATTTTTGAAAAATCATAAAAAAAAAATTCGAAAATCAAAAATCGGACCACGGGCGACTGTGGGCAATATATTCAGACATATTGTAAAAAATTTCCAGCCAAATCCTATGAAAACTGTCAGAGAAGATAGACTTTGAATGAACCCTGGTCGAAAACAATAAAAAAACAAAGTTCGTTATATCTTAGAGACTACGAGTCAGATATACATGAAACTGGTATGGTAGGTTCATTGTATGTCCTAGTTATGTGTGAGAAAGAACCGTTGCTATGGACACCACCGTTGCTATGGACACCACCGTTGCCTAGCAACGGCCGAAAAACCTCTAAATGTGGGGGTATTTTAACGAAAAAACAATCTGCAGCATTAACCCTTGAAGCTGGAATCATGAATTTTCTTGTGCTTAATCCTCAGGTCATTCCCCATCGAACGGGCCCATCGCGTCAGGTTCTATTGGGTGGGTGACTACCCATGTCTGCCTACCGGCTTGTATATATACAAATATATATTTATACACACATCCTATATATTATTTCTGTTAACGTCTGCGCGTAATTTGACGTATCTCCTCCAAAACTGCCAGACGGATTGTCACTACTTTTGGCATGCGGGTGGTCTGTGGTCGAATGAACAGCATGGGCTATGTGCGATCGCACCAGACGGAGAGGTATGAGAATTTTTGGCGATTTTCTAATTTTTACATTCGTTTGCATGGCGATGTGTGACATCACCGCTGAGAGGCGTAATGACGTCATGACATCATCGGTCATTCGCTGACATCATTACGTCTGTCGTCGACAGACCGTCACCACTGAGAGGCGTAATGCCACTCCAAGAAAACAGCGTCTGCAATGTAAAACCCTCTTCTTCACATGCTGACTACCTCAGAAGGTGAATTTGACACAAAAAATGTAGCAATAAAATTTGTATATAAAGAAATTCTATAAATCACATTGTGAACACTGGATATATTGACGTCCTAACGAACCCTCACTTTCGAAACTTCACGCGGAGCGTGTGTTTGGCTAGTATACATATACATGCATATATACATATGCATATACACATATATATGTACATATATGTATATATGTACATATGACGTTTTTTGTACATATGTACAAAATATGTACAATACAATATGTACAATGTACAATGTACAAAACATATGATGTACATATGTACATAAGGCATATGACGAGCTGGATGAGAAGTTGGATACAAAAGAAGGGGAAAAGGATTTATACCGATTGGCAAGACAGAGGGACCGAGCTGGGAAGGATGTGCTGCAGGTTAGGGTGATAAAGGACGCAAATGGGAATGTGCTGACGAGCGAGGAGAGTGTGTTGAGAAGGTGGATGGAGTACTTTGAGGAGCGGATGAATGAAGAAAATGAGAGAGAGAGAAGATTGGAAGAGGTGGAGATAGTGAATCTGGAAGTGGTGTGGATCAGTAAGGATGAAGTGAGGACTGCTATGAAGAAGATGAAAAGTGGAAAGGCGGTTGGCCCAGATGGTATACCAGTGGAGGCATGGAAGTGCTTAGGAGAGATGGCAGTGGGGTTTTTAACCAGATTGTTTAATAAAGTCTTGGAAAGTGAGAGGATGCCGGAGGAGTGGAGATTAAGTGTACTGGTTCCGATTTTCAAGAATAAGGGTGATGTGCAGAGCTGTTGAAATTACAGAGGGATAAAGTTGTTAAGCCACACCATGAAGTTGTGGGAAAGAGTAGTGGAAGCTCGGTTGAGAGGAGAGGTGACGATCTGTGAGCAGCAATATGGGTTTATGCCAGGAAAGAGCAGCACTGATGCGATGTTTGCTTTGAGAATGTTGATGGAGAAGTATAGGGAAGGCCAGAAAGAGTTACATTGTGTGTTTGTGGATTTAGAGAAAGCTTACGATAGGGTGCCAAGAGAGGAGTTGTGGCATTGTATGAGGAAGTCGGGAGTGGTGGAGAAGTATGTGAGGATCGTGCAGGATATGTGTGAGGACAGTGTGACAGCGGTGAGGTGTGCGGTAGGAATGACGGACCGGTTTAAGGTTAAAGTGGGATTGCACCAAGGATCGACTCTGAGCCCTTTCCTGTTTGCAATGGTGATGGACAGGTTGACGGACGAGATCAGACTGGAGTCTCCGTGGACTATGATGTTCGCGGATGACATCATGATCTGTAGGGAGAATAGGGAGCAGGCTGAATCAAGCCTTGAGAGGTGGAGGTACGCACTGGAGAGAAGGGGAATGTTAGTCAGTAGGAGTAAGATGGAGTACATGTGTGTAAATGAGAGGGAGGGTGGTGATATGGTGCGGTTGCAAGGAGTTGAGGTGGGGAAGGTGGATTGGTTTAAATACTTGGGATCAACTGTCCAAAGTAACGGAGAGTGTGGGAGAGAAGTGAAAAAGAGAGTGCAGGCAGGATGGAGTGGGTGGAGAAGAGTTTCAGGAATGATTTGTGACAGAAGGGGAGCTGCAAGAGTGAAGGGGAAAGTATATAAGACGGTAGTGAGACCAGCTATGTTGTATGGTATCGGGTATATCCATATGTATGTATATATATATATATATATATATATATATATATATATATATATATATATATATATATATATATATATATATCTTCTTCTTTCGGCTGCTCCCGATAGGGGTCGCCACAGCGGATCATCCGTATGATCCGCATAGTGATTTGGCACATGTTTTACACCGGATGCCCTTCCTGACGCAACCCTGGTCGCCTCTTACGACACAGGGATATGGTACACCTATTTTAACCGGGGTATACACCGGCCCAGTACACTGGTACTCACTTCGCCGACCTCGGAAGGATGACAGGCTGAGTCAACCCCCTGGTGTCTTAATTCAGTGTCTCAACGGGGCTTGAACTCAGGACCTCTTGGATCCCAAGCCGCTGCCCTAACCACTCCGCCAACACCAGGCTTTAAATATATATATATATATATATATATATATATATATATATATATATATATATATATATATATATATATATATATATATATATAAACATATGAGTATAAATATATATATAAACATATGAGTATAAATATATATATATATATATATATATATATATATATATATATATATATATATATATATATATATATATATATACATATATGTATACAAGCCGGGAGGCGACGTGGCTGCTCGCTCAAGAAGGAAAGCTGGCCGATGCGACTAGCCGATATTAATGTACATGCTATCAATCAATTTAGCACAATAAATATGATTATCACAGCCCTCGTAGTTTGCGCCCAGAAACCCGCCTTGTGAAATTCCAGGCATGTTTCCAAAGAGACCCTAACAAATGGCAGCCCTGGAAATTCCATTTATCTATTCGCTAAAGATTTTATTTTTTTTATATGATGCTGTAAGACATTCTCCTTGGGCACAAAAAAACAGGTCCCTCGGAGGTCCAGTTTCGGAGGTATAGTTTTTTTGTACAGTCCACAATAAGTGTACGATGTACGATAAAGTATTTTAGCTGTTGCTAAGCAACGGAGGTGTGCATAGCAACCATTCATTTTTGTGTACATGCTCGCCACATTGCACACATTTCACCCAAGTTTCATCAAAATCAGACTTTCTCTTAGAGATATTCGCAATTAACCGTTTCTGAAATGTTCGACATGTACTCGCCCAAAACCTATCTCCTCCTACAAATTTTTTTTGTTAGGGCTGCAAATTGGCATGAACGGAGCTAGATAGATTGCGCTCAGAACTCTAAGCTTCGATTTTTCGATTTTTTTTTCCGATTTTTTGACCACTTTAAAGGGCCGGTGCTATGCCGTTGCCAGGGCCTGGGGTCCCATATTCAAAAGCACACGATTCCCAGAAATATTGGTCCAACCTACCAAATTTCATTGGAATCGGTTGAGTGGTTTAGCCCCTTGGCTTGACCAAAGTTTCGCGGAGAGACAGACAGATGGAAATGTCCAGAATAAGGGTGGTCTAAGAGCAGCCAATATATACACAAATATACATATATATATATATATATATATATATATATATATATATATATATATATATATATATATACTGTATATATACATATATATCTTCTTCTTCTTTCGGCTGCTCCCGTAAAGGGTCGCCACAGCGGATCATCCGCATGATCCGCATATTGATTTGGCACATGTTTTACGCCGGATGCCCTTCCTGACATAACCCTGGTCGCCTCTTACGAAACACAGGGATATGGTACACCTATTTTAACCAGGGTATACACCGGCCCAGTACATTGGTACTCACTTCACCGACCTCGGAAGGATGACAGGCTGAGTCAACCCCCTGGTGTATTAATTCAGTGGCCCAACGGGGCTTGAACTCAGGACCTTTTGGATCCTAAGCCGCTGCCCTAACCACTGCGCCAACATCAGGCTACATATATATATATATATATATATATATATATATATATATAGATATATATATATATATATATATATATATATAGATATATATATAGATACATATATATATATACATATAGATATATATATATATACATATATATATATACATATATATATATACATATATATATACATATAGAATGAATTTAATCTACTGTACTTACTGTAGGTCTGATGTGAGCCCGGGATCAACTCCCTATTGGGCCATGGCAGTCATAGCCGGAGGGAGTTGGTGAGGGAGAAACACCCTCCCCTCCCCCCTCGGCCGAGGGGCCTCGCCCCCTTGCCTATAACCTCCCGGGGCTCGTCCCAACATTTTTTGTTTCAGAGGTTTCCTCCTATCTTTCACTGTTCAGGAGATTAGGGCGTGCAGACAAACAAACAAACAAAAACTTCAAATTATATATACAAGATAAACATCTATACATTTATGTACACACACACACACACACACACACACACACACACACACACACACACACACACACACACACACACACACACACACACACACAACATGCTGCCACCATCATGCTTGACAATAGGGATGGTGTTGACTGGACGATGTGCAGTTTAAAGTTGCGCTCGACGTAACGCTTTGAATTTTGACTAAAAGGTTCAATTTTAGTCTCGTTTGATTACAATACTTTTCTCCACATACCCACAGTATTAGTAAGATGCTTTTTGACAAACTTCATACGAGCTTTTAGATGTGTCTTTTTCAGGAATGGCTTTTTACTTGCCACCTGTCCATAGAAGCCAGCTTTGTTAAGGGAATGGGATGTTGTTGATTGAACATTGACCCCGATCTTGAACATAGAGCCTTACAGATCTTTCAAAGTCATTGTTGGATTTACAGTGACATCCCGAACCAGTTTCCTGCTTGCCTGGCAACTGAGTTTGGATGGGCAAACTGATATGGGTAGATTCTGGGTGGTATGATATGTCTTCCACTTCTTAATGATGGAATTCACCGTACTCAAAGGGATAATGAATGCCTTTAAATCATCTTGTAACCCTCTTCTAAAGGGTGTTTCTCCACTTTATGTCTGACTTCTTTGCAAAGCTCCTTGATCTTCATATTTGCCTTGTTGGTTAACCAAGTGAGTTGCACCTTAAAACTCCTTAGATAAGTGAGGGAGCTTAATTTTTAAGTTAAACCACTGATTACATCCAGGTGAAACCTATGAAACTTATTTTGTCACCTTTCAAACAAATAATTTGCTCCTGAAGTGATTTTGGGTTAATTAGGCAAAGGGTTTCAATACTCATGTAACTGAGAATCATCTGATTTTCTCTGTTAATCAAACTTATTCACATTTTATCCTCATTTTTCATCACTTTGGAGTAGTTTGTGAAGACTATTTATCAAGTATGACTTGACCGCATCATGAAATAATTCAGGTGGCATCAAATTGTGAAAACTTTGGTGGGGGTGAATACTTTTGCAGGTCACTGTACATCACCTTGGTGGTATGTAGAGTGTACACCTGCCCCACTGTTCTCATCCCCACCACTCCCCCATGACAAGCTGTTCGAATGAATCAATGTGTTGTTGATATAGCGCAGGCTTGATGGGCAAAATGGCCGCCTCCTGCATCAAGAGATCATATCCCGTTGTGTAATGTTAAAAGGTGGGAAATGATGAAATGTTTGCACAGTGTTTTGAGAATGATACAATAAATGCTGCATTGGACAAACTGAGCGCAGATGTTAATTGAAGGGGTTTATTCTCTTTTTAATGGTGGAGCACTTGAGGGCAGTATGTACTCTTCCATATATTGTTGGCTATGTCCTTGAGCCCCCTAGCAGGCAAAGATCCAGACAAAAACTGTGTTGTTCTTCATCCAGTGACAGCAGATATTGAAGCATCATGGAACACAATGCCCTCCAGACATGAGGTGAAGCAGTTGTACTTATCTGCCCTTGTGTCGGGAATGTGTTCTAACCTCGACGATCGGACAGAACCATTTTCAAAGGACGGGCAAATTGGTCATAGTAATGAGGATATTGAAGAAATCCAGCAGTTTTCAGCTCCTCTATTATCTGATGGAACAACAAAGGTCAACGAAAGATGAACCTGAGGAGTTGTCCAACATTTATCCGATTCGTTGACTGAAATATGTTCTTCCATGTGGGACAATGTTATTTGGATAGACTAACAGGCAAATGGCATTTGGATGGAGTAGATGCCCCAATTGCTGTGTATAAATTTCTGGAACATTCTTCTGCAATTCGCAAGATAATTTAACCAATTACTTTTGTTTGTTTTGTCGGCATCCTCTCTTGTTGAAGCAAAATGTCACAAGGCGTCATGAAGTAATTTAAGCCACATTGAGAAATGTGCGTCATTTAATTTCATGTACAGCAAGTAGCTGTTGGTTTACATCATTACTGGAGGCATGGCTGTTTTGCTGATGCAGTGCCCCTACAGGTGAGAGCAGGAACTTGTAATTTGTTCAGAATGCCGATGATAACTTACTGACTCTTCACGAAGGACACCGTGGGATTTTTCACGTCCACCAATTAATGCCAGCAGATGGGATGCCAAGTTTCATGTCGATACGAGGGACGGCACATACATATCGATGAATCATCCTGCCAGTGAAACACCAGGATGGGTTTATAGCTGGGTCAGGATTCAAAACTAGGCAAGACTGCTGAGAGGCAAGTGTGCGTACCACCAGACAAATAAATATGCTGAGTACAATAATAGTGACAAACCTCATTTTGGACATTGAACAACATCACCTTACAAATTTTGGAACTATATGTAACAGGGGTGGTTCCATGTGGGGTTAAAATATTCGGACAATCCCCTTCCACCCATACCTACCCTCTGCAACCCCCTTTATTGAACCAGAATTTTCTTTTACAAAACGATGGTTCAGCGAACTCATTACAGTGGCATCGAATCAACAGATGTTTACATTACCATGAGCTCCACTCTCCTTCCACCATCCTGGATCCTCCTCGGTTTTCTAGCACTTCCTGAAGATTCATGGAATGCATCTCATGTCGGTGGACATTACAAATCCTGTTTCATTCTTTAAGTGTCACAAATTTTACGAACGAGATTACTGATAATAGATTGACTCGACAAACCTTCATCCACAAAGAGGACATACAATTATGTTTTCAATGTAGTCGGGGTGGCAAATGCAGAGCCAAAAAATTTGAACGATATTTTTGATCAAAACTCTTTTTTAAAAATCTTTACAATTTTTGAACCCTCGAAAATCTGAAACAGGTAGGAAACCAAGGAATCACAGCAATTACAAAGCCATACACACACCATCATAGTGCAATTCTCGACTCTTGTAATTGGCAGCCAGCCTGCTGGCGTGTTCTACAATTAGTGAGCGACATAGCTTTGACACGACCATCCGGCACAAAATCTCCCCTCCTGAAAATAAAATACCGTCTGGGAAGCGGATGGTGGAAGCGGGATTGGTGGTGTGGAAAGCCACCTGCGTTGCTGCTAACAACACCACATGGGAAACAATTTGGCAGACCCAGGGGCGGTGGGGGCTACGAGGCTCAAGTGTAGGCCTTGGGGGGTTTGAAACTCGACATGCCACTCTCCCATCAAGTGAAATAGCCACTGGTGGGAAGCCTTTTTGTGACTTTCACGGGGAAGAAAACTTGTGGTTGTGTGGAAAAGACCTAAAAGGGTCAGGGTTTTTCGAAGCTCATAATGTGCTTACTTGTACATGTCTGTAAAAACGATTTTAAAAATCTGCTTTCATAAGGCTGTTTAATTGCCTCCGTGTTTTTTTATTTATTTACTACTGAGCTTCAGGGTGTCTGTCCAGACCATACCATTTTTACCAATTGAGCTTTTGTCATCAAATCTTCAACAAACCTTTTATTATGTGAATATGGAGAAGACGAATTAATAAAATGTACAATTTTTTTTTAAACTGGCGTTTTCATCAAGTTTAGTTTTAGTACAGAGAGGGCGCGGATGGGCTTTGCATTTCGAGATGCTTCTAGTTGTTACGTCGTTTGTATCCAGAAGCCATTAATGTCCTTTATGTAATTTCTGAATTCAATTGCTTTCTATGACCTCGTAGGGGAGAGAAAAAAAAAGTTTTTACTCAAGGCCAAAACTTCTTGCATTGGCTAGAACTTTTGCACTTTCATGACTGTGCTTTATCTTTGAGAACCCATTGAAGTAGCATCAAAGGTGAATGAACTGACAATGCTATCAAAACAAAAAATATAAATGCAAAGGTAGACATGGTATTGCCTCTTGTCCATGTGCACACGGTGCCAGGTCGTAGTCCATGTACATACGATCTAACTGGAACACTCCTACCTTCGCGGCTTTCACCGCAGGCCCATGGAGAGATGGATTTGTTTGCCATTCCATCTCCGTCTCTGTGTTCCGAAGTCTCACAGCTCAGTCCTTGCCTGGCAAAAGCATTACACGGGAATTTTAGAAGAATTAAGATCAGTAATCCATAAATACAACCTTTAATGACAATGTGCCCAAAGGCCAAATTGCAATGCGCACACCAAACAACCAGACTTGAGGGCATCATGGTTAGAGCGTCCACTCTGAGTGTTGAAGGTCGGCATTTCGAACCTCGACTGAGTCGTACCAAACACTTAAAAATGGTACCTGCTGCTTCTTTGGTTGATGCTCGGCATTGAAAAAGGATAGAGCACAGACAAACAACCATTGTGCAAGCTTAATGGGCATAATGGCACATCAGGGAACTCATATTATTACAATATCCACATGGAGTGCTTTTATTAATACCAGGAGTAAATCTCAGGCATGACTAAAACTTCCGATTAGTCATCCATGGGATCGTGAAAGAAACACAATAGTTTCAGGAACACAACATTTAAACATTCTGGTGGTCTATGGCCGAATCCTTTGATAAGCCAGAGTGTTGATGATTCAACAATCTAAGCGAGGAGGTGGTGAACAAAACAACGGATCAGTATTTTAACTCCATTCAATGCACCTGCACACTTCGTGGCAGCCTCTCACCTAACAACGAGGCAAATGGCTGAAAGAACAACGAACAACACCTAACAACGAGGCAATTGAAAGCTCAAGCAGAGAGGTTCAGCTGCCGTTTTCTGGCCACCATTATGGCTTGATGGCCGCAATTATTATCTGGCCTGCTATTTACGCCTACTACCCTTGGCACAGGCACCAGACTTTGTCCTTCAAAAGAATAGCCTCGCTTTTCCTTGTGTTCAATCTGCATTCATGCAACCCTCCATTTTAAGGATGTAAGAGTGCCAAGTCTTTGAAGACACTTCATACAATAACAAGTGTTATTAAACACACACACACACACACACACACACACACACACACACACACACACACACACACACACACACACACACACACACACACACACACACACACACACACACACACACACACACACACACACACACCCTTAGACCTATTCTGCCTCTATGTTTTATGGTTTCTTTATTCATACAGTACTATTTGTACACATCTGTGAAAATATTTCTCCAATGCTCTCCATTTCCACTCGAGCTGCCTGCAAGGTTTTAAAGTCAGTTTCACACACTACATACATGATTGCGGAGCATGGGGTCGCTCCTACAACTCATACTCCATGGTGTGTCGATGAAGTTACAGGACCATTCGATGCCACCGTGCTAGATATTTATATTGAAGGTACAAATATGCGTAACTGAAATGGCTTGGGTGAAGGGATGAAGACGGTATTGTTCAGAACTCTGTTAACTGATAAAATAGTTTCAATACTGCAAATAGAATGAGATAGCATTGCGGTCAGATTAGACAGCCGACTTAACATTAACTCTAAATGGCAATGTGCCCAGATACCACTTGGGCAAAAACCACAGGGTGGGATGAGAGCACCACAATTTCGATTCAAGCTGTTAGAGAAAGAAAAAAAGCATCTGAGGAAGGAAAGGAGGAAGTGGAGAAGAGGGAGGGCAGGAAGATGGAGCCCCCACCAATGTCCAATGCCTACGAAATGGAGAAAAATAATGATGGCAGGAGATTCAACTGACTGCAAGCCATTGTTGATTAAGCACAGGGCCTGGTATTTGAGGCATCTGCATTGTCCATTATCTGCTGAGAAAATGCTTCCACCATAGGAAGCTTACAGATTTCATAGTCAGCACTGGGAATATTCATTTTACGCAAGAGGCCTGCTGCTGGTTCAGCACTTGCTGGCACAAATGCATGAATCACAACAGTCGGGTCTTTTACAGAGCTAAGAGTAAAGATCATGAGGCAAATTCTGGGCTTAGTAATCGTATGCGGATGTGGAAGATAAGAGGGAGAGAAAGATTATGCCTGTGCCATAACCATAACCATAGTACTATTAACTACATCTATTAACTCTAATGCACTACTCCTAGTGTTACCATTATCTCAGTCAAACGTAACATCCACGGCCCTCTCCATCCATCCATCCATTGGGACCATACTCTGTGCAGAGCTTTGGTGCTGCCTAAGCAGAATCCTTGGCTATTGGGCACAATCCTGGATGGGTCGCCACTCCAATACAGGAGACCAGCATGCTGGTACTCATTTTGCCGACCTCGGAAGGATGACAGGCAGAGTCAACCCAACCTGCTATTAATTCAACAGCCTAAGAGGAATTTAACTCAGGACCCCTCAGATCCCAAGCCCACCACCTGAAACATTAAGACAACACCAGGCATACAGCTCTCTCATCATCCTTTTTGTCCTCTTGGCAGATAATTTACCTACAACCGAATGCAATTTTTGAGACAGAATGAGATCTTTAACATCCACAAGCAAAATGCAAATATCACAGCTGAGCATGCTTTTCGGCGTATTCTCAACCTATGGCATGCTCCAAGATGCAGCCCCTACCCGGGCAGCACTGCACATGGAGGGCAGTTTTGATTCGACCTCTGAAAGGAGAAAAATACATGAGCAAAACCGATGAAATGAGCTATCCTTTCTCTCAATTCAACCTTTCCCTCATAGCTTGCCGAAAAAAATCCAACTGTTACAGCGTTTTTTCTCTCCATTCTCTTAATTCACCTTTATTGCATCCAACAAGAGATGTCTTAAATCGCATCTCTGATCTGAGAATTTTTAACCCCCCCTCCCCCAGCTTGCAATGAATGTTGGCATTCCATCAACCATTCTTTTTTTCCAACTTCAATGCCAACTCACACCTCTCACCCCTCCCTCTCATAGCAACCATCACATTCTTCCCCTTCCCAGCTTCCCTCTCACCTTCCTCAAAAACTCCCCCGTCAACTCTCCCAACTCATCCTTCTCCCACCATTCACCCGCCTCACTCACCCTTCTCAAAGTTGCCCCCCCCCAGATCCACAAAGCTGCCTCCTTCCCCCGCCCTCTCACCTCCATCTCATAACTCCACTTCCTCAAATTCTCAACTGCCTTCTGCCCCCTCTCTTGCCCCCCTTCTCCCCCAGCACCACAGAGCCTTTTCTACTCCTCATCCGGCCCCCTCCCCGAGCTATTCTCCGACCCTCGCCCCCCCTGCACCCAAAGCCTCCTCCCCTACCTCTTCATTAACAGTGTGGACCTCAAATATCCAGGGCCTTCACTCAAACCTTACAGATCTTTCCATAAAGGTTGCCACTGACAAACCAGAAATAACCTGCCCAACAGAAACTTTCCTCCCTCAAGACGTTTCTGAGTCCCAAGTATCTCTCCCTGGATACTCCCTCCTCCAAAATACCCGAACTGAGCCTCGTCAGGGTGGAGGAGTTTCTCTCTTCATCAACACTCTATTCCTCACTCTACATGCACTGCCCTCACTCCCCCACACCCCACGAATACCTCTGGCTACGGCTTCCCCTCCACTCCCACCTCATGTTTAAATGTGTACTGTACCGTCCACCTAACAGTGATGACTCCATTTACACCTCACTATCCGAAAACAAGGACCAACTTCTATCTTCTCATCCAAACTCTCTCTTCCTCATATGTGATGACTTCAATTGTCATCATGCCAGTTGGATAGGTGTGGGTACCTCTCTCACCTGTCATGGCACCTCAGCAAAAGCTTTCTGCGACTCATTGGGACTGACTCAATCGGTCAATTTCCTGACCCAGATCTTAACCAATGGTACTCCATCTGTTCTGGATCTGATTTTGACAAACTGCCCTGAAAATATCGGTTGTTCTTCCTCCGCTCCAATCGGTTCTTCTGACCAGGTGCTTGTCAAAGTGGACATCTCTCTGGGCGTTACCAAAGAACCACCTCAGCACCGTCGAGTCTGGCATTTCACTCAAGCCGACTGGCAGGGTCTCCAAGCAGCCACCAAGCTTCTAAACGGGTCTCCCATCGCTACTTTCTCAAACATGAACTTATCCTGGGAAGTCTTTCAAAGAAACTTACCCAGTTGCACCCAACTGTCCCTGGACTCTGACCTTTTCTCCTGACAAGGTGGAGAGCTTGCTGTCAAACCTCGCCTCAGAATCTGCAACCGGTCCAGATGGCATCAGCCCATGTGTCCTAAAAACCTACTCTTGCTCACCCTCTCTCTGTTCCATGCACGCTTTCATTTGCTCAAGGTCATCTGCCATCTGCTTGGAAATCAGCAAACATTACTGCCCTGCATAACAAAGGTACAAAAACAGATCCCTGCAACTACAGACCAATCAGCCTTCTCCCAATCATAAACAAGATTATGGAATCTATCATCGCTTCAAACATTAAATCCTTCCTCTTCTCCAATGGCTTGATTTCCGATCATCAGTTTGGTTTCAGATCAGGTCACTCTACCCTGGATATGCTGCTTCTGCTCTCCCAACAATGGATGGAGGTCCTCAATGCCAGACATGAAATCAGAGCCGTATCCCAAGACATATCGTGTGCTTTTGACACGGTCTGGCACCCTGCCCTGCTCACCAAACTCTCTTCCGATGGTATCCAAGGCCATCTCCACTCATGGCTCGCAAACTTCCTCTCCTGCCGCAGTCAACGTGTGTCCATAAATGGAGTTCTTTCATTCCCTCTTCCTGTGCAGGCTAGAGTTCCTCAAGGCAGCATTCTGGGCCCTGTTCTTTTTCTGGTTTTCATCAATGATCTCTCCGACTCTCTGGAAAATCCTCTTTATCTCTTTGCTGATGACTCCACCCTCTGCCATACCATCTGTCATCCCTCAGACCAGCAAGCAGCAGCTTCTTTGCTCACTGCAGATCTGAATAAAATCACAAACTGGTCCAACACGTGGAACATGTCTTTCAATCCGGATAAATCTCACACTCCCACTTTCTCTTTCCGAAAGGACCATTTGGACCCACCCCCTCCCCCATCTACCTTCTCAACAATCCTCTGGAAGAGGTCCTTTCTTTAAGCTTCTGGGTCTCATTATCTGCTATGATCTTTCCTGGGAAAGCCACATTTCCAACCTGGCCTCCAAAGCCAGTCACCGACTGGGAATCCTCCATCGTGCAAAGTCCTTCCGCGGTCCATCTGAGATCCTGACCACATACAAAGCTTTCGTCCGCAGCCTGATGGAGTTATGCTCTCCTCTCTGGGCTGGTGCTCCTGCCTCTTATCTTTCTCGGCTTCACACTGGGTAAACCAAGGCACATTGGCATCTCCTGCAATGAGGCCGAGTCGTTGCGTCTCTCACTCTCTCACCCACAGGCAAGTCGGTGGTCTTTCTGTCTTCTACGTTCTCCTCTCCGGTCTCGCCCCCCCCACCCGCTCTGTCTGCGATTTGTCCCCACCATATTTCTACAGGGCGCTCAACATCCACCAACACCCCCTTCTGGTAAAATCACGAATCACTGCCAACCTTCACTCTTTCATTCCTCTTTTTCCCCACCTTTGGAATAAACTCCTTCACTCTGTTCAATCCCATTCTTCCCTCCAGACCTTCAAAACAGCTGCTCTCCTCACCTATCACCCCCCCATCCAAATCCTCGATCTTTTCTACCCCAGCTAATCCACCCCAAACCCACCCCCTTCAAATTCCCTGCTTTCCTTCCTGAAAGTCCCTGTAATATCCATCTTGTATACCACATGTTCCCTGTCCCATCCCTCTCCCTTCCACAGATCTCCTCATGTCTCTGTTCCGCACTGTTTTGTCCTTCCCACTCCCGCCCCTCTTGTCTCATGCCCCCCTTGATGTGCGTTGTGTGTTAGCTTTCATACAAGCCTCGACAAGGTATACAAAAAAAGAAAAGAAAAAAAATCCTGTCTTCACTCAGTCTGCAAGACATGGCTTTCCATGAAGGTCCCAAATCTAAATTATAAATACCTCTTAGCTTCTGACATCTGATGACATTTAAACCATCAAGTCATTGACTGAAGCCACCATCTACAAGCATGCAAATTATTTTAAAACAATAACATGTTAATGTCATGGATGCCTGCATGAATGCATGCTTTGTTGCGGTAGTGGTGGTGGTGCTTAACTTTGAAAGTTCATGGTAAAAACAGTGTACATAAAAATTAAAGCCACATACCTGTCTTGGTTTCTTCTGCAATTCTGGGTGAAGACGTAAGCAAGAGAAATAATTGCCAGCAGATGGTGTGTCGTTACCCAATCTGACATTTTGAAAGCCACCGGGTCAGGCAACAATGTTCTTTCTGCTAAAGTGGCCCGATTTGCCAATTCAACTCTCGAAGATTGCAAGCCCAGCAATGAAAGTGCAATCACCTGATTTCCATGTGAGAGTAGTCCAAATGAGATTGGATGCTTTAGCTGAAAGAGCTCGAGATGTTTCTCACATGCTGCATCGAGTTTGAGGTCTAGTCCCCAGGTGTGAAGACACGACATTAAAAGTCGAGCCTGCATAAGTTTTTGCTTCTCATATTCTTCAGACTCAATCTCCTGGAGTTGGGAAACCTTATTTTTATCTCCTTCATGCAAGTCATGAGATTCAGCCTTAGTCTTCCTCACTTGTGAACCACGGGTAACAGTCAAATGATGTAGAAACTCCTTGGCTGATCGTCGCTTCCGGTGAGGTATATACTGTGCTTCCATCGCAGCTGCAGCTGGTTTTACTTCTTTGGAAACCAGGTCCTGTGGTTGGGTCTCAACCTTCAGTTCAAGAATCAGGCTGTCCAAACAAAACACCAAGACATGTGCTGCAATGTGTACCCCACCAGCACTCAATGGTAGCACAGAAACAGCTGGCGGCCCTCCATCACAGCAATTAGCCTGGAAAGTAGGAAGCACACAGCTCAACAAGAAACAAATTGCCTCAGACACGAGTTAAAATGGGGCCTGGATATTGTAATTGACGAAAGGCAATCAGAAAGTAAATGATAAACAAAGATTCTCCAAAATACAAGATCATTTCGCTTAACCACAGTGTTAGAGACCATCGATGTCAATGCTGGAAGACTAAAAGGCCCGCTTCATAATATTCATTCAGCTATTACAGTCATATATTGTTTTAAAAGTTATTTATCATCATAGAAATAGAAAAATATATAGGCTTTATTTGGCGCAAGGTGAGGCACCCAAAAGAGCAGTTCTGTTAAGGTACCATAGCCGCGTGCACAATGGACATGGCACCTTCTTCAACACACTGCTTGCAAAAGATTAAATATTTATAATTCCACTGCAGTTCTTTTGCATGATGGATGACTTCCAAAAGTTCAAAAGCTCCCCAAGATTACAGGCATTAAGTGAAGGACCCAGTGCAATATATCTTCCTTTACATAAATGACATTGAGGAACCGCTCAAACAAGAGTACTAGTAAATAGCAAAGTCCAAGTTTGTAATACCCTTGCCTTTCTCTCATCCAACAGAAAAGTTACTCTTCTCCAGACTCCAACTCTGTTCACTTACTTCTGACCCCATGCCCATTATTTCCTGTTTGCGATGTCAGTTTCACCTGCCCAAGACAGTTTGTAAAAGACCTGTATGCCACCGCAAAAGGATACAATCTTATTTGGGCCTACAGGCCTTAAAACATTTGTTTTTTTAATCATCATCCATTTTCCTCGCATATTATTCCCTCAATAGTTTGATATCTTGGACCAGCTTGGGATGCCTCTTCATAGTTGCCATCCAAAATTATATTGGGAATTATCTGTGATGCCATGAAAGGGAATGCCTTTCTGTTTTCCTCTTCATGTTCCCAAGATGTTAAAGGATAATGTTACCCTCGCCAGAGGAGAGGGTATTGCATTTGGGTCTGTGTGTCTGTCTGTCCACACAGATCAGGAATGTTTTTCTCTGCAACCGCTGTCAGATTGAGACAAAATTCAACCAGAGGAGCACCTAATCATGTTTTAATGATAATTATGCCATATGTCACGTGGTGTGGCAGCCATGTTGGAAAAAGGAAAAACTTTGGATCTCTGTATCTCCAAAACTGCACCAAGGAAAAAATTGAAACTTAACACATGGCAAGTACGCCTCATGGGGAATAAGTGCGATTTAAAAAAAAAATGATGTCATAGGTGGCTTTGTTATGATGTCATAATTGCAAACATAGAATGCA
The DNA here is from genome assembly GCF_056783735.1 of Eptatretus burgeri. NCBI lineage: Eukaryota > Metazoa > Chordata > Myxini > Myxiniformes > Myxinidae > Eptatretus > Eptatretus burgeri. The sequence goes on along the minus strand of NC_140971.1, from coordinate 43,654,830 downwards.
ACATCAGATCAGTATGAAAAATTTTCAGGGTCTTCTATGGATAAATTGGAACACAAAAAAAATTGATGATATCATCGGTCACATGGTTGGCAGCCATATTATTTGTTTTTTAAAAACCTTCAAAAATCTTCTTCTCTGAAATGGCTGAACAGATCGAAGCAAAGCTTTACACGTATGACTGCCTATCCATGAGGAACAAAACGTTCACACATATGACATCATAGGTCACATGATTTGACAGCCATATCGGATTTACCCTAAAATCCCCCAAAATTCTTCTTCTCCAGAACAGCCAGGCAGTTCGAGGGGAAACTTCACACAAATGTTCCCCAAGCCTTGAGGATTGCAGTGTATTCACGAATAATTGATAGGTCACCTGGTCTGACAGCCATATTGGATTAAGCAAAAAATGTTTAAAAATGATTTCTCTTGAACCACTTCATCAATCGATGTGAAACTTCAAAATTGTGATCTAATGGTGATGGGGAATAAATATTTTAAATTTCAACCTGACCAAACGCATGGTCTGGCAGCCAGGATTATTTAATTATTTAATCATTTAGATCTCGGTTCTTTTTGTTATTATTTGAATAAGGCTCACTTATTCCAGCAAGCTGGCACTCATTTTGCCAACATCAGAAGGATGACAGGCAGAGTCAACCCCACCTGGTAATAATTTCACCACCTGGTATTCATTAATATTAATCTCACTTGACTGTGCCTGGATGGGTTTGAGGGTAGCAGAGTAGCAGCTTAAATGTGAATCCTATCCAGGTTCCTCCTGATGACATCATCTTTGCTTTTTGCTTGGTTGGGTTCCTTCTGATTGGGTACATCCAATGCAGTAATGTACCTATTTTGTCTTCCATTTGATTTGAATTGAATTCATTTTAAGCCCATTCTAAATTCAATTGAATAATCATAAACATCATGGCTCACGGGCAAGTGTCCGATCAAAGTGGGGTTGCATCAAAGCGGGACATCTGAGTACCCAGTCATCACTGCCAGCAGTTATAAAGTGACAGGTCTAATTATGTCTCTTATTAATTACATAACACACCAGAACAAAAACACCACACAAAACAAGTCTTGGCAATGGGCTGCAATCACTGATTGCCTTTTTTGTTGTTTATGTTGTTATGGCATACACCTATAGCTATGGTGTCCCATCTAGCATTTCATGATATGAGGTACTCCTGAAATCATCCACTGACATCGTCTCATCATTAATAAGACAAAAGTCCTTCTTTGTGACAGGCTGATCAACTGTTTCAGTTACCTTCTTTGGTGCATTTTGATGCATGTGCCTTCTTTGTTACCTTTTCCAAAGTCCACTGGGTTTCACACATACATCGAACTACATTTTCAATAAGGAGTGCAAAAGTTTAGTTGTCTCCCCACCACAACTCCACTCCTACTTATGGAACAAAATCTTGCTCTTGGCCTTCAAAGTGATGATCCATGTACACCTCACATCATATAGATGAGAAGGTGGTCTCAAAAAATGACTCCTTCCTCTCAAATGCTCTACCTGTGTTTAGTTTATAGATATGTGTTGATGGTTGTGAAGATTATAAAAGTGTGGATGATTGTGAAGATGAGGAGTGTGTGGGTGGTTACAAAGATTAGGAATGTCTATGATTGTGAGGATGATTAAAGGGTTGATGGTTGTGAAAATGTTATTGCACCAGGCACTTTTTGAAGGATTGTAGGACCAATCAGCAAAATAATTGCTCTCATGCCATAAAAAACCCAAACGCAATCAACCCTATAACACTGCCTTGCTTGACCCTTGACCCTGAATGGACAGCTTAAAGCAGAAGCCTCTCAGCAGCCTCTGCCCTTTGTCTCCTAGGAAGGCACCTACGATATAGATTCATGGGATTGGAGAGGGTGGGGAGTTGGGGTCATGAGGTCTGTCCAGGATAGGATGGAGGTTTTTCCAGGCAAGTGAATGTACAGTACAAGAAGATAGAGAGAATGGATCAGATAATAAAATTAAGACTTACAGCAAGACAACAACGAAAAAAAAAACATAAAAAAGAGGGATGTCGAGCAAAATAAATCGACAAAAATTGAAGTAAAAATGAGAATAAATAAAAAAGCATTAAAATATTTTCTGATTTTGAATAAAAAATTTTGAGGTTAAAATATCAATGCACAGGTGATTAAATAATCAATGGATCAGCCGAGTGGGAAGATTGTTGAATTTTGGTGGAGGATACCTAAGGTGGTTCTTCTATTTGATGTTCAGGGGTGTCAGGGTAACATCATGGGGGATAAGAGTGGTGTCGTGTTGGAATTGTGCTTTAAAATTGGCAAGATAGTGGTGCGTTGATCGAATGGGGGTGAAAGAGGGGAGCTCATGGCCCAAAACTGCAATCTGTATCAAACCAAGGGCAAACAATTGATCTTAGGATCGCCAGAGCTCTAAAACGACGGGTTGTTTCCGCAAACGCCATAAATTAGCAGCTCAACCTTAACAAACAAGATTAACGGTGCGCTGTAAATTAAACCCTTTTATGCTTTTTGAAGGAGCAAAACTGTGGCTTCTCCGATCGGATTGGGTGAAGGAGTGGAAGCACAGCCATGACTACAAATTACTGTATCAGTGTGCAGTGACTTGGGTGGTTCATTAAGATGACTAACAAACCTTGCAAATACCGGGCTATCATCCAAGTAGTATATGTGAGTTATGGAACTAGACGTCGGATTTGTCTGCCTGATGCAAACCAACTAGCGGAAAGGCACGTTCGACGTGGGGAACCTTGCTGATGCATTAAGTACATGCTCCCTGATTTATCATGGCCATAAAGAAGAATATGCTACCCTTCCTTTACTAGCTCTCTGCTAGGAGGGAGTACACAATTCTTCTTGGTTGTCTACCTGGGTGGTTGCAGGCTTGCATCAGCCCCATCAGGCTGAAATGAAGACTATTTTGGACAAAGCTGAACAATTGTGTCATTCAAAAAACTCCACTGTAAGCTCTAAGCTCCTGCCAAGCAAGTGCTATCAAACTATATATTTAGTCAGGAAGTGAGTTAGGTATAAATACCACAATGGAATGCTAGTGGTCATGAAGGCCTCTGTTTATCTGTGTCAGTGAACAAGTCAAACAATGGATTTTATCAACTGAAAGCAAATGAGAGGATTTTAACTGCCATTGGAAGTGAGTTTACAGCTGACATTTCGTCCATTAGCCCTTTGTCAGAACAAAAGAGCCACACTCTGTCATAACTCACAGAGAGCTCTCTCAATAAATTAACGCAGACAACAACCTCCAGAGTGAAGAATCAATTACATGCTTCCACCTTAAACAGCAATAGGAAATCAGCTTAAGATGCCAAGCTTACAGGGTGCAGACAGTGTATTGCTTGCTTCTACCACGTGGCATGTAGGGTGCAAGGAAGCTTGGTGAAGCAGGATGCCTCATTCATATAACACAGCATGTCATTGTAACATGATCATTGACACCAATTTGGATTGACTAATTAATAGAGGAATGATCCAGCTAAAACACTCAACTAAATCAGTTGAACCGATCCTGAGATCTCTCAAAAAGTTACTGAAGACAACAACCACAAAGGGGAAATATGCAAGCTTGGCATTTAAAGGATCAATCAAAGAGAAAGCAAGAGGAAGAGCATGAATAAGAGTAAGAGGAAGAGCATGAAGAAGAGCAAGAGGAAGAGCATGAAGAAGAGCAAGAGGAAGAGCATGAAGAAGAGCAAGAGGAAGAGCATGAAGAAGAGCAAGAGGAAGAGCATGAAGAAGATCAAGATAAAGAAAGAGAAAGAGCAAGATAAAGAAAGAGAAAGAGGAAAATAAAGAAAGAGAAAGAGGAAAATAAAGAAAGAGAAAGAGGAAAATAAAGAAAGAGAAAGAGGAAAATAAAGAAAGAGAAAGAGGAAAATAAAGAAAGAGGAAGGGGAAAATAAAGAAAGAAGAAGAAGAAGAAGAAAAAAAAAGAGAGAGAGAGATATATATAATTGTTTCAAACAAAAAAACAATGAAGCCATTTTTGATTAGATTGTTCAAAATTCAAGTATTTTGGTTCCATTAATCAGAGAAGAAAATGGAAAGCACGATCGGCCACTAATTTCGTTGAGTATGATCACCGATTATGCAAATATAGAGAGCCAGTGTAGCTTCAGGTGATGATTCAGCCATTTGTCCAACTTCCTCAGGACCTCATCCTACCTCTGGCACACGGTTCATTTCCTTCGTAACCATATACCAGGCATGTCCTAGAGCAAGGAGTTAAAGAACTACGGAATCATAAGTACGCATCATCGTTGATACTTCATAGTCTGCTCAAGGGTCAGCCTGTTAGCATTTCTACCTGAGCTCCTGGCTCATGATTCAAGGAACGCAGGTTCAAATCCGATATACCATATGTGCTTGGCCACATGTAAATGTGCCATTAAGTCTGTGAATGTCTTTGTCCTACTTGCCATTTATGTACAAGCTCCAGCATGAGTCTGAGATCAATGTAAAAATAAATAAAATAAAATAAAAATCCAGGAATGTCCTGATGTATATGGATGTGCATGAACAGAAGTACAAAACGATTATGCTCATGTACTTCCGGGGCAGCGACATGTTGTCCCGCAACCCCTCCGCAACTCGCCAGTTGGTGTATGGCAAAAGTGGAGTGATGAGATGGTTTTGTCATTTGAGTGTGTAAGTGTGGATTATCCATCCGTAAGTGTGCACGTAAGTAAGCCTGTTGGTGAGCTTACAATGGGTGGTGAAGCGAAACAGGTGTGGCGTGGTTGGATTTGGCAGAGGTGTATGAGCAACGTAACATTGTTTTTCTTAATATAGCAGACACTGAAGCTGATCCATCCATCCATTGTGACCATACTCTGTGCAGAGCGTTGGTGCTGCCCAAGCAGTCTTCTTGGCTATTGGGCACAATCCTGGATGGGTCTCCACTCTGAAACAGGACACCATACAAGCTGGCACTCATTTTTGCCCACCTTGGAAGGATAACAGGCAGAGTCAACCACACCTGGTATTAATTCAACAGCTGAGTGGGATTTGATTTCAGGATCCGAGGATCCCAAACCCACCACCTTAACCATTAAGCCAACACCAGGCATACTGAAGCTGATGGAAGAGCTGAATAACAGGTGTTGACCTTGATACGGTGATGGAGCAGAGGTAGTTGGTATCAAAGGGAGGATGGAGAAATTTGGAAAGGAATGAATATTCAGTTAGGAGAGCTCGAGATGTATGAACCGAATAAGGGAATTGAGTAGCGAAGTAGACAATGAACATGTAAGCAGACGAGGAAAGACAACAAGCAAAGAAAATTGACAAATCCATGTTTGACATGACCGTTTGTACCAGACACCGTCAGGTTTTTGCAAGTTGTTTTTGAGATATAGACGTTTGGAGGTGTGCATTGTAAAGATAGGCTAATTGTTTCACCAGTGAGACCATCTTTCCCATGATCATTTCTATGTCTGTTTAAACAATTATGAACAGATATGCTCGTTTTCACAGGCCAGTACGAGACACCGAACCACCCAATCCAGGCCATACAAATTGATTGTACGGATCTGCCAAATTTTTATCAACATCCATTCTTGAATAGTTGGTTTGAACTCAAAAACTCTCTTCTGGAAAGCAGAAAACAGTTGATGCAAGGAAGGCCAATCATGAATCAGACAAAAGGACACGGAATGGATTAAGATCGCCCTCTGCTGATCAGAATTGGGCTACTCTGTTTCAAATAATATGAGTTGTGGAAACTACACTCAAAAGGGCTGAATCAAAAAATTGGATACATTTAGTGTTTGGGGGTGGGGTGGGGGGGGGTGTTCATGTTATGCCTTATATGTTCCCATCAGAGCCAAACTACCCAGTGGTACATAGTGGCCCTTTACATAGTTATACAAAGTTGAAGTTTGATTGAAATTACATCGTGACATTGAACGCCAAAAATAGAACGTCTATTCAAGATCAGTTAACATTGTCTCAACGTACTTTTGCCTGCCGAGTAGTCACCTGAAGTGACTTCCTTACCAAGGAGGAAGAATATTGATCAACATGAATAAAGGGATTAAATAAAATCCTCTGGATGGTTGCATCCACTTAAGGATTCTAATCATACAATCAAGGATGAAAAGCATGTCGTATTTTTGGAGGATTTTATTATTTATTTATGTTCAATTTACTATTGGAAGCTGCACAATTCATGCTTTAAAATGAAATGACTAAAGTAGAGGCAGCTATCTCTTGTTATCTATTGTCTGAAATGCACACGACATCACATATGCTTTTGTGGACTAATCATGAGCCTGTGGATGGACAAAAAGACATGTTTTTCAGAGCCAATCATGAACTATAAATGGAAACCTCTATGGAAGTTAATAAGTTGAGACTTTGAGTTGTGGTATTGGAATAAAGAAAATTAATAAATGATGAATGAATGAATGAATTTTTCTCGTAAATCTCAGTTTATGGACTTTTACTTTTGAAGAAATATTTGAGTTTAAAGTTGCTTAAACTAGGAGACATGGCCAGATGTTTAACCAACTAGAAATGGCAAAACAGTCTCTGCTATGACACCATATTTAAATCATGATGGATTGTTATTAACAAAGCCAATTTTTTAAATCACTGTGATACTGGACAGAATAAAAAAAAAAACATGATACTCGCATTAAAAAACAACAACAATATAATATGATATGACTGAAAAAGCATGACAGTCACCTGGTAATGAAGGATGACAGGGATATTAAGAGGTATCAATTAAATTTACATTATTATAAGGACACTGAGATATCAGTGCACTTTTATATGAAAAACAAGGCCAGTATTTAATAGCAAACACGTCAATATTATTTCTGAGATATTAATTATAAAAAGCTCAGATAATGCGAGCTCTGTGCTCAGATGGGAACACCAAAGGGCTCAGCTCAAAGGCAAGCATGCTACCGAGCATTGATGTTGTATTTGCAATTCCAAGTGACCATCACAAACTGCCAACCTTGAGGTAGTGGGCCATTGTATTGTCCTATGCAGTTCAGGCCCGTTCAATATATCTGAGTTTAAATTATCTTAAATAATGAGGCTTTAATTTGTGAAGCAACTCTGAACCTTACTTACTTGATCAAATGTCTCTCTGAGACCTGGGAGTTTTGGTGAAAAACTGTTGAATGGGTACTCGAGATGCGTTGGTAATGAAGAGCCCATACCAAGGCCCATGTCTTGCTTCGATACAGCCAGAGGTTCTTCCCCTGAAGCAAACACCTGGCAGGCAGTCAGCCCTGTGATGCAGCGATCCAGTGTGCCTTGAGGTACAACATAGGCTCTGTTAAATTATGTTGGAACACATTCCTGTGAAATTTGTCTCTCATGATCTGAAAAAAATACTGTATCTTAAATCATCTCTTTGTCATCTTTCGAGGATTGTAAAATAACTGTATAAACTGGATACAAAAATGTATTCATGCACATGCAAAAAGTATACACACCATGCATGCAT
>NC_140971.1:43614829-43642329 GCF_056783735.1 Eptatretus burgeri | reverse complement strand
TGAGAACAGAGATGAGAATGTTGAGGTGGATTATGGGCATCAGTCTAAGAGAAAAGAAAACTAACAAGAGCATCAAGGAAATGGCAGGAGTGGTTGGGATCGAGGAGAAGGCAAGAGAGGCAAGGTTGAGGTGGTTTGGACATGTGAAACAGAGGGGGGAAGAGGAACCATCAAGGAGAGCAATGGAATTGAATGTACCTGGGAGAAGGAAAAGGGGAAGACATGCGAAAGGATGGATGGATTGTTTAAAGGAAGACATGAAACACCGTGGAATGAAGATGAAATGGGCCCTAGATCGGTTGATGTGGAGGATGGCTGCTCGTTGGGATGGATGCAACCCCAGCTAAATGGGAAAAGTCTACGAAGAAGAAAAAGAAGAAATAAATAAAAATGACCGTTTTTACAGCCATTTTTCCCTGCTATGCAGGGGTTGGGCTTTTTCTTGAGGCAATGTTTTATGGCCGGATGCCCTTCCTGACGCCAACCCTGGTCGCCTCTTACGACACACAGGGATATGGTACACCTATTCTAACCGGGGCATACACCGGGACCAGTACACTGGTACTCATTTCGACGACCTCGGAAGGATGACAGGCTGAGTCAACCCCCTGGTGTTAATTCAGCAGCCAACGGGGCTTGGACTCAGGACCCTGGGATCCCAAGCCGCTGCCCTAACCACTGCGCCAACCCTCAGGCTTGAAGAAGAAGAAGAAGAAGAAGATATATATATATATATATATCTCTCTTTTCATATATCTCTCTCTTTTCATATATCTCCACATTTATATCTTTGCTCGCATGCTGTAGCAAGACGCTGGCCATAGTCTGTTTGGCTGGGTCACGAAGTTTGTGCACTTTGGGAGGAGAAGAGGAGGAGCATGTCTCTCAGCAATAACTCAGCAGTCTCCTGTTGTATGCTTGAGGAAGAAGACGGCGCCATTTGCTGTCAGCGGAATTGGTGCTGTGAGAGGAGTAGTATGGCAATCTCAATCGTGAAAAGGAACTGAACAGCGGTTCGTGGGCCCTGGCGTTGAATGACTGTCCACGCGAATTACCCCATGTATGTGACCACACAGAGGACTTCGTGCCATTTTTGTGCATTTCCCGCACAGTGGCTTCGAGGCTCGATAACTGTGAGGCTCCTAAAGGTCATCTCTGGACACAAAGCTGAGTACTGGCATAAAGGAAGGATTTTCTTTTATTTTTTATCTTTCCCCTTGTCTGTGTTTGTGATTCAAATTGTTTGGAGACATCTCAAATTAGAATTTAGTTTTACTTCACCTTTCATTCTCATCCTTTGGTTTATTTTCATTATAACTCATTGATTTATGTTTATGAAACCATCATTTGTTGAATTTACTTGTGTTCATTTACTCATTGTGTGTTCGAGGATAAACCTGTGTATTTCCGTTGTGATGAACGCCCCTGGTAAATTCCCCATGGTAAGTGCTCCGCCTCCTTCCATCCCGTACACGCCATAATCTCCAAGGATCTCGGCTGTTCACCTCCGAGTGAAAACTTTTCGGCTATCCATCCAGGTTGGTGTTAATCAGCCGTGAACACGGCAATTTCTATATCCCATATCTCCATCTGTACCCATATCTCTATCTATACCTACATCTCAATGTATACCTACATTTCTATCGGCATCCCATATCTCTATCTGTACCCACATCTATATCTCTATCCATACCATATCCAAATTGATACCTATACCCATTTTTCTACATATATCCCAAATCTCTATCTGTACCCATATCTCTATCTGTACACATATCTCTATGTATATCCCATATAGGTACCAATATCTCAATCTATATCTATATCCCATATCTCTACCTATATCTCTACCTATATCTCTATTTATATTCCATATCTCTATCTGTACCCACATCTCTATCTATATCCCACATCTCTATGCAGACCATCCCCAAATTTCTATCTATTTTATATTTTGTATTTCTATTTTGGATTCAGACCAGGTCACTTTACCCTGGACATGCCACTTCTGCTTTCCCAACAATGGATGGAGGTCCTCATTGCCAGACATGAGATCAGAGCCATCTCCCTGGACAAATCGTGAACTTTCGATATGGTCTGGCACCCAGCCCTCCTCACCAAACTCTCTTCTTATGGAATCCAAGGCAATCTCCACTCATGGTTGGTGGACTTCCTCTCCTGTCACAGTCAACACGTGGCTCTTAATGGCTCTTTCATAATCTTCTCTGGCCCTGTGCTTTTTCTGATTTTCATCATCGATCTCTCCGACTCTCTGGAAAATCCTCTTTATCTCTTTGCTGATGACTCCACCATCTGGCGTACCATCTTTCATCCCTCAGATTGGCAGGCAGCAGCCTCTTCACTCTCTGCAGATCTGAATAAAATCACAAGCTGGTCAAACACTTGGAATATGTCTTTCAATCCTGACAAATCTCACATCCTCACTATGTCTCTCTGAAAGAACTGTCTGGAAATCACCCAAACCCCCACCCCCCTTCCCCCCACCACATCTACTTTCTCAACAATCCTCTTGAAGTCCTTTCATTCAAGCTTTTGGGCCTCACTATCTGCCATGATCTTTCCTGCGAAAGCCACATTTCCACCTGGCCTCCAAAGCCAGTCGCCGACTGGGCATCCTCCATCATGCAAAGTCCTTCCTTAGTACACCTGAGCTCCTAACCACATACAAAGCTTTCATCTGCAGTTTGATGGAGTACTACTCTCCCCTCTGGGGTAGTTCTCCTGCCTCGTGCCGAGGTTGGCTTCACGCTGTGGAAACCAAGGCATTTAGGATCATTGGAATCTTCCACAATGAAGCTGATATGAGTCTTTGAGTCTCTCACTCTCTCACCACAGGCAGGTCGGCAGTCTTTCTGTCTTCTACTATCTCCTCTCTGGCCTTGCCCCTCCCTGCTTTGCCTGTGCTCTGTACCCATATATTTCCCCAGGGCGCTCAAGGTCCACCAGAAACCCTCTTCTGGTGAAACTTCCAAAATCAAGAATCAGTGCTCACCTTCGCTCTTTCATTCCTCTTTTCTCCCACCTTTGGAACAAACTCCCATACTCTCTTCAATCCCACTCTTCCCTCCATGTCTTCAAAACAGCTGCTCACTACTATCTCATGTCTTCCCCAATCCAAAACCTTGATCTTTTCTACCCCTGTCGATCCACCTCAAACCCACCTCCTTCAAATTCCCTGTAGTGTCCATCTTTGTTTACCCCATGTACCCCACCCCATCCCTCTCCCTTCCACAGATCTCCAAATGTCTCTGTTCTCCACTGTTTTGTGCTTCCCTCTCCCACCCCTCTTGTCTCCTGCTTCCTTTTTTATATGTTCTGTGTGTTTCTTGTGCAACCCTTGACAATGTATACAAAAAAAAATGTACATTTATATTTCTATCTATATCCCATAATCTCTATATCTTTATCCCATATCTCTAAGTGTACCTATTTTTCTACATTCATATATATATATATATATATATATATATATATATATATATATATATATATATATCCTTATAATGTTGGCCTGCACACTTCCCCTTTGAAGTTATTGTTCCATCTAATAATTCAGGTAATCCTTGATATGTCAACTATCACTAATTCAAATCTAAGTTCAAAAATCCTTTTTTTTTGAAAGTTAAACTAACCCAGTCATTTGTCCAGTGACTACTGTGGTTATGACAGCACATTCCGCAAAAACCAACAACTTCTATAATCAATAACAATATCACTGCCGATTTTATGGTGCTCAACAAAATGGTCTTACCAGAACTTAACAGGATGAGTATAGAGTTTGTAAAAATTGACTTCCAATTATTCCACCTGTAAAAATCATGTTGGAACGTTTCCGGGCATTTCTAACATTACTGGGCAGTGCGGTCAACTTTTTTGCAAAGCAACTTTGAGACAAATGGTGGCGATAGAGGTTATCCAAGGCGTCATGAGAAGTGACAAGCATCCATAACGCCATGTGGCCATCCTGAGCCCAAGGGGTTTTATTCGGTGGAACAAATTATATGTCAGCTATTGATTGACCTTTTACAGGCCGCAATTTCCTGTTAATAATGCTGAGCAGCCGGGACGAAAGGGCGAAAAAAGTTAGTTTTTTTCAGTATTGCTTTTTGTCTAACCACAAAAGAAGCACCAAAAATAAATGAGCCCAAACAAACATTGAATGATTCCTGATGTGTTTGGAAGTTTGACATACGTAAGGGAGAAACTTGATAACAGAAGTCGTAATTCCAGGTGAAAGCCATCCTTTTTCACGACCCTGATGCACAGGCTGGTGCGAAGCTAAGAGGTGCACACAGAATCATGATGGTCAAATAGGAACTTTATTATCTCCACCACTGAAGGTGAAGGAGGTTATGTTTTCTTCCCTCTCTGTCTGTTTCTTTGTCTGTCTGTCTGTCTGTCTGTCTCTGTGCAGGATATCTTAAAAAGTTGTGGACAGTTGGGATGTGTGACCATGATGAATTGATTCGATTTTGGTGACGATCAGAATCCAAATCTGGATAGGAGAATTATTTAATTTTTTAAGTGATACTTCACCATTGAGAGATTGGGCCAAAAACGATATACGACTGTTGAGCATGATATTTCAAAAATCTATTGGGCCCGATATGTGCTCGTGGATCAGGCATTGCATGTTGGAGGTATGCGCTCTACCAAGTACCTGTCTAGTTGAATTCCCCGTATTGCCATACAGCGAAGAGAGAAGTAACTCCAAGTTAGGAAAGAGATAGAGTTAAATTAAATTGATTGAGGAAGGACAGCAATTGAAGAGCAATCCATTAACCACCACCCTGAGGCCTCCCTTACCAGTGCTGGACTGCCAAACAAACAGCGAACCGTCAGAGCAGGCAATGAAGAGGAGGCGCTCAGCATGGCGCCAGCGTACTGCCACCACAGGAAATGGATGTGCGGATGTAAGAACCATAGGGCGGATCCCCACCAAGCTCAGCATTGCCACAGAATGGTCACTGGCGACTGAACAGATGGTTACACCACGCCTCTCCTGCAATATGGACAGCAACATATTCATCTCATTAGGTTGCAACACTTCAAAAAAGACCAATATATTTGGCCCGTTTCCCCATGGGTTTTTGCAATCACGTGTGTGTGTGTGTGTGTGTGTGTGTGTGTGTGTGTGTGTGTGTGTGTGTGTGTGTGTGTGTGTGTGTGTGTGTGTGTGTGTGTGTGTGTGTGTCTTGTCTGTGTGTCTGTCTGTGTCTGTGTGTCTGTCCGGGCCATAAGTTTTTTTACCATTTGAGTTTTTGTCATCAAATTTTCAACAAAGCTTTATATGAGAATATGGAGAAGACAAATTAATAATTTGGTCAAAAGGTCAAAGGTCATCATCACATAAAATCGTCAACTTTCATCCAATTGACCTGATATTTTAATTACCATTTGAGCTTTTGTTATCAAATTTTCAATCAAGCTTCATTATGAGAAATGGAGAAGACAAATTAAGAATTTGGTTAAAAGGTCAAAGGTACCATTTAGCATTTGGAAGAAGAAGAAGTCCGGAATACAAAACGGACAGGCTTTGCATTTTCATATGCTTTCTAATTATTGTTTTGCTGTTCCTTTTCTGAACCACCACCACTACTGACACTCCTACTATGACATCTGTACACTGTACAGGAGATAGGAATGAAGGAGGAGATAGTGATGAGCAATACATGTATTAAAGTATATTCCAGGGTTCAGCTATTCAAAAAAAAAGAAGAAGGGTTAATTGAATCGGGTGCCAGACACATTATTCTATGGTTTTGTACCTCACTGGAAATACGAGATGTTCATCGCTCAACACTCCAATTTGCTACTTTTGTCCGTTCGACATTGTTTTTAAACTTTCCATGATACTCAGAGCCACACATTGCACCCTCATTACTTTCAGTGACCGAATCGTTTCTTTCATAACAGTTGAAACTTTGGGAGGCATAGCTCCCTCCAATCCCTCCCTGCCTCTCTCTCTTCTGACGACTTAATTTCATAACCACATTAAAGTACAATTAAAGAAGTCAAACTATTGTGTACAACTACAGGTTTACATCATTTAAAGGAGGCAGGGAACAGTGTGGCTTTCAAAGACATAACTCTGGTCTGAGTTTGATTCCCATGGAATTGGATCCATCACCCTAATGCTTCATGGGTGTCTCATCTGTTTGTTTGGAATGCGTCTCATTCGTAAACTTGTAAAATATTGAAGATTCCATTGTATCCTTCAAAAACGGAAGGTCATTGTGGGACAGTACTTTGCCAAAAATTTCAAATTTTTCAAAATTCAAATGATTGCATTTTGTGTGTATTGTTAGTCGTTCATGATCATGAGAATCTTCCTGTGAAATCACGAAAAGGCAAGCGATGCCAAGAGAGTAGGTCATTTAAATCCCTTCATGGCGAGTGTCGTCCTAATTGGAGAGATTTGTGAAAGACTTCCCTAACTTCAGACTATGACAAAATAACAAGCTGGTTACACACTTTGAATATGTCTTTCAATCCTGACAAATCATACAGTCTTACTCTCACTCTCTGTCTTTCTGTCTGTACGGTAAACCCTCCCATCTACTTTTTAAACAATCCTCTTGAAGAAGTTCAGTTACTCAAACTCTTGGGTCTTACTATCAGCCATGATCATTCTTGGGCAAACCACATTATAAAGCTGGTCTCCAAAGATAGTCACTGACTGGGCATCCTCCGTCATACAAAGTCATTCCTTGGCACACCTGAACTCCTCTCCACCGACAAGGCCTTCATCTGCAGCTTGATGGAGGACTGCTCTCCCTGCTAGGTTGGCGCAACACCTCACACCTTGCTCAGCCTGGTTTCTACAGACATGCAGTCCACCAGCAACCCCCTTCTGGTGAAACTCAACAAATACAGAATCACTGCTCGCCTCCACTCATTTGTTCCTCTTTTTCCCCACATGTGGAACCAACTTCCACATTCTCTTCAATCTCATTCTTCCATCCAGATCTTCAAGACAGCTGTTCATCAACATCTCAGATCATCCACCATCCAAAACCATGATATTTTCCACCCCAGTTTAACTTCCCCAAAATTTTTCAGTTTTTCTTTTCTGAGAGATTGCTTCTGTATCCATCTTGTCCACTCCCTGCATTCTCCCCTACCCCTCATCCTTGCCTGCATCTCTTGTTTGTCCGTCTCTGTCTATCTTGTCACTCAACATTGCTGTTGGCATTTCCCCCTTCGCTTTTTACTGTTCCTTTTGTACTGTTGTGTCCTGGTCCATTCTGGGTTCTAGCCCTTCCACGAGCCTTGACTTTGTTTATAAAAAAATATGATCTGGCGACACACAGTTTTGACAGGAGACACTAAAACCAACCCAAAATAAATTGCATGCTCCCATTTCTTATTTTGAAGAAATAAAGTGAAATTGTTCACTGCAGAACTTACAAAGCAGACTTCTGGGGGCACGATGAGTTGAGTAATAGTTCCTGTGTGTCCGTGAAACATGTGAAGCTCTGTGCCAACCGCCATGTCCCACATGCGAACAGTACCATCCGAACCACCAGACAATAACCAGTTGTGGTTGAAGCAGGCTGAGGCCTGGTGAGGGATGAGCAAGCAAGAGACCGGGCCTCGATGTCCCAGGAGAACCCGAGAGTTTGGGCTGGCTGAGTTACACAACAAAACCGGTGAAGAATCACAACAATGTTGGACAAACGGGCTTTTGTGCTGTCATAATAATCTAAGAGGTCAATAAAAAATAATATTACCAATAATCTCTTATAATAATAATAATCACGTGTTCATTTGGTTGGGAAGCCAACTTGGATTATATTCATAATAATGTTCATACTACAGTTTGTTCATAAAGAAACAAAACCTATTAGAGAATGTGTGTTTAAGCATAGGTTGCATTTTTTTGAACACCCTGCATCATCATTATTATTGTTGGTATATTTATGAATATTATTAATATTAACTATTATGCTGTGTTATTAATCTCAAGAAATATACGGAATTCACTCGTTATAAAGAATTTAAGAAAAGCAACATTTCTTTTGATTTTCATAAACATTCAAAATAAAACATTTTAATTACGTGAATATATGCATGCATCCATTTCCCAGTTTTTACTGTAAAATTAAGACAAACTATGAATATCCATTGCATGACTGATGACTACAGAGCCATAAAAATAGAATGCCAGTGGCAATAAAATAAATATTTTTCAACTGCCGTCGCATCACCCCAAAAACACACCTGACAAAGCGCCCACCTCCTCCTGAATCACGGAGGCAAATGCAAATTCAACCAATGGCAGCAAAACTATTCGGCCATCGGCGCAACCACAGAGCAAGCATCTCTCGGCCGGTAGGTGCAGACTGGCTGTGACATGATCCTGTGGCTCAGTGGTTCTGCCCAAGCTCCTGCCATCACAGTCTAAAGGTGGTTCGATTTGTGGAAACGATCCCTCCATGCTGGCTTTGGATGTCACCCCAAGGTCTGGAGTGAAAGACAGGAAGGAGGTGTTGATTAGAGGAGTGATTGGGATATTGACTGAGTTTGGCTGACATTGGGCTTGGTAAAAGGATTTGTATTTGGATCATTGGTTCTTTTTCCAGAGTGGTAATTTGCCTTTTCTAAGTTAAACATTTCTGATAATGCATTTTGGCACTTTTTGACTGCAATTAAAAATCAAATTAAGTTGGTTCAGGGAACATCAGCATTTTGATGGGTATGTAAGACAATTTCCCAACTCTGGCTTCAGTTCATACTCAACCCTACATGATACTTTGTCAGTCAACAGCTTGGAAATGTAGCATTTGGAATTTAGTTCCAAAACTCTACTGCATTTTAAGGTAGGCACAGAAACAACATCACTGTTATGAGGGTATACCTGTCAATTCCTTTGTTTGAAAAATTAACTCAGTTGCCAGGGATTGGTGCCACAACAAGCTAATACTGTTGTTAGTTTAAGATGAAATGTATGCTACAGCACCTAAAATCTGAACTAGAATTCGTTGCTGAGCAGCACAAAGTTGGTACCAAAAATTTCGATAAAAGGTTTTAAAGGAGGACGAAATTGTTACTAAAATATGGCAAAAATGATAAACACTGGACAACAACAGTGGTATATGAGGCAACGACTGAACCCAGATGACACTTAAAATTGTGCTTGATCATAACAGAATAGTGGGGCAGATAACAGCAATTTTTGAGAGGAATCGTGCAAATGATGATGCAAGCATCAAATTTGGCACATTTGTTCTCCAGGGGATTCTAATCAAATCTGCCTGATTGGCCATTTGAAAATCCAAATTTTTCAAAATTTGGATTTTCAAATGGCCAATCAGGCAGATTTGATCAGAAAGCCCTGCAGAACAGAAATGGCAAATTTGATGCTTGTATCATCATTTGCACGATTTTCTACTATCTACTACATTAGAAGTGGTGCTTCAATAGGCCAGAGTTAGAGCTGGACAAAATTTGTGCCAGGATGAGGAAAATTTGCTGTTCCAATCAGAACAAAACTGGTACTGGAGCAGGACAAAATTAATGCTACAACTGGACAAAAAAATTGTGCTAGAGAAACCAAAATTGAAGCTAGAGCAAATCCAAAATCAACACTGGAGCAAACCAAAAATAGTTACAAAACAAACCACACGAGGTTCCAGAACAACCAGAATTGAAGCTGGAGCAAACCAAAATTCGTTCAAGAACAAAACAAAATTGGTGTTGGAGGAAACCAAAATTGGTGCGACAACAAACCAAAATTGAAGCTCGAGCAAACCAAAATTAAAGCTAGAGCAAACCAAAATTGGTAAAAGTCACAAGACTGCGGAGTATGAGAAAGGTAGATGTGTGCAGCACACTCAATATAGCAAAGATGATCGAAGATGCCATCATATCAAGGCGCCTGAGGAGGTTTGGTCACATGGTTAGAAGTTTGGATTGCTCAAACCTACGAAGTGTATGCAAAACTGACTTCAGAAACCCGAGACCCATGGGGAAGCCACCAAAGAGATGGACAGATGATATTAGACAGGAATTGGAATTTCCACTGTTGACAGCTGAGAACCGAAGACGTTGAAGGAAGCTTTTTGTCATGCGAGATGTAAGGGGGCCAGCTTCAGCCCTGTGCAATCAAGTGAAAATGAAAGCTGGAGTAAACCAAAATTGGTTTTAGAGCAAACCCAAACTGGTTCTTGAGCAAACCAAAATTGGTGCTGGAGAACACCAAAATTGGAGCGAGAGAAAACTAAAATTGGTGCTTCAATAAACCAAAATTGGTGCTGCAGTAAACCAAAATTGAATCTGGAGCAAACCAAAACTGGTTCCAGAGCAAACCAAAATTGTTTCTGGGGAAAAACAAAGTTAGTTTTAGAACAAACCAAAATAGGCTCTTTCACACACCAAAATTGGTGCTGGAGAAACCAAAATTGGTGCTTGTGCAATCCTAAATTGGTTCGAAAGCAAATCATAATTTGTTATACATAGCAACCCAAAAACGTTTCTATAGGCAAACCAAAAATGGTGCATGAACAAACCAATTAATTAATGCTGGAATAAACCAAACTTTGTGATTGAGCAGGCCACAATTTGTGCTGGAGGAAACCAGAATTGGGTTGAGAACAAACCAATATTGGTGCTGGAGTAAACCAACCTTAGTGCTTGAGCAGGTCACAATTTGTCCTAAGTTGACCAAACTTATTGCTAGAGCAGAGAACAATTTGTGCTTCCTTCATTATCAGTCACCTTCGACTGTGCCTGCTTGTCGAACTACCAGCATGTCCGGAAGTCCCCATGCACGCAGAGTGCCCTGTGCATCTCCACAGAGAAGAAGTTTGTGATAAGGTGGTGTGTCACAGCACAAGCAACTCATAGTAAGGCTTGACCAGGGAACCTGTAAACAAACGACATGATGGAGCATGAAGTTCTTTAGTAATTCAGTAAAATATTTCACATAAATTCTTCAGACAGTAGTTACTTTCATGAAAATTTCATATTTAGGTGTAGTTTCAAAATAAAATTCGACATTGAAATATTTTACTTAGAAATTTCAGAAAAACAATATCTTCGATATCATTTCTGTCGGAAGTCATCCACATAGTTATGTATGCATGGGTGAAAGGAGGAGATTGGGACCACACTCTGTGCAGAGCGCTGGTGCTGCTGAAGCAGTCTCCTTGGCTATTGGGCACAATCCTGGATGGGTCACCAATCCGACACAGTATACCAGCATGCTGGCACTCATTTTGCCGACCTCGGAAGGATGACAGGCCGAGTTAACCCCATCTGGTATTAATTCAACAGCTGAGCGGGATTTGATACTCAGAACCCTAGGATCCAAAGCCCACCCAACCTAACCAATAAGCCAACACCAAGCATATGAGTGAAAGTCCTTCCGTGTCAGATGGAAACCCTCTTTTTTGTAATGACCCACACAGAGGTTTCCTTATATTCGTAATCAGAAAAGCAGGGTGCCATTATGGACAATTCAGGTGATATTCCAATATGCCAATTCGTTTCTTAACCCATTTCATCCAAATAGGGTGCAATGCTAACGCATCATGACCACGATTATATGAATTACTCCCATGGTAGTTTTTTTTATTGTGAAGTATTTTTGTAGAGGTTAGCTGGGTGCAAAAGCTTGCTACCGTGATCAGATGTCTGCTTGGCAGGAGAATGTCTGGATGTCAGGAAATTCTGAAATAGCATTCATTGTTGGATTTTCCCATCGCTGTTCCCTCTGATGTGAACTTTACAATAAATACCGAAGTGCCGTCTTTACATTGCACAAAGTAAAGATGCAATTCTGCGGCACACAAATACAAAACCTGATAATGTCTGATGGTCGCGATGAAGTTTGTGACCACATTTATACGAGACCAATAAACCTTAACAAGGAGGTTTGACAGAGGGGAGGCCGTTTGGCCCATCAG
This sequence comes from Eptatretus burgeri, assembly GCF_056783735.1. Lineage (NCBI taxonomy): Eukaryota > Metazoa > Chordata > Myxini > Myxiniformes > Myxinidae > Eptatretus > Eptatretus burgeri. The sequence goes on along the minus strand of NC_140971.1, from coordinate 43,630,399 downwards.
GCCTGTGCTGCACCACCACCAGATTAAATATATCCGTAAGGCTCTCGACTCATTTTCATAGGGAGGAGGAATGGGGATGAGCAAAGTGTGGCATGCACAGGGTCTAGAGTGTTCTAAATTCAAATCAAATCAATATTTTAAAACTTATTTGTTTATTATGACTTGCATCTTTCCCTTGTATACATCACAAATGGCATGCAATGGCGGATCCGGGAGGGGGTTCACTGTGTGCACGTGAACCCCCCCTCCCTCCGCCCTGACAATTATGTCACATGATCATCGGCAATTGCACGTCTTTTGCTTTCACTCGACAATTAATCCGAGCCACGATATTTTTCTCCGCAGGTTGTGTATTTATCCCTGTGCCACGGTGGTCAGTTAAGCCTCCGAAGAGAAAGGCAACATTTTCGGGATCGTGTCCTACAGCAAAGCGCAGTACAATCCTGAACTATTTCACCAGGTAATTCAAAGTTTCAGTGGCTACATCGTCCATCTATATATTAATACTGAAGGACCAATTTTGTGCTCCTCCTAGCGGTCACGTCACGTTTTTCTCGGTACTGTGACCTGGACTGAAAGAAACTTCGCACCTGTAAGAGTGCATCGCACATAGTGCCAATAGTCAAACTTCAACTATGAAGCAGAATAAACACTTTCGTTTTGCATTCGTTTACATGGTGACGTGTGACGTCACCACTGAGAGGCATAAGGACGTCATGACATCATCGGTCATTCGCTGACGTCATTACGTCTGTCGTCGACAGACCGTCACCGCTGAGAGGTGCAATTCCACTCCTCGAAAATAGCGTCTGCAATGTAAAACCCTCTTCTGCACATGCTGACTACCTCAGAATGTGAATTTGACACAAAAAATGTAACAAGAAACATTGAATCTCTATATTAATACTGAAGGACCAATTTTTACCTCCCCTGTCGATTTACCGTTAAAGCCATGTCAAAATGGTTACTCAAGTGCTAAATCTGCATGGCTGGTCACCACACCAAACGTGTTCTTACTCCAGTTCTCCAGCTTTGACAGGGAGAGGAGGAAGTAAGAATAGCAAGAGTGGATTTGGCCTTGGATTTAACAGATTGACAGTTTGGAGAGTAAGGCAGGATGCCAGACTGCATCAAAAGCTCGAGATAAGTCCAGAGAAACGGCCCTGATCTCGTGTCTGACATTAAGGACCTCCATCCATTGTTGGGAGAGTCGAAGCAGCATGTCCAAGGTGGAGTGACAAGGTCTGAATCCAAATTGATACTCTGAGATCAGGCTGTTGGAGAAAAGGAATTATTTTATGTTAACTGTGATGATTGGAGGTAAAGGCCCGTCACACCCGGTCACACCTTGACGATTTAGCCAACGTATGCCGATTTTTGAATTTTTTTTCTAAAACGCTGGCACACGTTGAATACGTTATGGGTAAGTTTTGATAACATTGAGAGCACGCTGAAAAACACTGCCATACGTCGTTGTACGTTGGCTTTAAACGTTGTACTTTTTGGTTGTCCTCAAATTTTTTCATGCTTGAAATTTCACGACGTATGCCGGCGTATGACTCACACGTTCCACTACGCTGGCCACAAGTTGTATGCACGGTCTGTGATCGTTGACAGACGTCAACACATGCTACTTGTAAGTTAATCATAAGTTGAGACACGCCGAGGTAATGTTTAGCGTACCCGAAACTTATTTCTAACCTATGATTAACGTGTTGTTGGCACGTTACGCGATCGTTGGCACACATCGACAGACGTTACTTTTAAGTTACTCATAGGCTGAAAGACGTTGGTATAATGGATCGTCCTTGCGTCAGCGTCCACGGCCACGGCCAGGACACTTATTTGCAGCATTCTATAAAACTTTTCTTCAGCATGACGAGGATGTTCACACTTCGATGTCTAGCTTGGCTATGATTCCAATTGTCCATCGGCAGCGTCTATTTAAAATAGTCGAGTTTGAACGTTTTAACACGTTCAGAAGAAACGCTTCAAATTTCAAAACCCCAGCGTCAAAAAACAAAGGCGAGTGACAGCAATTTAAATCGTTCATTGTAAACAATGAAAATAACTGAGTGGTACCGTTTAAAAGTCGTTGAGTGTAAAAAAAATCCAATTGTTGAGCGCAAGCATCTACATTCAATAGTGGAGATGCAGCCATTTAAATCGTTGAGTGGCAGCCTATGAATAGCAAACCCTACGTCACCGGCAAAGATAAACTGCCACACGATATGGATAAGTTAGGCTATTGTTGGGCATAGTTTGTGAACGCCGGCTTCACGATAATTATTCGTTGGTATATCGTATCTATAAGTAATCAAAGCGCTCTATGCACATTATTAGTTCATTGTGCATTTGTCCAACCCGTTATGAATAGACCTAAATCGTAAAAACAAGCCATAGCTCATTGTTGAAAAAGCCCCATAAAAAATTAGCCGCGAAGAACTTCGAACAATGGTGAAAAGATGTCTCCTACCCGTGGACACGCGGACGCAAGGACGATCCATCATAACCCACACCCTCCCCCTCACCCTCACTTACTACTGCCAATATGAACAAACTAATACTAATACTAATACTAATACTAATACTTATACTGATACTGATACTGTTACTGCTGACATGGACATCGACTCAAAAAGGACTCGAAAACACTGTTGGGTTCCCCTTTGATGAGCAGCCTTTTTATATACCAATTCCCAAAACCGCTGGGAACACGTCTTTATATGGCAGTTGTAAGCTAGAAACACGTTCATTTATTTTTTTTTTGTCGACCGGAAGACGTCATTGGAATACGTCTACATACGTCGATGTGTGTTGGGACTACATAAAGAATTGGTTCAAAGCACGTCAAACATAAGTGAGAAATAAGTTTCGCGTAAAAAAGACATTACCGCGATGTGTTTCGACTTATGAGTAGCTTATAAGTAGCCTTTGTGGACGTGTGTAAGCGTCCGCATATCGTGTGTACAATTTATCCCCATCGCATGCGGAACGTGTGTCATACGCAAAGTACATCCAAAAATTTTGAACATGTTTAAAATTTCTTGACGTACTCTACTTACTACGATGTATGATAGCGTATTTTAGCGTTGTACTCATGTATACCAAACTTACTCGTACCGTATTTGACGTGCCCCAACGTTTTAGACACATTTTTCTTAGGTCGGCATACGCTGGCAAGATCGCCAAGGTGTGACCGCGATGTTGACACTTCCATTTCTACGGCAGTTATGATTCGAATCGTTGTGTGTCAGCCTTTTAATAGGCTACGTCACGACATCGTCGGCGATGCGTGCAACGCGCTATGCCTAAGTTAGACTATCGTTGGGCATAGGTTGTGTAGGCCAACAACAGGTTCAGCATTCGTTGGTATAAGTTATCTATAACACAACGAAACGTTCTGTGTCCATTACCAATGCGTTATACATAAGACCAAGTCGCTATGAATACGTCCGAATCTTTACAAAAAAAAAAACATCAAAAGTTCAACGTAAGCCAGCGTTTTACATACATTTTAATACGTTGCCATCGCTGGCTAAAACATCAAGGTGTTACCGGGCCTTAAGTTAATTGGTCTGTAGTTAAGGGGATCCGTTTTTGCATCTTTTTATGTAATGCTGTGATGTTGACCGATCTCCAAGCAGATGGGAGATGACCTATGGTAACTGACAAGGTGAAAATGGCAGTGAGAGGAAGCGCAAGAGCAGAGCAGGTTTTTAGGACACATTAGCTGATGCCATCCGGAGCGCAAGAGCAGAGCAGGTTTTTAGGACACATGAGCTGATGCCATCCGGAGCACAAGAGCAGAGCAGGTTTTTAGGACACGTGAGCTGATGCCATCCGAAGCGCAAGAGCAGAGCAGTTTTTAGGACATGTGAGCTGATGCCATCCGATCCAGTTGCAGAGTCAGAGTCAAGGGTTGGCACAAACTTTTCCATCTTTTCAGGTGCAAAAGATACAGAATTGTGGAGCAGTTGGGTCTGACTGGGAAGGGTGAGGAGAGAGAGAGAAACACAGAGAGAGACAGAGACAGAGACAGAAGACAGAGACAGATTTTTAAGCAAACACAGAATTGAGGCCTTCTCACAAGCAGAGTCAGCTGTGGTGCCATTTGAAGTGAGCGAAGGAATGGAAGGGGAGCAATGAGCATACACCAGAGACCGACTTGACAAGGCACCACCAGGTTTTAGAGGAGAAAAGCTTGAAAGATCATTGTTGAGATTGGACAGATTTGGTTTTCTGGCTCTCCTGAGAGTAGACAAACACTTGTTTTGGGCTTTGTGGAATGATCTGAGGTTGCCTTCGGTCAGATTTGCCTTCCAGGAGGAGAATGCAAGTTGTTTCAAAGCAGCAACCTCACCACAGGATTCAGAGAACCAAGAGCAGGAGGATGGGTAGGATAACTAAAGATGAGATGGGATGAATCTGTGCATAAGAGAGAGTTGGTTTGTGTGAAATAATTCCCAGGGTGAATTAATATCAATGATGGTGGATCTCAGAGACCAGTTCTGAAATGTATTAAAAAATAATTTTAAAAAATCATGAATATGTGAAGCGTGAATGTAAAAGCAGGTGACATTTTATAAACTGCGAAAACGCAGGGTCTGCAAATCCATGAATGTCGATGTTCCATGGCATTTAAAAGTCAAAATCCTAATTATTACACTAATAGTGATATGGATAAACCAAACCCTATCCGAATCATGAAAAACAATACGGTTGATTCAAAATTGTCAGGAACACACCTGGCCCAGATCACTGTCATAGAACCGGAAGAGCAGAACAGGAGCACGGATGTTCCAACTGGCAGGTTCATCTGAACATTGTGGTTCATCTGAAAAGCAGCTGTAAAATAACGAGACAATATATAAATAATAATAATAATTACAACAATAATCTTACTATAATTCACCGTCTGTCCATCTGTTTGTTCCCAGGTACCGTAAAAATGGCTGAACCGATCGCAACCATTTTTTGGGTGTGTAATCCTGGGACCCCTTGGAGTAAAATAGGCATAAATATAATAACATGACCCCCTTGACGGCTCCCGTAGGGAGCGGGTGCTTCGAGTAATAATAATAATAATAGTAATAAGAATAAGAATAAGAATAAGAATAAGAATAAGAAGAAAGAGAAGAAGAAGATAAAGACGAAGAAGAAGAAGTAAAATTTGTGTAAAATCATGAAAATCAGAAGAAAAAAAATAACGAAAACAAAACGACATGGTTTTAAGGAGACTAGAAGTGGCGTTACTCAGGAATTTTAGAGCATCTTGCTTCATGTTCAGCATTTAAAAAGGTTAAGAGCATGGACAATCCCCAGAGGTTGGCATTCATGGGGAGGAGAACATTCCTCCTTGGGAAATGCCCTGTTGACTGTGGTGAGAATAGCGGTGCCATTGTTGTGAGGTCGGTGGTACCCAAAGTACCCCTGGAAGTGTTGGCGCTTCCCCCAAGCTCAGTGGCCGTGTTTGTCTCGTCTAACAATCCTGTGTTGTGTCATGTATGTCCGCCTGTATGTCCATGTGTTGTGTGTGTGTGGCAGCTCCACTGTGATAATGTTTGTGATCATATTACTGAAACATTAATATAAATATAACGTCGTTTTTCGGTGAAAGCTACTCAAGGTTTCTGGGTTGTATACAGTAAATACTGTAGTCAGTAATTACACTGACTCCAACCTGCCGATTCCCGAAAAATTGCCGATATCGGCCAATCGTGTGTGTGTGTGTGTGTGTGTGTGTGTGTGTGTGTGTGTGTGTGTGTGTGTGTGTGTGTGTGTGTGTGTGTTGTTCTCAAAGCATAACATATTCTCTCTCCCTCTCTCAGTCTCTCCCTCTCTCAGTCTCTCCCTCTCTCAGTCTCTCCCTCTCTCAGTCTCTCCCTCTCTCAGTCTCTCCCTCTCTCAGTCTCTCCCTCTCTCAGTCTCTCCCTCTCTCAGTCTCTCCCTCTCTCAGTCTCTCCCTCTCTCAGTCTCTCCCTCTCTCAGTCTCCCCCCTCTCAGTCTCCCCCCTCTCAGTCTCCCCCTCTCTCAGTCTCCCCCTCTCTCAGTCTACCCCTCTCTCCGTCTCCCCCTCTCTCAGTCTCCCCCTCTCTCTGGATGGTCATTATGTCTGGACGGTGGGTATATCCATATGTGTCTGGACAGTGGTTATGTCCGGGTGGGGTTTGTCTCTAGATGTGTCTGGATGGTATTTATCTCCGGCCGTGTCCAGATAGAAGTTTGTCTCTGGACGTGTCCGGATGGGAGTCTCTGGACGTATCCGGATGGGAGTTTGTCTCCGGACGTGTCTGGGCGGTGTTTATGTCCAGACGGGAGTTTGTGCCCAGATGCGTATAACCATATGTGTCTGGACGGTGGTTATGTCCAGGCGGAGTTTTTCTCCAGATGTGTCTGGATGGGAGTTTGTCTCCAGACGTGTCTGAGCGGTGTTTGTCTCCGTACATATCTGGGTGGTGTTTATGTCTGGACAGGAGTTTGTCTCCAGATGCGTATAACCATATGTGTCTGGACGGTGGTTATGTCCAGGCGGAGTTTTTCTCCAGATGTGTCTGGATGGGAGTTTGTCTCCAGACGTGTCTGAGCGGTGTTTGTCTCCGGACAGCTTGGCTCCGGACGCATCCAGGCGGCGTTTGTCTTTGGGTGGTATATATAGTATGACTCTTGTAAAATGGATTTCAGACTTTTTTTCCCCATCTTCACTGTAATTCTATGCAAAATCATTTTGATGAGACAGTATGAATCGTAATTGACGCTCTACCACATGTCTGCCTTTCCTTCTTCTCACATCTGACTGCCTCCCCCCCCCCACCTCACTCCACCCTCCCTCCTCTGTCTTTCCCCCTCCCTCCTCTGTCTTTCCCCGTTCCTTCTCTGTCTTTCCCCCTCCCTCCTCTGTCTTTCCCCCTCCCTCCTCTGTCTTTCCCCCTCCCTCCTCTCTCTTTCCCCCTCCCTCCTCTCTCTTTCCCCCTCCCTCCTCTCTCTTTCCCCCTCCTTCCTCTCTCCCCCTCCTCTCTCCCCCCTTCCTCTCTCTCTTCCCCTCCTCTTTCTCCCCCCCCTCCTTTCTCTCTCCTCTCCTCTCCTCTCCTCTCCTCTCGTCTCCTCTCGTCTCCTCTCTCCGCCCCCAACCTCTGTGTTCCCATCAGTGAAGTGACGGGTGGTATTTGCTCATAATGACTATTTGTCCTTCTGAATGTTTTATTGCCTTGCATGTATTTCTCCAATTTGAATTTGGATAAATTTGGTTGATATGCTGTTATATTTGGTTCAAACATAGGATTACTATTATGTCATACAATTATTACAAAATCGAGGAATTTGTCATATTTGAAATGTTACTGGCAGTGTACTGATAGGAATATTTAATGATATTTCCCCGTACTGTTTGCTTTTTGTATAATGTGCTCGATTGAAAATCAGTGTTTTCCAATGACACAGTACATTTATGGGACAATAACAACAAATATACCTCTGCTTTTCCTTGTGTACAACAATGTCTGTATCGAATAAACGCCAAAATAATGCCTTTTTGGCGGCCATATTGGATTTGTCATTTTATGTGCTTATGATGCAAAATCGAGCTTGGCAACAAGTCGATTCAAATTCAGCTTATCAACTTCACCCGAGAAAGGCTTGTTGACAGCCTGTACTAAGAAATGCCTCATGATGTAACATTTAAAAAAATGCTTTCAGTCTAATATTTTTTGTGCACCATCAGCCAGCTTTACAGCACATGAATACATTCCCTCACAGGGCATAAAGGATAGCAGACCACATTAGTTCGGTACATACCAGTGAATGACATATACGATGCACTCACCACTGCACAGAGAAACATATAGCTCTCTGTGTATCCCATGACCGGATGTGACGCAGTAAGCTCCTGTTTTGGACATGGAAAGTGGATTGTGCTTCGAATACTGATGCAGAGGCCCAAATATTTGAGGACCTTTCCAGCTTGGCAACAGCACCGGTCTTGGCAAATGACCGAGAATTGGTATCTGCCAAGTTTGTTGGAACAATGCATGGGGATGCAAAAACCTGAGCCACTGAACACTTTGAGGTGTGAGAAGACTAGCAAGAATGTTCAGGTGAATAAATTACCCCCAATGGAAGACAGCCTCCACACCTCATCGGGACCGTTTATCAATTGATGATGCAGCGATAATGTACAACACCAATCCACGAAATGATGTCACACAGTTTGGATATATGAAATGTCCTGATGGTTCTCTGCAGATACAAATGCTGAACCAGTTACATGTAGCGGCAGAGCTACTGAACAGCTTCATCTGTAACTGCAGTATCTGTGACACCAATTGTTCGTGTCAGACCCATAAGTCCATGAATGTGCAACGTAGGCCTGTGAATGTGCAACTGTACTTCCAGTAGACTTAGATGACAGAGAAGACTGCTGTGTGAATTGTTTCACATTGATTGCACTTTGCAAACTTTGGTGAAAGTGATTCTGATGATGAAAGATAATTTTGCATGAGTAATCCAAAGGAAATCATGTATGACTGGGAACTATGAGTTAATGAATGTGGTTTTGAAGTGATGGACATTACAGTTTATGTGCAGATAGTATAATGTGAACTGTTACTTTATATACTTCATATGCCTTTTTAGAACCATTCTATTTTTACACCAAATGACCATTTTAAAAGAGGATATTAGATGTAAAAAGACATTGTTTGGGAGCCGATAACAGTATCAACCAAATATGAATATATGAGTTATTATTTCAACAGTATAATGAGCTAAAGGACATGTCACGTCTGATTTTACTATTTCTTCCTATGTGTTCCAGACTCAGGCAAATACATTGTACACACAAAATAAAACATAATAGCTTTTGGAACCACTTAAAAATGTTGATTAGAAGCAGAATTATGGCCAAAATCGTGTACAACAGGTCAAATTGGCAACCATATTGGATTTATGCAAATGATGCATTCTCATTTTGTGTTACAGATTTATTTACATTTATTTCTCTTACATAATAAAAGCATTCTAATGTTTGAAATCGCTCAAAAATGTTGATTAGAAGCAGAATTATGGCCAAAATAGTGAAACCTCAGTCAGATCAGATATTAGATTTATGCAAATTAGTAATGATGATATCATATGCCAGTGTGGCATCATGCATTTTCTCCCTCCTGGGACCCGACTGAACACAAATAAATATATATGGCAGCATCTGGTACCGCCGGTTGCACGCCATGATTTTTTGGGAGGGTCTCGTTCGCAGCTCTCTTAGTGTTAGCATGCAACAACAGAAGAAAAGGTCTCGAAAAATGGAAGAAGAAGAAGAAGAAGAAGAAGAAGAAGAAGAAGAAGAAGAAGAAGAAGAAGAAGAAGAAGAAGAAGAAGAAGAAGAAGAAGAAGAAGAAGAAGAAGAAGAAGAAGAAGAAGAAGAAGAAGAAGAAGAAGAAGAAGAAGAAGAAGAAGAAGAAGAAGAAGAAGAAGAAGAAGAAGAAGAAGAAGAAGAAGAAGAAGAAGAAGAAGAAGAAGAAGAAGAAGAAGAAGAAGAAGAAGAAGAAGAAGAAGAAGAAGAAGAAGAAGAAGAAGAAGAAGAAGAAGAAGAAGAAGAAGAAGAAGAAGAAGAAGAAGAAGAAGAAGAAGAAGAAGAAGAAGAAGAAGAAGAAGAAGAAGAAGAAGAAGAAGAAGAAGAAGAAGAAGAAGAAGAAGAAGAAGAAGAAGAAGAAGAAGAAGAAGAAGAAGAAGAAGAAGAAGAAGAAGAAGAAGAAGAAGAAGAAGAAGAAGAAGAAGAAGAAGAAGAAGAAGAAGAAGAAGAAGAAGAAGAAGAAGAAGAAGAAGAAGAAGAAGAAGAAGAAGAAGAAGAAGAAGAAGAAGAAGAAGAAGAAGAAGAAGAAGAAGAAGAAGAAGAAGAAGAAGAAGAAGAAGAAGAAGAAGAAGAAGAAGAAGAAGAAGAAGAAGAAGAAGAAGAAGAAGAAGAAGAAGAAGAAGAAGAAGAAGAAGAAGAAGAAGAAGAAGAAGAAGAAGAAGAAGAAGAAGAAGAAGAAGAAGAAGCATACCTCAAAGGATTCCCTGTTGTACTGTTCTATTACCTTCCAGGTAGCTTGTAGATGTATCCCCTGCCGTGAGCACTCCACACTATGACTTTATCCACAGCCAGGAAGTCACCCCCAGCCCAAGGCTCACCCTCTTCTGCCATTAACAAGCACAAAGTTGAGAAATCCTTTGAGCGAAACACCTAAAGTGAATGACATTTCACAGTTATTACCGTTTTGATACCATTAGAACTCGCAAAATGGCATAAACTACTTCAAAACAATGGAAGGAAATATTCATCGTCATCATAATTGCTGCACAACACCTTCACTATGACAAATATCACAAATGACATCGGTGTTCTGTGACTTTTAAAGTAAATGATACCTTCCAGATGTGGTGACAGACGAGTAGCAGTGCCCAAGGGCTCTGGCGGCAAAATGTGACTGTGCAGCCATCCATCAGGAACATAGGCCTGGCCTCATTCTCATAAATGGGGGCTGGATCCTGGAACACAATGTCTATTGTTCATCCCTTCTGTCAGTATTCCTCTCGCTGGTTTAGAAATCAGATGATTGCAGAGATATTTTGATTCCGTGTGAATTGCTACCATTCCCAATTTTTTACAGCTGCTGTTTATGAGGGTCTATTCCTGATTAATTAGAATACTCGTAGTCAGGGATCCACATGTTTTCGGATGGACCGGACACCTCTTCCGGACGCCTCCTTGCAGGCCTCAGTTTTATTTTAGTTTCATGTCTGCAGATTCAGAATCAACAGGCCTGCTCAGCCAGCTGTCTTGTGAAACCACCCAGAATAGGGGGTTGAGAGTCAGTACCGCGTTGTAAAATATGTGAGATTTTTCGGCATCGCCCGTTTACCAAATAATGTCTATAACCACATAATATGTGAAGATAACCTGCTGTTGTGAAACATATTGTTGCGCAGGGACCTTTTGTCCAGAGGAATGGTCCAAATGATCTTTCATGACACGCCTTCAGGATTACTCCACTTTACCGTTCCCCAAGGTCGCCCAAATGAGCCAAAATAAACGGAAAACACACACGGAAAGCAGGTGCCTGAAACACATTTTCTTACCTTTTAAAAAGGATTGATTTGAAAAGCAAAGTACAGGGAAGAAGGTCGACAAAAAGACGGTCACCCAGGCCACATGGGTCATCTTTGCCATTTTCCCCAACAAGGCCTCCTGGTTGGCACTTCTTCTTCCTCCTCCAAGTGCCAAGGTCTTTCTTCCCCTCTCAAAAGGCAGGGTGATACCAGCTTGGGTCTATCGCAAAACTTCTGCAGAGCAAAGCAAAATCATCTCTGTCCGAAGCTTCTCTGTGGACCGCTTGCTCGACCTTCCACACGAACCTCTCTTGGTTCTCTTTTGGTCTGCCGTGTTCTCCTCTTCTCCTAGGCGGAATCTTCCCTTTGGGTGCTGCCCATGGGGGAGGCCCCAATAAAAATAAATGTTCATCTTTTCTTCTGAGCTCCACAGTCAATTGCACCCCAATGGCTGGCACACACTGGCCAGAGAGATCATAATCAGCTGAGTTGCACGTGTGACACATGTGCCTCTGCGATGGGAAGTCCACACCTAGCCCCGCCTACAAGCAAGAGGTATTTACGCATCCATATAATAATTCATGTCTCACCTGTCCATAAATTACATACACTGCCTCATCAGTGTCATGTGTAACAAATGTCTTACTCTGACAGATTCTTGTAACATGGCAATCTAACCTACGCAAAACACACGGACCATACTACACTTAATACAGTATAGCTCTGGATCCCCTCCCCAACCCCCTTCCCAGGTCACAATATATAAGGAATATTATATCTTCTTTCAGTTGGTGACCTAATATTTGACCTCTGAATTTATTTTTTTAATGGAAATCACCCCAAACAAGGCATAAAAACAAGGGGCAAAGGAAAAGTTAGATAAAGATAAGGTTAAAGCAAAACAAAATAAAAGCAAGAAAAGTAAGAAAACATCCAAGACACAGGAAGTACCAAAAGTCAGGTGAAATATGGTGGAACCTTAAAGATGTAAGAAGTAAGAATTGACATTCCTCTTAAAGCTGGGTATATCATAGGATAATGGGAAGCATATTACAGGTGGTGGATTCTAAAGCAAGACAGCACGAGGGATAAAACTATCTGCATAGCCTTTCATTCTGCACTTTGGATCAGGTATACAGAAGTGCATAGGTGTACAGAAATGGAAAACCATGTCTTGCGTCCAAACACTCGTACAGGAGGAACCAAGTTAGAAAATCCAGCAGAACATTTGCCATGAAAATATCTATAGAACAGACCAAGAGTGGCAACTGACCTATGGTGAGAGAGTGGCTGAAGAGTTGAACCCATCTCTGCAGCAACCAAGTTCACGATGCATTTCTGGAGCCTTTCAAGTAAAGGCAGGCTGGTGCTCCAGCCCAAATGTGGCAACAGTGCTCCATGAGGGGATGTAAAGTTGTCTTATATAGGTACAATATAGCATCAGGAGGTAAATACCTCTATGCTCAATAAAGACAACCAACTCGCTTGGAAGCACTCTTCACAATAACAGAAATGTACTTTTCCAAACGGAGGTTAGAGGAGATTTCCAGACCAAGAAGCCGAAGCTCAGATGATTCTGTTAAAGTTGAAGACCCCATGTGCACACAAGGGAAAGACCTGTTTCTGGAGAGAGACATGGACAACAATTTCATTTTCTTTGCATTGAAGGTCACCAGTCAACCATGCCCCCCACTTCAACACATTCTCGAAATCATTGTCCAGTGAAACTCCAACCTCATTACAAGTAACATTGAGTGAATCAGCAGATGTACAGTAAAGGGAGGAGTCATCAGCATACATGGTTCGGTGAGACAGAATATTATCAGGAAGGTCATTGATATAAACAATGAACAGAGTGGAACTGAGGACAGAGCCCTGTGGTACAACAGACTTGATAGAGCAAGGAGGAGAAGATTGACCCTCAAGTACCACCTTCCTCTTGCGATTTGTAATGCATCACACCAGATACACCATACAACTGAAGCTTGTGGAGTCGACCCTTGTGCCACACTTTATCAAAGCCTTTCAAGATATCCAAAGCAACTAATCGAGCTTCACCCTTGAAGTCCAATGCCCCCATTGAAATGATCCATAATTAAGGATAGCAGATCACCAGTGGAGTGAGAATGGCAAAAGCTATACTGGCAGGAAGTGAGAAGTTCATTGTCCTCCAGATGGCTGAGAAGTTGTTCATTGATTGAAGCATTCAAATATCTTACTTATTACAGGAAGCAGGCTGATGGGACGATAGTTACTTCGCTCAGAATGCTCACCAGTACCCTTGAAAACAGGGCCAACAGAAGCCACTTTCCAGGATGAAGGAAACACCGAAGCAGACAAGCACAGGTTGTATAGCTTGGCAATAATCAATGACAGTTCAGGACAGCACATCTTTAATACAATCACAGGGATTCCATCAGAACCTGTCACTTTCAAGGCATTTGATGTCTGATGACCTGATATTAAAATGAAGAGGACATTTGATGACCTTGAGAGGTTAAAAAAAAAAAAAAAAACTTAGGTCATTTTAGTCGTAAAATCATCTAAATTGTTTATGAAACATAAATTGTAAAGACGAACGGTCCATTTTCATTCTAATACGAGTCCCATGAATTGCTGGTAAGAATGCCTAATGGTTGTCAATTTCTTATATTTTCAGATAACCTCTTGAGGCAACATGATAGATGATGAAACGACCTTCTACTGATTAGAGTCGTTGCATCATATGCCAGAAGTTACCCCCTGAGACATCACAAAAAGTAACCCTTAAAAGACTTCCCAGCACTCTCCTATGAAGTGGAGAACAGAACTGATGTAGTGGCAGTTAGGTTGTGAGAATAATTGAATAAAGATGTACAATCTCTTGAGAAGAGAAGGTGTATCATGTGAAATGTCGAAATTATTACATAGACAAGAAAATTGTTGCACAAAAAGTGAAATCATGAAATTATGTATCCAATAGATGTAACAAAAATGCAGCAACGAACTCTGGAATCATCTCCTCTCGATCCATGCATGGGTCCCTCTGCTATGAAATCCATAAACCATAGAAATCAGTGCTTAATTTGTGCAAAGGAATGAGATTGCAACTGTAAACATAAACTACTGCTTGTGAGCACGAATTATCGACAAAATGCGATATGGAAGCAAGCAAAGGCACTCGGTGATGATATGTTACACCATACCCAGGGACATGGTGACAATTGCGTTGACATGATTACTGATGACTTCATGTACTACAAGTCATGTTTGTGTGCATATTTGACAACGTCCCACTGACAGATGAAAAACACTTCTGATCTAGTACGTGATGATGCTCTGCAGTGGCTCACCTCTTCCGTAGATGGTATCTTATCCGAAGATCAGAACGGTGTCATCTTTCTGAGTTCACTTCGTGACAAATACAGGAGCTGGTTGTCCAAATGTGGTATCGTGAATGCCACTTTATACTGGTCATCCATTCTAAATAAAATAATTGAAGACCACTGCACAGACCGTGGTTCAAAGGTCATGAGAGTACCACAAAAAGGGGTATCCCCACTCCAAAGCATATTGGCACAGCACTGCACATCTTGAAACAAAGCGTGAGTGAAGAAGTGGTCAAAATATTGAACAGTTTTGGCAATAGCATCAGCTATCAAGATGGCCAGGGATATGTCACTTCCATGGCACAGAATACTGAGGAGGACCAGGAATAATATGAGCTCTTGATGCCCACAAATCTTAAAGTTGGACTATTCACCCAATGTGCCATTGATAACTTGGGCTTCCATGAAGCTCATCAGTGTGACCTCAACTTGACCGATGTTGCATCGTTTGGGAGAAAGCTCATAGAGGGACAATTGGTTCCCATCATGATGGATAAACCACCCAGGCCTTCAATAGCCAAGCAAAAGTACGACTTCCAGTGTGACCAAAGCAAGTGCAAAAGGAATTGCTTTTGTGCTGCTGCTGGTGTGAGATGTGTCATTGCATTTAAATGTTGAGCCAATTCAAACAAGTGTTTTCGTATCATTGATGACAATGATGAAGATGAGTAAACTTGTTGATGCAAAGTTTTGGTTGCACTGTTGAACTATTTTGATATTGTAAAATCTATTGTTTGACTGGATAAAGTACTGTTTGACAACAAAACGATGCTATAAGCTTTGCTTGGCATTAGGTTCCTTCATATTTCACCCTGATGGTAAGCCAGTATCTTATATTGTTTGAAACATGTATTCTTACTTTGTTATCTTGTTATACTTGTTACTTCCACCACTGGAGGTGAAGAAGGTTATGTTTTCACCCCTTTCTGTCTGTTTGTCTGTTTGCCTGTGTGCAGGATATCCCAAAAAGTTTATGGACGGATCTGGATGAAATTTTGTTAACAGGTTTGGTGTGCAAGACGAGGAAGAACTGATTAGACGTTGGTGAAGATCCGGATCCGGATCCGGCAACTGGAATTTTTGAAGTGATTCTTCACCATTGAGAGATAGGGCCAAA
>NC_140971.1:43362329-43609829 GCF_056783735.1 Eptatretus burgeri | reverse complement strand
ACACCCTTAGCCAGCAATGCTACCTCTCAGCCTTGTGCTGCATAGTAACGAAGAATAACTTTCATACGTCGTGCACTTTCATTACTGTACTGTTCTCAATTTTTATGATACAATTTTATCCAAACAATGAGCAGGACATTATGAGATTTTTTTTGTCTTGTGGGCACAAGTACATTGCATACATGTGCTCTTTTATCCAAAAAAAATATATAGTGTATTGCTTATGATTACATGATTAATTTTTTTTATTATTTCATCACCAAATTCCATCTCTGATGTCTGCAATTACATGTCATGGAATGTGTAAACAAACAAACGAAACGGAGGAGCACAATAAAAACGAACAATATCACAAGGGCAGCTTTCATGGGACCAAAGCCTGGCTGTTTATCAAGATTCCAACAGCAACAGAGGAGGGAAAAGCCTAAATCAATAAGATCACTAACAACAACGCATTGCATTTTCAACCGAGTACCTCTGTAAGGTATGTACAATTAGATTGCGAGCATGTCTATAAAGTATGTACGGAACAATTAGAATGTGAGTACGTCTATAAAATACATAATAGAGAACCACATGAAACAAGTCCCGGCGAGGGTCTGCAATCTTTGAATGCTCTTTCCATTATATTTTTTATGATATTATAAATGACATTAACTTCTTCTTCTTCTTCTTCTTCTTTCGGCTGCTCCCGTTAGGGGTCGCCACAGCGGATCATCCGTATGATCCGCATAGTGGTTTGGCACATGTTTTACGCCGGATGCCCTTCCTGACGCAACCCTGGTTGCCTCTTACGACACAGGGATATGGTACACCTATTTTAACCGGGGTATACACCGGCCCAGTACACTGGTACTCATTTCGCCGACCTCGGAAGGATGACAGGCTGAGTCAACCCCCTAGTGTTTTCGACTTGGTTTATATATACATATATATATATATATATATATATATATATATCTATATATATATATATATATATATATATATATATATATATATATATACACATATACATCTACACAATATACATACATATATATATATATATATATATATATATATATATATATATATATATATATATATTAATTCAGTGTCCCAGCGGTGCTAGAACTCAGGAACTTTTGGGTCCCAAGCCACTGCCATAACCACTGCGCCAACACCAGGCTTTTTGTAAGTATATGACTTATCTGACATTAACTGCCATGACATTAACTGTCTGTAGAAAAAGTCATGATGGAATATAGTCATCAAAACTGGCAGAACAATAATTTTGTACTTTAGCAATTTAAATATAAATTTTGTTTTATAATATTTATTCATACAGATTTTTTTTAGCGATATTAAAAAAAAAAAAACATGAATTAAAAATCTTACAATTTAAAGGATATTAACATAAATAATAAAACGTAGAAAAGTCCACTTCACACAATAACACGTGCATTCACAATGAGGCCTACGACAGCACAATGGGCAATGAGAGCCCACAGCAGCCTGCTTGACCTGTGCTTGATTGCCCCCATATTATTTTTGTCCTCAGACCTGGTATCCTGGTCCTGCCAGAATGGTGCAGAGGCAGTGCACTTACTTTTGAGCTGTCTGTTCTGGGTTTGATTTCCAACCAGACCCTAAGCTGTGAGATTGGTGCTTCATTGGCAAGGTCTTGGATAACATAGTGTGCCATTCCATCGATGGACATTAAGCTGGGTGTCCCATCACCTAGCATTCGGTGTTGGATGTTAAAGATCCTACTTTGCCTTTTATGAAGAGTAGGGGAACAAATTCTAAATTCCTGCCCTGAGCTACATGGGGCACTGTATGAGCAGATTAATTGCGTCCACGAGAAATTAAGTTGCTTGTAAGACAAACTCTTAACTAACTCCAGGGCCCAATAATCATACAAAATAAATATATTTTGATTAACTGCAGAGTGTGCAAGTAGAATGTGTGCCTCATTCACCATGCACCGTACACATGTATAGTACACACATATGAGTTGTGTTCTTCCATGGTGCATTCTAGACTTGCAAAGCACCTTTCTTTCTATTTATTATCCCCAGCCTTATTGATTGAAAAAAAACAAAAAAAAAACAGGGGGGAATTGTAATCGGCTGCGTCCATCTGTCTGTCTGTCTGTCGGTCACACAATCCCAAATTCTAAACGGTTGTGCAGAAATTCAACAAACTCGGTAGTTATGATCACCACATGGCAAGAATGTGAAAGAGCAGCATCATTTTTGGCCTCACACCCCCTGGAGGGTGAAATGCAATTACGGACACATTTTAAATATTTTTAAATGAAATTTTGTATCTGCAATCAACATTGGGTGATGCATTAAATATGTAACGTTTTTGGGGGATTTGACCCCCGGTTAATGCCCCAAGGGATGGGGACTTCAAGTTACAGGGGTCAAAATGGAAAAAGAAACGTTTAACATGCAGGAAAGTAATGCATGCAGCATTTACATGATTAAGGTATTGCAAATCGGATGACTATGTACTGTGTAATATTTTCATTACATGCAAATTTCATATGGATTGCATTGTTTACTTGCAGTGTACAAGTGCATTGTGTTGCCAACTGTCCACTGTATATATTCTGAGTCGTCAGCTGAGTGCTGCATATGCTTGGTGTTATCAACTGTGCACTGTACCTATGGTTCCTCTGTGGCTGAGTACAGATAGGGCGACGACCCAGTCTGGCATGAGTTTCGAGGAGAAACGACCAAGGAGTTGCAGTGATCTGGCATCCACAACAGTGACATCGGTGTACTCGCCACAGCAGAGCAGAGTTTGCGCAGCTGTGCCCCCCCAAGGCCTGCGGTAGAACTATATAGGTAAAAAAAAAAAGATCACAAGATTGACATCATCAAAAGGTTCTTTAAGGGGATTTTAAAAAATGGTGCCATGGTTTTTTCACAGCAGGCCAGATCTTTAAAGTCAAAATCCAGTTTATGTGGTCAATCACGTGCTCGACCAATGCTTTATCAGAAAATCCATTGGCAGTAATAGATGGTAATACACTGGTCAGTAATGGATGGTCGTGTCAACCTTACAAACCTCGTTAAAAGGAACCAAAAATTATTTGCCATTTGAACAGTTGTTAACGATGGTGGGCAACTTACATTCATAGCTGAGTGGATATATTGCAGCTTCTCACTCCTCAAACATCGTCCATCCTTTTCATCCCAGAGGGAAATCTCTCTGTCAAGAGAGCATGAAAGGTCAGTGCATGGTATTATAGGAGTGTGTGCAAAATGAACTGTCAATTTCAGACATTGATTCAAAAAAAGATCCGAAACAAAGAACTTGTGCGTTTGTTCAATCATACCGGTGCCACACATTTACAATCAATTTACTTTAACCATCTCTTTCAATCAACTAAGAAGTCTACTTTAATAGACTTAAAATCCACTTCCTATTTTGCATAATCCCTCGGCAGCATCCTTGTCACTACGTCTGTGGCCTAGAAGCATTCTTTTGGATATTTTGTGCGCACATCATTATACAGAGGGACAGTTGGATTAAGGGACCCTCCCAACGAAGGTGTGTCCCCCGCCAGTCCAACTTGATCAACTCGACAAGTTGAAGATGACTCCTAAGAGCATACACTTGGGATCAATGATATTAGAGGCTGGAGAAACCCAGAAGAAACCTGGAGTGCACAATGTGGAAATCTGATTGCTAGTTTGTTGCTCGAATTTCTTTGATCGGTTGAAAATGAGCTTCGAAACATGGAGTGTTCCAAAATCCAATCTGCAAGCTGATCAACATGAAGCCATGTAGAAGTAAAAGGTTTATTGATTGCTTTCATGTTCAATTTGCTAAGATTCATTGCGATCTTAGTGAAGCACAAACGATCGATTATGTCCTATTATCGCCATGTGCAATGTAGTAAACGCACATTCTGCCATGACGTCACAAATTGTATTTTTGCTGCATTTTTCTTCAAAACAACTGAACCCTGACTCAACATAGATTCAAGGCTGCTCAAGCAGGCCGCAGGGCAAATCGCACTGATCGGCTGGATCACTTTGGTTGCCTATTTCACAAAGTTTTGAAGACAAATTTTCCTCAATGTAATGAGCAAATTTTGATGGTTTGCAAGCTTGCGGCGCCACCCTGTGTTAACTTGAGTGGCCTACAGATTTTGCAATGTTGGTTTTAGATCCTCGTGGAGGATCTCTAAGTCTTACTCACGTTGTTGTTCTTGTGGACATTTTTGTTTCACAGCCTACAGTTTTCATCGAAACTTCCTGAAACTTGGCATATATATGTAAAAAATACCCTGCGCAGACAGTAACCATCTCCGATTTTGAAAATTCCTCCTAGAAAAAAAATTATGACGTCAAAATATCTCCGCTAATGGAAATCGCCGAAAAAAATTATCTCCGAAACTAGGCAAGCTTTTTGAATTCTCTTTGCGGAATTGAACAGGGCATTAGCAGAGATGAATTACCGCACATATGACACATCACTATGACGTCATATCAATTTTTATGACATCATCCCTATTTTTTGACATTTTTTGTTTTTGTTTCATTTGTTTCACAGCCTGCAGTTTTCATCGAAACTTCCTGAAACTTGGCATATATATGTAAAAAATATCCTGCGCAGACAGTAACCATCTCCGATTTTGAAAATTCCTCCTAGAAAAAAAGTTATAACGTCAAAATATCTCCGCTAATGGAAATCGCCTAAAAAATTATCTCCGAAACTAGGCAAGCTTTTTGAATTCTGTTTGCGGGAATCGAACAGGGCATTAGCAGAGATGAATTACCGCACATATGATACATCACTATGACGTCATATCAATTTTTATGACGTCATTCCTATTTTTTGACATTTTTTTGTTTCACAACCCAGAGTTTTCATCGGATCTTTGTGAAACTTGCCATGTATATGCAGAAAGCCCACGCACAGGCAGTAACCATCTCCGATTTTGGAAATTCTTCCTAGAAAAAAAGTTGATGTCATAATATCGCCGTTAATGGAAATCGCCGATATCATGATCTCCAAAACTAGGCAGGCTGTTTGAATTTTGTTTGCGGGAATCAAGCCGGGAATTAGCACAGATAATTTATCGCAAACCTGATACATCACAATGACGCCATATTCGTTTTTATGACATCATCATTAAGAGGACGAGGATCTTAGCTCATTCGAGCTTGTTGAGTTACATTAATACATAGTGGGGTAATCTATGCCTCAGTCCAATAAGATGAATTAAAATACAGTAGTGGTTGTGAAAAAAAAATACAGAAGTTACATATAAATAAACTTTATTCATTCTTATATCTAGAGGGAGAGTGGAGAGATGTACAACGGGGAAAAGTGAGACTTTACCCATGATGTCACCAACTTTGGACCAATGAGATACTGGCTTACAATTTGAAAAAGGTTTCTATACCCCAAAGGCAGTGAACCGACATCATCTGTCATTCAGCCAACTCCAGCAATGAGAGTATTGGAATAAAATTCTCGAACACACAGAGACACAGAGACCACACAGAGACCACCCAGACACACACACACAGACACACACTCTTGTGAGTCGATACATGTCAACTCGCACTCAGTCCATTTCCCAATGCATCATGGGAACACTCAGGAACATGTGTTTGAATGTAACCAGTGGTGTGTCACTTGTCTCAATTTCACGATAAAAATATCTTCTAGGAACTTAAGCTTCATAAATCAGGAGGAAAAGTATTAAATATCTGCTTATATAATCATATCCATTTAATACAATGACAGCATCGATATATTTGGTCTGAATGAGAGGATTGGAGTAGTAGGGGGGAAAGGCTTGGTGGTAAGAGAGGAAAGGGTTGCAGACTTCCTGGAACATCTACCACCATCTTTCAACCCAACCACCCCCTTCCTCTTCTGCAATTAAAGGAACATCAAAATTTTGTTGAGTGACTGCACTCGGTTTCTTCTTTGAACACAAGCAGTCCATATTATGTCAAACAATTGTTTCCATTATTAAAGCTGGAAAACATTTAATTGATCCACTCTAGTACAGGCTATAACTGTTCACATTGCTTGAGCAAACAATGATGAGATGCAGTAACTCGGAATGTGATGATTCCTTCATTCAATCACTCCTGGTTGTAAGATACTTGGATGAGCTATAGAACCAAGGAAGAAAATAGATGGTGTACAGAGTACGGCCTATTCTTTTCAAAAGATCTGCAGCATTTTTAACATCGAGAGGTGAATGCTAGCTGATAGAATCTGGCAGTTTATAGTTGGGTGGGGGACTAAACCCAGACTAGAAAAGGCAAAGGCTGCAAGGTTGAGTATGCTACCTTTGAGATATCTCATCACCCATTTCTGCACTTAAATTTGGGGGTGGAGTGGGGGAAGAGGAGGGAGTGGCTGCATTGTGGAACACACAATCTTTTGGAGGGGAAGCTAAAACCACTATTCTGTCTGTAATCAAATTGATATGCAGAACTTGTAGTGATTCAACAATATGTTTCATGAGTAGTTCCCATCGTGTGCTGCCTTTTTGGCTGCTGGTTGTATCATTGGTTAGGGCCGCGGCTATGCCGCTGATGCAGTGCCCCGATTACCAGTATACTGGTGCTCATTTCGCCAACCTCAAGAGGATGACAGGCTGAGTCAACCCCCTGGTGTTAATTCAGTGGAAAACAGGACTTGAACTCAGGATGCTAGGATCCCAAGCCACCACCCTACCATGAGTAGTTGTTTTGTCTCGTATCATAATAAATTGCAGATTTCTGTAACAAGTTGAACATAGAGTGACTCTACCTTTTCTCATTTGGACCCTTCCTGATGTCATAGTGTTGGTAGCTTTCCAACATGAAATCAGAGCACATTACTTATGACTAAACCAATGATGCATACAACAAAAACCAGAAACAAAGGTAAGTTCTTGTTTTTAGTGGTTCTTCTTGAACAAATAGGCAAGGTGATTCAAAATCCTGCTTAAGAGGAAAAGTTCTGATAAATAACCGATAACACCCACAATCAAGTAAACACCTCCCTTACAGCATGACCCAGACATTTAATTGTTTATTTAATATTGAACTTTTACAAGATCCTTCATTTAATCATTTTAATCAGTGGGGAAATTTTTTTTTTACAAAATAAACATGCCATTATTTAATTAATCATCTTTAACTGTTTAAACAGAACTATACGTGGTGGTCCATAGTTCATGTTTCTCTGTGTATTGTACTAATACTATTGAAATATATTCGCTTGATGTACCTGGAAGTGACGCATTTGTATTATTCCCAACAAACAAACTCATGAACATAACTGATAAGAGACAAAAATAGCAAATCAACAAGCTAACATGATTTTCTCGAAGGGTTTGAAATGATATAAGGAACATTTGCGCTTTTGGGTACTATTCTCGGTGGTACGTCACCAGGTCTCTCTTGGCCGTCCATCCCTTCTCTTCCCGTCAAGTGTCCAGCATATTGCTCTCTTTGGTATATCTTGATCCTTCAGGCATAACATGTGACCAATCAAGATCTCCACCTCCTAATTTTGATCTCTTCTTTGATGTTTTTCACAAACTTAACCTTTCAACCTCTTTCTTACTTGCCATGTCAGGCCAGAAGATGCTCATGGTTTTCTCATGGCTGCTGGAGATGAAAGACTCCAGTTTGCTATTTCTTTGGTGATTTCCAAAGATTCGAAATTAAAATAGGAGAAATGACTTCATGTTCCATCCATCCATTGGGACCATACGCTGTGCATAGCGTTGGTGCTGCCTAAGCAGTCTCCTTGGCTATTGGACACAAATCTTGAATGGATCACCACTCCGACACAGGATATCAGCAAGCTGGTACTCATTTTGCCGACCTCGGAAGGATGACAGGCAGAGTCAACCCTGCCTGGTATTAATTCAATAGCCAAGTGGGATTTGAACTCAGGATCCTAGGATCCTAAGCCCACCACCATAACCATGAAGCCAACATCAGGCATACCTTCATGTTGCTGTCAAAGATCCTCAGGTTAGTTTTGGTGTTGTACTTCTTTGACTTCCAAATATCCATGAGTCTCATGAATCTACCCCTTGCCTTTTGTATCCATTGTAGTACAACTGCATCTACCCCTCCTGTTATGGTAACCATGGAACCTGATATGTAGACTTTGCCAACCTCTCTGATTGGTGAATTGTTGCACATGATGTTGTTGGTGTGTGTGTGTTTGGAGGGGGGGGGGGGAGCAGGCATGTATGTTCATGTTTTCTGTTTTGGCAATGTTAATTTCAGCAGCACTTGCACTGCATATTCCTGTAGCATATTTAGGTTGTCCTGCATGCGATGTAAGGACTCTGACATCAGGCAGATGTCATCTACAAAGAAGAGTTCCTCCAGCGTTTGTTTCTTCTTATTCTTCTCCAATAATTTAGTTTGTATAAAAAATTCAGTATCTTTTGACATACTCAATTAATAAGTCTGTATAAACTTGTAGTTATACGTACCATACTTATAAATTGAAAAAGGGTAATAAAATTAATATTCGAGAAATATTATTGGACAATTGTGAACCTCTCGTTCTGGGAACATTTTGAAGACTCTAAAAAAAAATTTCAATTTCCTAAATGTACCAATTGTCACTTTCCCATCACAGACATGTCGATGGTTTCTCTGTCTTTTACCACCTCCTTTATAGCCTTGCACCGTCTGCTCTTTCTCTACTTTAATTTCCTCCCCTCCTACCCCCCTCCACCCCCACAAGGTTTCTGCAGGGCACACATGGTCCACTATCAACCCTTTTTGGTGAAACTACTTAAATCCAGGATCACTGCTCTTCACCCTCATTCGTTCCTCTTTTCTCCCATTTGTGGAACAAACTTCGACATTCGCTTCAATGTCATTATTCCCTCTAAGTCTTCAAGATAGCTGTTCACTAACACCTTAGATCACCTCCAATCCAAAACCACGATTTTTTTCTACCCTAGTTAACCCCCCTTCTCCCCCAACTCCTTCCAAATTTCCAGTTTTTCCTTCCTACAAATTTTCTTCTGCATCCATCTTGACCACCCATGCATCCTCCCCTACCCCTCATCCATTCCCACACCAGGGTTCCCACTCAATCTCAAAAATGAAATTCCCTGACATTCCCTGACTTTGATGGTAAAGATTCCCTGACCTTTTCAAACGTAAAAATTTATAAAGTTATTTTAGTCAGCTCCTCCTCCCTACACCGACTCCTTTCCATCACCATTTTGATTTATACATGGTGTACATGCAATCATTTTCAATTCTTTTCTTCTTTTTAAAATGCCAATACGAGCAGAAATTGTATCCGCTTCAAAATTTATTTGAATCTTAAAATATGCAGGCGTGCTTTCGACAACTACTGAATACCATTTTTGTTGGGAAATTAAATTGATTCTTCATTTGGGTGTTAACTTCGGTCTTTTTGAAAATGGTCCAGAAAGTACACTTTCCCAGCTTGTCCTGGCATTTTAATTTTTTTATTAATATAAAACTTACAAAACACAAATCATCCTAATGTCAAACGTGCCAGGTACCATGACTAGATCAGAATTATATCAGAAAAAAATTAGCAACATTTAGAACATCTAAATCTTGCAAAATAACAACGAAACATTGATATTGTTAATGTGACATTGCAGACAAGCTAGAACACCCGATGATATTGCAGAAATGACTAACAGACTACTTACTACATTGTACATTTTTCTACAAGCATCTGGTCCTAAAAAGGACCGTTCGTTGAACTTCTACGGTTAGATGGGTACTCCTGTACCATTCCCTGCGGATGCAGGTACGCTCACCGCCGCAGAAGTGAAATTACTCAAATGTTACATGGGAGGTTGCAGTAACATTTGAGATGTAAAATACTAGAATTACGAAAATATCAATAACATCAAGCAGCGTGTGTAGCTTTGAATTATATGGTCGGCAAAAACTAGCAATTAATGAAACAAATGTGAATTGTTTGAGTAACATTATTACAATAGTTAACATATACAGTATGGACAGTTGCTTAAATTAAGTGAAATGTCAGTTTGTTACTTCTTTAGTTTCTGTAGTTCTGGTATTTCCATATCAACCTTCCGAGATTCAGTTGCTGCTTCTTCCATAAATTTTGCCTTTTTAATCTGAAGCACTTTTATCTGCTCACATGCTTTCTTTTTAGCAATGAGTGTGACATTCATTGCTTTGTCCAAGTCTCCTATTTTGTCCTTCAACTCAGCTGTTTAGTGCCCCCTCCCCCACCCCCTTCTCTGTAGTTCATTTGTCCTGTTCATCCAGATCCATTCAGTGTTCTAGCTTTTCTATGAGCCTTGACTGTATCCAAAATAAGATATTTATCAATGTCCAGGTTGCAGAAGAAGCCATAAGGAACGTACGTAAACGACTGTATGATGTGGAATGAGCATTTTAAATGGGAGGTCAAAACACAAGTTGATAGAAAAGGTAAAAACACCCAGAACATGTCATGTAGATTTACGTATAATTGCCTCGAATATGTTATGTGGATACGACAAGACAGGATGAGCCAGATGGCCACTTCACCAGTCCAAGTTACCAATTTTCATACTGGGTATGGTCAAAAACCAAAATAGCATTCAAATATAACTAAAATGCCAATGAGGACAACAACAATAACAATAACAACAATCATTGGTGTTGCTTCTCCAGGTTTCACTTTCACCCCAGCATTCACCTCAAACTCGACGTATGAGTTCAACCTCCGCAAACAATTTGTTTCTCACCCATTATCAGCTGCACTCACGAAGTAAGGCTCTTCTTTGTCATCACTGGCTCTTGAGAGGCAAGTAACCGCTGCATGATGTGCGAGGAGCAATGCACGTGGAGTCAGCTGGGAGGCACAAACCAGATGTGATGCACACATACAACAGCATATCACAACAGAAATTCCCGTACAAGGAACTTCTACGCAGGAAGAGGCCATTTGGCCTATCAAAGCCTGCACTATTATGATCAACCTATGGTTTTTGTCCATGCTCTTATACTTTTAAAATGCTGAGTGTCAAGCAAGGAAGCAGCAAGTAGGATTTTAAGTCTTTGGTATGACTTGGCTCGAATTCAAACCACTGACCTCCCAGACTCTGAGCCAGAGCCCGAACCATTACACCACTGATGCTGGAAAATGAAGACTTGAATCTGGGATATTAATCCATGACCTCTCGCACCCAAACCCAGATATTGTGAGCACCTATTGTTTGAAACCACAGAGATTAGACCTGTTATTAAGAAAAAACAAAACAGGTAAACCGCTCAAAATTTGCCTTATTAATGAACATAATATCTACCCCTAAAATCAACTCCATGATGGCAACCTTCACATGGTCCTCTCGATTCAGTGTTCTGTAACCACCGACTAATGTTATCACTTTAGCAGTCATACGCAAAAATATCAACTCCACATATTAACCAAACTTGGTACTTAGATGCTTAGAATTATGCATTGGCAGGCTGAAACTTGAAAACGATGACTGTATGGTTATGCAGATGTGTACGAGGATCAACAGGCAGCCATTTTGTAGAAGTGTTTCAGCAGAGCAATAAGAAAAAAATGCCTGTTTTGATCAAAGAAGGGGTTAAACTT
Source organism: Eptatretus burgeri (assembly GCF_056783735.1). Classification (NCBI taxonomy): domain Eukaryota; kingdom Metazoa; phylum Chordata; class Myxini; order Myxiniformes; family Myxinidae; genus Eptatretus; species Eptatretus burgeri. The sequence goes on along the minus strand of NC_140971.1, from coordinate 43,598,231 downwards.
CCCAAAGTTATTTGCAGACTTGCAAGAGTCCATCTGCGTGTGCGTGTGTGTGTGTGTGTGTGTGTGTGTGTGTGTGTGTGTGTGTGTGTGTGTGTGTGTGTGTGTGTGTGTGTGTGTGTGTGTGTGTGTGTGTCACACGAGCATCAGCAGGGACAACCAGATAATAGAAAAGTATGTCCCCCTGGTAAGTGATTAGGTCGTCAATGTGTAAATGAAAAAGAGCACCCTGGTGCCATGCCATGGTCTGGGTTCATGGACCCACAAAATATGGTGTGAGTGGCCATGTTGTGCAGGACAATCCCAGATACGATTGCGCTATGTGACCTTCAAACTGTTCATTCATCGAGTGAGTGATAAAGCAATACTCCACGTATCTTGATCAACGTAAGGTGTGTAAAGCTGTGTCCTTCACTGTAATTCAACCTCATAAACCTGGTGCTAACCTTATCATTAACTAAAACTCTAACTCGTATCTGAGCTGTGTAACCTGGATTTGAATCTCGGCCCAGCTATAAACTGTCATCTTGGTGTTTTGCATTCAGGGCGATTCATAAACGCGTGTGCTGTCCCTCGGATGGACGTTAAACTGGGTGTCCCATCTGCCAGCATTGTTGGTTGGTGGACTTTAAAGATCCTACGGTGGGTGTCCTTGGTGAAGAATAAGTGAACCATTGTCGGCACCCTGGACAAATTCCAAATTCATGCTCAAACTTGCTTGGGGCACTGCATCAATGGCCACACTGCACCACACCATTGCAACAACTGATGCCAACTCTCAGCCATACATGGCAAATGAACAATGACTAAAACCCTCTTGTTAACCCCACAAACCCTCTCACTAACCGAATTGAAGTGCTAACAGACAACAAAAATCAACTCAAGGCCAACAGACTCCTGCACTTTCCTAAAATAATATTTGTCTATTTTTGATCATACAGATTGCTTGTTTGTGTTCCAGTTGAAACCCCTGGCTCATGATGTGAGGAACTCAGGTTCAAATCTCATATACCTTAAGCATCTGTCCATGATCTACTCTATGATGTCCTTGTCATTTATGTTAAGGTATACTGATGTCCACTTATCTCTTTGTATTGCATGTGATTTCTGGATTGCATGGTGACGGTGAAATTAGACAACCAATGAACAAACTCATGAGTGTATGCAATTAAAATCGGAAAATAGTCTTAATCTTGAAAGGATGTGTTTGTTGGTCTGCGTTGTCAGACAGGTAGAGCAATGGCGATAAAATATTGTTTCGGTTTTGGAAATTTAACCCAGGGGAGGGCATCCATGAACGCAAAGGGTTCGCCAGAATGAGTTATTTCTTAGCTTGTGTGTGGATCGATCCTTGCCCTGTGTCTGGGAGTACGAAGGGGGAAATGCGTTGTGATGATCGTCTTTGTATTCCCAGTGTGAAGTTTCCCCATTTGCCGCTTTCAATCCACAAACAATCCGCTTCACAAAACCTCAATTCAACAACCCCTCTTTCATCCCGTCGGTCTTTACTTCAACCGCGCAGTCAATATATTCTAGTCCTTCGGTCCGTCTGTATCCATCTCCCTCACCACTCGATCCACCCATTCTTTTATTATTCACAATTAACCATCTGTTCCTCCATCCCTCACTGTGGATAATTAATCCTCTGGACCGGTCCAATTACCCTCCCCCATTCTTTCATCCTGCACTCATACAATTTGTCATGGGGGAGAACGCTTCTCAAACATCCGCGCAGTACAAAGGAACATTTACGCACAAGGAAAGGAGCGGGGGAGCTCTGTCGCTGTACCCATGCGTTAGCGCGGGTTGGGGGCTCACGCTGCCATCTGAACATGACGATGTAGGGATTTTCTACAGCCCCATCACTGCACCTACCCCCGTCAGACACACACCAATAGGAAAGATGCTCACGTGAAGTCTGCTCCCTCAAGGCCACACCCGGTGTGATACTTACAAAAGGCCAGGACTCAGCTCGGTTCCTGGCTGTTTGTCGATGCCTCAGGGACGCAAGAACATCTCAGACTGCCTGTTCAAGAGATTATTTGTCGGAGTGCGAGTCACGCTGGACCCAGCTTTGCTTGGGTATGAGGTGCAGGAGTGAGTCGGGCCGGGAACGGAGGCGAGCCGCCCACAAGCCAAGGGCGTGTTGAAGTCCCTGTGGGTGTCGCACAGCTCCATATACACACACCACACACTTGTAACGCAACACCGACGCTCCACAACACAACCCCTCATTCCCCAGAACAATATTTGGCCCGACGCAAACCCGCTTGGTTGCATGAGGTAAGGCAGGAGTAGTCTACACACCCCGCTCTGCTTCTTTCTCCTCATTTCTTCTCGTCTCCTTTTTACCAGAATGAATTATGGAGCCATGTTTGTTGTCTATGTAAGTCTGCATAAGGGGAATATGTATTAGGGCTAAGTCTTTTCTTTACGCCTGTTTTTTTTCCTTTCACCTTTGATTTCTGGTTGATCGCCTGCCTGTGTAAATAAAGATGGCTGTTGCTTGTTTGTAAATATGTGTTTGATGATTGCATGCTTGGGTGTGCGTGTCAATAAATAATTGTTATCTTTCACATCTGCCTTGTTCTTGTCCTTTCTTTCATTGATCCGACATAGCGTGTTCATAACACTGAACAACAAATTTCAAAAAATTTTTTTTACTGGAGATGTGTAAAGTGATTAAGACTAATTTGGGTACGCTGATTTCAAAAATCATAACCGTTTTGCTGTATCACGTCAGGATTTTCAGGAACAGAAATATTCCCATTGCCTAGAAGTCAGGATTTCAATGAAATTTACATATGTCTTTAACATGTCTATTTCGTACAATTGTTGTTAACTTGTGTTATATTTCTTTCTTTCAGATAAAGATGAGTAGGCGTTCCTGTACCAATCATCCTGACAACTTCTGTTATGTCTGTGGTCGGTATACCAAAAAAGATCAACAGCGAAGTATATCTACAGCAGTGAAAATGAAGGCCGCCTACTTTCACTACTTCGGGTGTAAGGTGGGGGACTAAGAACAGAGCTGGGCACCACACATCTGCTGCACAAGCTGTCACACAACCTTGACTCAGTGGTTGGTGGGCAAGCGCGCGAGCATGCCATTTGCGGTGCCCATGATATGGCGTGAGCCGCAGAATCATCATGATGATTGTTATTTCTGCTGCACAAGCATCGCCGGCTTCAACAAGAAGACTAAAGGTCACATCAAGTACGCTGACTGCGTCTCTGCTCGTAAACCTGTGCCTCATGATGACGAGAACCCCGTTCCAACACCTCCAGCTGATCAGAACATAGCTGTAAGCAGTGGTGAAGAGGATGGTGATGATGAACCTTTTGAACCCGACACTCAAGAATCACACCTTCTGAACCAGGGACACTTAAATGATCTTGTAAGAGATCTCTCGCTGTCAAAGGCGAAGGCAGAGCTGCTTGGATCAAGGCTGCAGCAGTGGAATCTACTTGAACCTAACACCAAGATATCCTTGTTCAGAGCACGTCACAGAGACATGGCTGAGTTCTTTGAGATGGAAGACACGATGACATTCTGCGGTGACATCAACGGTCTGTTGAAAGAACTTGAGTGTGATCACGATCCTGCAGACTGGCGCCTCTTCATCGACTCGGGGAAGAACAGCTTGAAGGCTGTTTTGCTCCACAATGGCAACGAGAAACCATCAGTCCCACTGGCTCACGCGTTCGGCATGACAGAGACCTATGAGACTATGCGGCAGCTGCTTGATTCCATCAAGTACAATGACTTCAACTGGCACATCTGCGGAGACTTGAAAGTGGTGGCGCTGTTGTTAGGGCTGCAGTCAGGCTACACGAAATACATGTGCTTCCTTTGTCTCTGGGATAGCAGAGACGACAAGAATCACTGGACGAAGAAAGATTGGGAAGAGCAAAAAGAGCATGTACCTGGTCGACACAACGTGAAGCATGTCGCCCTTGTCGACCCAGCCAAGGTTTTCCTTCCACCACTCCACATAAAGCTCGGCTTGATGAAAAGTTTTGTACGGGCAATGGATCTGAATGGGCGTGGGTTTTTACCTCAAGGAAAAGTTTGGCAACACCTTGTCGGAGGCCAAGATCAAGGCTGGTGTCTTTGTTGGACCGCAAATCCGACAGATTATGAAGGACGAAACTTTTCCGACAACTCTAAACCCCAAAGAGCTGGCAGCGTGGAGGAGCTTCAAATCTGTGACGGACAACTTCTTGGGGAACGAGCGCGCGGACAACTATGAAGAAATAGTGCAGCAGCTGCTGGAGTCCTTCAGGAAACTTGGCTTCAGGATGTCCCTGAAAATCCATTTCCTACACCAGCACCTGAACTTCTTCCCTGACAACTTGGGAGCAGTCTCGGACGAGCACGGCGAGCGATTCCACCAAGAGATTTCACTCATGGAGACGCGTTACCAAGGGCGGCACAACCCGAACATGATGGGCGATTTCTGCTGGTTCCTGCATCGTGAAACTGACACAGAGCAGCACAAACGCAAAGCCAAATGCCTAAAGCATTTTTAATTCCATTCTAGTGGAGTTTTTCTGTAATTTATATAATTTTGAAGCATTCATGATGAAATAAATGAATAAATGAATTTTTGTAAATTTCATTGAAATCCTGACTTCTAGGCAATGGGAATATTTCTGTTACTGAAAATCCTGACGTGATACAGCAAAACGGTTATGATTTTTGAAATCAGCGTACCCAAATTAGTCTAAATCACTTTACACATCTCCAGTAAAAAATTTTTGTTGTTCAGTGTAATCGACAGATGGAAAGTTTTTGCCTCACTGATTAGCCAACGCCGCACTCACGGATCCGCTTGACCGCAATAAGTACTCGGGTGTGTATTGAGGGCATGGAGGCATGAGGGCATGTTGAGGGCAAGCTCAGGTAGTTGTCCCAATGAGTAGGTAACGCGGCTGTATATGTGAGGACCCTGCTCGGTGTAACAATGTCCGCTGTTGCATAACAACCCATCGGGGCACAGAGATATCCGTGGTCCCGGGGCCTCCGGGTCGGGAGTGGCGGCGAGTCTCTGCATGCACCTTGTGAGAGCGGCGTGTATGCCGATATTACAGCAATATTTTGATCATCATTCTGTTGATTCCACCCATTGTTATCCACAAGTCATTTCAGATATAAGCAAATCACGTCAATTACGACATTTCCAACAGTTTAAAAAATGAAACCCAGAATAACATCTACAATAAATGGATGAGTTGTGTGTGAGGCAAGTTTTTTGTGGAGTTCTACTGGAGCTTTCGGTTGTTGAGTGTGATACTGCATTTGTCATGACCTCCTGAGTTGTTTCGGTGAATTAAGTACAAATAATCCAGAAGAATTCTCATGTTTTAAACACACACCATGTTAAGGTGTATGTAGCAGCTTAATACGTCCTTCTTCCATGGCATGGCATTCTAATTTCAAAATAAATAACAAAAACAATGATAACATTGTAACAAACGCTGGCCCAAGCACATCTGCGTTTGGTGAAAGGTAAGTTAATGCTCAGGCAGTACAGCAGGCAGGTATGCAACACGGCCATGAAAATTTGGTCCAATGGACCAACGGGCCCACTAGTATCACAAAAAGAGATGACACAAAATGTTGAATGACAACTTTCAGAATCACATGTCAGGGATATCAGACATTTTACAACGCAACCTTAATAAGTGAGTTAATTTGTTATTTTGTCGAAGCAAATAACTGTGCAATGTTCTCTTTATATTTTAAGCAGACATATTCTTGCTTCCACTAAGTTCTGGACTTGTTCAGGCTTGATCTAGTTTGATCCAGAAGCAAACTCTGTTTTCCCATTTGCAGGATCCCAAACCAAGATGATCCAGCAAGTTTTCTGAGCAATTTTTCTGCTTCGGAATCAGTTTTTGAACAATTTTGATCAGTCAAGATGCTAAAAATCCAGCAAGAGTCAATTTAAAACTCACAAGTGTAGGGAAGGCAATGTAGTTTGGTAAACACCTTCTAAACAACCAGCACAGGAAGTTTTCTTGATTGGATAATTACAGAACACCAGGAGGAGGAAGAGGAGGAGGAGGAGGAGGAGATTGGGACCATATTCTGTGCAGAACGTTGGTGCTGCTTAAGCAGTCTCCTTGGCTATTGGGCACAATCCTGGACGGGTCGCCACTCCGACACGGTATACCAGCAAGCTGGCACTCATTTTGCCGACCTCGGAAGGATGACAGGCTGAGTGAACCCCACCTGGTATTAATTCAACAGTCAAGGGGGGTTTGAACTCAGGAACTTAGGATCCTAAGCCCACCACCCTAACCACTAAGCCAACACCAGGCAAAGAACACCAGACTCGGTGGCATAGTGGTTCATTCATCAGCTCTGAGTCTCATATCACACTTATTTGCAGGAAAGAACATGCACCGGCCACCATGCCACTTGAGACCAATGTTATGAGGGGCTGTGCACAAAATATGTGACACTTTTGTGGGTGGAGGTATCCTGGAGCATCACAGAGTATCACAGGGTATGGGGAAGGAAGAGATGAGGATGTCAGAGCCAGTCATGTGACACCATCTTCATCTTCATGGGTGCAGCCATCTTGGATTTCCCTTCACCACGACAGTTTAAGATGGCATTGCTTTTGGGTAAATTCATCGAAAAATGGCAGAGGTGATGTTTAAATTATTAATTTGAAGCTACGAGAGGACATTTCTGAAAATGAGAAAGCAGGAAGTTCAACTCAAAGTTTGTAAATATTGGCAGGAGCTGAAGGGCATCACAAACTCATTGGCTGAGCTGTCGTATGCCACCGATAAAAAAAAACAAATCATGCAGAATGGAAGTTGATCGGAATTTTAAACTGATGACATTGCTCTCATTCAGTTATGTATTTTTTTTAAGGTGAGGGTCAGACAAAGCATCATCGTGCATCAAATGGGGGGAGGGGATCAAGTTGCCAAAAAACGCCCCCCCCCCCCCAAAAAAGCCACGTATTTTGTTTACAGCCCCTGATATGGAAGAGTTTTCCCCAGAAATACACAACATATTTTAAACCTTAGTTTTGTTCATCTGTTGAGTAAACCAACAAAGTGAATTCCATGAAATATAATGTGTAACTCATAAGTACAGTAACTACTCAAAGTGTCAGCGGATGAGGCAACTCTTTTATGATGATCCTCCATTCGAGAGAATCACAATGGTGAGAAAATTAAATAACAATTGTATTTAAGTGTTTATTAGGGAACCCTGTCAGTGTACGAATGAAGTGAAAATATTATGAAGATGAATAGCACAACATTTGGGGAAATGTGACCTTCATATCAGTGACAACACTGTGGCAACAGTAACTGAATGAGCCGGAAAACACCTCGAGGCTCGATACCCCCCCCCCCGCCCCAAACACCACCCAGCATAGGAACTCCCGGGTGGAGCCCAAAATGGCTGGACCACCTGGAAGTCACTAAATCGCCTGCATACCAGAGTTGGCAGATGTAAGGCCAGCATAGTCAAATGGGGATATGCACAAGGCCCTAAGACCTGTGATTGTGGGGAAAGGCAGACCATGGACCCCCGACTGCCCACACCAACCACACCAACCAATTTGGCTGAGGCAAACAACATTGCTCTACAATGCACCGGACACTGCATTTGATGTTATGCCAGGACACAAAAAAGAAGATTTGGAGAAAAACAAGGGTATGATGAAATCATACCCTTGAACCGAAGAAGAGATGCAACATTATTTACAAAAACTGGATTTGCATGAATTGGTGAAATGATTGACTGTCAAAACTTGTTGGGAATAATGTCCTCAAATCTTCAGCTGCATTTTGAAACATCAAGTAAAATTTGCAAAATAATAAACCTGGGAAGGTGACATATCCATCTCTCAATAATCTATCACTCTCCTTCTCTCCATATCTCTCGATATCTGTATCTCTCTATATCTCAACCCCCCCGCCCCCACAATCCCCTAGATTGGCTGGCTGCCTTTGATAGTTAATTATCTGGATAGCAAAACAAATTTTCATCACCAGTTGCACGCCAGCTCCACTGAGCACCGAATGAAGGTGGTGGACACACAATGGCCAACTCTTGTGAAAGATAGCATGGGATCTTTAAAGTTCCTTACCGAATGCTCGCAGATGGCTAAAACAGCTAAACATTCCATTCAATGCATGGTGTACTCACTGATGCAACACTTTATAAATGGCTCAGAATTCAAACCTATATGAAGGTAAAAGGTGGATGAATGCACTCTCGAAGAGCTGTCCTGTTGACCTTGGGTGTTGGTTGGTTGTTCCTGGTATCTTGGGAGCTGCACTTTTACGTGAGTAACTTAATGTCGGTTTTGAAAATACGTTTATGCATTAGCTGTCTCTCATGCATGTCATCACCGTCATCGTTTATAAGACTCGAGGTAGGATTGTAATAAAATAAAGGTCAATGATACAGTTTGTTTTATGTGGGTATCTCGACGCAGTTTGTCATGTGCTTGCTTAGTCTGCCATGTTGAGGTCTCACTAAACAAAGATTTTTAAAAAAAACCTCTCCATCCCCATTCGGATCATTATTGGCATATATATATATATATATATATATATATATATATATATATATATATATATATATATATCAGGATTTGAAAGCTGCAAACATGCTATTACAACACTTTCTTTGAGTGCAGATTGACTGTCATCAGAAAGCCGCCAGGATAGTGAGGTGCATCTCAACCTGGGGTGGACTAGACCATTAGTCCAAACAGCTACGGTGGGAGGTCGTTTTAATGTATGACTGACACAAAATGGAACATGGTAAGAATGTTTGGTAGAAGTACTGATTATTGCATGCGTTTTGCATTTGCTACATATGGTGGTTGCAGATGCAAACTCATAACGGTTGTAGTGAGGGAAGGAAACAGGAACACAAGCGGTGATGTTGATAAATCATAATGCAAAAAAGGACAAAGCAGAAGTGGGAAATAAAGTCGGTCAAAAACAATTTTGTTTTCAATCCAGATTGTTACTTCAATAATGTTTATATTATTACCCTCACTGAAGGAGAGGGCATTGCATTTGGGTCCGTTTCTTTGTCTGTCTGTGTCTGTTTGTTTGTCCGCACAGAATTTGTGCTTTTCTCCACAACTGCTTGTCGGATTGAGACAAAATTCTCGCCATAGAAGCGACTACTCATGTAGAACGTTTTATTGATAATTGTGACGTCATAGGTCACAAGGTATGGCAGCCATGTTGGAAAAAAGGAAAAAAAAATTGGACCTCTATCTGAGAAACCGCACCATGGAAAAAATTGAAACTTGGCACATGGCAAGTACTTCTCATGGAGAACCAGCAGGCACAGTCTGCACACGAACACCATCACCAGTTGTTTAATCCCAGTTTTACATTGCAATCTACAACAGCATTACTTCTGAGAACCGATGATTGAATGTTTAATTATCCACTCTTTGATCACCAACTGTTGAGATGAAATCTTTCTGGAAAGTTTAATATGAGAACATTCCTTTAGCTTATATTTACAATGATACTCTCTCTCTCTCTCTCTCAAAAATGGATGGTGGCTCTGAAATCTCAAATGTGAGGTCAGGGCTGTGGGTCTGCACATATCTTGGATCTTTGACAGTCCAGCATCACACTCTGCATGTCAGGATTTCTGTGAATGTAATCCGAGGCCCTATTGTTTCCTAACTTACCGACTTCCTCCAAACAGTGATTGCTTGGCTCTCACACACTCAGCAGGTAGCTGTCAATGCAATATTTTCATCTCCTCTTGCAGTAAAGTCTGGAGTACCCCTCGGTTTTGACCAAGTCTTGTTCCTTCTGTAAATATTCGATATGTCGACTGCTGTTTACTTTTTTTCCGGTGATTTCACTCTTCGTAAATAAGGGCCGTAAGCAACTGCATCCATCTCTGCTGTCCTGAAAAGGATCAGATGTCGGTCTCACACTTGGAAAATGTCATTCAATCAAGACATTTCACATTCTCACACTGCCTTTCTGGAACAATGATTGTCTAATGAACTCAACAAAATATTTTCATGGTCAGCCACTGAAAGAGGTTCAGTCTTTTGAAATTTTGACCCTCACCATTAGCCATGACCTCTCCTTGGCAGGCCATATATCAAATCTGGTCTCCAAAGTCAGCTACATACTGGGATTCCTTCATCCTGCCAAGTAATTCCTTGGTTAATCTGAACTTTGAGTCACATACAAGGCCTTTGTCTGCTGTGCAATCAAGTACTGCTTTTCCCTCTGGTCTGGTGACCATGGATCACACCAGTGCACAAGATTGCTGTGGAATCCAAAGTTCTCAACATCATTGGCATCTCTCACAAAGAAAAACAAGCAAAGGGCCTGCTCTTTTCTCATCGTGAAACAGTTGGTGGCATCTCGGTTTTCTACCACCTCTCTTCCAAATTTGCTCCCAATTTTCTTTTCACCTTCTGTCCCTCCAAATTGGATCCATTCTTCAATTAACCTTCTTATTGAAAAGAAAAAAACTCCTATAATACAGGTTTACTGCAAACATCCACTTATTTGTTCCTGTTTTATTCGACTTGTAGAACCACCACCTTTCTCAGTCTGTTCAATAATATGCTCTTCCTTCCAGGCATTATATTTGATAGTGCAGCAATACCACAGATCATCTACCATCTCCACCCATAATCCATCCATCCATTGGGACCATACCCTGTGCAGAGTGTTGGTGCTGCCGAAGCAGTCTCCTTGGCTATTGGACACAATCCTGTACAGGTCGCCACTCCGACACAGGATACCAGCAAGCTGACACTAATTTTGCTGACCTCGGAAGGATGACAGCCATAATGTACACCCACAAACCCTCCCACCATTCTTCCTTGCAAGGAACCATTTTCCTTCCTTCTTCTTTCTCTCTCTCCCTTTCATGTTCATCTAGTCACGTGTTTGTTAAATTAATCTATTGTCCCACTTCCCCACCATCAGTGCATTGCATTTTACGCTCATTCACCTCACTCTTCCATGAACCGATATTTTGTTTACAAACTAAGTTAACAGAATAACCACTGAGCAAAGTCAAATCTTAACAGGTGAATTCAAAAAGTTTAAAGAACTGACAAAAATGTCATCTTTTGCACTCTCCAGCCACAAAAGTCTCAGTCTCGTCCTAAAGTAATTAAACACTCAACAACCCACAACCTCTGGCACAAACCATCATGGATGCCTTGAGCCTTCGACAAAAGGTTTCCAGCTTTCTCTTTGCTTTCCTTCTACATCATTAATTTAACGGTGTGCTTATTCACTTGCTGTTTTTTCCTCTTTGTATTGCTGTCGTGGAAGCAGTCCTGACAGGTTGGAGCTCTCTCCTCGGGGTCTGCTTCTTGACCTGACTATAACTTGTCAGATTTGTGCTTCACAGGCAGGATGTTGTATCACGGAGTGCATTGTCCCTTGGACGGACAATAAGCTGGGTGTCCCGTTTACTAGCATAATTGGGTGGATGTTAAAAGAACACTCCAGGAATATTAGCTTGTGTCAACATCGTAGCCATGCACTAAAAACATCCCGGAAAAAAAAAAATATATATATATCACTTTATAAAATAAATATTTCAAGAAAAGTGAACAACTTTGCTCGTAAATGACAGTTACGATCAATCAGCATGACCCTCAATCTTGTGACATCAACCGTCCTCAGATTCAAACAGCTGACAGAGAAACCAGAGTTATCGAGCACAGAGTGCTTATCCTGTTTTTTGTGGGGTTTTTTTTTGTTTTTTCGACCAAACTTGTAATGAGTATTATAGTACGACCTTATTCATTTCAACTCAAGAGGAAGGTTGCTCATGAATTTAGTGATGACAGCTTGCAATCGAGCGATAAAAGCCTGGAGGCAGGTGCGAGAACTAAGAACACCGATTGGTATATATGCGGGCTATGTGTCATGATGGTGAGTGAGGTGGAGTGTGTCTGCTGCCATGACTGACATTCCTGCTGTGATTTCACTGAACTGTATCAGACGATGAAACTTGTGTGACATATAACAGAGCGTTCCAGACTGTTTGTCTAAATAAGGATGTTCTTGAAATGGCTCGAGTTGCTTTGTACGTCACCAGAACTCTTGGACCTCAGGAAACCCAATACTGAACAGGTGAATCAACTGTACATCCACTAAATATTTGGGAGTATTTAAAGATTGATACTGGATGATTTGTCTCACATGGTGAAATTTGTTTTGTTGCATCATCATTGTGCATGTTTACAATTTAGCACAAGAGGTGGGTCAGGTAATTTGTATATAAATGTGTTTTTTTTTCTTTTTTCTGTGACATCATCAATAAATTGCACCGATTTCACAGAGTTTGATTTCATAAGTATACACAACTGTCCGTTATGTACAGATATCTTCCTCAAGACTGAACAAATGCATTAAAAACGAGAAGGGTACTCGGTATAGCAAATACCTCGCCATGTAATACCTGATCCACGAGAACATATCTGGCCCAATATATTTTTGAAATATCATGCTATACAGAACTATATCGTTTTGGGCCCAATCTCTCAATGGTGAAGAATCACTTTAAAAATTAAATAATTCTCGTATCCAGATTCGGATCTGGATCTTCACCATAATTGAATCAATTCTTCCTTGTCACACACCCAACGTGTCCACCAAGTTTCGTCTGAATCCGTCCAAAACTTTTTGAGATATCATGCAAAATATCAGTTTACTGTTCTGTTCTACTATTACTCACGGTTCCACTGTGCTCTCGGATGCTTGGAGAAACTAAATATGGTGGGAACAGCATCGAGTTTCACTAAATTTCTCTGTTTAAATCCCAGAAACTCGTTCTGGTTAGGATGGCTGGCTTAAGAGCAATTGAATAAAATCTCTTTCAAAAGAATCAGGCTCAAAATTCTCCGAGCAAAGACATCTCGTATTAAGTCTTAGCACAAGAACTCGAGTGAGTCTCAAGGTCTGCACCCATTTCTTCCACCGATCCGACGAGGAATAGGAACTAATGTTTTCTGTTTTGCTCCTCGTCCGATCATCCATGTTATTATAACAGCCAAAGGCAATACAATGGACGCAAAGTAGGCTACTGAGCTTTGTTGCTAACAAATATGGTGGGCTCATACGACACATAGGAGGGATGACGTCAACAAGAGTGGGGCTCGATAATGGCAGGACCCAGTAAGTCTGTCCAAACGACACAAAGTTGTCATTATATCGATTCACTTGTTTTTATAAGTCGCACATATTCACATCTGTCAGTTATGAAACATGTATGATTGAATTAAAGCCTTTCTAAAATGCCCCGAGCTCCCCATTATGATCCCAGGGTGTCCGTCACAAAAAAGTAGGTGAATTATCGCCGGCACCTTCACCAAATTACAAATTCATGCCGGAATCATCTTCAGTCGAATGCCAAGCCTGGCTTGCCAATTTGTGAAAGACTTGGTCAAATTTCCTTGCTGGGGAGCTCACAAGAAGGTGGATTTAACTGGGACCATTATGGAGAAGGTGGGATTAATTGTAGCCATTAATTAAGTCATAGTAGCAGTCGTAGTTGTTTTTGTTATAAGCCTGGTGTTGGCTTGGTGGATCGGGTGGTTGGCTTGGTATCCCAGGGTTCCTGAGTTTGAGCCCCGTTTGCTGCTGAATTAACACCAGGTGAGGTTGACTCAGCCTGCCATCCTTCCAAGGTTGGTGAAATGAGCACCAGTGTACTAGAAATAAGGGCACTGCATCAGCAGCACAGCTGTGCCCCCAGAAAATGATGCAACCAGCACCCAAAAGGGGTAAAACCCACTGAAACTATAAGGTTCGAAGTAGTTAAATAAGCTACGAGGTATTTAAACATGCCTGGTGTGGCTTCTCGAGCATGTTGAGGTCACATTGTGTATGTACAGGCCAGATGCATCATGACCGAAATAAGCGTGAAAATACTGTGACTACGGGACAAATGGCATCCTGGGAATGTATGATACGGGATGCAGAACACCGTTACAAAACGGGACGATCCCATAAAATGCAAGATGGTTGATATCAGTGGTGGCTAGTAGTAGGCAGCAGTAGTAGTAGCAGCAGAAGATTTCCATACGTGGAAATCATGGTGAAACGAATAAAATTATAAAATAATTTCTCATTACGTTGTTTTTGTTATATTTGTTTATATCAGTACACCCACTCACTACGGGAGCAGCAGACAGAAAGGGTCTTCTTATCATCCTCTCTGGGGTCCGTTAGTATTATCCATCCATCCGTCTGTTAAAAATGAAGAAGAAGAACCTTCTAACCCTCTGTGTGGGGATAACCTGTCGCACGTTGGCATTTGCAGCTTCATCACGTGTGCCCATGTAGCCATGCACAAAACACACCTTCATTTTTTTATTTAAACTGCACTGCTTCCTTTGGACATGGGTACGATTTTTAGCTCGCCTGTTTGAAGAACAGAGAGCTATAGCGATACTCCCGGCCTGAGCGTCAGCGTGAGCGTGAAAATGTTAAAGTTTTTGTTTTACTTCTGATGAGCTTAATTGCCCCACAAAATGCCACGATAAGCTGTTTATACAAGTTAACACGCCGTTTGTCCAAGGAGGAAAAACCCCTTCAAGAAGAGGAAATATTTTTCGTGTTAATATTGTTTTGTAACAGCATTAATATAATGCAATTAATTATCATTGGTGTTGTTATTACTTTTGTTATTAGAAGCGGTCTTGGAAAAATGCCACGATTAGCTATCTTAGCACGGATATACACCTTAATACAGACTTCACTCAACGTGGAACACCCCCATAGGGAAGGGGGGAAATGAAGTCTTTACAACCTCCATCATGCGACCCTAAGTCCTCCTGTCAAGTTTGGTTGAGATTGGATAAGTAATGATGGAATGTATCACAGTCAAAAACCGTCAGACAGACAAACACTAAATTGTGTATTTTAATTTTGACGATTTACCAGTGTTGTAATGCATTGAAATGTTGCTTTCACATTTCTCAGTATACTGTGATATCAGATATCTACAAAAACTGATTCACTTCCCAACTTATTATGTGTACCCACGTCACAGAAACACAGAACATTAGATTTGACCCAGGCATCGAAAGGCAAAACCATGATCAGATTAAACAACGTCATCTCCAGATGCACGGTCGGTCTCCATGAGAGTACCGATGCCTCCTTTGTCTCTGAGGGGAACATGAAAGTTGTTCGAGTGAAACTTATAATAATTTTTGGAAAGTCACCGTGAGTTTATGCACCATATCATCTCCCAACTTGCTAGATTATATCACATCCTCAATGGACAACTGTCACGCAGAAATGTCTCTCGATGTGCCGATCGCACCAGAACTGATCTGTTGGATAATTTTGTAAGTGTGCTCAGGAGGGTGCAAAATTGCACATTTATTGGCCAAGGAAGGGGTGAAATTTCCTGAAAATCATTGCAGACTTGTAATGCAGTTTCATGGTGGTGCCTTATGGGAAACCTTAAATCTGGTGAGCAGTTAAAATTGGGCCATGACAATGTGGACAATAATGAACATGCTGGTGCCAGGCTCTGCCCAGGGTCATACTCATAAAAAATCAAGGGAGTGAAAAGATGTATCAAGGATGACTGTCATGGACAAGTGAGAGATCTTGCTGTTGAAGAGTCGATTCAGAATGGCAGAGCAGAAACATGGTTTTTAAAATTTGTATCGATAGTCGAGGCTCATAGAAGAGCTAGTACTGGTACACTTATTTTTTGTACACATTGTCGAGGCTCGTATGAGAGCTAAGATTGAACAGACCAGTCCATAACAGGCCAAATGAAACAGCAGAGAGATGGGGAGAGCAGAGAGCTACCTGGAGGATGAGGGGGAGGAGGAGGAGGAGGAGGAGGAGAAGGAGAAGGAGGAGGAGGAGGAGGAGGAGGAGGAGGAGGAGGAGAACAAATTCGAAGTGTTTGACCAGCTTGAGATTTTTTTTCAAGGTCTGAAGAGAGGGAAGAGGTGGCAGCCTGCCGGTCTGAAGGATGAGAGATGTCATGGCAGAGGGTGAAGTCATCAGCTAAGGGATAATGAGGAATTTCCAGAGAGACATAGAGATCATTGATGAAGATCAGGAATAGGAATGGGCACAGAACACTGCCCTTGGGCACTCCAGTCTTGACAAGTAGAGGAGATGAAAGGATTCTGTTGAGAGCCCAACTTTGGCTATGAGAGTAGATGAAGTCAGTAAGCCATGCCTTGGATGCCACAGGCAGTTTGGAGAGTAAGGCAGGATGTCAGAGGCAGGATGCTCGACTATATTCCACTGCATACAAGTTTTAATAAAGCATGCGCACCTCTGAGCTATCTAATGTGGGTTTGAATCTCAACCTAGATATAAATTGTCATCCTGGTGTTTTGCAGGAAAAGTGAGGAATCAATGTGTGTGCTGTCCCTTTGATGGACGTTAAACTGGACATCCTACATACAAACATTAGTTGGTGGATGTTAAAGATCCCACGATGTCCTTCATGAAGAGTAGGCAAGTTGTCACCAGCACCCTGGCCAAGTCACAAATTCATGCTCTAATGTACAGGGGGAGTTGACAGGAGGACCTCGAGGTATGCACACTCAACTCGAAGTTGTCGAGCTTGGGTTCAAATCTCTGCCAGGGTATATAAGCTGTCAGCCTAGTGTTTCACAAGCAGGGTGATTCATCAAGGTGTGTGACTTCCCTAGGATGGACATTCAACTAGTGTCCCATCTGCCGCCGCTAGTTGATGGACGTCATAGATCCCACGATGTTCTTTGTGAAGAGTCGGTGAACTATCACTGGCACCCTGAACAACTTCCAAATTCCTGCCCTAATTACCACCCAGTATAACTCTTTGCAAAGCAACTGAACCTGCCTTCAGGTAAAATACCAGAATAGTAATACTAATCTACAGGGGGTACTGTATCAGCAGCACAGCTGTGCCCTCAGCAAATGAAGAAACCAGCAGTCATGTGATGCATATGAAAGGAAAGAAGGGAAGTAAAGTGTGAAAGTGCACCTTTCACAAAAACCACCCTTGTACGTCCAAATATTAAACCTCTTCAACATTACCGAGTTCAATGGATTTGTCAAATTAAAGGGTGAAAAACAGCAAAACTATCAGGAATGCAAACACATACCTCAAGGCTGGAGGATAAGTTCCATAAGCAGAGCTCACCATCCCGGCAGCCGGTGATAACTGTTCCCTGATCATTGGTGAGTAACAAACAGGAAATGTGGTGACGGGGGACTTGACAGCCCCAAACCACCATGGGTAAAAGCAAGTTGTTCCATTGCCTGCAAGCACAAAAAGAAGCTGAAAATGATCAAAGGGCAGGAACAGACACTCACTGGAACACCGAACATCTCAAATGGCAGCTCTTTCTCTGCTTGAAAGATGTATAAACAGGATCACTCTCCTGGATAAACGACACTTCCCTTTTCAACTGCAATACTTCCAGATTTACCATTGATTGACTATACCATACATCTGCAGGAAGTGTGATGAGAATACCTGAGGATTCTTCAAGAGGTCTGATTGAAAATTTAATGAGAATCTCACGAGATCTCATGAGAAATGTTTCGTAAGGAACCTTGTAAGAAATCCTGAGTAGCGACTGGGGAATCCTTCAGCATGGTAAATGTTCAACTACAATTGCATAAAGAGCAAAATGAAGTGCCTGCAACAGCCTGAATTTATTTATTTTGTTACAAACCAATTACTTTGGCCTGATATAAAATCCACGAAACATCCACATATTTAATTTCCAAAATATTTCAAATATATCAGCTTCTCTTATCTAATATAGAAAAGGAGCTCAGTCTCGGCATGCATGTGTCCATCTATCAACGCGGGTGCTTCCAGTATACATTACTCTAAAATGAGCTGTGCATGCGTCCATCCATGTTCCACCCATTGGTTGGACGATTCATCTGACTGCACCCACAACTTCTGCACTACAGCCACCATGTTGGTGCCTATACTCATCTTCGGAGCTGTCGTATTCACAATCATCATGCTCGCTCTATAAGGCTTCCCTTCAGCATAAAACGACAAAAGTGACATTTAAAAGGATTTTGACCTGATAGGTGTCACAGGCCTTGTGAAGACCGTAAGCCTCAGCGATCGAGGCCACGGTCTGTTGCTTTATACCCTGTCCAAATAACTATTATGTGGTATTCTCTCAAGCAGGACTTTTAGTGTGGAGGTTACGTAGGTCCTTACTATTATTTTCAACATCTATCTATGAAAATATAGCAATGGTACCATTAGAAAACTAATAATCAATTTACTTGGACCAAATGTTTTGAAGTTGTAAAACTTCAGTTTAATCACAAAAATGGCTTTTAGCAGGACTTGCTGCCATTTATTAAACCCTTTAGAAATACCCTGGATTGTTTAAAATAATCCTTTGAGAATTTACCCTTTAGAGCTACAGAATTTACTCTTCAGGACACTTTAGAATATACCCTTTAGAACCCCTGAGAATTCGAGAATTTACTCTTTAGAACCCCCTAGAACTTTAGAATTTATGGCCATCAAGAGTCTTGATTGATGTCAAGCTGAACATGATAGAGATGCAACTTGAAAGTGACAAGCCAGTGCCAACATGAGTTCTGAGCGATGTCAAGTTGATTGTGACAAAAATGAAACTCAGAAGTGACAAGCCACTGCCAACACGAGTCCTGACTAATGTTAAGCTAAACTCGACCAACTTGCAGCTCAGCAATGACAAACTAATGCCAACATGAGTCCTGAGCGACATCAAGCGAAACTCGACCAACATGCAGTTCAGCAATGACAAGCCTGAACCAACATTTTGTGCAGATCACAGCATACTTGCCATGCCAGTGATGCAATTCAGCCCCCAGAAGTCCCTGTGATACTTATTACCAGGGATCATCATCGCCAAGCTGTCCTCGATACTATCAGGCAGTTACAGAAACAACAATGAAAAATTCAATGAATGAACCGACAACGGATCGCAGACAATATGACATTGATCAGCTTGCTCTCATTGACTTTGTCACAGTACAACACACCTGTGGTCAAGACAGATCCAATGAGCCTTCAGAAATATTTATATGATGTGGAAGAACAACTTCAGCATCAACTGAAGTTACACCCCCCCCCCCCCCCCAGCAGCAGCTGACGTGATGGAAACAGAAAAGAACATCTTTAGGAGACTCCATCTGATCGTACATAACACCCCAAATGCCTATCTCCAGTCATTCCTTAACATTCAGTAGCTGATCAAAGAGGGCACAGTGCTTCAAGACATCACCATCGCCATTGATGTGGACAAATGGCATGAATTAGAGTATGCCTGATGCTTTCAACTGCCCACTAACAGTGACGTTTCTGTCCTGCCAAATGGTCTGGAGAAAGAGAAGGTGAGAAAGATCTCCAGGGAACAAGCCTCACATGATCGGCAGAGTGTTCTCTGTGCATCCAAGCCAAGGAGAAACCTTCAACCTTCATCTCCTACTCCAACACAAAATTTGTGCCACAAGCTTTCAGGATCTTCGAATGATTGATGGAAAAGTTTGTGAGACATTCAAACAATTCTGCGAGGGCCTGCATCCATTATTGGGAGTATAGAAACAACATGTCCAGGGTAGAGACACTGTGTCTGAATCTGAACTGATGGCATATGAGATCAGGCCTTTGGAGAAAAGGATTTGATGTCAACTGTGATAATGGATTCTTTTTTATTTTATCAATTACTTCATCATTAAATTTACTGAAATTGTATGATCTCACACTTTATCAACAAGATTTTTTTTATGTATAAATGTGTGAACAGACTCCTCTCATTACCTCTGCCACAGAAGGTGAAGGAGGTTATGTTTTCACCCCTTTCTGTATGTTTGTTTGTTTGTCTAGGATATCTAAAAAAGTTGTGGATCGATTCAGAGGAAACTTGGTGGACACGTTGGGTGTGTGACAGGAAGAATTGATTTAATTCTGGTGAGGATCTGAATCCGGATCCGCATCTCATAATTTTTAAAGTGATTCTTCCCCATCGAGCGATAGGGAGGACGAAAGCAATATATAGCACGATATCTCAAAACGTGGTGGACGGACTTGGATTAAAAACTTCGTGGACAGGTTGGGTGTGTGACCAAGATGAATCGATTTGATTTTGGTGAAGATCCGAATCTGAATCTGGATACGAGGTTTATTTAATTTTTAAAGTGATTCTTTACTATTGAGATTTAGGGTTAAAAACGATATCGTACTGTATAGCATGATATTTCAAAAACGTATTGGGCCCGATATGTTCACGTGGATCAAGCTGTTAGGGTTTGGCACATGACAAGTACATGGGGAGTAAGTGCGATTTTTTTGTATGATGTCATAAGTGCCTTTGTTATGTCATAATTTCAAATGTATTTCAAACGCTACATCCAATCAGTATGAACATTTTTGAGGATCATCTCAGTATAAATTGTTTGACAGAAAAAAACATTGATGACATTATCGGTCACAAGGTTCAGCAGCCATATTTAAAATAAATAAATAAATAAATAAACCTTCAAAAATATTCTTCTCTGAAACGGCTGAACTGATTGAGGTGAAACTGTACAGGTATGACCACCTATCCATGAGGAACAAAACATTCCCACTCTATGATTCTATCAGTCAAATGGTTTGGCAGTCATATTGGATTTACCCGAAAATGTTTTCTTCTCCAGAACAGCTGGACAAATCGAGGGGAAACTTCAAAGGCATGTTCCCCAAACATTGGTGATACTAGGGTGTTCATGAATAAGTGATAGGTCACATGATATGGCAGCCATATTGGATTCAACAAAAATCTTCAAAATATTTTTCTCTTGAACCGCTTCATCAATCAACATGAAACTTCAAAATTATGATGTAGTAGTCATGTGGAACATATATGTTTTAAATTTCAACCTGATCGGACAGATGGTCTGACAGCCAGAATTATTTAATTTTTTTATTAATGGGTTCTTTTTTTTAATTATTTTTTTTTCAATAAGGCTCACTTGGCTGTGCCTGAATTGGTTTGAGGGTAGAGGAGTAGCAGCTGAAATGTGTTTCCTATCCAGGTTCCTTCTGATGACTTCATCTTTGCTTTTTGCTTGTTTGGGTTCCTTCTGATTCGTCCATTACAGGACCGTACCTATTTGGTCTTCCATTTGATTTGAATTGAATTTATTTTAATCCCATTCTGAATTCAATTGAACAATAATAATAATAAACATCATGGGTCAGGGTCAGGTGTACAATCAAAGCAGGGTTGCATCAAAGCGAGGCGTCTTTGTACCCAATCATAACTGCAAGCGGTTATAAAGTGGCAGGTCTAGTTATGTCTCCTATTCATTACATAACACACCAGCACACAAACACCACTAATACCAAGTCCTAGCAAGGGTCTGCAATTTCTGATTGCTCTTTTACTTGTTTGAACATAAATCAGAACATGAATTGGAAAACGAACCTGCAATTTAACAGTACTTTGACTGAATTTGTCCTGATTGTGCATGTGCAGAGAGGAGTGAGACAATATTTTTTTACTCTGTCTGCCTGTCTGGCAGTCAAACAAAATTGAAAATCATTCCAAACAAGAAATATACTGTTTTTAAGGACATCATAAAGGACACAAACAAACACGAATAACTAGTTTAATGTTTTAAATAAAGTGGTTTAAAAGATACTGCTTCAACGGCAGTAAACTTCTGAATTTTCTTTTTCTACAACCTTTAAAAATTTTATTTTGTTTCAATTGAATTATGTACTTGAACACTGTTGTGGAGCACAAATCACCTGTCCCTTTGAAAAACTTTCTATTTAGCAGGACTGAAAAATATCCATGCCCTGAAGGCAGAATAACAATGACCAAAGCTATCAAAACTATGACCAAAGCTCTGGGTGGGTGTGTTTTGCTCGTAAATGAAATTAAAATGTCAAAAAAAAAAATCATCATGTACACCTACTTCGTCTTCTTCCTTTAGATGCAGCACAAAGTTGTGGTTAACTTCTTAACATGTTAATGGCTGTGCTGATGATGAAGTGCTCCCTGTGGGTTAGAGCAGAAATTTGTAATCTGTTCATGGTGCCAGCAATACCCTACTCTTTGCAAAGGATGCCGTGGGATCTTTAAAGTCCACCGACTAATGTTGGTGGAAGGGATGCCGAGTTTAACGTCCATCCGAGGGATGGCGCACACATTGATGAACCCCTCTGCCTGCAAAACACCAGGATGACAGTTTATAGCTGGGTCATGATGAAAACCTCGGCTACATATCTCAGAGGCAAGTGTAGATACCTGTCGGCTATACAAGCCAGGCCTTTAGGCCAACTGCATTCATAGATTTGGAAGGTACTATGGTTATCAGTTTCATTTTCTGAAAATACACGCCCATCATGGGCAACACAAATGGTTCTATCCTTTTGAAATGGAAATACCATGTCAAACTTCCACCAAACACATTGCATGGACAAAAAATGGTCAGTAGTGTTTGCTGTCTAAAAACAGGTTGTGTACAAGAGGTCGTGTGTCAAAGGAATATCAAACACATTGATTCTTCCCATGAAAAGACAACAGTACAACATTTTTGTCATTTAACCAATGGGTAAAGACCTTTTTAGACACAAATAATGAGGATGTGGTGATGTGATCCTAACCTCAAAGGAAGTAGACTGTATCTTAACAAGAGAAAAGAAAAAGAGACAACATGGCCATTGGCTACTGCTGAAAAAAAGATAAGTATGGAGGGAGAACTCTACTTTGCTCAGCGTTCAGGAGGTGCAGAAGTACTTGCAAAGTCGGTGGTACGAGTATACGCCATCCATTGTGTTGTACATAACTCCCAAAGCACATGGTCTATACAACTTGTTTGCCACTGTACGAAATTGGAGCTGAATCATGCGAGATCCTCAATGCTTACGGAAAAAAGAAATTTATCTTTTGAAACTTGAAACAACTTTTTTGTCATTTATATTTCATTCGCGCTTTTGGGAACAACTTTTTATGTGCATGTAGTGATGACAAAGAAAGTATAACTGAACTACTTCTCAACTTAAGGGAGGGGGGGGGGGAATATAAAGTTAAATTTCAGAAAAATTTTCAATCAAAAAATACAATGTTCCTCAAAATTCCTTTACGACTTCCATTTGTCCCATTTGGGTTGAGTTTTGCTAATAGACAAGTCAGGTCAAGTCAGGTATGGGACCATGCACCGGTGCAGCGCATCGCTGTGTCCACTTTCTGACTATTCCAGGGGTCTCCATCCAGCCATCCCCCAGAGAGATACCTGGCCCATCCCCATCTCCTTGAGATGCTGATCAACCTGCTGCAACCACGAGGCATGTGGTCGGCTCATTGGTAACCTCCACTCATGAGGCTCCTCACTGAGAGAATCTGGTGAGCAGGATCAGCATCAGGAAAATGAGCCGCATGTCCATACAGCCGCAGCTGATGCACAGAGATGATGCAGGTAACAAATCTCATTTGAGTCTCTCAGAAACCACTTATTGGACACAAAGTCCAACCAGAGATAGCCAAGGATTCTCCGAAGAGACCTGGTACCAAAGGAATTGAGTCTCCATCTCAGATCCCTGGTCAGAGTCCAAGTCTCACATCCGTAGAGCAAGACTGGAAGCACCAAGGACCTGAAGACTCGGACTTTTGTCCACTCGCACAGGTACCGGCAGCGCCACACCCCATGATCCAGTGAATCCATGACTCCCTAGGCCCGACCCAGACGTCTGTTGACCTCTTGCTCACAGCCAGCAGAGACAGGAATATCACTGCAAAGGTAAGTGAATCGCTCCGTGACCTCAACATCCTCGCCATAAACAGGTACAGACAGGACAGCAGCATCCAAGATGTCACTGAAAGCCTGGATCTGAGTTTTGAACCAGGAAACCCGTAATCCCAATGGCTCCGACTCCTCATTCAGCACCTTGAGGGCCCCCAAAAGGACATCCAGATTCTCCACAAAGATGACTGCATTATCTGTGAAATCAAGGTCAAAGATCTTGACATTCCCAAACGATGCACGACAACTTGATCTTTCCGCCATCCTCCCGAGAATCCAGTACATACAAGTGCTAAAAAGTGTGGGGGGGGGCAGTACACACCCCTGAGAAACTCCAATAACAACTGAAAATAAGTCAGAGATTGTCTCACCACATGTCACAGCACTCTCAGTTCCAGAATACAGTTCAGAAATCAGATTGATCAGTTTTGGTGGTACCCCACGAAGACCAAGAATCCTGAATACTGAATCAAATGCTTTACAGAGACCAACAAAGGCTGCAAGCAGCCTCTGCCGAAATGCTCATCTACATTCGGTGAGGACCCGAAGAGCTAGGATACGGTCAATCGTTGACCTCTTTGGTGTAAAGCCCGACTGCTCTGAATGCTGGTGCTCAAGAAGATGGTGGCAAACCCTATCAAGAATTATCCGAGCAAAGACTTTGCCCGGCACTGAGAGCAGCGTCATCCTCAATAGTTGTTGCAGTCTTGGCAATCACACTCCCCTTCCAGAGAGGGACAACAAGGCTGCTCTTTCAGTTAGTTGAGATGATGCCTGTGCTCCAGACAGAGCACAGAACTGCATGCAATGACACGAGTACAGCATTTCCACCAGCCTTGAGAAGTTCAGCATGGATGCCACAAATTCCAGGAGCTTTACCCCATTTCAACTGATTCACTGCAGTCTGTGTTTCCACAAACGAAGGTGGACCACAGTTGATTGGAGGGTCAGCAATAGAGATAGCAACACCCTTGATATCCAACTCAACAGCTGGTGGATCAGCCTGGAACAGCCGCTCAAAGTCACCGGCCCAGCGGGCCTTCACTCCTCTGTCAAGAGCCCACCACTCTCCGCTCTAAATGCAGTACACCGAGGGACGAGCTTGGAGGAACGCACAGATTCCCCAATAAGCAGGATGAGAATCATTTGACCACATGTCAGGCTGTACCCCCTCACAGATTCCTTGCACATAGGCCTCCTTGTCCACCCTTACTGAACATAGTTTTATCCCTGAACAGCTCAGCTTTGCCATTCAGCCTGGCCCTGCAACTCTGGTCAATGGTATCCAGTGTCCCTTGAGAGACAAAATTCTTCTTTGCCCCTTGGTGAGTTCCAAGACATCCACCGGCAACATCAAGGACGGTGGACGTGAAGGCACTCCACAACTTTTCAGGATCCCCCAAAGCACCCAGACCCAACAAATCTCCACTCAGCACATTTGCAAACTCCTCAGCTACCCTTTCATCCTTGAGCTTGCCAACATCCAGCCAAGCCTGGGATGGTACTATTCTCCTGGAGAACTGGAGAAACTCTGGTAGACCCTGCAGTTCTGGATTATCCTCTAGCGACCATCAACGAGCACATGGTCAATCTCTATTGCCACACTGCCAGCGTTGGAATACCAAGTCCAGTGATGAACCTGTGAGTGCTAAAACCCTGAACCAGCCACCCTAAATCCTTGACTTCTTGCAAAGTCAAGGAACTCTGTGCTATTCTAGTTCACAGTTCCAGACCCATGGGGAACAACACACGTCTCATAACCATGCCAATCAGTTCCAGTCGATGCAGTGAAATCCCCCAAGACTCGAAGAGTACGTTGTCTGGGGCACCGATCAACCACAGACTCGAGCATGGCGTAGAATGCGTCCTTCACGGTGAGATCACGTGCCTCAGTCGGAGCATATACAGAGACCAGGGAAATGACACCTAAGGAGTGACGAATCCTTAGTCTCATTATACGCTCGTTGACCGGCATTACCTCAATTATCATTGGGGTCAGACACAACTACAGCAACTCCTTGGGCATGGTAACCATCAGAGCGACCAGACCAATAATAGGTGTAACAACCCGCCATGATTTTGCCGCAATCTGGTCTCTGAACCTCAGAGAATGCTGCAATACCGATGTCCAAATGCTTGAACTTAGATGATAACAGAGACAGGTGATCATCCTCTCTTAGGGATAGGACATTCCAGGCACCCACCCAAAGGGAGCACCTTAGGTTAACCCAAGGAGACTGCCGTCTGGTGGATGACACCTCAGCACCACCCTGATATACACGACCGCAATCTGGAGGTTACCCTTGAAGGTTACCCTATGGTTTCCCTCCGATCATCCAAGATTGGGGGTCCTGAAGGCTTTGCCCCAAACCCGTTATCCGGTGAGCTTCCCTGCAAAGGGCAGCTGCACAGGAGTACTCCCATGGAGTGGGTTTTCAGATATATATTTGCTTTCGGTATGTTTTGCGGAGTGAAGGGTTTTACGGTGGCCGGAGTGCAAATCCTGCCACCAACGTCCTGATGAAAAACGAACCAAAATGCAGGACGACGTCCGTAGACACAGTTGGGCACGAGATATGGATAGCCATTGTCTCACAAGGAGCTCCTCTGCCCTCTGACAGATTTTGTTTTTAATCCTGCTGGGTGTCCATATCATACACCCTCCTCACCAAGAAACTTGGTGAGGGGGGGACGGTTTAGTCAGCGACAACCCGACCATGAAACAGGTTAGTTCGGATTTGCATGATACCTGAGTCACAGACCTAATGTGACCTGACCTGACACTAGACTGGTGCACAACTCAAACTACTTTTCTTGAGAAATGGATTATTGAGATGAGAATTAAAAAGTTAGGTGAAAATGACAGGACTCCCTTGGCTAGAAATGTGTGTCATCTGTTCAACAGCACAGGATATTCATCTCTGAGAAACATCGACTCGGTCTCACCACAGGAGGCTAAAGTGGGGGATCAGGACGATGGGACATTTACAGGTTGTGCCAAAAGCGATTTTTCTTGGGAAATGTGTTGTTGAGGATGCTTAGAAAAAACTGCTCCAAAGCACAAAAAACAAAATTTCCCCCCCTACACCCTGGAGGGCCCCCTTTGTCCCCCAGCCCCCCCAAGAGGGGTGAATCTTGTAACTAACTTACATGTTTAAGGACTGATTCTCACAAATTATGCGGCACATGAAAGCTCTTCTCAAGACGAAACAAGAAAATAAATCACTTATTTCGAAATTTGCAAAACTCATCATTTGCCAAACTTTCATTAATTTTTGGATGAATTTCAGTGTTGTCACATATTCTCGGACAGCAAAAGGAAAAAAAAAAAAAAAAAAAAATCGGTATTACAAAGTCGATCACAAATTCACGTGCAAGCCTCATTGACGGCATCCGCAGAGGTCCGAGCATCCCACTTCTTCCTTCTTGCAGCAACACCTTGCTGTGTTGCACCCCCATGAAAGAAGGCCTCCACTGTAGTCTTAACTAACATTACACATATATTCAGGGATGTAGTCCTGCTGGGGTGCACCAGAGCGGTGCTCCTGCACTTCAATTCATCTGAAGCAGAGCTTAGCTACACAACAGTTTAAAAAAAAAACAAAAAAAAACATGCATGTTCACCATTGGTTAAGTTATTGTGCTTCTTTTGGCTTTCATAGCCAAATAATCAAAGCTTTTGATCAAACGCTTGTCCCGAAGTTTTGAGATGTCGATACATTGAACCTCGACCCTTTGTTTCGGGAGCAATATTCAAAAAAAAAAATTGAGGTGATGGGCAACACAGAGCCGTATGAATTGCAAGTACAGCAAGGTCAAAATCCAAATACAGCAAGGTCCAGAAGCGAGACAAACTAATTACTTAACAACCATTTTATATCCATATTTAGTGAATTATCTTACGTTTACAAAAAAGTATTTACACCCTGGAAGACGTGAAAGCATGGAAAACTCTGGATGCCCACAAGTAGTTGAAATCTGGGTGGATCATTGATGTGGCTGTTCTTGTGAAGAATGTGAATGGCTATCACACGGTATGAGTAAAGGTAGGCCTCTAATACATCAATCACATGGGCTCGTGTTGGCAGAGCAGGCAAGCATAACGTTATATACAGCATGTTAACATCATGATTACCTGCTCTGCCATCTCCTTCAATACTCTCAGATGCTTATCCAGCTCCAAAGCTTTGTCTTCTTTCATCATTTCCAAGAAAGCACCAACTAATGTGAAAAACAATGAAATAACTAATACCGACAGATGGGATGCCCAATTCAATGTCCATCTGAGGGACGGCACACATATTGATGAATCACCCTGCCTGTGAAACACCGGGGTGACAGTTTATAACTGGGTCAGGATTCAAACCCAGGCTGGACAGGTAAAAGGCAACTGTGTGTACATTTAGGCTATCCTGCTAGCCCTAACCACATGGTACTAAATAGAAAAGCTCTTTATTTCAATACATAATTGGTTAGACAGTAGAGAGTAAAGACTAAGTGATCTAACTTTTTTTTAATGGAATTCTGAACGGTGAGATCAAGTGGGTGAGTGTTACACTTTTGTTTGTCGTGGTAAAATGCGCATTTCCTTTTTCATTCATTTTGGAGACTCAAATGGTATAGTGTCATGTTAAAACTTGATTTGATGGTAGGTCTGGCGATGACGTCACGGCTGACATTTTTGCAGACCGCCGGTCCCTCAAAATTTGACACTACAACACGGCATATATTACAAGAACAATTTCTTGATTTTCAAGATATTGTCCATCTTTGTACACCCACTTGTCCCATTGGAGTGGAAGTGTTTGTTTTTGGACGCACATGTAACAAGTGCAGGACATCATTCCCAGCCTAGTTTAACAGATAGCTCTTGCTGCCCACGGTGCAATCATCTCCAAACTGTGCAGCTAATTGTCTGTAAATTCCAACAGGTTTGATCTTTTTGCTGAACAGAAATATCGTATTTATTCGCTCTTCCACACTCGTTGTCACCTCAATTGCCACTATCTTGATTTTCAGGACATACATTAAACACGCGACTATGGGTATTGGTTACCAAAGCGACAAATAAATTCCCTTGAACAATATTAATATAGATACATTGCCCTGCCGTATATAAACAAAAGTTAAAGTCAAACTTGAACCAAGCTTGTACAACAGCTTGCACAAAGGTGTCATGCAAACTCAATATCGATGAAAGCTCTGACCTGGATGAAATATTTAGCCTTGGAGTTTGCATGTAGTTGAAGCTGGATAAACCCATCTTTGTATTACCCCGTTGAGATCAAAGAAAGTACTTCTGATTTGTAACTTATGGGAACCTGTTACACCGTGTAGTGTTTGTTCATGAAAACATCATAGGGCCAAAAGGTAATTGATGTCATACTTCAGCAACATCACATGTGATTTGAAAACACTCCGATGAGATCCAATCCTAAGTAAATGCTCTATGAAAGCGATCTGATTTCCAGGATCAACCATGAATTGTATCAACTGAAGGTTGAGAGACATATGCTCATTCCCATGTGGAAATATATGTCGTGACGCTTCAGGCATGAGCCCCTCATCTAAACAATAAATTTTAAGGGCTCACGTAAGAGGGAGGAAGAGAGCTTTTAAAAAGGTCCTCCCTTGATTTGAAGGAAGGCTCATGCTCGGAACGTTGCTGCGCCTTCTTTCACTTAAAATTATTTTCAGAAATAGCCATGCTATTTAGATATACGGATGTACTGTTCGTCCCAGTTGCCCAGTACAAATCCAGCGAGTCATGTTGAAATGACCATAGAGGTCAGATGAATCCACAGCTCTGAGTGAGATCATTGCTTTTTATCTCCATTACCTATTGGAACTGTTGAGCCAGCCAAGCTACAGCAGATAGGTGACCACGTGACCGATCTTAATCTGAGGCTGACCATCCTAAGCCAAGTGATGCGATCTTTTCTACTAACCAATCCACCATTAACAAGACAAAGTTAAACCACTAGATAAAGCCACCAAGCCAACCAGAATTCACTCCCGAGACAAAGTGTATTGATAAAAGAACAATAATGGCACGAGGGAACAAATTTACAAAAGAAGCAATCACAATAATAAATGTGCACGTAATGAATAAACAACCCCTTTAATCTCTACCCGACATACATTCTCGTGAACCAATGACAAATGGCAGATCCTTATTTACAAAATCTCCAGGCCTGATGCACATGATGGAGAGACAAAGTTGGAGGTCGACAAAAAATGGAGATTGTGGCCAAACCCGGCAAGCTCTGGCAGTTCAGGGTCCAGTACAGTTGAAACATCCCATCACTCGGGTCACAAGGGGAAAGGACGTGACTCCAGCTGAGAAGCATGGCGTCGGCTGGGTAGGGCCTGGCTTCCCACCATGAGCTTGGTAACAATCGTGCAGTCCCAGCGTCGCATCCTCGGGATTCTTCCAAGCCAGAAAGACGACGCTTCCGCCCATGCACCCGCCTTTATAACCTTCGCCACCCACGTCACCGGTGACGATCCATGCCACTTCCCCCTCGCTCACCATCGGATGAGGTGGGCCAGTTGATGGCCACAGGGACAGTCCCGCACTGCTGGTGACAGGATACCTTGGAGAAACTTAGTTCCATGCCACCTTTTCCTGCCAAGATAGCACCTTGGTCAAGCAGACACTAAAAAAAGACATTTAGGACTGATGACAGAGGATATAAACATTGAATAAAGGGTCAAGCTGGTTGATAATTTTAGACACACACAAAAGAAGAGGGTGGACATCTCTAACTATACAAAATAGTAAC
This sequence comes from Eptatretus burgeri, assembly GCF_056783735.1. Taxonomy (NCBI): domain Eukaryota; kingdom Metazoa; phylum Chordata; class Myxini; order Myxiniformes; family Myxinidae; genus Eptatretus; species Eptatretus burgeri. The sequence goes on along the minus strand of NC_140971.1, from coordinate 43,567,665 downwards.
ACATCTGATATCATATTTAATTACTTCTCCGCTATCCTAAACACTTAATGATTAAATAACTATGCCATAGTAAGCATTTATTAATCCCTAAGAGTGATTTCCACAACAATATATTTATTCTTTGAAAGACAAACATAACTTCCACAAAGGGTTAAAAGGTATTTCCTATTGGCTAAAGGATAGACAAGTAGAGTTACATTCAAAGTGCACCACCCCCATGCCAAATAAATAAATAACAAATCCTCCAGCGAGCGATATTGCTGGGGCGCCTGGTGATGCCGCTGTGCAGCACATGGAGACGGAATTGGGAGGGAGCAGTGTACAATAATTAATTCATGGATTAACTGATTAATTGCAGAATTAAAATAAATAAATAATAACCACAAAATAATTGATTTCTCAATCAATTGCAGAATCGCATGCCTTAACCACCACTGTTTCATCTGAATTTGTAACTTTTGAAAATTAAGCAATTCATAATAAAACAAGAAAAAGAGCAATCAGAGATTGCAGACCCTCACCAGGACTTCTTTTGAGTGGTGTATTTTTTTTTTAATAGGTTTAAGGGTAAATCCAATATGGCTGCCAAACCATGTGTCCGATCAAGTTGAAATTTAAAACATATATTCCCCATTTATACTAGATCATAACTGTGAAATTTTACATTAATTGATTAAGCGGTTCCAGAGAAAACATATAATATTCTCTTCAATCCAATATGGCTGCCAAACCATGTGACCTATAAATTATTCTTTAACACACCTGTACAACCATGGCATGGAGAACACTTGTGTGAAGTTTTCCATAGATCTGTCCAGCCGTTCTGGAGAAGATTTTTTTCTATAAGTTTTAGGTTAAATCCAATATAGCTGCCAAAACTATGTGACCAATGACATCTGATGTGTGAACTTTTTCTTCCTCAGGAACAGGTGGTCTTATGTGTAAAGTTTCGCCTCGATCTGTTCAGCCACTTCTGAGATTTTTGAAGGATAAAAAAAATGGCTGCCAAATCACGTGACCGATGATGTCATTAATTTTTTTTCTGTGGACCATTTTATCCCTAGATGACCCTCAAAAATTTTCATACTGATCGGATGTGGTGTTCTACATATGCAATTATGACGTCATACCGAGGGCACCTATGACATCATAAAAAAATCACTTATTTCCCCATGAGAAGTACTTGCCATGTGCCAGGTTTCAATTATTTCCTTGGTGCTTTCAGACACAGAGGTCCAAAGTTTTTTCCGTTTTCCAATATGGTTTCCACACCATGTGACCTATGACATCACAATTATCATTAAAACATTCTACATGAGTAGTCACACCAATGTTGAAAATTTCGTCTCAATCTGACAAGTGGTTGCAGAAAATAACATGAAAGTTATGTGTGGACAAACAAACAGACAGACAAACAAAGACAAACAAATGGACCCAAATGCAATACTCTCTCCTTTGGCGAGGGTAATGAGTAATTAATCGATGAATTGTTTAATCAATAAATCAAAAATACCGTTTATAGCCAAATCACTTTTTCACCATCATGTCCAAATATCATTTTCTGAGCTCAAACGGTGCCTGAGATATTGCCCAGATGAGAAATAAAATAAATAAGAAATTAATAAATCGATAATAATGAAGTAATTAATCAAGTAATTGATTAATCAAAAAATAAAAAACATCCTTTTTACCAAAGCACATCTTCAATTTTGTCCCCAAATTTTAGCTTTCTAGCTCAAAGGATGGCTGAGATATCGCCCAGACAAACAAAAAAAACAAACAAAGAAATGGGCTAAAAACCAAGTCCTCCCTTCCTTTGGCGCCTGCCGATGACGTCATGAATCACCTGGATATGGAATTGAGAAGGAGCGGTGTACAAAAAGTCATTCTCAATTTGGGGGAGACGGAACATGTTTGATTTTTGCTATTTATTAGTTCATGTGCAGCACGTGACTGCTGGGTTGCATCATTGCTGGGAGCGTGGCTGTGCCGCTGATGCAGTGCCCTCTCTAGGTTATAGCAGGAATTTGAAGGTCAGTGAAGACGCCAGCGTTAACTTGCATACTCTTCATCAAACTACACTGTGGGCTATTTTGTGTCCAGCAGTTCATGCTAACAGGTGAGACACCTGGCTTAACGTCCAACCAGTGGATGGCACATTCAATGATGCAACACCCTTCCTGCGAAGCACCAATCCTACAGTTTATCGGGAATCTAACCCAGACTACAGAGCTCAGAGAAAAGTGTGTGACGACACCATCCTGCCAAACGATTTTCTCATGACACACCACATGTGTGTGTGTGTATATATATATGTATGTATATATATATATATATATATATATATATATATATATATATATATATATATATATATATATATATATATATATATATATATATATATATATATATATTGTTGTGGTTGACGAAATTCGCAAACCACCATTCAGGTCCTGTAGGTGAGATATCTCTGTAAGTATATGTGTAGTTAGCCCAAACCCGTTGTTTAGAGGGAATAAATGTCATTCATTCGGGCTGCGACCCTTTTAGATAGCCGTTTTTCTTTTACTATCTTTATTTTGGACCAACCGCCATTACTACCACCACAACCACCACCAACCGCATCTCGACAACCACAGCCACCTTCTCCAGAACCGCCTTCACAACATCCACCTTCTCCACAACCACTTTCACACACCAACCACCAACCGCAACGCCGCTTCACAACAACAGCAACGCCAACAGCCACGACCTTTACCGTCACAACTCGCCCTCGCAACCATCGCATCACCGCCATTCCCGCGCCGCTTGTGGGCACCGATACTGGACTCGTACAGGGCGCGCACCGAGCAGTGGGTGCAAAAACACCAGCTTTTCCGAGAAATCGGATCAAGAATGATTCACGCCCACTTCTGTTCCGTCCTATCAGCGAGCGTGGGGCGATTTGGCCCCACCTCCAGGCGCGTCGGAGTATAATCGCTATATGCAGATTCGCGGATCAAGAATGATTCACGCCCACTTTTCCTTCGTCCAATGGGCGAGCGTGGCTCCGCCCCCGAGCCGTTCCTGATCCAAAAATCTGCATATGATTTCTCCTGTCGGACTATAAAGCACCGAGCGCGGAGCGAATCGAGGCAGTTGGGAAGAGTTGAAGAGTTGAGAAGAGGAAAGAGTTGGAGAGTTGTGGCGGCGGCGAAATCAGTCGAGAGAGAGTGTCTGTCGGGGTCCGGAGAGGCTGGAGAAGCCAAGAAGCTTTGTGGAGGTCTGCGCTCGTGTCAGAGTCGGGGAGCTGCGGAGAGGGGAGGCCGGGAACGCGGTCGAGGTCGCAGTGGAGTCGCTCGTCGCGGGACCCAAGCCAGCCAGATATCCTCTTCCCCCCGAGCATCAACAACCCCCCCGTTTCCCCCGCGCTGAGATAGTGTGAGAAGGGGGCCCCGTTCCCACCCCATTCCAGGCAGTGCCAGCGAGGCCCGCAGAGTCGGGGCGCCGCCGCCATTTTGCGGCTCATCACCAGACGGGTAGGCTCGACATGGTCTCGGCCCCAGGCCCGTCTGCCCCCTTATCGTTGAGGGTGGCCCCTTTTTTCTTATGCTTTGGAGTATATGTGTTGTCGGCGCCGTCTGTGAAGTAAAACTGTGTAAGTGTTGCCGTGTGCTCGCGTAGTCGGTAGTAGATCTGCATTGTGTTTCTTTTGTTGCAATTGCTTTTGGTGCGTAATTGTTGTTTCTTCTTTTGTTACATTTGCTTTTGGTGCATAATTGTAGTAATTGTATATGTGTGCTTTCCGTTTGCCGCGGAATAAATGTGCTTTATGTTGAACTGTTTTCCCGTTTCGCTTCGTCTTTTCTTTAATTGAATCTCCATCTTACTTCACGTAAAGGGTTGGTCGTGGGCTAAATACGCCCGATAATTAATCGGAACCGTCGAGGTTGACGATAACACCGCTCGGTTATCCCGATAGTACGGAATGGGTCGCTTAAAGTGGCCTGTGTCCGAAGTCGACCTGCGGCGAGGTGCGATCGCCCGGTCTACCCTCCGTGTGGGTACTTAGGTAGGTCGAATTTGGCGAACAATCCTATCCCACGCGGGGGGCCGATTGGCACGATCATGGTGAGGCCGAAAGGCCCACCCGTGACTAGTTCCCGGCGTTAGTCCGAGAGGGTCACGACGGGATTGTCCGTCCGGTGGGCGACGTGCCGCGATTCGAGTTACGTGGCCGCTCGCACGCCGGCGGGCGCGAAATCTGCAACAATATATATATATATACATATACATATATATATATGTATACATATGACATTTTGTTGGGCAGAACCTGCTCATCATCTGTCACATACAACACAAAAAAGATGTGCAGCGTACAATATGTCAACTGAATATTGGATATTGCACCTTTTCAGGATTTGTAATCTAAATTTTCACCTCAACATGCAACTTTAATGTTCTTTCTAGAAAATAATGGCCCAACCAGAAATAAATTGGGTGTAGTTGGGGAAAGGACATCTGTGAAACAGTCAAGACATCTCACCAACGACATATATATATATATATATATATATATATATATATATATATATATATATATATATATATATATATATATATATATATATATATATATATATATATATATGCAGTATACAAGGTCTATGCTCATGGAAGAGCTTGGACACAGAACAGATCAGGACACAACTTAAAGAGAACAGTAGGAAAAAAAGGGAAAGTCCAACAGCACGGCAGAGGGAGAAGGTAAACGAAGATGGCCGGACAAACAAGGGATGCAGGTAACAATGAGGGGTCGGGGAGAAGGCAAGGGGTTGACAAGATGGATACATCAACCAACTTTTGGGAGGGGTGGGGGTGGTTGGACAGATGTAGAAAAGATCATGGCTTTGGATTGGTGTGCCATGACGACAACCTGAGATGGTGGTGAACAGCCATCTCGAAGACCAGGTGGGAAGAATGAGATTGACGAGTGTGGAAACTGTTGCGCAGGTGGGAAGAGAGAGGAATAAATGAGTGGAGGCGAGCAATAGTTCTGGATTTAGGCAGTTTCACTTGGAGGGGGTTGCTGGTGGACAACGTGCATCCTGCAGAGACTTGGAGGCAACAGAACATGGAGAGGGCAGAAGAGGAAAGTGGTTTTCACCAATATTTAATGTACTACTCAAGGAAGGAAGAGGAGTTGGTAAGTGTTTGTGAGGAAGGATTTGGAGGGGGAGTAAGGATCCGAGTTGGTAGGAAATGTGTATCACAGTGTACATCCATTTCTCTTCAGTCCAATACCTCCTGTTTATCATTGAGATATTGAGGGAAAGTCGACAGACGGGGAAGGGGGAGGGTAAAAGATGGGAGGGGGGGTAAAAGGTGGGGGGGAGTCAGAAATTTCTGCCGATATATTTTCAGAATCCTCACTCTTGGCAGGATCTGCCCCATGACGTCACATTTACCAATTTGTTGTACAGTGTTCAGTTTGGGGAAACTAATAGTTCACACTCAACTAACTTGTTTGGTATATAAATTCCGAACCTCCGTTTCATTCCTACTGTCGGCCTGAAGTTGACAAACATTACATGTAAGCTGCAGGATCATTGGAAACAAAAATGGATTAAATTATTTAATTAAAAGTCATAGACTCGGTCACGTGACCGATAACCAGGTGCCTCTACAGACACACACACACACACACACACACACACACACAGAGACAGAGACAGAGAGACAGAGAGACAGAGAGACAGAGAGACAGAGAGACAGAGAGACAGAGAGACAGAGAGACAGAGAGACAGAGAGACAGAGAGACAGAGAGACAGAGAGAGAGAGAGAGACCAGGAAGTGAGGATTTTTATTTTAAAAAACGGCTACGAACGAAAACAGAACACGAGAAGCTTCATGGAAACGTTGTGTAAAGTGTGTAGAGAGAGAGAGAGAGAGGGAGAGGGACAGGTAGAGATCGTACAGAGAGTCAAACAGTCTCGTGATTCGCGCTTCTGTTCCCGTTTCGAAGTCTCGTCCAAGAGTTGGACTCAAGTCGTGGATACCTGAGGACCAAATGTATCGACACTCTCCTCCCTCCCTCCTGTAGCCTTCACCACGGGCACGCAGTTCAGCTTACCTGCTCGTCTCCTTCACGTCCTCCGAGGCTTCAGCTTTGCTCATGATGCCAGAGCGTGACACCAGCGTTTTGGGCTCTGCGCGAGTCGATTCCACCGGGTAGTTCGCGTCATTCACCTTCAGTGTATCCTGAGATGCCTGGCAGGGGGCGGAACCACAGCGCGTCATTCACCTTTAGTGCACCCTGAGATTCCATGCAGGGGGCGGAGCCACAGCGCGTCATTCGAGATTCCAGGCAGGGGGCGGAGCCACAGCGCGTCAATCACCTTCAGTGCACCCTGAGATACCAGGGAGGGGGCGGAGCCACATCGCGTCAATCACCTTCAGTGCACCCTGAGATTCCAGGCAGGGGGCGGAGCCACAGCGCGTCAATCACCTTCAGTGCACCCTGAGATACCAGGGAGGGGGCGGAGCCACAGCGTGTCAATCACCTTCAGTGCACCCTGAGATTCCAGGCAGGGGGCGGAGCCACAGCGCGTCAATTACCTTCAGTGCACCCTGAGATACCAGGCAGGGGGCGGAGCCACAGCGCGTCATTCCCCTTCAGTGCACCCCGAGATGTTTGATCGTTGTTCACTGACAACATTCCTTTTCAGAATTGCAGGAACGTGTGTTATTTGATAAAGAAGCTTAAATAACGACCTACATAACAGAACGTGGTGTCAGTAACAAAATCCTGATTCCGTTACACGTCTGAAAAATCCGCTTAAAGCACATTTATATGATGCTTGCGATTCCGATCGAGGACGATTCGCTTTGGAATGTAAGTAAACTCGTCTCAAATGGTGTTTCCATAACAGGTGTTCTTTTTCATACGAACATCGAATACCTTTTAAAATTATTCGGATATTTGCAGAGTAGGCCGACTCACCCTTTGGGTACAGGTAGAGATTGCGCATTTACTTTCTTAAAAAGTATAGTCTGTGAATATGCAAGAAGACTATAGATGTTTGTATGGTATACGTCTAAAAGGGTCAAGTAGGATGTAGATGGTCAAGACTCGAGAAGGTCTAAAGGGTACATTCCAATAATAGTTATGGTTTAAATGGGGACAACAGGGTCTAAGGAGTCTAAAGGGGTCAAAACGTCAAAAGGGTGTAAAGATCGAAAGGATCTTAGGGGTACAAAGGGTCTATAGGATATATATATATATATATATATATATATATATATATATATATATATATATATATATATATATATATATATATATATATATATATATATATATACATACATACATATACATATACATATACATATATACATACATATCCTGGTGTGTTGGCGCAGTGGTTTGGGCAGTGGCTTGGGATCCAAAAGGTCCTGAGTTCAAGCCCCGTTGGGCCACTGAATTAATACACCAGGGGGTTGACTCAGCCTGTCATCCTTCCGAGGTCGGCGAAATGAGTACCAGTGTACTGGGCCGGTGTATACCCCGGTTAAAATAGGTGTACCATATCCCTGTGTCGTAAGAGGCGACCAGGGTTGTGTCAGGAAGGGCATCCGGCGTAAAACATGTGCCAAATCACTATGCGGATCATACGGATGATCCGCTGTGGCGACCCCGAACGGGAGCAGCCGAAAGAAGAAGATATTATATATATATATATATATATATATATATATATATATATATATATATATATATATATATATATATATATATATATATATATATATATATATATCGGTTTAAAGGGGTTTAAAGGGCCATAAGGGGTTTAAAGGTCGAAAGGATCTGCGGGTATAAGAGGTATAATAAGGTCTAAAGGGTCGAAATGGGTCTTTAAAGGACTTAAAAGGTCTACCGAGTATGTTCAAATAGTAGTTAAGGGTCTAAAGGGGCCTAAGGGCTTGAAAGAGTTGAATGAGATCTACAGGTTTAAAAGGTCAGAGTCTTAAGGTGTCGAAAGGGTATAATGGGTCATGCGGTCTAAGCAGTCTGAAGGGTGTAAAGGTCCAAAGGGTCATAAGGGGTTGAAAAAGTATAAAGGGTCTAGAGGGTGTATGGTGTCTAAAGGTCTAAAAGGTACATTCCAATAGTAGTTAGGGTCGAAGGGATGTAAAGTGTAAAACGGATTAAAAGGGACTATGGAGTCTCAAGCAGTTTAAGGTCTTGAGGGGTCTAAAGGATATAAATGTCTAAAGGCATCTTAAGGGTCTAAAATGCTGAAAGGGTCTTAAAAGGTTGAAGAGGTTTAAATGGTTTAAATATAGGAATGGTCAAGGGGTCTCAGCAGTTTAAAGGGGCGAAAGGTTTAAAAAGGTACGTCATAATATAAGTAGTCACAGTGCAACTGACATTAAAAGTCTGTAATTATAAATAGACATATAGATGGTGGCCATAAAGTCTGGAAGCATAGGCGAATATCCATTGGAAGAATCTTTTGGACAGTACTGCGAGGTACCCCCAGTTCTATGGATGTCCGGCAAGTTGACTTCTTCGGGCTGGCTATTACTTTCACTCTGACAGTTCCCTTCACCTCGTCGGATATGGATGGTTGTCCAGAACGCAATTTGTCGAACACACTGTCTGCATCCTTGAATTTTTGAACCAGATTCCCCACTGTGCTATGGGAGACGGAAGAGACGGAAGCTCTTCAGGGATGACATGCGTTGAAGTGCTCTGATATCCGTCGATATGACCAGCCCTCAACTCCACTCCGCAGTATCACTCCCAACGCGTTCATCTTTTGTCAAGGACATCTTTAAACTTTAACAAAATGGCATAATATTATCTACTAGCCGAAACCCCGTCACAGACGGATTCCGTTCCATGAGCCCAATATGACAACCAGTGGCGGCTCTTGTAAGAGCCGGATCCCAGTCGATGTACTCCATGGCCTTACCTAATGAGGCCAACAAAACGTCCTTGTACACGACATTTTTGGTGTACACTACTCCTTGTGAAGAAGTCCCCTGATTTGTGCACGTGTCTACTTTGACGTACAAACACCGTGTCAAAACTTCTCAGGTCACAGTACCAAGAAAAACGTGACGCGACCGCGAGGAGCCCAAAATTGGTCCTTCAGTATTAAAATATAGATGTTTCCAGACTTGATGGCAACCCTGCATAGTCACGTGTGTCGACCAAGGCTTTAAGGGTCCACAGCTTCACGGCGAGCTTCACCATGTTTTTCGCTTTTATTAAGCCTTATAAAAATATATCAGTTGATCGTCTTGATTTTTATTTTTTTTTTAAGGAAGGAGGAGGTCCTTTTTATTTGTTACTAGCAAATACAACCCGTCGCTTCACTGACAGGGGTGTGAAGGGGATGGGGTGGAGAAAGAGAGAGAGGGAGAGAGAGGGGGAGAGAGAGGGGATGGGGAGAGAGAAAGAGGGGAGGCAGAGAGGATGGAGGGAAGGGAGGGGAGGGGAGAAGAGCGAGGAAGGGGGTGGAGGTGGGGAAAGCGATGCCTCACGAAACATTGCCATACACTGCAGGTGGTAGATGTGTGAGAGTGAGAGAGTGAGCGAGAGAGACATACAGACAGACAGACAGACAGACAGACAGACACAGAAGTGTGGGAGGAGAGTGCTGCATTTTATTCGGAGGGGGGAGCGAGGATGGGACAGACAGAGAGAGTGAAAGGGGGGAAGAGGGTAAAAAAGACAGTTGAGGGGTGAAGGTGGCATTAGCAAAGAGGGTGATATGTTATGCTTAATGACCAAACACACACAAAAAAAATCTCATGTCAGAACAGCTGCACACACAACGACACAACAGAGTTTGTAAAGTAATCTGCTGGCACATCTGCAAAAACTTTGAATCCCAGTTCTAGAAAATTTGTGGGAACATGAACCAAAAGCATGGACTGAAAACATGGAAGTATGACCTAATGATCCCATCGAACATGAACATCGAAAACAAAGCATTGCAACCAGATATCATACCTAGGTACAAAAAAAAAAGAGAGAAGAAGGCATTGCAAAGTGAGGTGTTAATACCAGTGATTTTGGACTAAACAATGCAGAAATCAAGAAAATAACCAAACACCAAGACCCCAAGAATAAAGTGAAAAGATCCTGGAAGTTGAAGAATGACAAAGTTGTACCAGTGATAGTTGGAGCTATGGGAATGATGACAAAGAACCTCAGAGATATTAAAAACCATCCATGCGATATTACCACAAACGAACTACAGTTGGAAGCTGTCTGGGGGTCAGCGACGATCCTGAAGAGACCCTCGGTACAAAACTTTGGGAACAGAAAACTTCAGAGCTTGGTCCATGAATTGCGACCCCTTACTGAAATAAAGGTGGGTACTTGGAACCTGCTCTGGGAGGACTCCATTCCACTTTCTGAAACTTGCATATGAAGATAATACCAATTAACAACACACACACACACACACACACACACACACACACACACACACACACACACACACACACACACACACACACACACACACACACACACACACACACACACACACACACCATTGTGGTAATGCACTTTATGCTCATACAGACATGTGCAAATGTACACACACATCAATTTAATAAAAACGACCAACACAAATATTTACCTTTAAACAACGTTCTGTGAAAGAGGATTTAAAGTGGGTAATTCGTGAAATTAAATTCAAAGAACACAAAATGTCGATCGCTACTCTATGCCTTCACAGCTAAAACAAACATGGCGAACACCTGGTCGGATGGATCCTATTGTTTTTTTTAAATACGAGTACGTGCCCATAAAAAAAATTAATAATAATAATAATAATAAATAAATAAACCACACAGGCCGTTTCTTCCTCTCACGTGTCCGTACATGCGTGACCCGGAAGTTCGATATTATTCGCAATTTATTTTTAATACCAAATTATTCAATTAGCGCCAACGTATTTTACCTTTTCGCAATGTCGTGGCAAGGAAAAACAAAAAGAGAAGAGAAGAGAGAGAGAAAAAAATTACTTTTTATTTTATGTGAGATTGAAAGCACGTGTACTTTTTCCCGAAACGAACGACAAAGCAGCTTGTAGAGCGCTCGCCAAATGGCTTTAGCAATCAAGCAAGCACTCCAACAAAACGGTCGATATGAAACGGCTCCCTTGGCACACAACTGGCAATCACTGAACCATCATATTGTTGCGGATTCGCGCCCGCCGGCGTGCTGACGGCCACGTAACTCGAATCGCGGCACGTCGCCCACCGGACGGACAATCCAGTCGTGACCCTCTCGGACTAACGCCGGGAACCAGTCACTGGTGGACCTTTCGGTCTCACCGCGATCGAGCCAATCAGCCCCCGCGTGGGATAGGGTTGCTCGCCAAATTCGACCTACCTAAGTACCCACACGGAGGGTAGACCGGGCGATCGCACCTCGCCGCAGGTCGACTTCGGACACGGGCCACTTAAGCGACCCGTTCCGTACTATCGGGATAACCGAGCGGTGTTATTCGTCGACCTCGACGGTTCGATTAATTATCGGGCGTATTCAGCCCACTACCAACCCTTTACGTGAAGCAAGATGAGGATTCAATGAAAGAAATGACGAAGCGAAGCGGGAAACAGTTCAACACAAAGCACATTTATTCGCGACGAACGGAAAGCACACATATTCAATTCCACCAAAAGCACATAGAAAAGAAAAACACAATGCAATTTACACAAAAAGCAAATGCGACAATGCAGATCTAATACCGATTACGCGAGCACACGGCAACACTTATACAATTTTACTTCACAGACGGCGCCGACAACACATACCCAAAACCAAGGAAAAGAATACCCTCAAGGATGAGGCGGGCCTGAGGCCGAGACCGGGTCGGGCCTACCCGTCTGGTGATGAGACGCGGAGCGGCGATGGTGCCTCAACTCCGCGGGCCTCGCGGGCAGTGTCTGGTAGGGGGTGGGAAAGGGGCCCCCTTGGTCGCACTATCTCAGCGCGGGGGGAAACAGGAGGGGGTTGCTGATGCTCGGGGTATAGAGGATTTTTATTGTCCCGCGACGAGCGTCTCCACCTCGGCCAGGTCGCGCTGTCGGCCTCCCTGGGGTGCAGCTCCCTGCACGACGCGAGCACCCCCTCGTCTGCCCTCGCCGCCTCTCCACAGCTCCGTCCCCTCCGCTCCGACTCCAACGCACACGACGACCAGCTCCTTCTTGCCAACTCCACCGCCCGCGAAGTCTTAACTCTCTGTTCTCTTGACTGACGAACGCGGTCGCTTTTATAAGCCCCGTGGCTTCGCCTTCTCATCTGACCCTCTCCCTTCGACCTTTCACCTCGCTCCCCATTGGCCCGAGAAAAAGTGGGCGTGAATGCTTTTTGATCCATAAATTTGCATATATCGATCGCCCTCCAACGCCCTGGGGGCGGGGCCAAATCGCCCCTCGCTCACCGATTGGACGGAACAAAAGTGGGCGTGTGTCGTTTTTGATCCGTTTTTGAAGTGGAAAATCCGTGGTTTTGTACACGCTGTTCGGCGCGCGCCCTGAACGGGTCCAACACCGGTACCCACAAGCGGCGCAAGAACGGTGGCGATGCGACGGTTGCGAGGTGTGACGTGAAGCGGCTCCGCGGTGGGTGGTTGATGTTGTGGTTGTGGTGGTAATCATGGCGGTTGGTCCAAAATAAAGATAGTAAAAGAAAAACGGCTATCCTGAAGAGTCGCAGCACGCATAAATGACATGTATTCCCACTAGACAACGGGTTTGGGCCTAACTACACATATACTTACCGAGATACCTCACCTAAGGGACCTGAATGGTGGTTTGCGAATTTGGTAACCACAACACTACCCCCTCCCCTTTTTACAGACTCGTCCCGAGTCGTCAAATTTTCGTGTGACATCATGTGTAGTTTTCCCCTAGTACATTTTACCTACGGATCCCTGAGTGCGACATTCATGGTATTCGTGTCCCCAAAATAAATAACCTAAGGGCTGCGTAACTATCTAAACAAACTCACTCACACGGATGACTTAAATAAAATTGCCGGCGCTAAGACATACATGCCGGGGGCGCATTCATATTTACAGTACATCTTACCTTAACTTACAAATTTTACACTAAACCATGGCCCAGGATCACTGAACTCTGCAAAAAGAAAACAGTTAGCAGGGAGCCAGGCTGCTCGCATGCAGTCTCTGGCTCAAAACAATGCAGGTGACAGGGAACGTGGCTGGCTGCTCACACGCAGTCCAAGGCCTTCCCTTTTGAACTGAACGCAGTGAACCACAACGGTGCATGGGCCGCACAACGCAGTCTCCGTGCCAGCTCAAGTGGCACACGCAATGAACACAACGAATGGATGGATGAATGGATGGACGCAAACACGGTGCACGGGCCGCCACTGCAGGCCCGTGTTGTAGCTGCCAACAGGGCAGTTCTCGCAGCTTGCAAACTGTTGCCTTGCGGATCCTGGCGCACATGTAAATGAACAGGGGGGGGGGCAAAGCAAAAATTGAACGGGGCTGGTGAACGTGGGCAGTGGGCATGGCATGGCAAAGGTGAGCAGGCAAACACAGCCCGCAGAAGAAGGCCGCTGCAGGCAAACACAGCCGGCAGACGAACTGGCCGGAACAGGCCTTGAAGCACCACAGCTGCAGATGATCCGGCCGGCACAGGCCTTGCAGCAAAACAACAGCTGCCGATGAAGTTGGCCGGCCTCCGCCTTGAAGCAAAACACGGCCAGCCGATGAAGTTGGCCAGCTTTTGCCGTTCAGTGGAGGTTGGTGGAGGGGGTGCGGTGGTGCTGGCCACTTGGAAGGCGGGCTCGGACCTACCTACCTGTCTCCCTCCCAACCTATCGCCTTTGCCTGTCACTGTACATACCCACTCCCTTAATTTGTCAAACCCCAATTTAGCCCCAACTTATTTTTTTGTTGTTTTTATTTTTACTTCCCCTCTATAAATCGTCCCCTAACCCCCTTTATCGTCTTTGTTCGGCTAACCTATCCTGTCACCTAGCCTACTCCCAACCCCTACGTTCCCTTCCCGGAGGGGAATAAGGGAGAGCTAACGTCCTGTGTTGAGGCCCAACTCAAGCCTCAGGATGGCCTCCCCAGAGTTCAGCGATCTATAACACAAAGTGGGTCCAGCGGCCCACAACGACAGCGAGGGGATGGATGGTGCGGAGGGGTACATCTCCTAATCTACCCTAACCATTAACTCTTAAACTACCCCGGGGCTTTCAACAAGCGCCTCTCGCTTAAACTATTGGTTCTAACAACCCAGATTCCCGTCGCCTGTGTTGGTGTACTCACAATTTCGGGCCTCGCCCCCCAATTTTCTCTCCGTGCCCTCACACGGTCTCCTGGCTGGGACACGTGGCTCCCTTTGGCAGGCACGACCCTCTGCCGATTCTCCCGCTATGGCACCCCCGGGCACTACACTGCCTCAGAGCCTACCAGCTACCTAACACCGGGGAGTGCCCCCCATGGCACCTCCCCTGAAACGCACACGTGGCAGGCCGGCCTCCCGGGCCCCTTTCCGAGGGTCACCCGTGCCCACAACACTGCCCACGCGGCTAATGGCGCCCCGGGCCCCCGCACTAAGCAGGCGCACCCGTGCCCACTACGCTATCCCGGCCCCCCATGGGCCCTTGGCCTACCGCGGCCGACTAGCCTGGTGCCCGGGGTACCCACTCAGCGATACTCACCTTTCGTAGCCACGCTCCCAAGCCCGTCAACAGGGCTCCTGCACCCCTCCAAATGGGTCTCGAGCCTACACTCCCACCAACAACAAAACGACCCCCATTTTTCAATTTGACTAACCCAGCTAACTCAGTCTACACTGACCCCGGGGTCCCTTGGGCGGGAGTCACTCCTCCCCCCAATCACTCATCGCACCATGCATTCCCCATTCGCTCCATACACACAGACCCGCTGGCCTCACTCACTCACTCACCAAGCACATGCCTCCACCTCATAACTCACCAACAACTCTTCAACACACTCACCACTGAACTCTGCCATCCTTCTAACTACATCCCCGAACTAACTCGTGCTCCCACGTCATCCCTTACACTACAGCACGTTCCTTTTAACACTACGTAGCTAAACTACGTCCCCTCTACACATTCACAAGTCTGTCCATGTCCTCAAATAAATCATTTTATTTCCCAACCTAAATCTGGCTACAATCCCTCTAACTAATCCATTCCACGGACTCCATGAGGACTTACCCCTGCCCCATGAAGTCGGTCGAACTAAGCTAACCCTTCCCCCTAACTAGTTTTCATCCTGTGCCCAGGTAAGGGGGTCTTCCACCCCTTGCCCAGGAATCCTGTGCACCCGAAAGTGAGGCTTGTTCCTTCTTTTTTTTTTTTCCATGCGCATTACCAGCGCGGCAACTCGCGCACTTTGCACCTGCCCGTGACGTCATGCAGCTGCACGTATTCCTCGTCCCTCCTTGGACGGTACCATCCGGCAGAGATACCCCTCCTGCCGGATTCCAACCACACGTGCAGCCATGACGTCACCGTGCGCAAAAAAAAACACAAGCCCCACGTCTCGAGGGGTTCCCCACGCGAACACATGTGCTTTGCCCGTTGGAGCTTAACACACACGATCGCGTGGAGAACCCGTCCGGTCCAAATCCGTTTACCTGCCTAAACTTTGTCCGTCCGCGGGATCGGCAAATCCACCGCGTGCGTTTCCGGACCGGGACTTCACTCTCGCAAGCGAGCACGTGGTGGTCTCGTGCGTTGCACAGCACGGACCGCGTGCTCACTGCTGGGCGAACCCGGCACGGTCCTCGAAACAGCTGCAGCCGCTACTCGGCTTTCTTTCTTCTGTCGCCGTCGTCGTCGCCATTCGACCCACGCACACCTGCGTGTTACGACGCACACAGTCCACTCCATCACATTCACACCGGGAGACGCGGCTGCGTGCTCCCGCATGCCAACCGACATCTCCCTCACATACCGCTCTCTCACACACACGGTCTCCCTTGCACTCGGCCGTTCACTCACGCGTGCCTCACTACTCACACAAACCATACTACTTACACACGCGGGGGCACTCACCCGCTGTGCCTCATCCACACTCCGTTCCTCACTCGCCCACGCGGGGGCACTCACCCGCGGTGCCTCACTCATACTGGCCGTTTCATCCACACACACGGCCTCACTCACACACGGTGCCTCACCCACACACGGCGTGCTGGGAAGCACGTACTCTGGCACCATCGCCACCACACCACTCACACACGGGGTCGCTTCCACACACGGTGCCGCACTCACACCTTGCACCACACACACAGGGACAACCACACTGGGGACTCGTGTCCCCACAAGGGTCTCCGAGGCCTCCATACCCCCCAAGCTCTCCGTGCACCTGTCCACAGCACCCGTCCCCTCAACCTCGCAAAGCACGACCGAACTCACCTGGTCGTGACTCGCCTCAAGGGGGCAGACTCCCTCCCCTCGTTCCTGGAGGAGGCCATCCAGGTGCTCGCACTGGGTCCCTACACGCTCCGCGAGCTCAACCTCACTATCCTCCACTACCTCCGTGTGTGTGTGTGCGTCACTTACCCCGTCTTCATCGTGTTGTCTCTCCTCTATTTTTTCTGTCTCCCGTGTCTCTATACATTTATAAGTTTCTGTCGTCGTCACCTCGTGTCTCGTCTCACATGTTTTGGTCTCCCCATTTAATTTTTCCCTTTTGGTCACCGTCGATTCCTCTGTCACGACCCTCGCCCAACACGCCCCCCGAATTATTTTTTTACCCGCCTCCACCGCGGGCCTGTCAGCCGTTGCACCCCCTTCCAGCTCGTTTGCTCCCACACGTGGAGTCGCCATTCCCAGCTCCCTGGTCACGGCCTTCATGCCCGCCTGCAGGCATCGGCCCATGTTCTGCGTCTCACCCCGGAGCTTTTTCGTTTCTTCCTTCATTTGCTGTGTACTCGCATCGATCTTTTCGTTCATGCTTTTCATTTTGTTTATAAATTCAGTTGTGTTTGCATCCATCTTTTCGATCATTTGTTGTGTATTCGCATCCATTCTCGCTGTCATTGCCGCCAGCATGGTGCATAGCTGGGCTATGTCGGATGCACTCAGGTGAGCCGTTCCGGCAGGGATCGGGGAAGGGTTTTGGTGGAGGGGGGAAGGGGAGGTGTCATACACCGCGGCCGCTGCCGCACCTATTTCGGGCTCTGGGTTCAGTTGGGCGAGTCCGTGTTCCTGCACAATCAACATTTCCTGCTCGGGGATTCCATCCTGGACCATGGATTCTACACATTCTACATCCATTTCTAATCCACCCGGCTCCCGCTCGCCTTGAGACGCCATCTTGCTTCGCTTAAAGGGTTAATTTGAATCGCTCGTAATTTGGAGGGAATCGGGGGTCGCTTCTCTCACCCCTGGACCGATTCCCGTGAATTTAATTGGAGACAGGAGAGCCCGTTTTCCTGTTCTCCGATACCAGTGCCGCGAGGAGGGCGATGGATTTGTATCGCACGACCTGACACCAGTGTTACGGATTCGCGCCCGCCGGCGTGCTGACGGCCACGTAACTCGAATCGCGGCACGTCGCCCACCGGACGGACAATCCAGTCGTGACCCTCTCGGACTAACGCCGGGAACCAGTCACGGGTGGACCTTTCGGTCTCACCGCGATCGAGCCAATCAGCCCCCGCGTGGGATAGGGTTGCTCGCCAAATTCGACCTACCCAAGTACCCACGCGGAGGGTAGACCGGGCGATCGCACCTCGCCGCAGGTCGACTTCGGACACGGGCCACTTAAGCGACCCGTTCCATACTATCGTGATAACCGAGCGGTGTTATCGTCGACCTCGACGGTTCGATTAATTATCGGGCGTATTCAGCCCACTACCAACCCTTTACGTGAAGCAAGATGAGGATTCAATGAAGGAAATGACGAAGCGAAGCGGGAAACAGTTCAACACAAAGAACATTTATTCGCGATGAACGGAAAGCGCACATATTCAATTCCACCAAAAGCACACAGAAAAGAAAAACACAATTCAATTTACACAAAAAGCAAATGCGACAATGCAGATCTAATACCGATTACACGAGCACACGGCAATACTTATACAATTTTACTTCACAGACGGCGCCGACAACACATACCCAAAACCAAGGAAAGAATACCCTCAAGGATGAGGCGGGCCTGAGGCCGAGACCGGGTCGGGCCTACCCGTCTGGTGATAAGACGCGGAGCGGCGATGGTGCCTCAACTCCGCGGGCCTCGTGGGCAGTGTCTGGTAGGGGGTGGGAAAAGGGCCCCCTTGGTCGCACTATCTCAGCGCGGGGGAAACAGGAGGGGGTTGCTGATGCTCGGGGTATAGAGGATTTTTATTGTCCCGCGACGAGCGTCTCCACCTCGGCCAGGTCGCGCTGTCGGCCTCCCTGGGGTGCAGCTCCCTGCACGACGCGAGCACCCCCTCGTCTGCCCTCGCCGCCTCTCCACAGCTCCGTCCCCTCCGCTCCGACTCCAACGCACACGACGACCAGCTCCTTCTTGCCAACTCCACCGCCCGCGAAGTCTTAACTCTCTGTTCTCTTGACTGACGAACGCGGTCGCTTTTATAAGCCCCGTGGCTTCGCCTTCTCATCTTTGACCCTCTCCCTTCGACCTTTCACCTCGCTCCCCATTGGCCCGAGAAAAAGTGGGCGTGAATGCTTTTTGATCCATAAATTTGCATATATCGATCGCCCTCCAACGCCCTGGGGGCGGGGCCAAATCGCCCCTCGCTCACCGATTGGACGGAACAAAAGTGGGCGTGTGTCGTTTTTGATCCGTTTTTGAAGTGGAAAATCCGTGGTTTTGTACACGCTGTTCGGCGCGCACCCTGCACGAGTCCAACACCGGTACCCACAAGCGGCGCAAGAACGGTGGCGATGCGACGGTTACGAGGTGTGACGTGAAGCGGCGCCGCGGTGGGTGGTTGATGTTGTGGTTGTGGTGGTAATCATGGCGGTTGGTCCAAAATAAAGATAGTAAAAGAAAAACGGCTATCCTGAAGAGTCGCAGCACACATAAATGACATGTATTCCCACTAGACAACGGGTTTGGGCCTAACTACACATATACTTACCGAGATACCTCACCTAAGGGACCTGAATGGTGGTTTGCGAATTTTGTAACCACAACAATATTAAACATACATCTCCCGGAGGCGCCCAAAACGTCACATATGTCCGAATTGGACAAATAAACACTTTTGTAGGAGTTGGAACTGCTTGTAAGTTCAATCCCGGAGCTTAAATTTAGTTATATAATTCTTCTTAGTTTAAGAGATAATCCTGGTGATCGTATGTGCGGAAATGAAATTAAACAATGAACGCTGATGTCTCCAGGCACTTATAAGCATTGCAATGTACCCAGCGATTCATGGCTATGATGAACAGGCATTCGATAATTTCAGTGAGGAAAGTGAAAAAGAACTATCGTGAGGAAATCTCTGCAGCCTGTTGCAAGTCGAGGCAAGGTTGAGCAGG
Organism: Eptatretus burgeri; assembly: GCF_056783735.1. NCBI lineage: Eukaryota > Metazoa > Chordata > Myxini > Myxiniformes > Myxinidae > Eptatretus > Eptatretus burgeri. Next base: position 43,548,134 of record NC_140971.1, on the reverse strand, counting down.
CCAAAAAACATGGCAGCTTCAGACCCCAGTGAAGTTATTGAGGAAACGCCTTAAGACGCCAGAGAGCAAGGTGGCCGAGGATCGCCTGATGAAAGATATAATTAAATGCCGTTAATTATCTTCAAAAGAGTTGTTTTAATTCATCTAAACACCCCCATTTTCACTCTTGCACTTACTTGGAGTTTTCTTAGTATGCGTACAAAATTTCAGGCTGCCAGCTTTCATGGTTTTATAGTTATGGAGGACACACACACTGATGTGTGTGTGTGTATATATATATATATATATATATATATATATATATATATATATATATATATACATATATATATATATATACATACTGTATACATATACATGCACACGCACGCGCGCACACACACACACAAACACACACACTGCCTTTTATTAGTGGAGATTTGTTTTTGTTTTCAAAATTGCCGCCGGCTTTTAGATAAAAGATGGCCACCATATTTTTAGTTTAAAATGGCCACAGACAAAATGGCCACTAACATTTTCATTCAAGGACCCTTCATGTTTAATGCACAGAAACACTTAATAATAAATAAATTGAAAATATTATCACACATCATACACATATCTACATCTACTTGTAAATATGGTTTTGTCGTTGTCTGGTGTGTAGCCAATTTAATTCATCAAAAATACATGTTCTGATTATTTTCATTGTTCTCACCAGCAAAACTATATCATTATTACAGTCATGTATCAAGCATGCCAGTTTTCTACCCCCAAAGAAATGTCATGATGTGGGTCATATACCCGACACGTCACCAACACACTCACGAAGCCTATTAAAAAGACAATCCACAATTCAAAACAAATATATTTATATGTATGGCAACATACAAGAAACTACACACTTCGTGCATATTAAAATTATTGATGATGCCATCTTTCTATATAGATCTAGAGCAAACATTTATTTAAATAGACAAATTTACATATGTGGGATGTGGACTCACCAGCGTTGTTTGGTCTTGCTCCTGTACGGCCTCTCCCTGGTTCAACTCCCCATTAGCAAAATCAGAGAAAACAACGCACCGTGAGCGTCGCCCATCAAAAATTGTTCCAGCATACCATGGCTTCAGGATTTTAGTTCCCATCCAAATTTGCAAACACATAAAAACTATCTTCACGAATGAAAAGCGTCACAGAAGCGGGAAACGGCACGGCAATGGAAAATGCAGTGAGTGGAAAGCAGCAGCACAGCACTCAGCGATGCGGCTCGGTTAAAAAAGAAGTTATCGATTCAGAGAGTGGTGCAAGTTGAACATGAAGATATGGATGGTTTGTTTTTCCAGGATGTTTGACAAAATAAAAAATAACAAAAAAAAAAAGAGGTGGCTTCAAAAAGGAAGTGGGCAGGGACGATCTACTGGGGTTTTTTAATTTAGCCTTGTATAGATACTGTAAAATCATTTTTAGCTTATCTGGAACTGACATTGCAGATAAGCTATTGTCATCATACACCGTCCATACATCCGTCTCCTTTTTCGACTTCCTCAGCCAAACCGCTGGACCGATCCAGCTGAAATTTGGCAGCAACATTCCTCTCCTGACTGGTTACAGGGAAGGCAAGCCTCGTTCTAATCACCTCACTATACGTAGGTCAAAATGGCGAATGCAAACCATTCAACCAGAAGACACATGAATGTGATCGGCGGCTAAATCAAACCATGTGGAGTGTCACGAGCACTCCCCCAATCTCTATTGGAAATCGTCCTGCACCAAAGCATCACCTCCATCCCAGAGGCCTCAGCCCAACAACTCTATTAAACAGACAAAGATTATGTGGTCAACATAGTTAAACATCAAACGGAGCAACCTATCCAGATTTCAGGCTTATTTGCCATCATCAGGACAGCATATTGATAAATGTCTAACCAATGATGACCCCATTAGTCATTTATACATCAGACACACTTCCTGACTGTTCTCGTGAGAATCTCCATGGATTATGTCTTAGGAATATTGCATAAATGGACTATGTCCAATGGAGATCGGATTCGTGCTCGTCACACTCCACGTTTGGATTTACCCGCTGATCACATAACATGCCTTTTGGTTGAATGGTTTGCATGAGTGGGAACAATCATCTGGGTGGCAGACGGAAGGTTTTTCTTTGCGGATTATGCGGTTTTACTGTATGAGAAATTTTCCGCGGCGATGCTCACCATAACAGCCAGGCCATGTGTCTGATGTGTATGTATTTATATATATATATATATATATATATATATATATATATATATATATATATATACATATATATATATTGTGACGTCCACGGGACTTGAACAGTCCCGCAAACGTAGAATGAGCCGAAACGATGGAGGCGGTTTATTTATTTATAACCCAAACATGGCGGTTCCAATCGCTCTACCGCAAACGGGACGAGGAAGGTGGCACGAGTCACTTTTCACTGAGTTGATGATGTTTATTTGTTTTTCCTATTAACCGGAAATAACAAGACTCGGCAAGAAAAGGGATCCGGGGCGATTCGACGGGATGGTGTGGGATCGGGCGTGGGGAAAAACACAGACAATTCCAATGAATATACAGATCTCAAACCCTCTAAGGCGCCAAGCACACACACACACACACACACACACACACACACACACACACACACACACACACACACACACACACACACACACACACACACAAAACGTAGCTATTTCTGGTGGTCAGACTGGACCGTGGTGTGGACGCAACTGTCCCTGGATCGGCGTCGGACGAGCTGGCCTTGCTCTCGTCGGGGGGGCAGGAGAAACCGTGGTGCTGTCGACCTCCTGGTCTGGGCCCAAGTCCGCTCACAGCCGCCAGGGAACCAGTTCTGGCGCCAAGTTGCGAGCAGGAGAGGGAGGCAGGTCCGCCCGCCGTTCGACCCCGTACTCCGAGTCAGCAGAACCCCAGAGCCAACCAAGGTGAGGCACGAGGCTCAGCAAGGCTCCAAGACACGATCAAGAACACGATCGAATCAGCACTACAACAAGGACGCTCTCCGCGCAACAGCCTCCACACCAAAAAAACACGATCGTCTTGTCCCGATCTTCTTCCTCTTCCTTTTCGACCCCGAACAGAACCTTTTTATCCTCCTGTCCTCGTCACTTCCAATCGAGCCGTTTATTGGCCCACCGCTGTCGCCTTCTGCCAATAGTGATCACGGGGCGGAGCCATCCGCTGCACTGTCCTGTGACGTCACGGCCAGTCTCCAGAGAATACCAAAAGGGGTTTACGCAGACACACTTACCCTATCCCGTGTCCCTATCTAATTACGTGACAATTATCATTTCCCCCCTTGAAGAAATGAACATTTACTAGACAACTTATCACCACTGAATTGCTACTTATTACATCGAGATCCTGGTAAACTCGAACAGCATGGCATACCTAATTAAACATCCTAATTACCCTTTGAATGCATACCCCCTCCCCTCAAACGTAAAACTGCCCCCTCCTCTGGTACCGCAGCTCCTGCAAGGTATATCACAGGCGCTACTGTACCAGCCTTAACACTTACTGACTCACACCTAATTAACCTAACGAAATAAAGTAGGAGGGGAAATGGGCAGCGAGTCGCAGCTAACTTACCTATCCTGCTTAATGTACTACCCCCTTATGGCCTTATCCTCGCCGAAACAATCATTCGTTTTTGTTTTTTTTAATTTTATTTTATCACATGATAGCACTGAGCGAAGTTGCACTCCATCTTCTGGATCATCGCTCTTGCCCAGCACTCTTCCAGTGATCTGGGGAGGGGAAACAAAATGTTCCACAAAAACACAACACATACTTTACATTCCTACTCTAAGCCTTAACGACACTATTCACAGGATAATTACACTTGACCGCCTCCCCCAGTGGATGCTAATAGACCCAGCGTTACCTGGGGAGCCAATTTTCAAATTTGCTTGCCCCAAAATTATGCGGACATCATGCCCTTGCTGCACATGTCAAGTTGTGCGGGATCAAGTGGGACTCACACATCTTCACAACACTCACACCATGGTCATCATCACATTTCTAGGTCATGGTCCTCATTTTAATCATGCAGGCTGAATCCCGTCGTGGCCGTGGGGTGGGTTACCACAAGATGATGGGGGCATCTCAGGTGCAACCATGCCCACAGGTAAGCTTTTGTCCAACCCAGACGTTTCTCCGCCCCGCTCCCTTTGATTCCCACCCCCCTGGTTGCCATCAGCTCTAATCCCGTACAACACTCTGGAAGGGGTCTCACTGGCTCCTCTGGCCTTCCTGGGTCGCCAAGATCCTACCCGCCTTGGTCGCCCAACCAGACCCTCTCCCAGTTGCCTCCAGACACTGTCACCATTAGCCACCAGGTGGTGAATCTCCTTGAAGGGGGTCGCAATTCACGCTCACCGTGAGCTTCAGCAATCCCTGTGGACAAGCACATCATCCCCACCTACAAAACCCACATGACTCCCCCACCCCATCGGCCTTACATGTGACACCTGCATTTCTAACACTTCACCGACCATGACCTTCCCTGTTACCACACCATGCCCAATAAAAAAAAAACAATGTGTGCACCATACATTTCACTTCTTCACTTAAAACAACTCACACAGCACTTCTCACCCGATCCACGCACCAGCCATTGGACAGCCACTCGTGCCCGCTTTGTTTCCAATTACCCACTGTCCCGATTGTCACTCTAAAACCCAGCAGAACTTACAAACCCATGCCAATTTTTCCACAATTCACTTTTTTCCACCAAAGGAGGGCACTTCGCCACAATCTCAGCAGCCGAGCATGGTCGTATATGCTCAGCCCAATCTAGTCTCCCGGACCCCCGACAGTGATCTCCGGACCCGACCTATGAAAGGGCATCTCGGATAGACCTGGCGGTTCAGCAGGAGGATTCACCCTCTCAGAGTCTAAAAGTCTATTGGAGGGTCCCTCCATCGCCGGGTACCGGCAATATCGTTGCATGTGTCCTCTTCGCCCGCACCGGAAACAACTCCCCATAAAAGGCCCCCGTGAGTATCGGTGAAATGCCTCTTCCAGTTCCGGACCCCCTCGGCCATAATCGAATTGCTCTATTGGCTGGGCTGGACCCCGCCGCTTTGGCGCACTAACTACTGGATTACCCTTTATCAAACTTGACAGTTTCTGGCAAATTTCCTGAAACATTTGGGTAATGCCAATTTCTCCCAGCCCCCCTCCCTGATCCTGAATCTCCGCCTGTCGGATAGTCACCGATGGCCTCTCTGGAACCCGACCCGGCCGAATCCACGAGGCCAGCCTGGCCGCGCACTCGGCCGCTCGGTGAACGGTGGGTGGATCCTGTAACTCCACTAGCGCTCGGACCTTAGGGTCAGGAAGAGCAGCTAAAAATTTCTCTAGTGCCAGTCTGTCCCATGCCTCCACTGTAAGGTCCCGATACGCGATCCTGACTGATTGGTAAATGTCCTGTGCCAGCTCCTGCACTGTCTCACCCGGCTTTAATCTGCGGTGCTGGAGCTGGGCCCGCACCAGATCACAGTTTGCCGCGAACCCAAACCGACGGCTCAACGCCTCGCAAATGTGGGAGCTGGTCAACATCCCCTCCGCGATCACGTTTAACACATCTGCGGCTGGTCCCCGCAACGGTGCCACCAAATTCCCTGTACGTTCCCGCTCATTCCACCCGTTTAGTCAGGAAATGCACTCAAATTGCGTCAGAAAAGCTTCAACGCTCCCTGACCCGTCAAAATTTACCAGGGGGATCACTTTTACGGTGGCCCGCTTCTCAGTTTCTCCCTTGTCCGAATCCAGCCCAGGGATCAAACACCCTTGTGGCTGCGTATCCAATTTCGGAGCCCACTGTGGCCAAAGATGTTTTGTGGTGAGGGTCTCATGGGTCAATTTTGCCTCCTGTTCCAAACGTTGAATGGACCGATTCACCTCTTCCCGCAGGATCTTCTGGGCCCGCACAACCTCCTCCAAGGCTCCGTTGCGAGTTTGTAGCTGCTCCTCAACCAACCTGGACACTCTACTTACAAAAGACGGCTCTACCAGGCCTTTATCCAAGACTTCATCTTGGCTCATAATTTTATCTTGTTCGTCCAAACGAGCCTCCAATTCTTTTACCTCCTCCGCCAAATTCATCCCTTGCTCCCTCAGCTCTCCCCACTCTTCAACTTGCAGCTGCATACGAGCATCCACACAGGCACGATGACGTTCCAGGCTTTCATCCACTTTATCAACCCGAATGTTCATTGCATCAATTTTATCTACCAATTTTTTCCGTATATTTTCCCCCTCCAATGTAATTTCTACCTTTGTTTCCTCCAATCTATCCTCGAATTTACTTTGTATTTCCCCCAATTTAACATCCACATACTCCTGCATCTCAGTTTTCATTTTCTCCATCTTTTCCCCCAATTCATCCCTCATTAAATCAATCCGTGCACCCAACTGTACCCCCATTACCCCCAATTGATCTGTCATTTCTGCCCTCTGTGTCGCGAATTCATTTGCCATTTCTGCCCTCTGTGCCGTCATTTCTGCCCTCTGTGTCACGAATTGATTTTCCATTTGTACCATCATGTCCCCTATTAAACGTTCCAACATTGTCTGGATCGACATCGCGCCGCTTTCCGGCGCTGCCGGCCCCGTTACGGGCGATTAAACACGGTCCACGCTCGGAATGGGGGAGGTTCCAACCCTAACCCCGTCTCTCCCTTCTTCCCCCGACTCGCTGCCAGACACGTGGCCTCCCTCCTCAAACATCTGCACATCCGCCATGGTGCAGAAGTCCCGTTTGCCGCCAATTAATTTGAATTTGAAAAATCCCGCCAAAATTTTCCCGCGCTTTTCTGTAGTAATTTTATATTCCAATTCGTGGCGAGATTTTAATCTTGGTATATTCTCCCGATACCAAATATAATTTAGAGGGGTTCGAACATCCAACACCCTGACACCAATGTGACGTCCACGGGACTTGAACAGTCCCGCCAACGTAGAATGAGCCGAAACGATGGAGGCGGTTTATTTATTTATAACCCAAACATGGCGGTTCTAATCGCTCTACCGCAAACGGGACGAGGAAGGTGGCACGAGTCACTTTTCACTGAGTTCATGATGTTTATTTGTTTTTCCTATTAACCGGAAATAACAAGACTCGGCAAGAAAAGGGATCCGGGGCGATTCGACGGGATGGTGTAGGATCGGGCGTGGGGAAAAACACAGACAATTCAAATGAATATACAGATCTCAAACCCTCTAAGGCGCCAAGCACACACACACACACACACACACACACACACACACACACACACACACACACACACACACACACACACACACACACACACACACACACACACACACAGTAGCTATTTCTGGTGGTCAGGCTGGACCGTGGTGTGGACGCAACTGTCCCTGGATCGGCGTCGGACGAGCTGGCCTTGCACTCGTCGGGGGGGCAGGAGAAACCGTGGTGCTGTCGACCTCCTGGTCTGGGCCCAAGTCCGCTCACAGCCGCCAGGGAACCAGTTCTGGCGCCAAGTTGCGAGCAGGAGAGGGAGGCAGGTCCGCCCGCCGTTCGACCCCGTACACCGAGTCAGCAGAACCCCAGAGCCAACCAAGGTGAGGCACGAGGCTCAGCAAGGCTCCAAGACACGATCAAGAACACGATCGAATCAGCACAACAACAAGGACGCTCTCCGTGCAACAGCCTCCCCACCAAAAAAAACACGATCGTCTTGTCCCGATCTTCTTCCTCTTCCTTTTCGACTCCGAACAGAACCTTTTTATCCTCCTGTCCTCGTCACTTCCAATCGAGCCATTTATTGGCCCACCGCCATCGCCTTCTGCCAATCGTGATCACGGGGCGGAGCCATCCGCTGCACTGTCCTGTGACGTCACGGCCAGTCTCCAGAGAATACCAAAAGGGGTTTACGCAGACACACTTACCCTATCCCGTGTCCCTATCTAATTACGTGACAATTATCATTTCCCCCCTTGAAGAAATGAACATTTACTAGACAACTTATCACCACTGAATTGCTACTTATTACATCGAGATCCTGGTAAACTCGAACAGCATGGCATACCTAATTAAACATCCTAATTACCCTTTGAATGCATACCCCCCCCCCTCAAACGTAACAATATATATATATATATTTTGGATGTTGTCATCATTGGTTAGATATTTATCGGTAAGCTGTCCTGATGAGGGAAAATAAGACTGAAATCTGTTTGATGTTTATATATATATATATATATATATATATATATATATATATATATATATATATATATATATATATATATATATATTGTTGCGGATTCGCGCCCGCCGGCGTGCTGACGGCCACGTAACTCGAATCGCGGCACGTCGCCCACCGGACGGACAATCCAGTCGTGACCCTCTCGGACTAACGCCGGGAACCAGTCACGGGTGGACCCTTCGGTCTCACCGCGATCGAGCCAATCAGCCCCCGCGTGGGATAGGGTTGCTCGCCAAATTCGACCTACCTAAGTACCCACGCGGAGGGTAGACCGGGCGATCGCACCTCGCCGCAGGTCGACTTCGGACACGGGCCACTTAAGCGACCCGTTCCGTACTATCAGAATAACCGAGCGGTGTTATCGTCGACCTCGACGGTTCGATTAATTATCGGGCGTATTCAGCCCACTACCAACCCTTTACGTGAAGCAAGATGAGGGTTCAATGGGGGAAAAGACGAAGCGAAGCGGGAGAACAGTTCAACAATAAAGCACATTTATTCGCGGCACACGGGAAGCACACAAATACAATTCCACCAAAAGCACACAAAAAAAGAAAACACAATTCCATTTACACAAAAAGCAAATATAAAAGTGAAAACACAGTGCAGAGCTAATACCGACTACCGAGCACACGGCAACACTTATACAATTCTACTTCACAGACGGCGCCGACAACACATACCCAAAACCAAGGAAAAGAAATACCCTCAAGGATGAGGCGGGCCTGAGGCCGAGACCGGGTCGCGCCTACCCGTCTGGTGATGAGACGCGGAGCGGCGATGGCGCCTCACTCCGCGGGCCTCGCGGACAGTGCCTGGCAGGGGGTGGGAAAAGGGGCCCCCTTGGTCGCACTATCTCAGCGCGGGGGGAAACAGGAGGGGGTTGCTGATGCTCGGGGTATAGAGGATCTTTATTATCCCTGGTGTGCGTCTCCACCTCGGCCAGGTCACGCTGCCGGCCTTCCTCGGGCGTGCAGCTCCCGGCACCGTCGCGAGCACCCCCTCGTCTGCCTTCGCCGCTGCCGCCTCTCCGCCTCTGGACTCTCCACCCTGGACTCTTCTTTGGGCTCTCCTCGTTCGACTCTCTTCAGCTTCTCCAGCTACTGCAGGCTTCGGGCTCCAGACTTCCACACACCCCTTCCTCCGTTCCGACTCCTTCTCCCTCCTCTGACTGACGAACACCGTCCTTTTATCCCCCCCGTAGCTTCGCCTTTGACCCCCTCCCTTTGACCTTTCACCTCGCTCCCCATTGGCCCGAGAAGAAGTGGGCGTGAAGGCTTTTTGATCCACAAATTTGCATATATCGATCGTTCTGGAGGCGGGGCCAAATCGCCCCTCGCTCACCGATTGGACGGCAAAAAGTGGGCGTGTGTCGTTTTTGATCCGTTTTTGAAGCACAAAATCCGTGATTTTGTACACGCTGTTCAACGTGCGCCCTGCACGAGTCCAACACCGGTACCCACAGCGGGGCAAGAACGGTGGCGATGCTACGGTTGCGAGGTGTGATGTGAAGGTCGTGGCGGTTGTGGTGAAGCGGCGTTGTGGTTGGTGGTTGATGTTGTGGTTGTGGTGGTAATCATGGCGGTTGGTCCAAAATAAAGATAGTAAAAGAAAAACGGCTATCCTGAAGAGTCGCAGCTCGCATAAATGACATGTATTCCCGCTAGACAACGGGTTCGGGCCTAACTACACATGTACTTACCGAGATACCTCACCTAAGGGACCTGAATGGTGGTTTGCGAATCTGGTAACCACAACAATATATATATATATATATATATATATATATATATATATATATATATATATATATATATATATATATATATATATATATATATATATATATATATATATATATGAGAGAGAGGAGAGAGAGGAGAGAGAGGAGAGAGAGGAGAGAGAGAGAGAGAGAGGAGAGAGAGGGGAGAGAGAGGAGAGAGAGGAGAGAGAGAGAGAGAGTGGAGAGAGAGGAGTGAGAGGAGCGAGAGGAGAGAGAGGAGAGAGAGGAGAGAGAGAGGAGAGAGAGAGGAGAGAGAGGAGAGAGAGAGGAGAGAGAGGAGAGAGAGGAGAGAGAGGAGAGAGAGAGGAGAGAGAGGAGAGAGAGGAGAGAGAGGAGAGTGTGGAGAGAGAGGAGAGAGAGGAGAGAGAGGAGAGAGAGGAGAGAGAGGAGAGAGAGAGTTCTCCCCTTTGTTACGAGAAAATTCAAGTTTCACATGGTGAAGTATGTTCGTACAAGCATCAAAATAAATAACCAGGAAAGGAAGGGGTAACAAAGAGGTAATATTAAATTTATAAATTGATTCTTGGAGCACCACCAACCATGCTACATTAGGATTGTTTCACACACCACTGGTTTTTAAATAAAGCAGGATCTTGAGTTTCAAACTCAAAAAGAACACGTGACATAACCAATGCTTTAAAAATACTTAAGACCTCATCAGCTAAAACATCAGTGTTCTGCAATTTCTGCTTCCTTGATAAATAAATGGCAAGTTTTGCTTCAGAACACAAAAAGTTTGCTAAAAGATTAATTTTTACATTGATACAAGACATAAAAACCAAATATAAAAACACAATGTGTAAAAGACAAACCGAGCCCCTGGATCACACGTGACATGATTCCAAAAAGTGAGGCCAACCTTGAACATTCAATGAAAATGTGAAAAATGGTCTCCGGGGTGTCGCAAAAGGGGCACAATTCCGAGTTTTCAGGACATATACGGTGGGACAGGACGTTGCAAGGCAGGATGCTGTGCGCCAGCCGCCACTGCAGATCGCCCGAGCGCTTGACAATGGGTTCTCTGTACATCACCTGCCATTTTATTGTGGTGGAACGGTTTGCTTGAAGCAGCGCTCGCCAATGAGCTTGTGGCTCTGCAGGTTTGTCAGAAAAAAGGGTGAGAACACATAAATTGTACACTGGGGATTTCTCCATCCGGTTAAAGGGCATAAAACTGAAATAAAATTAACAGATTTGGGAAAGGACATTGGGAAAGATGGAGGGCATCTTCAATGTCTGGGTCCCATTTTAACCCGGTTTGCTTCAAGGTCCGTAGGATCACAGAGAAAATTCTGCCAATGACTCTGATGGACCTCACACTGGTGGCCACGGCAATGTCAGCAGCTGGCTTCCATCTATGTACAAGGGGGTTCCTGAGGTGTTCAACTCTGGTAACGCCGACATCAATAAACTTTTACATAAAAGATCTGTCACTACAGACCCCATTAAAAAAAAGGATTTAAAAATATTGGTTCCTTTAAAAACATCTGAAGGGAATAAGCACTGGTATCACGGCAAAAAGAAAACGCCTGCCATGCTTCCAGCATGCTTCGGTAAAAAGAGGGGGACCGATGTCATATCCACGTGCTTCGCGTTGAGAAGAAAGAGCTCGTCACCATAGCCAAGTTTCCCAGCTTGTTTAAGCAAGCAATGGGCAAAGGCTTTCCATGAGACGTCGGAGTATAGAAGCCTTCGTGCTGAGAGGAGGCGGAAAGCCATCACTTTGCTCGTTACCTCTATTAGCCCCTGTCCACCCTCTGTAGTCGGTAGGCTTAGTATTCGTGGCCAGAGCCAGTGCTTTCCCCCCCCCCCCCCCAGAAAAAGTCCAGAAAAAGACTTTGAAGTTTTCTTTGGATAAAAGCTGGGGCCTGCAGTGACTTAAAAACATGCCATAGCATTGATGCCGCAAGATTATTAATGACTAGAGTACGACCCCGGTAGGAAAGCTGCTTCAATAGTCCCCTCCATTTTGTTAACTGCTACTCAGTTTTGGTAATCAGCGATTCCCAGTTTTTTTGAGATAAAAACTGGAATTCCAAGAAAGACACCGAGGTAGTGTATTCCTTCATGGGTCCATTCAAGCTGCCCTGGCAGGGTTGGAGGGGGAGTCTCATTCTGTGGACCTTAATAAAAAGCTTTGCTCTTTTCCATATTAACTTCAGTCGAGCTAGGCAGGATAAATTCCTTGACAGACTCAACCAAAGCACAAACATCGTCATCTGAGCGCACAATTGCACAGAGATCATCCGCATAAGCAATGGTTTTTACGGGATTTTCTAACGGCAGAGGATAAAACCCTTGTAGCCGCGTGCGTAAACGATGTAATAAAGGGAGTATAGAAAGCCAGACAGGGGGCACCCTTGAAGGATACCTCTGGTAACAGGGAAAGGCTGACTGAAGATGTTATTTACTTTGAGCACACTAAAAATATTATTATGCAAAAGTTTGAGAAAGCAAGTAAAATTTTCCTTAAAACCAAACCCCCATAAAACAGCAAAGAGATAAGAATGATCAATTGTGTCGAAAGCTTTTTCTTGGTCTAAAAACACCAGACCAACATTTCTATGTTCAGCAATACAAATATCGATCATGTCACGGACAATAAAAATACTATCGTGTATTGCCCTTTTAGGAATGCAATAAAATTGATCGGGGTGTACAATCTCCTCAATCAAAGGTTTGAGGCGGTTGGCAAGAACTTTCAAGAAAATCTTGTAGTCCGTGCAGAGGAGTGAAATGGGACGCCAATTTTTAAGTTGCTGGAGGTCTCCTTTCTTAGGTAAGAGAGCGAGTGTGGCCCTGCGACAGCTAAGTGGTAACAAGCCTGACCGTAGGCTATCAACCAGGAGGTCAAGCAGCTCAGGTCCCAACAAATCCCAGAAGGCTTTGTAAAACTCTGCAGGGATTCCATCAAGTCCAGAAGCTTTACCTGTGGGCAAAGTTTGCAAAGCAATAGAAAGTTCGTCAAGAGTCGCTTCCTTGTCAAGTTTTTGACATGCAGATTCAGACAAGGTGGGCAAAGAGGTGGTTAAGGAACGAATCATGTCTTCCTTAATGTTTCTGGCACAATACAAGTCAGAGAAGTATTGTTTGGTCAAGCTCCTAATGTCTTTTGGATCGTGTATTGCTCGGCCTCCTGGTGCCCGCAGCGAAGTTATTTGCTGGTTTCTCTTTTTTTGCGCTTCTAACGCAAAAAAAAAATTGGAAGGAGTATCAATAAAGCTGTAGTTCTCCATTCGCAGCCTTATTAGAGTACCTCTGGCTTGTTTTGTACAGAGTTGAGCGAGGAGGGCTTTCTTCGTTGTTAGTAGAGAACTTGTCCTTTCAGCATTGGGAGTTTGAAGGCTTGACTGGAGAGACAATATTTCTTTAGCAATTAGAGATTGCAGCACAGATTCATTCTTGGTAGAAAAGGAGCTATATTGCTGGCAAAAGGTCCTGATATGGGTTTTCGCATTGTCCCACCATTGTGCGAGGCAGGAGTAGGAAGGCTTCCGCAGGCGTAAAACTTCCCAAAAGGCTCGGAAGGCGACAGGAAAAGCGTCATCTTGCACAAGACTCGCATTGAAGGTCCAATTGGCAGTGCCACGATTTTGAACCGGGGAAAGTATATGAAGAACAACCATGTGATGGTCCAAAAAGCCACTTGGGGTGATGTCAACATGGTCGATGACATTTAAAGAGTCATTATTGATGTAAAATCTGTCTATCCTTGCAAGAGATAGCCGGCCATTTGCACATCGGCACCACGTGTATTGTCGTGCAGATGGGTTCTGGATTCTCCATACATCCATAAGGGAGAATTTGGACAAAGCCCTCTTTAAAGGTGCCGTCCTTGGTGGGTGGGATACAATGTGCAATTAAAGTCCCCACACAGACAAACAAGACCATCAAAAACAAGGTGTGTGAGGAACATTTCTAACTGTGTAAAGAAAACTAGTCTTTCTGTGCTCGTACTAGGTGAATATACATTTATTAAAGTGTGTTTATAACCATTATAAAGGAAATTAACTGAAACTAAATGCCCTTTAATAATCTCCTTAAAAGTGACATTTTCAGGACAGAAAGAAGGATTTAAATAAATAGCCACTCCAGCACTAGGACAGGTCAAGCTACTAAAGAACCATTGTCCTTTCGTGATGCGAGTCCATTCGCTCGAGCACGAAGAGCTACATCTCGTCTCTTGCAAAAGAACAACATCAAAATGTTTTTGCTCGACAAGCAACTTTACCTGAGCTTTGCGCAGGGGTGAACGTCCCCCATTTATATTTAAGGTTACAATAGAAAATGTCATGGTGTAGGTAGGGAAGGTTTGTCAGGTAAAAGGAAGTTGGGTTGTGCTTGTAGCTCTTTCCGAGCTTTCAATACACACTTCCTAAGGCGAAATACTTGTGACTCAGTCACACCAAGTTGTTCAGCCTTGAGGAGGAGATGTCTTGAAGAGGTTATAAAGCCAGACAGGTTCGGGAAGAAGTTTATAATCTTAACGTTTTTCTTTCGAAAAGTGTCCTGAAGAAACTGGAGAAATTCCATGGGTGATAAATCATCATCACCCTCCAGTTCCTTGGCCATTGCTGGGTCGTTCCAGACCTCGTTACTAGTGCTAGAGGCAAACGACGAGGCCCCATCTGAGTCGTAATCTGAATGGTTTTTATTTTTCTCCTCACACACTGAAGTCGATGCTCTCACAACGGGAAAATCGTCTTCTGGTGAAGGTGAAGCTGTTTCCACAGAGGGAGTTTTAAAGACCGTAACAGGGATTACCGTTTTTGTATCGGAGGCTTCGCACTCTCCCTCTGGAGCTGTTACTTCTTCCTCCTCCATTACCTCAGACACTTCGTCCTCAGCAGGGCGCGCGACGAGAGCAGGTTTGTGGTTCTTGATTTTAATGTCAGTGACCGCGGTGGTGACCACAACATCTTGGGGCGTTGCGCTCGATCCTTGTTCGTGAGAGGAATGAACGGAAACGTCTCCTCCCTTTTCAGCGAACACACTGAATCTGTTCTGCAGCAGAGGACCAGCTGCAGGAGCTTCTGTTTCTAGGATAGAAACATTGCGTTCGTTCGATGGCGCTATCTTTTTCGAACAGCTCACCTGTGTGTCCTCACTTCTGCTTCCTCTTTTATAATTCCTCTTGGAGGACTCGGTGATAAAACCCGCGTCATCAGCCGTGGAATTATCGGTTTCCACGCTCGAATGTGAAGGTCAATTTCCCATTGCAGACACGACATTATTATTACTAATATCGACTCTAGATGTGCCACTAGGATCGGCGCTTGTTCCTAACTGTCTAGATGTGCCACCGGATATATACTTAGGGCAAGCACCTTTTAAATGTCCGAAGGCACCACACGTGAAACACGTCATTGTTTCCGTTGCGATGTACATTCGGTAATTTCGATTTTCAACTACCAACGTAGCTGAGGCATTGAGCGATTGAGCGTTGTTTTTTAACACCATGTAACAGTGCCGCCGGAAGGTCATAATATGGCGGACTGTGGAATCCGAACGCAAACGAAAAGGAATCATGGAGATTTTTGACACCACCGTGCCAAACTGTTTTAAAACGGACAAGATCTGTTCGCTTTCAATGAAAGGTGGCAAATTTGATAAAGTGATTTTCACCGCCGGTAAGTCCAACATATTAACGTTAACGAAAATATCTGGCGGTAAAGACTGAAGTGAATGCGAGGGAAAAACCTTCGGAGTGTAAGGCTTTATTTCACTTGATTAAAGCCGGCTCTACAGACACATAAAGGAATACACGTGCAGCAAGGAATGCATGTGCAGTCGATCACCGCAAAATAAATCAGCAATTAGCCAGCATAAGCACGGAGTCCGGTTTTCTCTCAATTCTCACCATTCGAGCACCAAGTGAACCACCGCCGTAAATGACAATGCCCCGGGGACAATCCCCCCGACCGCGCGGCATCACGGTTTTATCTGTCCCGTGTGCGAGCTGCGCGACACGTGATCACGCGTCACTTCATCCTTTTTCATCACATTCTCCCCGTCTTTAAAATGTAACTAGAGGCTCAACTAACGCACCATGATTACTTCAACGCTATAGGAGTATACATTTCAAGCAGTGCGAACTATTTAAACTACAGAAGCATACATTCCAAGCAGTGAGGATTATTTTGAGTGAAAGAAGCATGGTAAGGTGCCATCGAGGGATGCCGATAATCCCCTTTACAGATCGAGTCGGCGAGGAGGTTTTATCCGTCGACCTCTCCGGGAGTAAATGGTGGTTTCACTTGAGGGAGGCTTCCGATCCTCTTGGGGAGCCTCGACTCGTGCCGGGGATGACTCCTCGATCGCTCTCGGGTGGAATGCGGTAGCTCCGTCGCCACCATTTTCGGGTGGAGTTCCTGGGGGGAGAAACACCTGGGGAGGGAATGTCAGAGGGAGGAGTACCAGATGGAGGAGTACCTGCAGGAGGAGTACCTGCGGGAGCCAGATGGCGAACCGACACAGTGGTCTCCCTGCCATCAGGAAGTCTAACATGAGCATACTCAGGATTAGCATCGATGACTTCGACCTTCTCCACCATTGGTTCATACTTGCTTTGTCATACCGGGCGCTTCATGAACACTGTTCCCGGATAGGTTAGCCAGTTGGGCACCGATTGGCCGTCAGTATAACGCAATTGGTGAGTAAACATTCGTTCGTGAGGAGTAGCATTGATGGACGTACAGAGCAAAGAGCGTATGGAAGTCAGGGCGTCGAGAAGGGTAACCTCCCACCGCTCGGGCCCCAGTCCTCTCGATTTCAGCGCCAGGGTTACGGCTTTCCAAAGGACTCCATTATACCGTTCCACCTGCCCATTACCCTGTGGGTTGTAACCCGTCGTTCGACTAGTTGCTATGCCGTGTTCATATAGGAACTGTTTGAGCTCGGCCGACATGAAACACGGTCCTCTCTCTGAATGTATGTACGAAGGTTTCCCAAACATGGCAAAGAGGTCAGAGAGACATTTCACGACAGTGCCCAAGGTCATATCCGAGCACGGGAATGCAAATGGGAACCTTGAGTATTCATCAACAACCGTGAGTATGTATCTGTTGTCTGTCTCAGTCGGCAGGGGCCCTTTGAAGTCGATATTTAGTCTCTCGAAGCGTGAAATGGCCTTGATCAACCTGCCAGAAGCGGCGCCATAGAATCTGGGTTTTAGTTCAGCACAAACAGGGCAAGAAGCATTCATTTGTTTAATATCTTCGATAGAATAGGGAAGGTTTTGTCTGCGCACGAAATGTGCCATTCTGGTTACCCCTGGGTGGCACAGAGACCCATGGGGGTCTTGCGAAGCCCGACCGATTGTCGCCGAACAGTAGACCCGAGAGAAGGTGTCTGCAGCAGGGTTTTCCCTCCCGGGCCGATAAACAATGTCATAACTATAACAGGATAGGTCTATCCGCCATCTCATTATTTTCTCGTTCTTAATTTTCCCGTTATTTTTCCCATCAAACATGAAGGCAACGGATCGCTGGTCCGTGACGAGTGTGAAGTGGTTGCCCAGTAAATAATGTCTCCATTTACGTAGGGCTTCGACAATAGCGTACGCTTCCTTCTCTATCGCCGAGTGTCTCTGCTCGCTTCCAGAGAGAGTTCTTGAGAAGAACGCGACGGGTCGTCCGGACTGATTGAGCGTCGCGGCGATTGCATGATCGGAAGCGTCCGTTTCCACCACGAACGGCATCGTGCTGTCTATCGATAATACCACGGAATTACTGATATCATCTTTGAGGCTGTGGAAAGCTTTTACAACAGCGGCATCTGGTGGGAAGTTTTTGCAATGCACCAGGGGATGTATTTTTTCAAAGTATTGGGGAATCCATCTCGCGTAGTAAGCGAACATTCCAATCACTCGACGCAATGTCTGCAGGTCCTGAGGTGGGGGTAGCTCACGGAGGGGGCGCAATCGTTCAGGATCGGGCTTAATCGTGCCGTCGGCTATTGTGTAGCCGAGAAGGTCAATTGACTTTGCCAAGAATACGCATTTGTCGTAGTTGAGAGTCAGATTATATTTTCTAGCAATGCTCAAGAATCTGTCCAGATTCATATCATGTTCCTCCCGATACTTACCGCACACCGTGACATTGTCCAAGTAAACAAAAGTGTCTTTGAGGTTTCATCCATAACTCGTTGGAAGCAAGCCACTCAATTAGTGACACCGAACGGAATCCTCCTAAATTGATAGAGGCGTCTACCTGCCTCGAACGCGGTGTAAGGTTTGTCTTCCTCTCGAATGGGAATTTGATGATAGGCGCTTCGCAAATCGATGGTGCTGAATATTTTGTAATTGGCCACGCGTTCAACCATCTCGTCTATGCGCGGCAAAGGGTAGGCATCGAGATGAGTGAAGCAATTGACCGTTTGAGAGTAATCGACAACCATTCGTTTCTTATGGTTCTGGTTGGTGGTCACCAATACCTGCGCGCGCCATGGCGAATCGCTCGGTTCTATAATACCTTCTTCCAGTAATCGCTTGGTCTCAGAAGTGATGAAGTTCATGTTGGCAGTGGTGTATCGTCGCGATTTGATCGCTATCGGTTTACAGTCCGGCGACAAGTTAGCAAACAGCAGGGGGGACGACACCTCTGCGGTGGTCAGAGCATTTAGAATTAGACGAGGTTTGTTTCCTCCAAAGGGTATTTCGACGCTCGTGTGCTGCTTGAGGACATTATTACCCAGAATTACATCTGCGCATAAATCACGAAGCACCAGTACCCTTACATCCCGATACGTGTAGCCTTTTACGTCCAACTCAACATTGCAGTACCCTCGTACGCGGGACTGCAGTGATGTGGCGACCATGCATACCGTATTGTCTGTCGGGTGGATCTTCCATTTCCTGCCCTTCGCGAGTGAGCTGTTGACGAAACTTTCAGAGCTACCGGTATCAATCAGCGCTTCAGCCATATGCCCGTTAATTCGTACGTTGATGATAACTTTGGATAGATTCCCGGGTGAAGCTGCTGTTACTTTCTTTTGTGAGTAGAGAGCCGCAGAAGTGGGTTTATTTCTTCTCAGAGTAGATTTGCATACCCTGGCATAATGCCCTTTCTTGTCACAGTTCATGCATGTGGCATCCCTGGCGGGGCATTTGTTATGGGGGTGTCTTTTATACCCACAAAAGAAACATTTACCAACCGAAGTAGTTGCTGAGGAGTTTGACGAGGTCTGGGTATCCGATTCCTCGGGTTTATCTCCATCCTCAGTGTCGGAGGTGTCCCGGGGGGTTCTTTGAGTTTCCGCCGTAGCAGCGTTCATTAGCAACACCGGTGTCCCATATGATTCAGATTGCTGCTGAGCCGTATCCATAGCTCGGGCCTGGTCAGCTAGCATTTCAAGAGTGGGTTGTGCTTTTTCCAGAAAGCATTGCCGAATGTGGGCTGACCTGAGTCCCTGGATGAACGCCTCTCGGGTCGCTTCATCTCAATGTTCCTCGGCGGTTACAGCCCGGAAATTGCAGTCTTTGCCCAACTGCCTCAGAGCTTGCAGGAACTGATCGATTGTCTCACCGGCTTCTTGCCTGCATGTGTTGAGTAGGTGTCGTATGTATACCTCGTTCTTGCGCTTCACGTAGAGCACCCGCAGCACGTCGATCGCTGCGTCGTAGGTGTCACACTCCGAGAAGAGCCTGAATACACTGGGCGAGACATGGTTTACAAGTGCGGCCAGTTTGTCGGCTCCCTCTTCAATGATGGTCAGATAGTGTGAGAAGGAACGGTACCAATGGGACCACTTCATTTCCGAGTCAGTAGCGTTGGGGTCCGCATCGAACCTCTCCGGCTTGTAGATCTTGTCCATAGTTGGTTGAGGGAGCCAAAGGAATCAAGTGAAATAAATTGAAGTAAATGCGAGGGAAAAATCTTCGGAGTATAAGGCTTTATTTCACTTGATTGAAGCCGGCTCTACAGACACATAAAGGAATACATGTGCAGCAAGGAATGCATGTGCAGCAAGGATCGACATGTGCAGTCGATCACCGCAAAATAAATCAGCAATTAGCCAGCATAAGCACGGAGTCCGGTATACTCTCAATTCTCACCATTCAACGAGCACCAAGTGAACCACCGCCGTAAATGACATTGCCCCAGGGACAATCCCACCGACCGCGCGGCATTTCGATTTTATCTGTCCCGTGTGCGAGCTGCGCGACACGTGATCGCGCGTCACCTCATCCTTTTTCATCACAAAGACAAACCGGTTTCAACCGCCTGAGCGACGTAGCGCTCCTCGGAAAGGAAAACAACAACTCGTTGGTTCATCTTTGAAGCTGCTAACACATTTTCGAAACCAACGAGTTCTTCCAAGCTCGTCACGACGTCCTCGACCCGAACTCCGTCGGGTGGACGAACTATCACCGCATTCTTGCGAGGAAGTGACTCGTAAACGCTATTCTGCGAAAGACTGTTCGCCATCGCTGAAAACAAAGGAAGCAAAGACCTGTCACAAGCAGAATTCGCAGGCGAAGGTAAAATAAAATAAAGAATGAAAATATAAGGAAAAAGAAGAGTATAAGGAAGAAGCTAAATCACCGATAAACGGTAGGCCTATGAAAACAAGGCAGATGAAAAGTAGGCCCGGAAACCGAAGGTTTCAAGGAAAACCCACAAAGCACCTACGGTGCGCACTCTCCCTCTCTCTCGTCTCAGCAGGAAGAGAAAACAGGGGGGGAAACCTCCACAAACACGAACAGTGATACAGAGGGAAACGAAATGGGGATGGGAACGACAACAACACAACACAACACAGTACTCACAGCTGCACACACGAAGCCGCCATGACGTCACACCCACGCACGACTCACCAATGACCAGCAGGGGGGGAGAGAGAGAGAGAGAGAGAGAGAGAGAGAGAGAGAGAGAGAGAGAGAGAGAGAGAGAGAGAGAGAGAGAGAGAGAGAGAGAGAGAGAGAGAGAGAGAGAGAGAGAGAGAGAGAGAGAGAGAGAGAGAGAGAGAGAGAGAGAGAGAGAGAGAGAGAGAGAGAGAGAGAGAGAGAGAGAGAGAGAGAGAGAGAGAGAGAGAGAGAGAGAGAGAGAGAGAGAGAGAGAGAGAGAGAGAGAGAGAGAGAGAGAGAGAGAGAGAGAGAGAGAGAGAGAGAGAGAGAGAGAGAGAGAGAGAGAGAGAGAGAGAGAGAGAGAGAGAGAGAGAGAGAGAGAGAGAGAGAGAGAGACTTATTACAAAATAATAAAATATATATATATATATATATATATATACATATATATATATATATATGTATATATATATACATATATATATATATATATATATATATATATATATATATATATATGTGCCAGTCGGTGAAAAGATACCATTTAGTAGCAGTACATTAATACTTACAACAATTCAATGTAAACAATAAATACTCAAAACTCAATAATACATTCCAAATCAATCAAAAAAAAAAAACTACAGGGATATCAATAAATTGTTCTCATGAATTTTGCAAATCCCCTCATGACACCAACACTTCTTAAAATCAACAACACTCTTTTCACTTTTAGAAAAACAAAATTCAAGTTTCAGTGTTGCTGTTATTAAGGCATTGAAAAAAAAACCATAACATTGCACATCACAATGGGCTTTCCTTTCAATTTCTTCCTCCTTGATAAATAAATCGCCATTTTTGCTGTGGCTACTAAGACCAAAAATAATGAGTTTACTTGTTCTTTCCACCCGAAAATAAACAATCTTAGTGAGAAGGTAATTTGCATCTTTTTTGCCATGTGGTTCAGCCATTGAAATAATGGCACAAGCCTTGTGCAGTCAACATATGCATGGAACAAATCCTCTGTACAAATGCAGAAAGGGCAGCACTCGGATATGGGAGAAAAATTACTTAACTTATTCGAAGGAATAACCCAATGTGCTAGTCTCCACTCTAAATCCACAGTCCTTTTAGCAACCAGCTTACTATAGAATGAGTTCCATATAGGCTCAGATGGGAGTCCTTTCAGCATTAGTCTTTTCCATCTGGCCACTCCATTCAATGGAGAGTCCTCGAGTCAGACTCAAGTGGACAGTCTATATTGGTCCTTACTGCTATATTTCTGAAAAATATTATTTCTTGAGCTAATGGGAATCCTGAGCTAATTTTTTTTCCTGAGCTAATCTTTGTGACTCGGTTGTACAATTAACCCAGGAAACCCGAGGTCATTTGTTGTCAAAAACCTTTCTTGAGTCCATTTTAGTTCAAGTTTGAGAACTTTTTTTCACAATTTATCTTAGGATTTTGCCGATCGTCCTATTTGACCGTGTTCTTGTCATATCTGCTATCTCCGGCACTGTTTTCCACCCCAACCCGGAATCATGGTGGAGGTGTAGTATTTTGATTATCCCTGCTGCAATAAAATGTTGATAAAGGTCCTTCTGGCCACCCCCCCCCCCCCAGGCAGATGCCTAGCCCATCCCCATCTCCTTGAGATGCTGATCAACCTGCTGCAACCACCAGGCACATGGTCGGCCCATTGGCTTCCTCCACTCACGAGACTCCCTCGCTGAGAGAATCTGGTGAGCAGGATCAGTGTCAGGAAAACGAGCCACTTGTCCATATATCCGCAGCTGACGCTCACAGACGATGCAGGTAACAAATCTCATTTGAGTCTCTCTCATAAACCGCTCGTTGGACACAAAGTTCAACCAGCGATAGCTAAGGATTCTCCAAAGAGACCTGGTACCAAAGGAATTAAGTCTCCATCTCAGATCCCTGGTCAGTGTCCAAGACTCACATCTGTAGAGCAAGACTGGAAGCACCGAGGACCTGAATATTTGGACTTTGGTCCTCCAGTACAGGTACCGTCAGCACCACACGCCATGATCCAATGAATCCATGACTCCCCAGACCCGACCCAGACGTCTATTGACCTCTGGCTCACAGCCAGCAGAGACATGAATATCACTGATACGGTAAGTGAATCTCTCCGTGATCTCAACATCCTTACCACAAACAGGTGCAGACAAGAAAGCAGTAGCCAAGATGTCACTGAAAGCCTGGATCTGAGTTTTGACATAGAAAACCCATAATCCCAGCGGCTCCGACTTCTCATTCAGCACCTCGAGGGCCCCCAAAAGGATAACCAGAGTATCCGCAATGATGACTGCATCATCTGCAAAATCAAGGTCAGAGATCTTGACATTCCAAAACGATACACCGCAGATTGATCTCTCCGACATCTTCCCAAGAATCCAGTCCATACACACACTGAAAAGTGCTTGGCTGATATTGGCAATTTTCAGGATTCGGCAGATTGGAGTCAGTGTAATTTCTGACTTCAGTATGTACTGAATACAACCCAGAAACCTTGAGTAGCTTTCCCCAAAAAGCAACGTTGCATTTATAAAGACGTTTTATGGATATGTTCACAAACATTAATCCTTATAAACAGCTGCGTGTGATGGGTGGAAAAAAAATGGGCTCGCTAATTAAGAACACACGTTAATTCGGCAAATGGCTCGAAAATTGGGTGTAGCATGAACCACTCACACAAGATGGCAGAGCACGAACCCCTCGCTCAGGTTGTTGGAACACAAACCACTCGCTCAGGATGGTGGAGCACGAACCACTCGCTCAGGTTGGTGGAACACAAACCACTCGCTCAGGATGGTGGAGCATGAACCACTCCCTCAGGTTGGCGGAGCACAAACCACTTGCTCAGGATGGTGGAGCGCAAACCACTCCCTCAGGACGGCGGTGCACGATCCACTCACTGAGGATGGCAGAGAACAAACCACTCGATCAGAATGGTGGAGCATGAACCACTCATTCTGGATGGCAGAGTCGGAACCACTCATTCAGGATGGCAGAGCATGAACCACTCTCTCAGGATGGCGGAGCCCACACCACTTGCTCAGGATGGCGGAGCACACACCACTCGCTCAGGATGGCGGAGCATGCACCATTCGCTCAGGGTGGCAGAGCATGAACCACTCACTCAGGTTAGCGGAGCACTAACCACTCGCTCAAGATGGTACAGCACAAACCACTCCCTCAAGATGATGGAGCATGAACCACTCACTCACGATGATGGAGCATGAGCCACTTGCTCAGGATGACAGAGCACAAGACACTCACTCAGAATGACGTCCACAGTGAGTGAGTGAATCGCAAAAGCGTCCCCAGTGAGTGAAAGATTCACTCAGAATGCATAGCGTTGTACCGCTGTCGACAAAAGCGTGCTAAGCAAGTGGCTTAAGCACCCAAGTAAGCACTCCAATTAAATATTTTACAAGGAATGGCTGGCCAGGCTGTGGCTGCATTCCATATAGGGTTCATTGAACTTTAAAGCTAGTCTTCACTGTGCACACACAGCAATGAATGAAATGAAATTAAATCATTCAAATAATGACTTTATCCACAAACGAGTTGCTGCTTAATGTAGAACAACCCTGGAGACGCCTCAAAGTTAAATCGCTCATGAAATAAACATTACAGATAATCCGCCATGTTGCCTGCTCATCTGTGCTTGTGTCACGTGGTACATCGTTCGCAGTCCACCAAACGTTATAACTTTATTTTAAAACATCCGTTTTTCACCAGATTTGTTTTGATGCCCTGTAGAGCACCTCACAGAATCTCCAAAAATATAGACACAGATGTGGCAGATGCTATGGATAAGCAGTCCCTCTGGGGGACAGGGCACGATGTCGAGCAGTGAATGCATTAAATCATATAGCTCAATGAAGCTGATTAATTTTGGCATGTTCCTAATTTTTTTTGTTCACTTAGTATACCTCTCCAAACAGGAGAAAAAGATAAGTTTAATCCTTTGGAAATTTCAGATAAGTTTAATGCTTCTGCATGTATGGAGAAGGAGGGAACATAGACTTGCTTGCTTATATAGGTATATCGGCTAAGTTATATGACTCGTTATGTCTTTAAATCATCAGATTTCACTCCAGATTTCAACACTTATTTAGTCTGGACGATATCCGATACTCAGAACTGAAACAATATTTCGTTAATACACTTTAATTAGTCCATGAGAGTTGATCATGGAAAATCGTATCATACAATGCATGAAATCGCTCCATGCTCCTAATTTGAAAACTATGGCACGTACAAAAGCGATGTTTCCAGCAATTCGTAGCTATGATGAACAAGCATTCGATATGAGTGATGAAAGTGAAAAAAAAAACTTTCTCGTAAAGAAATTGTTGCAGCCTGTTCCAAGTCAAGGCATGGTTGAGCAGGCCAAAAAATATGGCGCCTTCAGACCCAAGCGAAGTTACTTAGGATATGCTTTAAGACACGAAAGAGTGAGGTGGCCAAGGATGCACCTGATAAAGGATATAATTAAATAAGGCCGTTAATTATCTTCGAAAGGGATGTTTTAATTAACCCAAACACCCAATTTTCACTCATACACTTTCTTGGAATTTTCTTGGTATGCAAGCAAGGTTTCAGGATGCTAGGTTTCATGGTTTTGGAGTTATGCAGGAGACGCATTCACACACACAGCCATTTATTAGTATTGATAGACATATACGAAAATACAGTATATATATATATATATATATATATATATATATATATATATATATATATATATATATATATATATATATATATATATATATATATATATATATATATATATATATATATATATATATATATATATATATATACACACACACTCATGTGTGTGCCATTTCCCCTTGATCTATCGAGCCATTATGGAGATGATTTTTAAAGGTTTATTCTTCAAAAAGTCATAGCTGCCAAACCATGCGACCGACGATGTCATTGGATGGAGAACGTTTTATTCCTCGTGGATAGGCTATCGTACCTGTAAAGTTTCGCATCAATCTGTTCAGCCCGTTTCGGAGAAGAAGATTTTTGAAGGTTTTTATGTTAAAAAAAAAAAAAAACAATGCTGCAGAACCACGTAACTGATGATGTCATCAATTTTATTCCCCCTGTACAATTTACCCCGAGATGACCCTCGAACAATTTCATACTGATCAGATAAAGCGTTCGACTTCTGCAATTATGACGTCATAACAAAGCCACTGTTGAAACAAACTCTGAACCTTCAACACAATTATAATATCTTTGCAACACACAAAACACATTAATATGTGCATAGGAGATTCTGGACATACATACATACGAGTTCCAGATCTCTCAAACAAATTGAGAATCGCTATTTCTTATTTACTGTTCAGTGAGACACAGTTCTTCATCATTTTCAAGGCTCGTGCCACAGTTTGTCAGGTTGATGTATTTGCAGATGGATATCATTTTCAGCTTTATGCAGCAATCAGCATTATTTTGTCGGAAATATATAATATATATTTCGACCGGGCGTAGTGGCGTGCGCCTGTAATCCGGCTACTCGGAGGCTTGGGTTGGAGGATCGCTTGAAGACGGGAGCTCTGCACTGGGCCGCGCTATGAGAGGGTGTAGGGCAGCCCGGAATCATGGCGAAACCCAATCCTTATCCTTGTGTCGTAAGAGGTGACCAGGGTTGCGTCAGGAAGGGCATCCGGCGTAAAACCTATGCCAAATCAGTATGCGGATCATAACGGATGATCCGCTGTAGCGACCCCTAACGGGAGCAGCCGAAAGACGAACAACAACATATAATATATATTTCATAAACAAATGTGCAGTTTGCCTCCGAGTTCAGGAATGACGTCAACACTGCAATCCTTTGAGCACGAAGATGGATGGATCATATACAATTTATGGTATGGGAAGGAGAAGGTTCAACTTCCTTTAAGCAGACTAGGGAATATCAAGCAAGGAGGTACATATGGATAGTTACTTAAACCTAACATTCCTTTATCCAGCTTGCTGGTACCTTCTATTTATCATGTCATAAAATTCTTGAACATATTGTTGCGGATTCACGACAGAGGGATTCTCAACCCACTCCGGCCATCTCCGGGGTTTATAACGCCGGCTGGCTCGGCACAGGCCTCGGGTCACGCGTCTTCAATCGCGATACCAACGTAATCCTGGACCTTACCAGTTGGGGAAATAGAACCCCGGATACAGACTGGTTTTGTCAGATGCCGAGCGTTTTCTGCCAGTCTGTAACCATTTTGGTTTTATATACTAATTGAACGGATCGTTCCTCGATGCGACACAAATTAATCCATAGCGGCAACTTCATACGAACCAACCAGATTTTTGGGGAACATCGGGGAACACAACACAAGCAAAATATTCACGACAATGTTATTAACAATCTATAACCCGTTCTTAACTAGGGAACTACGGATTACAGGTTTCGAGGGGGTCCCCACCGAGATATGCCTTAAATAACATACAGACAAGACAGAGTACTTGGTGATGTTTCATGGACTAGAGGAAAGTGTCAAAAGCACGAATGTCGCTCGTAACGCTCGTAACAAGCCAATGTCCACGGATTCAAGCCCAAGCTCGAACACGCCGTGTGGTGAGACCGCGCTCCCCTTCCCCCTTCGCGGTCTCCGCGCGCTCTGACCCCGCGTAAGGTCGATGGCACAAGACCATTAGATCGACGATAGGTCCCAGCTGGTTTCTCTCAAGGTCCAGCATACAAGTCCAGGCTTGGCCTGTTCACCAGACAAGGCCAACTCAAGGTTCCGGGCTTCGCAGGCTGGGTCCATGGGATTCCAAAACGTCGTCGAGCCGTGAGGTGAGCAGGGACAGTCAGAGGCTCCTTCGCCAGACGCAGGGCAAACCTGTCGATGACCTCCGCTCGAAGCAGACTCCAGACTCACACAGCAGCGAGGCCCTCTCGAAGCAGGTAGCAGCTTCGGTGCTCTCAGTTGCACCACTGGCCAGACTCGGCTGACTGCAGTTTCTCTCTTGGCAGAATCACCCCTGTCTTTCCTTTTCTACACTCGCCTCTCAAAGCCGACTGCCGTTTCTCTCACGGCAAAATCACCTCCGTCCTCTCAGTTTCTTACTACTTTTTTCCTTTCCTTTTCGCCTCGAAACCCGAGCTCGCCTTGAAACCGACTCTTCCCCCAAACTGAACCACTCCACGAGGTCTTCGTTCGCTGCCCACCGGCTCCTCCCCTTTACGAAGCCGACAAAACTCCTCCCCTTGGTTTTACTTCCTCTTTTTGGCCACTCCCTCTCAGTCGACTGGGCGGGGCCTCTCGCTTGGAGAGGGGGGGGGGGAGAAGAGGGAGCTCTCGATCCACCACCACCGCACAAACAATAAACAGCCTCTCACATCTCCCGACACACATGTAACGTCCATTTTACCGAACAGCCTAGCTAAACATGCATTTATTGGGGGATCTGGGCTTATCCTATATTTAGTAGCCTACGAAGGGCCATTTCCGCAACAATATATTTAAATAATAAGAAATGCTGAATGTGTCTTATTGGAAGGCCACTCTGCTCATTACAGCTTCACTGATCAAATTTGATCCTTCCATACAAAGAAAAGATATGATTATATTAATTTAAAATAGATACATGTTTAATTATATTTTAATACATTTCAATACATTTATTGAGTTTTAATTTTTTTTATTTGTTTTATCATTCTCAAACCCATTTCGAGGAAATGCATCTCCAGCACCTATGACATCATCAAAAAAAATCACACTTGTTCCCCATGGTGAGTGCTTGACATGTGCAAAGTTTCAATTTTTTCCATGAAGAAGTTTCGGAGATACAGCGGTCCAAATTTTTTTTCTTTTTTATAATGTGGCTGCCACACCATGTGACATGATCTCATAATTATCATTCGTCATTCTACTTGAGCAGTCGCACCGATAGTCAAAATTTTGTGTGTTAATTGGATAAGCGGTTGCAGAGAAAACAGAGAAAATTAGCATGGACGGACATATGGACGTACGTACGGATGGACGGATGGACAGATAGACAGATGGTTCAACAACCCGAAAACAAAATGCTTCCAGCGACTTTGTCAGTGGAGGCATAAAAATCTGACACAACATTTGAAAGTCCGTCTGTCAGTTAAAAAGCTATATGTTTTGGCCAGGAATCATTGGTTGTGGTATTTGTGGATAAGCGTTAGTAAATGCCTATAAATGAACGATTAAAACTGATGGTTTTATGCTATAAGTTGTTGGAACACAAATTGGTGAATCGTATTAATGCAATGAGCTAATTTTGACTGTGGATGGCAGTATTGTACTGTAAACTGACTGGTGAGATTTGTGAAGATGCTGGAACATTCTGAGACGAAACTTCCAGTGTGGATGAGAATCACATATGCTGGAAGGCATGGGATCATTCTGTGTGACTATATAAACCCACAAGAGGGAAATGTAGAGAGATGGGTGACCAGACATGTGTTTTGATTTACCTGTGCTCAATTTAACTCTGATGAGTGAACGAGGTGTGAATGACCAGAGTGGTTATTAATGTGGGGAGCTGACTATAATCAGGTTGATTGAAACTCATTAAGAATATGTATCGGGAAATAATTCCTTTGAGCTCTTCAATCATCCTGAATGGGACAGCGTACAAGAGAGAATCGCAATAGGACACGGTCGTTCGACAGCCCCAGAGGATGAGGTGAACACGCGTGAGTTGACCCGGCAGGATAGGGACACTGGGAGGAAACAACTCAATGCAGGAATCTGAGTTGGACATTGTATGTAATGGTGAACTTCCTCATTTAACTTTGTATGTATTTATTTGAAATACAAGTTTCAAAAACGTTATGCTGTTGATGTGGTAACAGTAACGTCACTCAGAAGTCAGAGACCCCAACGGACAAAGATGCATTTCATTGGTAGCTGACCTGTACGATCATTCATACTCGAGAAGCGCAAACCTTGGGTTGCAGTCGTTAGAGAACGAGCTGGGTTTGGCACCACAAACAACATACGTACATTAAAGGGAAGGAAATCCCAAAGTGTATACCATATTTTCTGGTGTATAAACTTCACTTTTATTTCGGCAAAAAAGGTAAAAGTTCGGAGTGCAGTGAATACACGGGTGGAGAAAAAAATTTGACTTAAAAACGATCAATGCTGAATTTCAATTATATTCGAAATGAACACTTTTTTTTTCGCAGTTAGAACAGCTGTTAAAGCTCAATTCCGCCATTTAAATTTTGAAAATCGGTGCAGATGAAGAGTTTGTGCGGAATGAAATAAAGCCATGCTTGGAAACATCTGGAAACGTCCGGAGACGCCCGGAGTTTAGGTGTGTGGCGTATATAGAACTTCGCGGCTCTAAAAATTCCATTAAACACAAAAGAAGAAGAAAAACACCTGATCTCAAATCAAAAGAATTTTTTTCACAATAGCTAGAGTCTAATAACGGAGCAACCACCTCAAATAAGCTTGTGCGCAATGTGATGGTCAACACTACTGGCCACGAGAAGGACTGATTCACTGTCATGCTCGTCTGCACCGCAGACAGTGGAAAGCTTTCCGCTTATGTCGTGTTGAATAGGAAGACAATGCCCAAAGACAAGTTTCCAGCCAGCATCATTGTTCAAGCGCAGCAGAAGGGGTGGATAGACAAGGGACAAGTCCAGGACCTGGTGGGCATGGTCTGGAGTAGTAGTCTGGATGACAATCTCTCCTGATGACACAAGACATGCTAGTCCTGAATGCGTTCAGTTGTCAAAAGACCGACAGCACCAAAGCGCTGCTACATCAGACCACCACCACCATTCTCATCATCATCCCAGGGTGGATGACATCGCTCCTGCAGCCCCTCAATGTCTCCATCAACAAGCCATTCGAGGACAGGCTACGTTGCTGCTGGTCCGACTGGCTAATGAGTGGGGAGAAGACCTACACCAAGAGCAGAAGGATGAGAAAGGTCGACCTTCCAATGACCTGCAGCTGGATCGTCAAGGTGTGGGATGAGATACCGTCAGACATCATCAACCGAGCATTTCTGAAATGCTGCATCTCCAACAACGCGGACAGCACAGAGGACGACGTCATTTTGGGGGAGGAGGAGGAGGCTGCAAATGACGGTGACAGTGACGGGGACAGTGACGGGGACAGTGACGCGGACTTGCTCTACCCTGATTCGGACAAGGAGTTACATGCGGTTTTCGATGAGGAAAGCATTGACGAGGATTTCCTAGGGTTGAGCTGAAAAGCTTCATCAAACCCAAACGGACCTTTTCAGGGCCATAAATCCACAAGAAATATGTATGATACCGGGATGAATCCCTTTTCTTCCTTTTCCTAGTAATAAAAAAAAATCCTCTTTGAAATATTAAAAAATAAGAAAGAAAAATAAAAACTTCTTGGTATCCTTTCCTCTCTCTTCAACCTCTTAAAAATGAGAATAAGACTGTTAGACGAAATTAAGCGGACATGGGAGTAAGCGTGTTGATACCTCCATCACTTTGTTCCGTACAAAGTTAACGTACAAATGTATTTAGATCTCGATCAGAAAATAAAATGATCAATATATTCATTTCTTTTGAGGGTGAAAAGCAGGGGCACAGCTTATACACCGGAAAAGTTTATTTTTAATTTTTTTTAGGGTGAAAAAGGGGGTTGCGGTTAATATATGGCCACGGTTTAAACACCGGAAAATACGGTACCCCAACAACTTACTGTTTTTTACAACTGGAAGAAAGCAATCGAGAAATTCACTGTACATTGCTAGAATTGGCTTGCCACCAACATGCAGTATTTCAATTAGATTGACAAAATAGGGGGAAGTTAAACATACCATCCAAACTTGCCTCTGCCCATAAGCAACAGCAAAACAAAACCAAAATGTGCTTGATGAAAAATTTCCAATCTATAAGGTTCATGCTAAGATAAGATTGGCAAATTGTGGACACTTCGAGAGCGAAGACAACCTTCAGCAACTACTACAGGCTGAAAATGATGCTAACCTCAAGCAGTGGTTTCAACACTCAACAAAATCTACTTCCCATGAGTGGGTGGAAGAAGTGCAGACACTTCTCACAAAATTTAATGCAGCATCATAGCCAATATCAGGGAACAGTCCGAAATATTTTCCATAGTTGTTGACAACATGTAAGGTATAAAAGGAAAATAACAAGAATCCATATGCATCTGTCACGTTGATTAAGAAAAACAAAACTTGGAATTGCACGAAGACTTTATGGGTCTCTAACAGCAAAGTGAAATGACAGGTGAAGATGATTGCAGCTCCCATAAAATATGTGCTACTCAGGATTGGCCTCAACATCAGCATATTAGGTTGGCAATTATACGATGGAGCTGCAAATATGCATGGCAAGTGTAACGACTGCCAAGCAATTGTTTCTAGAGAGCGTTGCCTAGCTCTACACTTCTGTTGCGCTGCTCGCTCTCTGAACTTGATATCTCAGCAAACATGCGATCCGGATCTTCTGGTGACTGATGCCCTCCAGTTGGTGCAAGAACTTGGGAACTTTTAGAAAAGAAGCGGAAATATATTCGTGTGTTTTCAGAGATCAGCGCAGATACTTCAACATCCCCGTCAGAATCAACGATAAAGCTGCTTTGGCCACCACGAGGCCTGAGCCAATAGACTGCTGTATCATCAATCAGGTCAGGTCAGGTATGGGAGCATGTGCCAGAACAGCGCGTCGCTGCGTCCACTTTCCGCCGGTACTCCAGGGGCCTCCGTCTGGCCATCCCCCAGGCAGATGCCAGGCCCATCCCCATCTCCTTGAGATGATGGTCAACCTGCTGCAACCATGAGGCACGTGGTCGGCCCACTGGCCTCCTCCACTCATGAGACTCCCTCGCTGAGAGAATCTGGTGAGCAGGATCAGCGTCAGGAAAACGAGCCACATGTCCATACAGCCGCAGCTGACGCTCACGGACTATGCAGGTAACAAATCTCATCCGAGTCTCTCTCAGCAACCGCTCGTTGGACACAAAATCCGACCAGCGATAGCCAAGGATTCTCCGAAGAGACCTGGTACCAAAGGAATTAAGTCTCCGTCTCAGATCCTTGGTCAAAGTCCAAGTCTCGCACCCATAGAGCAAGACTGGAAGTACCAAGGACCTGAAGACTCGGACTTTCATCCTCCCGCACAGGTACCGGCAGCGCCACACCCCATGATCCAGTGAATCCATGACTCCCCAGGCCCGACCCAGACGTCGATTGACCTCCGGCT
Organism: Eptatretus burgeri; assembly: GCF_056783735.1. Taxonomy (NCBI): domain Eukaryota; kingdom Metazoa; phylum Chordata; class Myxini; order Myxiniformes; family Myxinidae; genus Eptatretus; species Eptatretus burgeri. Next base: position 43,515,030 of record NC_140971.1, on the reverse strand, counting down.
CACAACCTGCGGAGACATGAATATCACTGCCAAGGTAAGTGAATCTATCCACGACCTCAACATCCTCACCACAAACAGACACAGACAGGACAGCAGCATCCAAGATGTCACCGAAAGCCTGGATCTTTGTTTTGACCCAAGAAATCCGTAATCCCAACGGCTCCGACTCCTCATTCAGCACCTCGAGGGCCCCCAAGAGGATGTCTAAAGTCTCCGCAAAGATGACTGCATCATCTGCAAAATCAAGGTCCGAGATCTTGACATTGCCAAACGATGCACCGCAACTTGATCTCTCCGACATCCTCCCAAAAATCCAGTCCATACAAGTGCTGAAAAGTGTGGGGGCAAGTACACACCCCTGACGAACTCCAGTATCAACTGGAAATAAGTCAGAGATGGTACCACCACACTTCACAGCACTCTCAGTACCAGAGTAGAGTTCAGACATCAGATCGATCAGTTTTGGTGGCACCCCACGAAGACCAAGAATCCTCCAGAGGACATCCCGATTCACTGAATCGAACGCTTTACAGAGATCAACATAGGCTGCAAGCAGCCCCTGCCGAAACTCTCGTCTGCGTTCGGTGAGGACACGAAGTGCAAGGATACGGTCAATCGTTGACCTCTTTGGTGTAAAGCCTGACTGCTCTGGACGCTGGTGCTCAAGCAGATGGTGGCGAACCCTATCAAGAATTATCCGAGCAAAGACCTTGCCCGGCACTGAGAGCAGCGTCACCCCTCGGTAGTTGTTGCAGTCTTGGCGATCACCCTTCCCTTTCCAGAGAGGGACAACAAGGCCCCTCTTCCAGTCAGTTGGGATGATGCCTGTGTTCCAGGCAGAGCACAAAACTGCATGCAACGACGCGAGTGCAGCATTTCCACCAGCCTTGAGAAGTTCGGCATGGATGCCACAGATCCCTGGAGCTTTGCCCCGTTTCAACTGGTTCACCGCAGCCCGTGTTTCCACAAGCGATGGTGGACCACAGTTGATTCGAGGGTCAGCAACAGGGATTGTAACACCCTTGACGTCCAACTCGACAGCTGGGGGATCAGCCTGGTACAACCGCTCAAAGTAACCAGCCCAGCGGGCCTTCACTTCAGACTCCTCTGTCAAGAGCCTACCACTCTCTGCTCGAACTGCAGTGCTCCGAGGGATGGGCTTGGATGAACGTAATGCGCGAATTCCCCTGTAAGCGGGACGAGAATCACCTGTCCACAGGTGATGCTCTACCCCTCACAGATTCCTCGCACATAGGCCTCCTTGTCCACCCTCAGTGCACGTACAGTTTTACGCCTCAGCTCCCTGAACAGCTCAGCTCTGCCATTCAGCCTGGCCCTGCGACTCTGGTCAATGGTATCCAGTGTCCCTTGAGAGACAAAATTCTTCTTTGCCCTGCGGTGAACTCCAAGGCATCCACCGGCAACATCAAGGACGGTGGTCTTGAAGGTGCTCCACAACTCTTCAGGACCCCCAAAGCACCCAGACCCCCAAGTGTCCACTCAGCCTGTTCGCAAACTCCTCAGCTACTCTCTCATCCCTGAGCTTGGCAACATCCAGCCTAGGCTGGGATGGTACCATTCTCCAGGATTTAAGGTGCAGCTTTAGAGTTGCTACAACAAGCCTGTGGTCAGTATTGAGGAACTGAGCACTCCGGTAGACCCTGCAGTTCTGGATCATCCTCCAACGACCGTCAATGAGGACATGGTCAATCTCCTTTGCCACACCGCCAGCGTTGGAATACCAAGTCCAGCGATGAGCTTGCGGGCGCTGAAACCATGAACCAGCCACCCTAAGTCCATGACTTCTTGCAAAGTCAAGGAACTTAGTGCTATTCTGGTTCATAGTTCCTGACCCATGGGGACCAACACACACCTCATAACCATCCCTATCAGTTCCAGTCGATGCATTGAAATCCCCCAAGACTAGAAGTGTATCTCGTCTGGGGCACTGATCAACCACAGACTCGAGTGTGGCGTAGAATGTGTCCTTCACGGTAAGATCACTCGCCTCATCAATCATCAATCATCAATTACTACGAGGCTATTTTGAAAAGCCTCTATTAGCTAGCTGAGTCAAGTGACTCTGAGGCATCAGCAAAAGTGCGATCCCAATCTGAGGATTTCAACTCAGGAGTGACATGCAGTATCTGGGACTACAAGGAGAAATGGATGTCACAAGACCTTTGCATGAGTTCAACAAAACTTCACTGGCTGAAAAGCCAATCGTTTCAGGGATGTTCAATGATTCAAAAACTGTCAAGAATGCACTTATGAGTCTGAGAACAGAAGAAGAATTTTCTTTAGTTGATAACACGAGTACATACTGTGCACCCATTGCACAATTTTGTTCTTGCTTTTTTGCAGCATCGGCTCTAAGATCTTGTGCGACAAATCCCCGCAATGTCCGGTCGTCATCCTCCATCATGCAAAGAAATTTCTGCCGCTTCCCTGAATTGTAGTTTTTTTTTTCAATCTATATTTCACTTGGGTGGTTACTCTTTGGTTGTGGGGTGGAAGACTCGGGTCTTCATCCACTGATTGGTGTGGGTTTCATTCCCATGACTGGGCACTCTCACCAACATACACTTAGCTATTGTGAGTTGGTGAGAGTGAGCAGTCACGGGAATCAAGCAGTGCATGCCAATAGTCATGGGAATCTGTGGCAAGCATGTCAAACAAGCAATCCTCCATGACAGTTGAAAGAGGCCTTTGTCCTTTAGTAGACTGGAATTTTATGTCCGATGAGGTTTTAACTGAATGTTGATTCGAGTTTGTAAGAAGCTCTCACATTTCCTTTAAACCCTACCCCATGAACTTAATCTAATGATGAGCACTTCATACACTGACCCCATTATTACAACGAACTTAATCAAACTTAATATTAAGTCTGATATAGTTTTAATATACTTACACGGATTTCAGACAAAAGCAATGGTAATGCATCTTTCTTGGATTTGTCCTCTGCCACAATCAGTCCCCCAGCCCCCACTCCATTACACCATCCATGGATGTATGTTTTCATATCTGAAGCTTAACTTTGTCAAAGCAAGAAAATGTTTGAGCACGATTTTAATTTAATACGTAGATGACCCCCAACGAGGGGGTTGGGGTCGGGGAAATATCCGTCTGTGGTCGAGGAAGTTGCTGATGGCAAAAAAAACCCACAAGTTTGTGGAACCGGTGTGGTCTTTTAGGTATTTAAAAGAGACGTGCAAAATCAATAAAATCCAGCAATTTTAAGGCTTATTATCATTATTATTATTATTATTATTATTATTATTATTATTATTCTTGCGATGGCAGCTTGGCTGCCGGGTAGGTGTAATTTTGTTGTAGCGCGACTATGCCGCTGATGCTGTGCCACTATACCAGTACACTGGTACTCATCTCGCCAACCTCGGAAGGATGACAGGCCGAGTCAACCCCACCTGGTGTTAATTCCTGGAAAACAGGGGCTCAAACTCAGGACCATAAGATCCCAAGCCAGCCACCTTAACCACAAAGCCAACACCAGAATTTTAAAGGCTGAAACAGATATATCGTTAGTGCAGGTTCGATTCCCAACGCCACTGAATATTCTGTAACAAGCCCCATAGGGGACGCTGCACCTCAAAGTATGCCATCCGCCGTGTGTCAGACGTTGTTGTAACAATGTTGTCCTGTCTGCATTTCGCTTTGGAGCGCCACCAAGAGTCATCAAGGATGTTATAATTTGCGAACGTCATCATTTTTGTGTTGAAAGGGGTAAGCCATTGTAATGTTCCGCATGATCCCGGGCCAAATTCAACACTTGGGTAAGCTGTATGTAGACCCTAATTATGCTACCTGCGGTAGTTGGAATTATTAAATGCAGATACGGCGTATGTATGACGGGCCAAATGACCTTTGCGTGTGCCTGAATGACTTCTTGAGATCTTGTGGAATAATGTACTATATAGTTTCTCCCGTTGGTTGTAATCCCCCTTTGTGGTTTTAGAAGGTGTGATGGAGTCCCCCACGGACTAAAAGTATCCACTTCCATTTTGGTAAAGGATCACCTTTTGTCGACCAAGTTGTGATGTTTTGTTTTTCTGACATCTTTGGTCTGAATGTTCTTTTCAGGATCATCACTGAACCCCAGATAGCCTCTAATTGTAGTTAATTTGTTGTAAATTTTAACGATCTCATTGAGGTTCTTCCTTATCATGCCTGTTGCTCCAAATATCAATGGCACAATGTGGTGCTCTCCAGCTTCTGACTTCATTTTTCAGATCCTGGAACTTGCTTATCTTTCCAATTTCCATGTTATTTACGCCAAAATCAGTGGGTACTGACACCTCAATTAGCAATGCCATCTTTTCCATGTTCATACTTGATGGGATGGTCAGACCATGGTGTCAGCACTATGTTCTCATTTTCAGCCATCGCTTTTGGTTTGTGCTTCTATCATTTCTCTGGTTGGGATGTTGAAGTTGTTGCAGATGTGCCAATGGATTGCTCTGCATATTGTTATGCTTTTATGTATACAGCTGTTCTGACATGTGTTTTTTTTTAAACATCCCGAAAGAATGTGATTGCTTCTTTCTGTTTATACTTTGCAGAACCTACACTTGTCCAATTGACTCAATCCCGCCATTTTCTGAAATAAATTGTCTCCTGCCCTTGGTCTTTGGCATTAAGTATGACTCGTTCTCCGTCCAAGTTAAGTTGACTTCTTCATCCGCAACACTCCTCTGAGCCTTTTTTTGTTGTTGCCCAATCTGTTCAGCTCATTTTTTTAATCTTCTTGATCTTCTGTCATTCTCCCACTTGTTAGTGTATGTTTTTATTCCTCCGCTGATGAAGTTGCCAGAGGAATAATGTTTTCAGGTTGTTCGTCTGGCTGTCCGTCCGTCCGTCCATCCGTCCGTGCGTGCATCCGTGATAGGTTTTCGTTAGCGCGATAACTTAAGAATGGCTGAAGAATCTAAGTCAAACTTGGTACAAGTATGTATAATGATGTAAAGATGAACTAATTATATTTTGGGATCAAAAGGTCAAAGGTCAGAGGTCATGTTAGGTAAAAATTATGTTACCATGCTAACTTGTGAACCAGTGATCGGATTTTGTCCTAACTTGGTAGAAGTATAGAGTATGATGCAAAGATGAACTGATTTCATGGCAGCATCAAGAGGACAAAGGTCAAAGGTCAGAGTCGATGATAGGTTTTCGTTACAGCGATAACTTAAAAACAGCTGAAGGGACAGAACAAAATTCAAACTTGGTACAAGTATATACAATGATGTATGCATAAACTGATTAGATTATGGGACAACAGGTCAAAGGTCATGTTCGGTTTAAAAAAAAAAAACCGTGATATTTGAGAACAGCTCAAGGGATTTAAATCAAACTTGGTAAAGTATGTATATGATGTAATAATGTGGGAGAAGGCATATCTGTCGACGTCGCCACGCTGAAGAGTGGCGTTCTCGTTTGATATTTAGTTTTATTCTTTTCCTTTGCCTTGTTTTTAATTGATACCTTCGCCCACTGAAGGTGTTCACCCCTGTCTGTTTGTTTGTAGGTATGTCAACCGCATACAGGTCACAATTTTAAACCGATCTTCACGAAACTTCACCATCTGGTGGAGTTCATCAAAAGCAAGAAGCCTATTGTTTTTGAGGTCAAAAGCTCAACATCAGTCAATTGTCTACAACTCTGTCAGTTTTCTAAAATTGTCAACTTTCATCCAATTGACTTTAAATTGCAAGAGGATTTGCAGATTAGGACACTGACGTCAACCACCAATTTTTTTTTTGAGGTCAACACAGGTCAAAAGGTGAACATCGACCAAATGTCAACAACATGGGTGCAATTTCTAAAATCCTCAATTTTCATCTGATTGACTTGAAATTTGAACAGGATTTATATAAGATCATTGAATTTAACTGCCAATTATGTTTGAGGTCAAAAGGTCAACATAGGCTCTATTTCTAAAATTGTCAATTTTCATCCAATTTATACTTGAAATATGAACAGGGTTTGCATATCATGTCGCTGAATTCAACCACCCCATTATTTTGAGGTTAACATTTGTGAAAAGGTCAACATAGGCCAAAAGGTCTACAACTTAGGTGATATTTCTGAAATCCTAAATTTTTATCCGATTTACTTGAATTTTGAAGAGCATTTGCATATCAGGTCAATTCTTTCAACGACTAATTATTTTTTCGGTCAAATTTGTTTTTTGGGATTTTGTAAGTATCATGTTAGGCAAGACATCTTTCTTGTTTGGTACTTGGTGAAACCGAGCAGCAATGGTCAATTGTGGTGAAGATCCGAATCCGGATCTGGATCTGAGAATTTTTAAAGTGATTCTTCACCACTGAGAGATCGGGCCAAAAACGACATATATCACAATATCTCGAAAAGTTATGGATGGACTCACACGAAACTTGGTGGACAGGTTGGGAGTGCCAGAAGGAAAAAATTGATTCAATTTTGGTGAAGATCCGAATTTGGATCCGGATACGAAAATTATTTTATTTGTGATGCTTCACTATTGATAGATGGGGCTAAAAACGATATTGCATGATATCTTAAAAAAAATTCAGACGGATTCGGATGAAACTTGGTGGAGATGTTGGGTGTGTGACAAAGACTAATTAATTTGATTTTGGTGAAGATCCCAATCCGGATCCGAGAATTTTTCAAGTGATTCTTCACCATTGAGAGATGGGGCCAAAAACTATGTATAGCTCGAAATCTCAAAAAGTTTTGGACGAGTTACAGTATGACAAAACGAGGTGGATGAGTCGGTTCGGTGACAAGAACAGGCCGATTGGATTTTTTTTTAATGTTTGGATGCAGATCTGACCTATCAGTGGGATACAAAACATAAACTAATCAGCCTGGTGGAGGTATGCGCTTGTTGGGGGCTGTATAATAGCATTCACTGGAGTGGGTATTGCACTTGGGTCCGTTTGTTTGTTTGGCTGTCTGTCTGTATTTGTTTGTTTGTTTGTTGGTCCGCACAGAACTTTCATGTTTTGCTCCACAATGGCTTGTCAGATTGCAACGAATTTTTCACCATTGGTACAACTCATGTTGAATGTTTTCATGATAATTATGACATCATAGTTCACGTGGTGTGACAGCCAGCCATGTTGGAAAACCGGAAAAACTTTGGACCTCTATCTCTGAAACTGTGCCAAGAAAAAAAATGAAACTTGGCACGTATCAAGTAGTCATGGGGAATGAGTGATTTTTATGACGTCATAGGTGCCTTCATTATGACATCATAATTGCATACGTAGAATGCTACATCCGATGAGTGTGAAAATTTTTGAGGGTCATCTGGAGATAAAATGGTCCACAAAATTAATGACATCATCGGTCACGTGATTTGGCAGTCATATTGTTTTTTTTTTTAAACCTTCAAAAACCTTCATATCTGAAATGGCTTAACAGATCGAGGAAAAACTTTACCCGTATAATGACCTATCCATGAGGAACAAAAGGTTCACACATATGACATCATAGGTCACATGGTTTGGCAGCTGTATTGGATTTACTCTAAAACATATAAAAATCGTTTGTCCAGAACAGCTGGACAGATTGAGGTGAAACTTAACACAAATGTTCCCCAAGGCATGCGTGTACAAGGTTGTCAGGAATAATTGATGTCACATGGTTTGGCAGTGATATTGGATTTAAGAAAATGATTAAATAATGTTTTTTTCTGGAACTACTTAATGAATCACCATGAAACTTCACAATTTTGATGTAGTGGTGATGTGGAATACAGGTTTTTAATTTCAACTTGATCAGACATATGGTCTGGCAGCCATAATTATTTAATTTTTTGATGTAGGTATTTGTTTTGTTTTTTTATTTTTTTATCTTTAATTTGAAGGAGGCTCACTTGGCTGTGCCTGGACGGGTTTGAGGGTGGAGGAGTAGCAGCTGAAATGCGAATCCTATCCAAGTTCTTCCTGATGACTTCATCTTTGCTTTTTGCTTGTTTGGGCTCCTTATTACTCCAATGCAGGACTGTACCTATTTGGTCTTCCATTTGATTTCAATTGAATATATTTTAATCCCATTATGAACTCAGTTGAATAATAAAAATAAAAAAACATCATGGGTCAGGTGTCTGATGAAAGCGGGACATCTTGGTACCCGGTCATCACCGCCGGCAGTTATGAAGTGACAGTTCTAATTACATCTCTTTTTAATTACGTAACACACCAGTACACAAACGCCACACAACACACCACACAAAACAAGTCCTGGTGAGGGTCTGCAATCTCTGATTGCTCTTTTTCTTGTCAATTTCTGTTTCAATTTCATTTGTAGCTTCTTCTATTTGCACCTTTTTTTGGAAATTATATTGCAAGGTGGGGTAGAGATACCTTTTTGGCTTCTTAGCTTCGTGTTTTTGTGCAACCTGTAGCTGGAAGCCCGTGGTAAAAATACTACGAGAGAAAAATAAAAATAAAAGGAAGGCTTTTTTTCTTGTGCTGGTTGAAATAGCTAAATTGAGGCTGTATTATAATTTTTCCGTCGGTTTGGATTAATTTGAAGCAACCTTTACTCAATAATTATAAAATTTCCCGGAGGTGTGGATTAATTAGAAGCAACATTTCTGCAATTTATTGTCTCCGAGGCGCATTTCTGTGTTTCAGAGGGAGAATAGACAGACCGGCTTTAGCCTATTAGATATTAAGTATTGTGAAATTCCAAAATCATATTTCTTAACAGCAAATAAATAAATAAAATGTGGAGCGATTGAAACAACGTTTTGTTGCCTTGCACACCACCACCCAGGTTAAAATTTTGGTCCGATTGAAAATTTTTTAATTTTCCCATAGGTTTAGATTAATTTGAAGAAACTTTAGCTGAATTTTTTTTTCTCTCCAAGGGGCATTTCTTTGTTTCAGGGTGGGGCAGACAGGCAGCATTAGCTTAGCTTATGATATGTATAACAGAAGATCAGATTCAGTAGTTTGTTGAACATTTCACGAACTCAGTCAACCCTATACTCGTCGTTCTGTGCACTTAGTTGAGTTCCATGAGGCCACTACCTAATTCTCATCTCAGCAGGTACATTCCCAAGATGCATTGGTTTTTGTAGAACATTTTGTGAATCGTGAGGACTTTCCTTCTTTTGGTATCCAGCTTGTTTATTTCCGATTGTGGCCAGTTTATTATTCCGCGACGACATTGGAACACTGGTACTGCGAGTTGGTTGATGGCTTTGATTTTGTTTCTCCGGCAGATATGTTTGCAGGATCAGCCTCATTCTACGCAAGTATTCCTTTGCTGTTGTTTGTGACATATTTGGTGACACTCTTCTACTTCGAGGTATTTGTATGATGCTCGCTTTCAAGTTCCTGTATTGTATTTAGGTCGATTTTTATGTTATGCGTTTTTGTTGGTTTACCTTGTACGAATGTCCACTTGGCAAATTTATCCAGGCCAAATTCCATTTGAAGGTCCTCAGATCAAGTGTTACTAGTTTTAGTTGTTCTGCCAATTTTTTGTCGTTCGGTGTGAAGAGCATTAAATCACCCATAAACAGTCGATGTGTCACCTTTCCTGTTTCCTTGGACGTTCTTCTATTGGATGTTAGGGTGTATCCATGCCCTTACTCATTAACGAGCATACTCAATGGGTCCAGGGCCAGATAAAACAGGATGGGGAAAGCTTGTCGCCCTGGAAAATCCCCACGTTGTATCTTCACTCCCGATATTTCGATCTTTATGTCTGAACGCTGTAATATAAATGTGGTATTCAAGAGCCCCATTGCTTTCTCAATAAGTTTGATTACTAAGCCTCCCCCTATGGGAAAGGGGAAGACATATTGCTGTTGTAGGGTTTGTTTCTATAATTGGCACCCAAAAATTTTCATGGTACCACAGAGTTTTGGAGACTCCTGGAGTACAAAACGACCATTCAAAAAAAAACAAAATATTTATCCATTAATTTTCTTCCTGCCATATTTATTTTCAACTCAAACTCCAAATTCCCAAACAGCATCAATTTCAGAGCTGTATCTCGGAGCCGACTGGGAAACTTTCGGAATCAAATTTTGCATCAATTATAATGTGAATAAAAAGTATGCAGGGTTGACATAATTTTTTGAAACTTGACATAATGTTTAAGGTCAAGACCCAATTATAGTCATTTTAGCATTTTTCACTAAAACTCCACCAAAGCTTGTCCGATCGGAACAAAATCACTCTTTCCAGATAGCAGAGGGAAAGGCGCATTTACGGATAATTTACATCATACCCCTCTGTGTTAAAGGTCACGGTCGAATGCGGGTCTGAAAAAATAAAATGTGTTTTTTTGTCCTCGCTCAATTTGGCCAATGCGCGATCTCAAAGACTACATGGCCTTCCAAGATTTTCTTGCATCATTGTAGTGTACCTGCACTGAAGTTGTGCACCTGTGTTTGATTTGTGTCCTTGACCTTCTTTTTCAGATTGTGACCGAATTAACAAAATACACCTTTTGATCATAACTTGAATAATTTTCCTCCAATTTTCATGTTGTTGAATTTTTTGGATAGATTGTAGATGGAGACACATTTTCTTAATTTACACTGTATCCATACATTTTGAAGATCAAAGTCATATTGTAGTCTGAAAAAAAATATTGCTCTCATTGGATCGTTGGTCAAGGGAAAGTCGCAGGTTAGATAGACTCTCATTGTGTCCACTGCATGGATAGACTTTCATTGGATCGCGGGCCTCTCTGTATATTGGAGGCATACACTTGGCGATCACCTTGTGATCACAGATACCAAGTTTTGGGGTTGATCTTGTACACTTGCATACATTTTATCATCCATGAATGTGGAACACCATTAAAAGCTTCTTTATAGTCCATCCAGGCAGTGGACAATTTAATTCTTCGCAATTTGCAGTTTTCGAGAATGGCCTGGTTCCATAGCATCCTTTCTTACATCCATTCTGTTCTGCTTCTAGAACCCTTTGTTGTCTTTGGTGGTGGTAAATCACTTATTGTTCACCACTCCTTCCCAATTCCATATGCAGGCGATGCATGACATCAACGCTGGATGTCAAAGGGAGTACTTTGTTTTTACTACATTTGTTTTCTTGCTTTCTTTCTTGTTTGTTTCTTTTTGTACACTGCTCCTTCCCAATTCCATATCCAGGTGATGCATGACACCATGGCCAGGCATGGATGGAAGGGAGTACTCAGTTTTTACTCCATTTCTTTGTTGTTTTTTTGGTTGTTTGTTTGTTTTCTTGTTTGTCCGGGCGATATCTCAGCCATCCTTTGAGCTCGGAAGCTGAAATTTGGGGACAAAAATGAAGATGTGCTTTGGCAAAAACAATCTTCTTTTTTTTTTGATTCATCAATTAATTGATTAATTACTTATTTTCTTTCTCATCTGGGCAATATCTCAGGCACCGTTTGAGCTGGGAAAATGACATTTGGACATGACAGTGAACAAGTGATTTGGCTATAAAGGGTATTTTTTTTCATTTATTGATCAATCAATTTGTCGATTAATTATACATTTTTCGACGAATTACTTAATTTTCAAAAAGTTACAGATTCGGATGAAACAGTGGTAGTTTAGGTATACTATTAAGCAATTGGTTAAGAAATTAATTATTTTACAATTTTTATTTATTTATTCCAATTATGCAATTGATAAATTAATGAATCAATTGTTGCACACCACTCCCTCCAAATTCCTTCTCCATGTGCTGCACGGCAGATCGCCGGGCACCTAAGGCACCCTGTCAATGTCACGTGCTGGAGGATTTGATATTTATTTATTTATCTGGCATATGGGGGGTATTCTTCCATGCACTTCTACTTGTTTGTTTCTTTTTTCCCTGCTATCATTATATTTTGTTAGTTTTCATTGACTCTCAGGCTTTCACTTTGATTTTGAAATTGCTTATTATTTTTCAGATTCTTCTCTTTAGATTTGGGCTTTGGTTTCCCTTCTTGAATTATTCCATTTGCCTCGTTTCCTTTCTGAGTTGTTTTCTCTGTCTCTCAAGTCTCTGTTACCATGGTGGTGTTCGGTTTCTGTTTGTGGGGTCTGGTCTATTTTTTTATTGCCATGTTGTTTGCCTGTTACTTTTTCTTGAATGATGCAAGCACAAAATATTGATTTCTTTTCAGGAGGATGATTTTGGTGTTTCTGCGGACTCGGTTTGTTCTCCTTACTGGTATTTTAGTCTGTCGTTTTCTATTTGATTGTTGTTTTCTCTCATTGTCACAATTGTGGCACCAATGACATCATATATTTAGTTTTACAGTATCATTTTCTCTTTCTCTCTCTACAAATGTGAGGCACATGAAGGAGGAGGAAGTGGGGAAGGAGGAGGAGGAGGTGGGGAAGGAGGATGAGGAGGAGGAGGAGTCGACAACGAGATGACCGATTTATTTTAATTTGTTGGAGTAATCACCAGCGAGATATCTGCGATCACGAATATATCGCCAAGGGTAAGTTTCCCCTGGCTTACCCTTGGTAATTGCCTGCAACTTACCCTTTGACCTGTGATCCAATGATGGGCATTTGTTTTTTTTTTGGACCGCCATATGATGTTGATCTTCAACTTTTAGGGATAATATATAAATTAAGAAAATGTGTCTCCTTCTACAATCTATCCATAAAACTTAACATCATCAACTAGAGGAAAATTATTTAAGTTATGATGAAAAAATGTTTTGTTGTTAATTAGGTCACCATCCAAACAAAGTAAGTCAAGGACACTAATCAAATACGAGGTGCACAACTTCAATGCATGCCCACTATTATGATGTAAGAACATATTGGAAGGCCAAGCAGTCTTTGAGATTCCACATTGGCAAAATTGAACGATAACAAAAAAATCTCTTTTGTTTCAGACCGCCATTTGCCCCAAGCATTTAACTCGGAGGGGTATGGCGTAAATTAAGCTTAAATATGCCTTGCTCTCGGCTATCTAGAGAGGGCAATGTCATTCTGATCCAAAAACTATAGCCGAGTTTTTTTTTTCTATGCATAGTCGAGGCTCGTGGAAGATTTATGACAAATGTTAAAATGTCTATAACTGGGTCATGACCTTCGAAATTAGGTCAAGGTCAAAAACATCAAGTCAACCCTGCATATTTTATATTCCCATTATTGCTACAAACTCTATTTCCAAAAGTCCAAGCCGGCTCTGAGATACAACTCGGAAATGAGGAGTGCAGGAAGAAAAGAAGAAAAAAAACCCCTAAATGGTGGATTAGCACTCCGAGCCCCTAGGGGTCGAAGAAACTCTGGAGTACCATTGAAACTCTGTTGCACTAATTGTAGAAACAAACCTTACAACAGGTATAAGCCTCCCCTTCTCCTATGGGAGGAGGTTTGATTTCATTTGTATTAATACATGTATACAGCTTTAAAGAGCATTCTATCCAGATCTCTATAATCCTGTAACTAAATCATATCTCTTTCAACATAGTTTAGGGAATTGTAATGTCTTTAAACCAAAGATCATTATGTTTATCTTTTATAGGGCGGGGCTGCCTCTGCAGGTCTCTTTGTGTACTGTACAGTATCTTGAACCAACGGCATTACCTTTGCTGTGGATTGCTGCAAAACCGGTTTACCTGCCTTTTTGCCAATGAATGCTAAAACAGTGCTTGCTTCCATCGATGTGATGGTGGCTCGTGTCCAATGATTTAAACAAATACTGTAATAATAACTGTGGGTGTGCAGCGAATTATGGACTATCATCGATCAGGTGATATTAAAAGCACTCCAAATTGAGTGTTATGAAGGTTTTATGATTGCCATTTGCCCACATGTGCACCAAACTTTCCCGGTAGCTTGTACTATATAACTGGAATATGTTTAGATCCCAACCATGCACCTAATCCCTTGGGATTGGAGGACCAAAATAGAAATGCACACTTGGCTACTAATCTCATGGCCCATTTAAGCTGAGGTTTCAATCAACATATTTGTTGGACAAATGTGTTTGAGTTGAGAGAAACGAAAATATTGAGGAAATGTCTGCCTGACACTTGTTACTCTGTGGCAAGACATTAGGTGTCACTCCAACTCAATGCATTGTCACTGGTGTTCATCAATAAAAAATAAATAAATGAAACCCCATGAATAGTTTAATGCCAATAAATTTGACTCTGCCTGCTCGTGCTCCCATTTGAACTCCGAGCTCAGAATGTAGGGAACTTAAGTTCAAATCCCATTTTCCATGTGTGTTTGTTCATCATCTGCTTAACGTCGTTGAAATTTATAGAGCATTACTCCCATGACTTTGTCTGGAATGTGATATTTGTGGAAGATACTGTATTCCTTGAGCCTTATATCATTGTAAAAAAAAAGGAGAAATAAACATTTTTTAAAAAAATGCAATCATTTGCACATGTCACGCGTCTTTGTACCGAAACCATATCATTGCCAGCTGGCAGGATGATTTAGAGGTATGCACACTGGCTTCGAAGCTGCATAGCCGAGGTTCAAATCTTGAACTAACTCTAAACTGTCAACCTGGTGTTTCATAGGCAGAGCGATTTATCAATGTGCGTGCCGTCCCTCGGATGGTCATGAAGCAGGGTGTCCTATCTGCGAGCATTAGTTGGTGGAGGTTAAATATCCCAATGTATCCTTCACGAAGAGCAGGTGAGCAATCGCTGGCATCTTCAACAAATTACAAATTCCTGCTGTAACCGACAGGCAGAGCCGGATTAAGCCTCGGCTGGCCCTAAGGCACATTTTGAAATTTTAGAAAATGGCCTGAAAATTTTAAATTAGATCTCGGCCTCATGGAAATGGACCCCAGACAAAAGATGAACTGATTCAACAACAAAATATTTAATACAAAAAAGACAAATATTTAATGTGAAAACAATTTTTGGCCCGAATTTTTGGCTGGTCCTAAGGCACATGCCTTGTCTGCCTTATGGTTAATCCAGCACTGCCTACAGGTTGTACTGCATCAGCAGCAAAGGCGCACACCCCCCCCCCCAGCAACAATGCAAAGCAGCACCTCCATGCTGCCCATGAAATGAAAGAATGATGTCACTACCTAATATCATCATCTCATCGTAAAGGTAATGTTGCATACAACCAAATTGAATAGGTGAGAGACTGACGTTATTGGATCTTTAAATATATTTAAAAGTCATGGCTGGACAGCTGTCCTGACTCCACCCACAAGTGTCAGCAGGAAAATCATACATCCACAATTATGGTGCTCTGTTAAGCACAAAATGCCTTCGGAAGTCTTATATAAACAATCATCATGCCCTATAACTTTTCCGTTCAGTGTAAAACAACCAAAACGACTGTGAAAAGATCATCAAATGTCAAAATGTTGGGGCTGATAGGCGTCATGGCCTTGTTCAGATGACGGTACGTATAGGCCTCAGGCTTCTTTTTTTTGTATACCTTTTCGAGGCGCATATGAGAGCGAACACACATCGCACAGCAAGGGGGGGGGGGGCATGAGACAAGAGGAGCGGGAGAGGGAAGGATGAAACAGTGGGGAACAGATACATGAGGAGATCTGTGGAAGGGAGAGGGATGGGGCACTGAACATGGGGAATACAAGATGGACATTACAGGGACTTTCAGGAAGGAAAGAAGGGAATTTGAAGGAGATGGGCTTAGGGTGGATTAATGGGGGTAGAAAAGATCGAGGATTTGGATGGGGGGCGATAAGAGGTGGTGGTGAACAGCTGTTTTGAAGGCCTGGAGGGAAGGATGGGGTTGAACAGAGTGAGGGAGTTTATTCCAAAGGCGGGAAAAAAAAAGGAATGAAAGAGTGAAGGTGAGCAGTGATTCGTGATTTTGGTAGTTTTATCAGAAGGGGGTTGTTGGCGGACCTTGAACGCCCTGCGGAAATATGGTGGAGACAAATCACAGACAGAGCCGGGGGGGTGAGACCGGACATGAGACAGTAGAAGACAGAAAGACCACCGACCTGGAGAGAGAGAAGAGAGAAGAGAGAAGAGAGAAGAGAGAAGAGAGAAGAGAGAAGAGAGAAGAGAGAAGAGAGAAGAGAGAAGAGAGAAGAGAGAAGAGAGAAGAGAGAAGAGAGAAGAGAGAAGAGAGAAGAGAGAAGAGAGAAGAGAGAAGAGAGAAGAGAGAAGAGAGAAGAGAGAAGAGAGAAGAGAGAAGAGAGAAGAGAGAAGAGAGAAGAGAGAAGAGAGAAGAGAGAAGAGAGAAGAGAGAAGAGAGAAGAGAGAAGAGAGAAGAGAGAAGAGAGAAGAGAGAAGAGAGAAGAGAGAAGAGAGAAGAGAGAAGAGAGAAGAGAGAAGAGAGAAGAGAGAAGAGAGAAGAGAGAAGAGAGAAGAGAGAAGAGAGAAGAGAGAAGAGAGAAGAGAGAAGAGAGAAGAGAGAAGAGAGAAGAGAGAAGAGAGAAGAGAGAAGAGAGAAGAGAGAAGAGAGAAGAGAGAAGAGAGAAGAGAGAAGAGAGAAGAGAGAAGAGAGAAGAGAGAAGAGAGAAGAGAGAAGAGAGAAGAGAGAAGAGAGAAGAGAGAAGAGAGAAGAGAGAAGAGAGAAGAGAGAAGAGAGAAGAGAGAAGAGAGAAGAGAGAAGAGAGAAGAGAGAAGAGAGAAGAGAGAAGAGAGAAGAGAGAAGAGAGAAGAGAGAAGAGGAGAGAAGAGAGAAGAGAGAAGAGAGAAGAGAGAAGAGAGAAGAGAGAAGAGAGAAGAGAGAAGAGAGAAGAGAGAAGAGAGAAGAGAGAAGAGAGAAGAGAGAAGAGAGAAGAGAGAGAAGAGAGAAGAGAGAAGAGAGAAGAGAGAAGAGAGAAGAGAGAAGAGAGAAGAGAGAAGAGAGAAGAGAGAAGAGAGAAGAGAGAAGAGAGAAGAGAGAAGAGAGAAGAGAGAAGAGAGAAGAGAGAAGAGAGAAGAGAGAAGAGAGAAGAGAGAAGAGAGAAGAGAGAAGAGAGAAGAGAGAAGAGAGAAGAGAGAAGAGAGAAGAGAGAAGAGAGAAGAGAGAAGAGAGAAGAGAGAAGAGAGAAGAGAGAAGAGAGAAGAGAGAAGAGAGAAGAGAGAAGAGAGAAGAGAGAAGAGAGAAGAGAGAAGAGAGAAGAGAGAAGAGAGAAGAGAGAAGAGAGAAGAGAGAAGAGAGAAGAGAGAAGAGAGAAGAGAGAAGAGAGAGAGAGAGAGAGAGAGAGAGAGAGAGAGAGAGAGAGAGAGAGAGAGAGAGAGACCCAAAGACTCAGCCTCACCGTGGGAGATGCCAATGATCCGAAATGCTTTGGTTTCTACAGCCTGAAGCCGAGAAAGGTGGGAGGCAGAAGCACCAGCCCAGAAGGGAGAGCAGTACTCCATCAAGCTGCAGATGGAAGCCTTGTAGGTGGATAGGAGTTCAGGTGTGCCAAGGAACGACATTGTACTACGGAAGATGCCCAGTCAGTGGCTGGCTTTGGAGGCCAACTTTGAAATGTGGTTTACTCAAGAAAGATAATGGTTGATCGGGAGACCAGGAGTTTGAATGACTGAACATCCTCAAGAGGATTGTTAAAAAAAATAGATAGGAGGGTTTGCCAGGCTGTCCTTCAAGAGAGACATAGTGAGAGTGTGAGATTTGTCCGGATTGAAAG
This sequence comes from Eptatretus burgeri, assembly GCF_056783735.1. Taxonomy (NCBI): domain Eukaryota; kingdom Metazoa; phylum Chordata; class Myxini; order Myxiniformes; family Myxinidae; genus Eptatretus; species Eptatretus burgeri. Next base: position 43,497,475 of record NC_140971.1, on the reverse strand, counting down.
ACATGTTCCACGTGTTGGACCAGTTTGTGATTTTACCCAGATCTGCAGTGAGCGAAGAAGCTGCTGCTTGCCAGTCTGAGGGATGCCAGATGGTACAGCAGAGCGTGGAGCCATCAGCAAAGAGATAAAGAAGATTTTCCAGAGAGTCGGAGAGATCATTGATGAAAACCAGAAAAAGAACAGGGCCCAGAACGCTACCTTGAGGAACTCCAGCCTGGATAGGAAGAGGGGATGAAAGAACTCCATTTAGGGCCACACGTTGACTGTGACAGGAGAGGAAGTCTGCGAGCCATGAGTGGAGATGGCCTTGGATACCATCGGAAGAGAGTTTGGTGAGCAGGGCCGGGTGCCATTCCATGTCAAAAACACGTGATATGTCTCGGGATATGGCTCTGATTTAATATCTGGCATTGAGGACCTCCATCCATTGTTAGGAGAGCAGAAGCAGCATATCCAGGGTAGAGTGACCTGGTCTGAAACCAAATTGATGATTGGAAATCAGGCAATTGGAGAAGAGGAAGGATTTGATGTCTGAAGCGATGATGGATTCCGTAACCTTCCTAATGATCGGGAGAAGGCCGATTGGTCTGTCGTTGCAGGGATCTGTTTTTGCACCTTTTTGTGCAGGGCGATGATGTTTGCGGATTTCCAAGCAGATGGAAGATGACCTTGAGCAAATGAGAGGGTGAATATAACAGAGAGAGGGTGAGCAAGAGCAGAGGAGCAAGTTTTTAGGACACGTGGGCTGATGCCGTCTGGACCGGTTGCAGAATCTGAGTTGAGGTTTGCAGAAAGCTCTCCACTTTGTCAGGAGAAAAGGACACGGAGTCCAGGGACAGTTGGGTGTGACTGGGCAAGGTGGGTACAGAAAGCGATGGGTTTTGGACACAAAATTTTGATACAAACACCTAGTTTAGGCATTCAGCCTTTTCACGTGCGATATCAGCAGTGCGGCCATTTGAGGTAAGGGAGGGGATGGAGGAGGAACATACACCAGAGACAGATTGATTAGATGCCACCAGAATTTTGAAGAGGGAGAGAGGTTTGAAAGTTCGGACTTGAGCTGAGAAAGATGTTTTTTCTGACTCTCCTGAGGGTAGATACACACTTGTTCTGAGCTTTATCGAAGGAACTGAGATTACCTTTAGTTGGGTTTGCTTTCCATGAGGCAAAGGCAAGAGAGGGGGCAGAAGGCAGTTGAGGATTTGAGGAGGTGGAGTGAAGAGATGGAGGTGAGAGGGCAGGGGAAGGAGGCAGCTTTGTGGATGTGAGGGGGCGGCAACTTTGAGAACGGTGAGTGAGGGGGGAGGGGTGAATGGTGGGAGAAGGGTGAGTGGGGAGAGTTGAGGGAGAAAGATGAGGGTGGAGTTTATGAGAAAGATGAGGGGGACTTCAGCTTCCACGCCAGTGCAATTACAAAATATCTGAGATATATAACCACGATAAATGCATATAAGCAGTATGCATGTTTTTGCTTCATGCACGTAAAGCAGGTTATTCATATTTTCGGGAGCAATCGAGACAACAATCTGTTGACAATACACTGCCCAAATAAAGGGATGGGCAATTTGTGTATTAAATGAAAGTTTTTGTATGTAATTTCGGTTTTAGCCTGAGTTCCCAAGGCTGAGTAGTGTGAAAATACAGAAGGGTCACCTATCATCAAAAACGAACAACCACTGCAGGCAACAATTCCATGATCACACAAAATGGTGCTCATTCCTGACAATGCAATATTGCCCACTGACGAGTCCTTCCCATTTGTTTGGCAACCAAGTCAGCAACGACGTCGTTTGAGTGTGCCCGCATGATCCAGTTTTCACACGGGGCCAACTTTGTGTTGTTGCTTCCCGCGTTTGCTATTTACAAAATATTTGGTTTCAACAAAAAATATTCAACAAAAAACAAATAAGTTGGACATAATAAATGCTTTGAATTTTCTGTTGAAATAATCTTTTTCATGCCATAAAAATCCTTTAAATATTTTTGCAAGCCTCACTGAAATGAGCAGTCGTGTGTGTGTGTGTGTGTGTGTGTGTGTGTGTGTGTGTGTGTGTGTGTGTGTGTGTGTGTGTGTGTGTGTGTGTGTGTGTGTGTGTGTGTGTGTGTGTGTGTGTGTGTGTGTGTGTGTGTGTGTGTGTGTGTTGCTTGTATTAATAGAAATTGATATGAACTCAGTACCTCTCATCCACAGATATTTCTCTAACTTCCTTCTACGAAAAGCACCTGCTCCATTCAGCAGCCTGAGAGGGAGAAGGGGAGATAGTGGGGGAGATGGGGAAAAGGTATTTTGTGCTGCAGATAACCCCCCCCCCGCCCCCACCATCTGCAGCAGGAGTCAGTAAACCACTTGCACTGTGGTACGTGGTCAAGTGAAAATCGTAAATTGCCTCCCAGAGGGTGGGGGGTTTGTGCCCATCACCTGAACCCTGGATATTACCGACACATATGCAAAATTTGGTGGAGATCGGTCCAGCCCTGTATTTTTCTATGATTTGCAGATGTACATGCAAACACGCTTACACACACACACACACACACACACACACACACACACACACACACACACACACACACACACACACACACACACACACACACACACACACTTGTCTTTTTAGCAATGAATGCAAAAATCTAGTACCATTTGTCTTGTGGCCCCAGAACCAAAAAAAACAAACAAGATATTTGTCACAGCCCTCACAGCTCCCACGAACGCCACCCACCCCAAAACATGATTAATAATAAATATCTTCTTCTTCTTCTTTCGGCTGCTCCCTTTTAGGGGTCGCCACAGCGGATCATCCGTATGATCGGCATACTGATTTTGCACATGTTTTACGCCGGATGCCCTTCCTGACGCAACCCTGGTCGCCTCTTACGACACAGGGATATGGTACACCTATTTTAACTGGGATATACACCGGCCCAATACACTGGTACTCATTTCGCCGACCTCGGAAGGATGACAGGCTGAGTCAACCCCCTGGTGTATTAATTCAGTGGCCCAACGGGGCTTGAACTCAGGACCTTTTGGATCCCAAGCCGCTGCCCTAACCACTGCGCCAACACCAGGATTAATAATAAATATCATCATTTTAAAAGTTTATTTCAAACTTACCCTGCACATTCACAAGCCTCAGATATGTCTTTCCCATCGGTGTTCAGAAGCACCCAATCCAGATACACGAGCTTTGTGTATTTTCATGTCGTGAAGACATCCTTTGCTGAATAGTTGGTTACTGTTACTTGGTAATGACGCACAGCATCGTCTTTCCAATTGCAGATGTCCATTAAGTAAATCACTATGCCCACCGAAGGAGGATGCATTCCTGCAAGGTACAATGTCCACTCACTGGCAGCGATCCGTCAAGTGTTTGGTTAGCACACGCTCATCCACTCAGACCTTGCACCGGCCCACATCGTCAGGAGTTTGCAGTATGAGCAGCTGCCTGTTCGGAGAGCTGAGAAAGTTCTCCAAGTCATTCGTTGTGCAGAGGCACAACCTTTCTCTCAAGTTCTCTTCCAAGTATTTTTGGCTTTTTCGAGAAGCCTTGTGAGCCATTTTAGGTAACAATGCTTATATCGCACACAAGATATATATATATATATATATATATATATATATATATATATATATATATATATATATATATATATATATATATATATATATATATTTACATTGCCTCAAACATCACTGTTTCCAGAAGTTCCTATGCATTGGCACCGAGCATTTTGGGACAAATTACGTCATTTTGAAAGCCCTGTATTGCTCATTGTGGGTTGTCCATTTCTCTGATGCAGACTGCCATAAAGTTAGCTTTTCCCAATCTAAAGCATCAAACTATCTTCTCATACCTTCAACATTTGCCTTCCTGAAATCTACCAGTCTTACCTTACTCTCTCAAACTCCAGATCCCAACAATATCGTCGCACACTATGTTGTGATCATTTGTCTTGAGATGTTCCCTTTCTTCGACCTCCTCCAGAATATTGGGATCATTATCTATTCCCCACTTACCCCCCCCCCCTCCCAGTTGGCTTTTCTACAAAGTGATTTCAGAAGCAATCCTGGAATCAATTTGGAAAATCTTCCTCGGTTCTGTTCTTTCCCAGTTCCTGGACCTGGTCTATCGCTTTGAAATTTAAATCCCCCATAATCAACACTCTACCCTTTCAATGCTCTACTACAAAGGTTATCTTCAGATGGTTACCCTGTCTGCAATCTCTGGCTAGCATAAAATATTTCACAGCATCTATCAGTCAATAATGAACCAGTGGGACGGTACTGTGGTGTTGGCTGGACAAATGGGCAATCAAACAATGGGACACTGCGATGTCTGTGCACCAATCGTTGGTTTGCATTGTTGAGCATTTATGCTGTTCACTGGATGCAACCTTTTCATTAAAACAAAAACTTGAACGTTTTTTGCAGCAACCTCTTCTGAAAAACAAAAAATTTAAGTTGTTTTGGTGATGAGTGGGTTTCCAGAAATACACTTTGACTTTAAAGGAAGCAGCCATCACTACCATGATCTATAGTCTCTACCTAATACAATAGTATGCCTGGAAACGTTTTGATGCCAATGTAAATGTTAATGTTACCTTTTAAATGAACGACTCATATATGTGTGAACGAATGTTATAATAGTAGCAAAAGTGCAGGAAGAAACTTGCCTTATGTTAGGATTATACAAAACCACTAGATGGGCACTCAGTGGAGCATATAACTCCACCGCACAATGTCTGACCCACGAGAACATATCGGGCCCAATACATTTTTGAAATATCATGCTGTATATTGTTTTTGGCCCGATCTCAAGATGGTGAAGAATCACTTTAAAAATTAAATAATTCTCGTATCTGGATCCAGATTTGGATCTTCTCCAAAATCGATTCAAATAGTCCTTGTTACACACACACAACCTATCCACCAAGTTTCGTTCGAATTCGTCTCGATTTTTTTTGAGATATCATGCAAAATGACGGTTTAGCCCTATCAATGGTGAAAAATCACTTTTAAAAATTCTCGTTTCCAGATCTGGATCTTCACCAAAATCCAACCAATTCGTCCTTGTCACATACACAACCTGACCACCAAGCTTCATCAGAATCCGTTCACAACTTTTTGAGATATCCTGCACACAAACAACCAGACAAACAGAGGTGAAAACATCCCCTCCTTCCCACCTTCGGTGATGGAGGTAATAACTATTTTCCATCTCTTCGTAATGTACAAAATCACACTGATCAGTAACTAAAGGTAAGCAAAACTGGTGTTGTTGATTTGACCTTCATAGCTTAATATGGCTATTCACACGTGATATACAAAACAGCCTGAGTGTGTGAATTTGCTAAAAATGAAGGAGCTGCATGCTCCTGTATGACACCAATTAACACTCTGATATAGGAAGCAGTGGAAAGTGGTAGAAAGGGTTATCCGATAAGATCAAACCCATTGTTTAGGCAGGAATTTTGGAATTTGTTCTCAAGGCTGTTGGTTATAACTCACCTAAGTTTCATGAAAGACGCTGTGGGAACTTCAACATCCACCATTTAATACTAACAGACAGGACGCCATGTCTAATGTCTATCTGAGAGACGGCATACTTCGTGAGGCAACACCCTGTCCCTGTCTGCACCAATCGAACAGTTTAATGTCTGACCAATGATCACACCCAGACGAGAAACCTCGAAGGTAAACACAGCTGTATCATTTTGTTGGCCCGAGACACAAAACATACAGTAGTAAAACCATATGTTAGTACTTGTCCAGGGTTGATCCCGTCTATCCACCAAGTCGATGCTCATGGAAGAGCTAAGACACCGAGCGGATCAAAATGCAACAGAACAAAAGGAACAGCAGAAAGAGGGGGGCAGACCAACAGTCGAGTTGAAGGACAAAATAGAGGGAGACTTGCACAAATAAGAGATATGGGGAGGAAAGTGGGGTCGGGGAGGACACATGAGGTGAAAAAAATGAACACCGAATTAAACTCCTGAAAGGAAAAGCTGGAAATTTGGAAGGAGGCGGGCTCTGGGTGGGGGTTAACGGGGGTACAAATGATCATGGGTTTGGATGGAGGATAATCTGAGGTGGTGGTGAACAGCAGTCTTGAAGATTTGGAGGGAAGAATAAGATTGAAGAAAATGTGGAAGTTGATTCCACATGTGGGAAAACAGAGGAGCGAATGAGTGGAGGTGGACAGGATTCCACGGCAGCATCCAGAACCACATTTAGTTGAAGCTTCTCCAGTTTGATTGAAACTTTCAAGTGACAAATACATTCATAAGCAGTAATTATCATTTTGCGAATGCATATTTGACCGGAATTGAACAATTAATTTGGTCTACTGGAGCCATATCCAGGCAGACACAGCTGTGCCCTGAGACACAGTGTCTCTGTAGGTGAAGGTTAAGAATTTTGAATTTGGCCATGGCACTGGCAAACAATGGCATGCCGCATTTCAAAAGGAACCCATGGGATCTTTATCATATACTAGCAAAACCTAGTGGACAGGACAATCAGCGAACGTCCCCACCAAGGAACGACATATTATAATTGATGCGACGACGACATATGCAGGAATGACAAAAAAAGCATTAGTTAATTAATTTAATTTTGCTGGATTATGTCTTTTCTTTTGTCCTTTGTTTTTCCTATTTTATAGTTGATTTTTGAAACAAAAATTGTTTAAATTTTCAAGAACAAATAAATATCTTTAAATTATTCCATAAGTTTTAATATAGATATGAGGCACGTTCAAAATGTTTTTGAAACAAGATACTCACATTGTACTAAACATACCAACGTTTTCAATCAATATCTAATATAATTTTGCGTGCCGACGGACATCGAAGCCATTACACTGGGAAAAAAATCACAGAACCGTCAGAAAGCGTCCGTAAATGAAAATATCCATAAACGAGATGGTATTCATGGAATATCTGAGCTCCTTGCACACCTGAGCACACCTGAGCACACCTGAGCTCCTTACCACATACAAAGCTTTTGTCCACAGCCTGATGGAGTAAAGCTCTCCCCTCTGGGCTGGTGCTCCCGCCTCTCACCTTTCTCGGCTTCACGCTGGAAACCAAGGCATTAATGATCATTGGTATCTCCTGTGATGAGGTTGAGTTTTTGGGTCTCTCACTCTCTCACCGCAGGCAGGTCCGTGGTCTTTCTGTCTTCTACCTTCTACCATCTCCTTTCTGGCCTCGCCCCCCACCCCATTCTGTCTGAGATCTGTCCCCCCCCCCTGCAAGGTGCTCAATGTCCACCATCAACCCCCTTCTGGTAAAACTAACAAAATCAAGAATCACTGCTCACCTGTACTCTTTCATTCCTCTTTTTTCCCACCTTTGGAACAAACTCCCACACTTTCCTCAATCCCACTCTTCCCTCCAGGTCTTCAAAACAGCCGTTCACCACCATCTCTTATCTTTCCCCATCCAAAACCACGATCTTTTAGACTCCCGCCAATCCACATCAAACCCACCTCCATCAAATTCCCTGCTTTCCTACCTGAAAGTCCCTGTACTGTTCATCTTGTTTACCCCATGTACCTGGCCCCATCCCTCTCCCTTCCACAGATCTCCTTCCCTCTCCCACCCCTCTTGTCTCCTGCTCCCCCTTGTATGTTCTGTGTTAGTTCACATACGAGCCTGGACAGTGTATACAAAAAAAAACACTGACCCAGTGCAGTCTTGAGAAGGACTTGGTGCGAGCCAACTCTTCTGGCGGTAAATTTGTAATTAAGAAACATGAAATGCAAATCAAATAGAAGACCAAATAAAATAGGTACTGCATTGGAGTCATCCGAAGGAACCCAAACAAGTAAAAAGCAACGATGAAGTCATCAGGAGGAACTTGAATCGGACTCGGGATTCAGCTGCTACTCCTCTACCCTCAAACCCATCCAGGCACAACCAAGTGAGTCTTATTCAAAAAAAAAAAAATCAAAAAGAACTCAGATTCAAAAAATTAAATAATTCTGTCTGCCAGACCATGCTTCCGATCAGGTTGAAATTGAAACCATATATTGCCCATCACAATTAGATCATCATTTTGAAGTTTCACATCAATCAAATTCCCCATCACGACCACATCATAATTTTGAACTTTCATGTCAATTGATGCAGCGGTTCAAGAGAGAGAATTAAAAAATATATAATTTCCTTCAATCCAATATGGCTGCCGCCTTACCGTCCTGTTGGAGGGGATGCTGAAGCTTTCCATACCCTCCTGGTGGGGGGAGGGATGCTAAAGATCGCCTTACCTCCTGTCAGGGTGGGGGCATGCTAAAATTAAAATGCTCTCTTTCCAATATGCAATGTTTTGACAAATTTGTCCCCTCACCTCTTATCCTCCCCAGGAGAAGTCTCATTTTTTGGACTCCATTATTTATTGTAAATAGTTCATCAGACATAATCAATAACTTTGTGTGTACATTCTTGTAATCATCTGTATTGTGTTGAGCTTAGTGCACCCATCATTTTGACGGGCTTTTCCCCTTCGTATATAGATATAGGCAGCAAGGATGGTTATGAAGGTTATGTCAGCTATTTCAATTTCAATGGAAATTCAAAAGGTCAGATATATGCCAATAATGATGTGTGATGAATTTAAACAGTGCATTTGCAGATAATTTAAATCTAACTAATCATTCTGACCTTATTCTCACGACTGGTAATCGTTCTGACTGATGAAAACCTGACAAAGAAAGTTTAAACAAATTAAAAATATGCATTTACGGTGATGAAATCTGAATGAGAATAATTCGAAATTTTCAAAATATTTCACTCATTTTAAACTCAAGATTTGCAGCGAAGCAGAAAAAAAAACAATTTTTTCTCCCACCATATACAAGCAATAAGGATAGCTGATGAGCAGGTCTCAGGATGACTGAGAGGTACATACACTCACCTCTAAGCTGTCTAGTCTTGGCTAGAATATTGGCCCAGCGATAAACTGTCATCTCGGTGGTTCACATGCAGGCAAGGCATCAATGTGTGTCCTCTCTCCGTTTTAAATACTGTTATGTTTGTGGGGTAGATGGAGGGATTTCAGAGTGAAGATAGGATTGTACAGTGTAGCATGGTCCACGGATGGGCAGAAGACAGCTCGATGTAAGTTAAGTAGGGAAAACTGTGAGCTTTAGTTGTTATGTGTCACCACACGGGGGGTGGTGCTGTGTTAACTTGCCAGGGTTTAAGGCTCGTTCCCCCCAGTATGTGACCCCCCCCCCCCCCAATGACCTTTTCCGACGTTTTTGCATTTACAAAGCCAGAAATAAAAGAATCACGTTTTTATGCCAACAACAACAGAGCCGAATGTTTCCGAGCAAGCAAAAACCCTGCCTACCTAGCTTCATACCAGCAGGCCACGCCTCCGAGGCTGATGCAAGAGTGACAAAAAGGGCAGGAGCAACAAAAAGGGCAAGTGTGACAAGAAGCACAGGAGCGACAAGAAGGGCAAGAGAGACAAGAGAAGAGAGTGGTTGGAAGGAAAGTGAGAGGAAGGACGATAGTGTGGAAACGGCAGTCAGAACAGATAGGACAAATTAGACTTAGTTTCACTTCACGTTTCATTTTCACCCTTGAGTTATTTTCATTATAAATATTTGATTTATGTTCATTAAACCATTATTTGTCAATTTACCTCTGTTCGTCTATTCGTTGTGGGTTCGAGGATAAACCCGTGTGCCTCCTTTCTTGTACATGCTGCGCAGGTTTCCGTGTCCCGCACGCCATAATCTCCAAGGATCTCGGCTGTTCGTCTTCAAGTGAAAACCGTTTGGCTATCCGTCCAGGTCGGTGTTAACCTGACTGAACACAACAACTGGGTCAGAAGTAGGATATAACCACTGTAACTGTTGTGGTCACGACAATACTGATCATCAAACAAGGAAGCAGCATATACCATTTTAAAAAGTCTTTGGCATGACTCGGCGTGGGTTTACGCCAACCTCCCAGACTCAGAGCAGACCCTCTGACCATGATGCCACCGAAACTTTGGAACATTACTTTACTGATTTTTATGATGGCTTATTGGTACGCATATTCATCTCTCAGATGTTTAGCCTGTGTTTGAATCTCAACCCAGCTATAAAATATCATCCAATGTTTCATAGGTAAGGTTATTGATCAACATGTGTGCTCTGTCCCTCAGATGGACGTTAAACTGGGAGTCTAATCTGCCGGCATGAGTGGAGGATGTTAAAGATCCCACAGGGTCCTTGCAAAGAGAAGGCGAGCATTTGCTGGTTGTTACGTGTCACCATGTTTTCCTGGCTAAATTACAAATTCCAGCCTTCACCTTCGTCGAACCTCAGGCCTGGTCAGCCAGTTTGTGAAAGACTTGAGCCAAACTTCTCTCCAACCCCACAAGAACTTGGGGATAACTGTGGCTGTTGAGAAGAAGAAAAAGTTGGCTGATGAAGGTGGTGTTATCTGACTTCCAAGCAGATGGAAGATGTCCTTGGGCAAAGTATAGGGTGAATAGAGCAGAATATTTGTGAAGTACAACATGTTGTCTTTTGTTTCAAACCGTCAGCGTAGTGATGGGTAAAAATGCCTAGTAAGTATATATAATTAAAAGAAATTGCTGGTTTTTTAACCAGTCTTCCACTGCTCTTTAGCATGTTATTCATCACTGGTAAAAGGTCAAGAAGCAGCTGACACATTTATCTTATTCATGGTGAAAAACGCCCGAATGAAAGTGATGTTGTATAATGGGTGGAAACATTCAAAGGTAGACATGGAGTAGAAAACACGTTTGAGGGCATCATTGGGTAAAGTGATGACCATACCATTTTGGGACGTGAAGGCGTGTTCTAGAAAATTAGGTAAAAGCAAGTTTTTGTTGTCGACAATATGCCGAAGCCTGCAATCCCACATGGTTCTGTTACGACATGATAACAGAGCAGGAGATTCCATCACGCCAAAGCTCAGATCCTATGGCATCCAATCTCACCGGTTTGAGGCCCTTTATGGTTCCCTGTGAAGTCAACATTTTGTCCACGATTAATATGTGTGCAAAGAGCAGTGCAATGTTGGCTCTAACACCAGCAACTCTTGTTATCTACTCCTTGTTGGATAATGGACAAAGTATATTTCTATAGCTGGGGTGATTTTGTTGAAAGGAGATCCAATGATTGTGAATGTCTTTTTTTTTTTTTTTAAACTGGAGATATTAGAAACATTCTTCAGTTGTTTCGTGTATCTTTCATTGAGCTGGGGAGAATTTACTCATTAAAACACCCTCGTACATTCATTTATATCTCTGCTAGACTTGAGTTCCTTAATGTTGACGAGCAATTTGAGATTGGTCTTTTGAGCAAGTGTGTTTGACTTTACATTATGACCTTCAAATATTTCTGCTTGAAGTCAGCCAGATGTACAAAACCAATAATTATGCAACCTTTTTTGAAACCCATGTGATCATTGCCTTGTGATATGACATACAATCCACCTAACAAAGGAGAAAAGTAATTAAAAAGGATTGATAGATATCCACAATCAGGGAGACCCCTACGAGGCAGTATAATTCGACCACTACACCAAGGACCAACTGACATTGTCATTATCATTACCACTGGTTCATTGGAGATACTGTCACAAGCTCCCTGGAAACACATTGCAACTAGTCTCTTACATTTTCACTGGTTCCTTGGAGGAGTGGACATTGTCAATGCCATGGTCTCCTTGGAAACTGTCACTGGCTTATTGGATACATACATTATCACCGACTCCTTGGAGTAGTGGACATTGTCATTGCCACTGGCTGCTTGGAGTGGAGGCCATTGTCATTGTCACGACAGGCTCTGTTGAGTGCGGTAGTGGTCGGTGATACTACTTTGCAGAGGTCACTTCCTGATTGTGTATGTCAATCAATGTCTTTTTCATTCCTTCCCTGTTTTTCTTATCAGTTAGTTTGAGGGATTTTAGGTGGAGCTACCTTGAAATAGGTACGTAGGTAAAGCATTTTAGTGCTTGCCCCAATTTGCAGGAATATTTGAAGAGATGAGCTTCCAGTTAGCCAAGTTTTTGAGCCACTCTAATCTCTTTAGTTCAATGTGTAGTTTGATCACACGTTTCAGGTTATGTGTTATCCTATTTAATCTCTCATGCAGCATTGAAAATTTGCTCTAAAACTCAGCGAGAAACACTATTTAAACAGGACAATGTGGGTGTCATTCGTGTAATAAATGGTGAGGTTGGCTCCCATTACATATGGATTTGTTTCAATCCATTGAAGGCATAAAAAGTTGATAAATAATTAGAGCATCAAGAGCGGAGGGTGGGGAGGGGTGAGAGGAGGGGGTAGGGGGGAGGAATGGCACATGGCAAAAAAGTTAGTGTTCACGAATTCCAGCATGCTCCACATTATTCCCTTTGAAACGAAATGCATTCAAAATATCCTTGGAACAAGATAGTCACAATAGTACAACAAACGTCACCGTTTCAAAGTTATAATTATACAAATGGGATGATATGTAGTTAGTTTGGGAATATTTGTCTTCCAGTGCTTTACCGACCAATGAACACATTTAAAAATAAATAATGTAGCCATTTCTTGAGCTATTCTGTGTATCTTGTGAGAAATTTTTGAATGGCCATTGTATCTACTATTTTCTGTTCTCCAAGGGTTGCCATTGGGCATTAGTGTAGTACATATATATATATATATATATATATATATATATATATATATATATATATATATATATATATATATATATACACATATACATATATATATATATATATATATATATATATATATATATATATATATATATATATATATATATTGTTATGGATTCAGCGGTGGTGGGATTCAGACGATGGCATCAATCACTGTCCGTAACCAGTTTGGGTTTTCGCACCCTACTCTCGACAGCCAAATGTTACAGATTTGGCGCCACACTCACCACTGCCATCTCCGGGGTTACAGCGCCGGCTGGTTCGGCACAATTCTCGGGTTACGCGTCTCCAACCACGATACCAAAATACACCTGTACCTTGCCAGCTGGGGGAATGGACCCCGGATACAGACTGGTTTTGTCAGAGACCGAGCGGAGTCTACCAGTCTGTAACCATTTTCGTTTTTATATCCTAATCGAGCGGATCGTTCCTCGACGCGGCACAAATTAATTCAAAGCGGCAACTTCATGCGAATCAGCCAGATTTATTGGGGACATTCGGGGAATACGACACAAGCAAATCATTCACGACAATGTTATAATTATTCTATAACCCGTTCTTAACTAGGGAGCTACGGATTATGGGTTTCGAAGGGGGACTCTAATGAGATAAGCCTTAAACGACATGCAGACAAGACAATAGACAGCATGCAGACAAGACACAGAGTACTTGGTGATGTTTCATGGACGAGAGGAAAGTGTCAAAAGCACGAATGTGGCTCGTGACAAGCCGATGTCCACGGATTCGAGCCCCAAGCTCGAGCACACCGCGTGGCAAGATGGCGGTGCCATACTCTTCCTTTTCAAGGCACCGCTTGCGCATGCCCTCCTCAGCGCGTTCTGACCCCGCGCAATGTCGATGGCACAAGACCCTCAGATCGATGGTGGGTCTCAGCTGGTTTCTCACAAGGTCCAGCATACAAGTCCAGGCCTGGCCTGTTCACCAGACAAGGCCAAATCGGGGTGTTGGGCTCCGCAGGCTGGGTCCATGGGATTTCAAGACGTCGTCGAGCCATGAGGTGAGTAGGGACAGTCAGAGGCTCCGTCACTGGACTCCGGATGAACCTGTCGATGTCTCCTCACGAAAGCCGATTGCACCCCACCTCGGCGCTTAGTTTCCCCACTGCCGATCGCAGACTCGTCGCGCTCACTTTCAGCTTTTCTCCGGGTAGATTCAACACTGCCTTTCCTTATTCGACGCAGATTGCAGCCTCTCACTAGTCGTTTCTATACAGCAGAAGTCCTCACTCGACCCTCAGGTTCAGTTCCTCCTACTGCTGATCACACCACACTTTGGCGCTTTCGTCGCAGATCCACACTGCCTTTCCTTCGTTCGCTTGCCTCGAAGCCCACTGGCTCCTCCCCTTAGTTTCACTTCCTTCTCTAGGCCACTCCCTCTCAGCCGACTGGACGGGGCCTCATCCAGAGAGAGGAAGGAAGAAGAAGAAGCTCTCCGTCCACCACCACTGCACGAACAATAAACATCCTCTTGCACCTCTCGACACATGTAACGTCCATTCACCGAACAACCTGGCTAAGCATTCATTTAATGGGGTATCTGGGCTAATCCTATATTTAATAACCCACGAAGGGCCATTTCCGCAACAATATATATGCAATATATATATATATATATATATATATATATATATATATATATATATATATATACATATACAGTGTATATATATATATATATATATATATATATATATATATATATATATATATATATATACATATACAGTGTATATATATATATATATATATATATATATATATATATATATATATATATATATACATATACAGTGTATATATATATATATATATATATATATATATATATATATATATATATATACATATACAGTGTATATATATATATATATATATATATATATATATATATATATATATATATATATATATATATATATATATATATATATATATATATATATACATACACACACACACACACACACACACACACACACACACACACACACACACACACACACACACACACACACACACACGTGTTTATTTCAATAGTAATGTGCTTCTTTATGGCTACCGTCAATCTTCCTCGATATTTTCTCGAAGCTCGGGGTCCGAACTGCCCCTCCCCCCCCCCCCCTTTCTCTTTGCCCTTGATTTCCATGATCGCGGTTTCAACGATCGCGGAATTTTCCAGGAAATGATCCCCACGATATTGGAGGATTTCTTGTACTCTATTACAGAGTGAAATTGCCTTTCCAGCAGGAGTTGGGGCAGGAATATATAATTTTGTTCATGGTGCCAGTGATAACTCGCCGAGTTTTCGTGAAGGACATCGTGGAATTTCTAACGTCCACCAACTAATACCAGCAGCAAGACGCCAATTTAACGTCTATCCGATGGTCGACACACACATTGACGAATCATTGCACCTGTGAAATACCGGGATGACAGTTCATTGCTTGGTCGGGATTCAAACCCAGGCCTTAGAGGCGAGTGTATGTACGTGTAGGTCTTCACCATACTACCAATATTGTGTGTGTGTGTGTGTGTGTGTGTGTGTGTAAATATATATATATATATATATATATATATATATATATATATATATGTATATATATATATATATATATATATATATATATATATATATATATGTATATATATACCCTTCCCCGCTCTCCCTTCCCCGTGTATATACACTACCGGTCAGAAGTTTTAAAACACCCCCATTTTTCCAGTTTTTACAGGAATTTAAGCAGTTATGTCTGGTGTTGGCGCAGTGGTTAGGCCTTTTAATGCCTGGTGTTGGTGCAGTGGTTAGGGCAGCGGCTTGGGATCCAAAAGGTCCTGAGTTCAAGCCCCGTTGGGCCACTGAATTAATACACCAGGGGGTTGACTCAGCCTGTCATCCTTCCGAGGTCGGCGAAATGAGTACCAGTATACTGGGCCGGTGTATACCCCGGTTAAAATAGGTTTACCATATCCCTGTGTCGTAAGAGGCGACCAGGGTTGCGTCAGGAAGGGCATCCGGCGAAAAACGTACCAAATCACTATGCGGATCATACGGATGATCCGCTGTGGCGACCCCTAACAGGAGCAGCCGAAAGAAGAAGAAGAAGACAGGAATTTAAGCAGTTCAAGTCCAGTGAATAACCTGAAATGGTACAAAGCTAAGCGGTAAACTGCCAGAGGTTAAAAAATGTTTAGGTTACCAAAAACTGAAAAATAATGTAAATTTCAGAGTTGTTAAAAAAGGCCCTTTTCAAGGAACAAGTAATGGGTTAGCATCTGCAGCTGTTCTGCAGCAATGGAAGTAAATTAAGCCTTGAAAGTTGATGCAAACAATTCCCACACGTGTCCCAACTTTTGTTGATTAGTTACAAACCCTCTGTCTCCATAAAAGCAGTGTTGGAACAGACTGTGTTGCTACACCCTCTGAAGCATTATTTGGACAATATTGCACTGCAGGAAGTAGTATATTGCAATCACAATGGCGAGAAAAAGATTGTTAACAAAGGAAGACAGACAGACCATAATAACCCTAAAAAGTGCAGGTCATTCCTTTTGAGAAATTGCAAAGAAGCCAAAGTGTCAGTGAGTACAGTTTGCTACACCATCAAAAGGCACTTGGAAACTGGTGGAAACTCTGACAGGAAGAGGTCTGGCAGACCCAAAGCCACAACACAATCAGAAGACAAGTTTCTGAGAGGCAACAGTTTGTGTGAAAGGCAGCTCACAGGACAGCAGCTTCAAGCACAGGTTAACACTGGTCAAAGTAAGGAAGTCTCAGTTTCAACTGTGATGAGAGGATTTCAAGCTGCAGGTTTGATAGGTCGAGTGGCAGGAAGAAAGCCATTGCTGATATGGTAAAATAAGAAAAAGGCGCTGGCCATGAAGCACCGCCAGTGGAGTACTGAAAACTGGAAGAAGGTCTTATGCACCGATTAATCAAAATTTTAAATCTTCGGTTCATCACGCAGGGTTTTTTACGCCGTCAAGTAGGGGAAAGGATGGTTCCTCAGTGTGTGACACCAACTGTCAGACATGGAGAAGGAAACGTGATGATCTGGGGCTCTTTTGCTGGATCTAGAGTCGGCGGCTTGCACAGAGTGACTGGCACCCTGAACCAAAAAGGGCGACCACAGCATTTTGCAGCGCCATGCAATACCCTCTGGTCCATGCCGAGTTGGTCAGGAGTTCATCCTACAGCAAGATAACGACCCAAAACATACCTCTAGGCTACGTCAGCGCTACCTCAGAAGAAAAGAACAAGATAGTTGGCTTCAAGTCATGGAATGGCCAGCACAGTCTCCAGACTTAAACCCCATCGAGCTGGTTTGGGATGAACTTGAAAGAAGGTTGAAAGCAAAGCAACCTACAAGTGCAACACATTTGTGGGAACTTCTGCAATAGTGTTGGGAAGAACTTTCTGAACAATATTTGATTTCCATTGTAGAAAGAATGCCACGAGTATGTTCGGCTGTTTTATCCGCAAAAGGTGGCTACTTTGACGAGTCAAAAATTTAGATCAAATTTTGTTCAACAAAACGATTCCATGATTTCTTTATTTTATTAACCTCCGTCATCTTCGAAGATGGATGGAGGTTACTTTTTCACCCCTTTCTGTTTGTTTGTTTGTTTGTTTGTGAACAGTATTAGGGAAAAACTCCTCGACGGATTTCGACGAAACTTGGTGGGGGGGGGGTTAGGTATGGTCCAAGGATCATGCCATTAAATTTTGGATTTGTTACCACCCCCCCTCCAAAAAAAAAATTGTTAGAGAAAAAAAATTTTTTTTTTTTGCATTTGTATATGTTTTCAGTGATTTCCAACCCCCCCAATTTTTTTTTACCCCCCCCCAAAAAAGAATTTTTTTTGCATTTCTACATGTTTTAAGTGATTTCCAACACCCCCCCCCCAAAAAAAAATTTGTTACTCCCACCCCAAAAAAAATTGTTAGAGAATTTTTTTTTTTTTGCATTTCTACATGTTTTAAGTGATTTCCAACCCCCCCCCCCCAAAAAAAAAGTTACCCCCACCCCAAAATTTTATTTTTTTGCATTTCTACATGTTTTAAGTGATTTCCAACCCCCAAAAAAAATTGTTACCCCCACCCCCAAAATTTTTTTTTTTTGCATTTCTACATGTTTTAAGTGATTTCCACCCCCCCCCAAAAAAAATTGTCAGAGAAAAAAATTTTGCAACTTTTTTTTCAACAAAATTTCGATTTTTATTTTTACATGTTTTAAGTGATTTCCAACCCTCCCCCCCAAAAAAAAAATGTTGGAGAAAAGAACTATAATTGTCAGCACTGTTGACATCATATTTAATGAATAAGATATAAGGTTCACTTGAGTGACCCAGCAGTATTGGCGACGGAGGTTTTGCACTCTCCCGAGTGCTCCCCCTCAAGTTTTAATCTGCAATTGTTTTTTTTGTTCTGTGCTTTAATTTCAGAGTACATTGAAACATTGAACTGCTTAAATTTCAGCAAAAACTGGAAAAATGGGGGTGTTCTAAAACTTTTGACTGGTAGTATATATATATATATATATATATATATATATATATATATATATATATATATATATATATATATATATATATATATATATATATATATATATATATATATATATATATATATATATATATATATATATATATATATATATATATATATATATATATATATATATATATATATATATATATATATATATACATATATATATATATATATACATATATATATATATACATATATATATATATATATATATATGTATATATATATATATGCTCCCCTACCATGTAGACTCACTTACTGTTTCTACTAGATTACGAACATACATCACTTACCGCACAAATGCGGTTTACTGCCTGTGCGCAGTCCCCACGGACGACAGGATGGTCGAAGCGACCCCATTATTTAAAAGCAGCGCAACCCTCGTCTTGATCGACGTTGGTTCCAAAAGGGAGACCACGACCCACGTCCACCGCACCATTAAACCGACCACGACTCGAGTTTCACGACCTCGTATATCGAGCCTGGGGGATTTATTTGGCCTGGGAATTCGGCGCTTCCATCTCCCGGAGAAATCCAGAGCCGTGGACCGGAATGGCGGGAAAAGCCACGTGGGTTTGACTCCCATCCAGACTGAACTGCCTTCCCATCAGCGATGCTCCATGCGCTCGGGGATAATATCGCACGGCAGCACCTGAAGGCTATAATCACGTGTTACCGGTAGAACAACCACTTCCAGGAATTCCTGTTTAAAGTCTCATGAGCTGATGAATCATGATTATCGATCCCTTGGATGATTGAAACGGCCATAGGATGAACGGTGCCGTGCAGGTAGAAACAGGTCAATGAGGTTTGGAGCTTGTCACATGTTCACGGTTGAATGTAAACATCCTGTGATTGCTCATTTAGGATCACTCATGTGCAAGACGCCGGTTGAGGATGTTCATCGCTATGTGTAGTTTCCCCCCCCCTAATTAATTTGCCTAATTAATGTTGTCCGTTGATCGTCCACGATTTGTGGCGGCTTTGGGTCCAGGATGGAAATCACTCTTGTGCAGTTCTGAGTTCTGCCAAAGTGCGCACACCGATTGAAGATGTCACGGGGTCCTCTCCACGGATCCTCCCATCCGTGTCCTGGTCACGGCGTCCTCCCCAGGGATCCTCCCATCCGTGTCCTGGTCACGGCGTCCTCCCCAGGGATCCTCCCATCCGTGTCCTGGTCACGGCATGAATGGAGCGCGCGACCGATGAATGACGGCGATCGCAGGGGCCGCGGGTGGAGCTCGTGGGAACAGAATATCAATGATGCATCGTCGGTCGTGGGTGGAAAGAAGAAACGAGTGACGTCAGCAATGAGAACTTGATTGGCGATAAATGGGTTATCATGTTTTTATTTTTTTTTTAAGCAGAGCGGAAGAGTAAGAGAAGAGCGACGATCGAGGGTGGAGGGACGAATGGCCGGGTTGGGCCGGGCGGGCAAGGCGGGGCCAATCTGGGCTTATAAACAGTGCCGGGGGTCGGCGGCGGCCGTGGTGGTGAATTGGTTGTGAAGTGTGAACGCGCTCGGGTAGTGCGGAGCAGGAAACCCCTCCTCCCCTCCTCCCCCACCCCCCACCACCACCCCGCGATCTCGCACTGGGCCAGACCCGCGATCTGCGATGTCCCTGCTCTGTGTGCGAGGTGAGTATCTGCGACGCGCTCGTCACGTGACACCGTGGTGCTGCCAAACCTCACCCGGCTCAACGTCACGACATTCGGCACAAGTGGGTCGGGCGAGCAAACCGGGTACCGCCGCTCACTGAGACGTTCCATGCGAAGCCGGGTATCCTACCTGCGTTGGTGCGTCGTGCACGGACAGGTCGGGCGTGTTTTGCCGAGATTCGGGTGTTGCCAAAGCTGGGAGGTCGCGGTGTCGTTGAACACAGCTGAGCCACCTCGCTCGCATCGCTCAAGTTTGCTTTGAATGATCAGTCAATAATCACCTTACGTGAGCTTAGAGCACGACCCCTCAACCTGGAAGAACATCTTCGCCAACACACCCAGTCTTCCTCCCTCGGTGCCCCTCCATTCCCACCTGCATGATTGCTCCTCCACACGTTCCTCTCATGATGGAAACTCCACAACTGCCTCTCACAACTGGTCCTTCCCCCGCGTGGGCCCCTCCCACACAACTGCTTCCCCCCCCCCACGTGGGCCCCTCCCACACAACTGCTTTCTCCCCCACGTGTGTCCCTCCCGCACAACTGCTTCCCCCCCGCGTGGGCCCCTCCCACACAACTGCTTTCTCCCCCACGTGTGTCCCTCCCGCACAACTGCTTCCCCCCCGCGTGGGCCCCTCCCACACCACTGCTTCCCCCCGCGTGGGCCCCTCCCACACCACTGCTTCCCCCCCACGTGGGCCCTTCCCACACAACTGCTCCCCCTCACGTGTCCCTCCCGCACAACTGCTTCCCCCCCACGTGGGCCCCTCCCACACTGCTTCCCCCCACGTGGGCCCTTCCCACACAACTGCTCCCCCCTCACGTGTCCCTCCCGCACAACTGCTTCCCCCCGCGTGGGCCCCTCCCACACTGCTTCCCCCCACGTGGGCCCTTCCCACACAACTGTTCCCCCCACGTGTGTCCCTCCCGCACGGCTGCTTCCCTCCCCGCATGCCGCTCCCACACACCTGCCCCCGCCACGTGGGCCCCTCCCACACAACTGCTCCCCCTCCCACGTGTGCCCCTCCCGCACGGCTGCTTCCCTCCCCGCATGCCCCTACCACACACCTGCCCCCCCCACGTGGGCCCCTCCCACACAACTGCTCCCCCCCCCACGTGTGCCCCTCCTGCACTGCTGCTTCCCTCCCCGCATGATTTCCCGCACAGCTGCTTCCCCCTCCCCCCGTGTGTGTGCTCCTCCCACGCGGCTCCTTCCCCCCCCCGCATGCCCCTCCCACAGAGCTGCTTCTCCAACCCCCACGTGTTCTCACAAACAGCTGCTCCCCCACCTCCACCCCCCATGTGCCCCTCACGCACAGCTGCTCCCTCTACCCCACGTCCCGTCACGCACAGCTGCTCCCCTCACGACTGCCCATGCCCGCGTCCCTCTCACGGCTGCCCACGCCCATGGTCCCTCTCGCGGCTGCCCACGCCCACGTCCCTCTCGCGGCTGCTCACGCCCACGTCCCTCTCGCGGCTGCCCACGCCCACGTCCCTCTCGCGGCTGCCCACGCCCACGTCCCTCTCGCAGCTGCCCACGCCCACGTCCCTCTCGCGGCTGCCCATGCCCACGTCCCTCTCGCGGCTGCCCATGCCCACGTCCCTCTCGCGGCTGCCCAGGCCCACGTCCCTCTCGCGGCTGCTCACGTCCCTCTCGCGACTGCCCACGCCCACGTCCCTCTCGCGGCTGCCCACGCCCACGTCCCTCTCGCGACTGCCCACGCCCACGTTCCTCTCGCGGCTGCTCACGTCCCTCTCGCGGCTGCCCACGCCCACGTCCCTCTCGCGGCTGCCCACGCCCACGTCCCTCTCGCGGCTGCCCACGCCCACGTCCCTCTCGCGGCTGCCCACGCCCACGTCCCTCTCGCGGCTGCCCACGCCCACGTCCCTCTCGCGGCTGCCCACGCCCACGTCCCTCTTGCGGCTGCCCACGCCCACGTCCCTCTCGCGACTGCCCACGCCCACGTCCCTCTCGCGGCTGCTCACGTCCCTCTCGCGGCTGCTCACGTCCCTCTCGCGGCTGCCCACGCCCACGTCCCTCTCGCGGCTGCCCACGCCCACGTCCCTCTCGCGGCTGCCCACGCCCACGTCCTTCTCGCGGCTGCCCACGCCCACGTCCCTCTCGCGGCTGCCCACGCCCACGTTCCTCTCGCGGCTGCTCACGGACCTCTCGCGGCTGCCCACGGACCTCTCGCGGCTGCCCACTCCCACGTCCCTCTCGCGGCTGCCCACGCTCACGTCCCTCTCGCGGCTGCCCACGCTCACGTCCCTCTCGCGGCTGCCCACGCCCGCGTCCTCTCGCGGCTGCCCACGCCCGCGTCCCTCTCGCGGCTGCCCACGCCCGCGTCCCTCTCGCGGCTGCCCACGCCCACGTCCCTCTCGCGGCTGCCCACGCCCACGTCCCTCTCGCGGCTGCCCACGCCCGCGTCCCTCTCGCGGCTGCCCACGCCCGCATCCCTTTCGCGGCTGCCCACGCCCACGTCCCTCTCGCGGCTGCCCACGCCCACGTCCCTCTCGCGGCTGCCCACGCCCACGTCCCTCTCGCGGCTGCCCACGCCCACGTCCCTCTCGCGGCTGCCCACGCCCACGTCCCTCTCGCGGCTGCCCACGCCCACGTCCCTCTCGCGGCTGCCCACGTCCCTCTCGCGGCTGCCCACGCCCACGTCCCTCTCGCGGCTGCCCACGCCCACGTCCCTCTCGCGGCTGCCCACGCCCGCGTCCCTCTCGCGGCTGCCCACGCCCGCGTCCCTCTCGCGGCTGCCCACGCCCGCGTCCCTCTCGCGGCTGCCCACGCCCGCGTCCCTCTCGCGGCTGCCCACGCCCGCGTCCCTCTCGCGGCTGCCCACGCCCGCGTCCCTCTCGCGGCTGCCCACGCCCGCGTCCCTCTCGCGGCTGCCCACGCCCGCGTCCCTCTCGCGGCTGCCCACGCCCGCGTCCCTCTCGCGGCTGCCCACGCCCACGTCCCTCTCGCGGCTGCTCACGTCCCTCTCGCGGCTGCTCACGTCCCTCTCGCGGCTGCCCACGCCGACGTCCCTCTCGCGGCTGCCCACGCCCGCGTCCCTCTCGCGGCTGCCCACGCCCGCGTCCCTCTCGCGGCTGCCCACGCCCGCGTCCCTCTCGCGGCTGCCCACGCCCGCGTCCCTCTCGCGGCTGCCCACGCCCGCGTCCCTCTCGCGGCTGCCCACGCCCACGTCCCTCGCATGCCTGCACCTCCCCATGCGCCTCTTCACCCCACTCCACATCCCCCTTCCATTCCTCAACCTCATCGGATGGCTACCTCTCCCTTGCTCTCTCTCTCTCTCTTTCCCCCTTTTATTTTGTTTGAAGAGCTGTCTTGTATTGGGAGAGTTTGGCTGGTGGTTCTATGTATAATTTTCTGCCATGGGGTTGTTCGACATGTTGAGGGGTTTGAATTCCCCGTTGTGAACTGGGAGAGGAAAGGAGTTCTCCAGCTTTTGTGGAGGTGCTGGGTGCAGTTTCAGCTCGGTGTGCCTGTGACGGAGTCTGGTTGGTGGGAAGCTCTGGTGTGTGTTCATGAATGATTGGTTGGAAAGCAGAGAATCAGTAAGGGGAGGGGTGGGGGTGGTGTGGTTGGTGGGGTGGTGCGCGGTTGTTTGGGGGGGGGGTCGTTTGGAGTCGAGTGGAGGAGCAGGTAGTCAGGATGGAGACGGCATGATTATGAATCTCAATCATGTCTTGCTTTTCCATGATTTGTTTCCTGCCAGGGTTAGCAGCATCGTGGTCTGGATTCTAACATTTGAGCAAAGTGACCATATTTGCATTGCTCGGTGCAGTGTAAATCCATTACAGGGAGGAGGAATAGACAAGAAGTGTAGACGTATCTTACTACGTTTTAAAAATAATTTTCCCAACCATTCCATCTCGTGTGTGTGTGTGTGTGTGTGTGTGTGTGTGTGTGTGTGTGTGTGTGTGTGTGTGTGTGTGTGTGTGTGTGTGTGTGTGTGTGTGTGTGTGTGTGTGTGTGTGTGTGTGTGTGTGTGTGTGTGTGTGTGTGTGTGTGTGTGTGTGTGTGTGTGTGTGTGTGTGTGTACGTACATATATATTATACATACATACACATGCACACAAGGTTTTTTTTTGTTGTTGTTGTTTTTGTAGGTCATGTTATGTTTATTATACATTGAATGCACTTTCTAAAAAACCACTAAGCATTTAATTGTGTTCATAAACTACCATCCGGTTGCACTGCTTAGCCATTTGTGCACCTTTCAAATTGGTGGTTCTTCCAAAAGCTGTCAGCTCCATTTCCGTTCCATCATTGGTCATTTCTCTAGGAGATTTTGTTGAAAATCATGGGAGATGGGATTGGCCCCTTGCCTTGTCGTAGAATCTTCTCCAAAACGCATGTTCTCTCAATGTGGCATCAGGAGCCAGTTCGGCTTGGGGCTTTGGCTAAAAAAAAAAATACCATTCCTTTCCTGTAGTAATTCTCTGCAGACTACTGCAGTAGAACTTGTTACCAACTATGGTATATGAGAGTGCTTCTGTTGTATACCGTAGTTTTAACTGTCACATTTTTGCCTGGGGTAGAGGGAGGTGTGTTGTTCCTGAGATAGGTGTGCTCACAAGTAGCCAAGCATTTAGCAACCCTTCATATAGAAAATGTGTTCTACCTGTGTTGGTTTTGCTTTTCATTAATAACCTTATTTTCTGTTTTTTTTTTTTTTCTTCTTTTTTTTTGCAGTGAAAAGGGCCAAGCTCTCTGCACTACCAGGTGTGTACCTTAATGCTTCATTTAACACACCACACACACACACACACACCATGGTTAGGAAGTCTTGTTCAAAAGTCCAGGCACTATCAACAAGTAGAGATGACCTGTAAGCGAGGCTCATTTCCGGTGTTTTAACCACTGAATGGTCTTCCATCTGGGACTGTGCAGTTTGTGCCGGGGGGTGGTGAGGGGTAAACTCATGACCGTAATGTGCTGCAAGCCTGGTGGCAGCATGAGTGCAATGTAGGGTTGGGGGGGGGAAGCATGCACTTTAGTGGAGGGAAAGGAGGAGGAGGAGATTAATTTCCTCATATTCATGATTATTTCCTTCACCGTGACAATAATTATAAACAAGGAAATTAATATATTATGAAATGTAGTTTTCGCACAGCAGGGATTACCAGTGACTTCAAAAAAATATATTTATTTATTTTATTTCATTTTATTTTGTTCTCTTCACCAAACACTGTGCTGCAATATGCATCTCCGTTGGACATGCGTAGATTAGAAAATGCCACTAAACTCCAATAAAGTGGATTTCCAAACGCACGAATGATGAGCGACACTAATTCCTTCAGAATCATTGAATTTTTTTTCTTTAAAAAAAAAAATAGCTTTGCGAGACATTTAATTATTATGATTGTTGTTGTTGTTGTTATTAACTTGGAGTTTGCTATGGAAGAATCAGAGCCTCTCCTTTCACATCTAGACACACAGGGCTGTCTCAGTAGTTTTTCCTTGGCAAGGGGGCACGATCCTGAATGGGTCACCACTCCGACGCAGGATACTCAAATGGCTTGTTCTTCCGAGTAAGCTGATACTCATTCTGCTGACCTCGGAAGGATGACGTGCTGAGTAAACCCTCCTTGTGTTATCTTGATGGCACGACAGTGGCTCAAACTCAGGTCCCCAAGATCTTAAGTCAGCCACCTTAATCGTTAAGCCAACACCAGGCTTTGATTTGTCAAGGATTAAAAAAAACCACAAGATATGATTGTCATGTCTGAAACTGTCTGAGTACTGGTTCTACCTACGCTAGAAGGGCCAGTCCCCTTAAGACCCCCCCCCACTCGCCCTCTTCAATACTGGAGCAGATATGCAGATTTTGGGTTTTCATCGCCTTGTCTGTGTGTGATACTGGGTGTGGTCAGGTGTATGTGTGGACTTGTCTCGGCAAATCTTTTTGTTTCAGAGAAGAATTACGAAATCACATGATGGGGAAGAAAAACAAATCAAAATGCTTCAACCACACTTGAACACCAATCTGTATTAACATGCAAAATGCTGTACTCAGTGTTCTGATCTGTTGCACTGCTACTACTACCATTTACCATATTGTACTATTTTGTTGCACTACATGCTGTATTAAACTCGCACAATGCTGTAATGACGCGCACTGTGTTGCCACAACCTGTGATATTGTATATTATTGTACGTCTTTGTCTGTTTGTTCCTCCTGATACTCCAGTGCTTTATTTGGTTGTTGCTGTACTCGGTTAAAGCAGGCTATTCCATTTTATCGTATATTCTCGCACACTTTTGTATAAAAATACAAACTCAACACAAATCCCAATATGACAAATTTGAAGGTTCAACGATGTGCATGGCGATGTAAGGCGATGTGCGTGAAGGAAGGTGAGGGGGAATGGGCATTGAGTGTGTTTGGAATGCAAATACAAGCTTTCTGGTAACTGGGATAAACAAACAGTCGTGGCAACGTTCAACCACAAAAGTTGCATTTATTTAGTTATTTATTTTGATTTGCACAACCACACAGTCTCGACGAAGACCACTCGGCGCTCAAAATGTCAAACCTGAGCCCAGCCTGCTGGTCAACTATGCGGCAGAATTCCGCAATTCCTGTTTGTGTTTCACATTTGCTCGACCCACCAGGCCCTCTTAAGGGAATTCAAAATATGAAATGAATTTACCCTTTTAAAAACTTTATTTATTTATTTTTAAATAATCTTTCTACATTTGGGTTGATGTGCTGCTTCCCATCTGAGTACTTCACAATGATATGAACTTGTGTTAACATCGTTATAGTTTGGATTTCGACTCGTGTATTCAACTGTTGACGTGTTTATCTCCTAATGCTCTTGTGATTCGAGTATGGTACAGTGATGTCCTTATCCTCCATCTGATAGCCTCCCTCACCCTATTATCCACCCTCTCAGTTCCCTTTCCCCCTCCATGACATCTACACATTGTAGAAATAATTCTAACATTGGCTCTCACTTTACTCCAGATCATGTGTGCAGTTGTACTCCCAATGGATATTTTTCACTGCATCGTTCATGCGTTTTATAAACGTCCAACCATTGTAACGGATAAAGTGTTTTTACATTGCATAATTTGTGTTTTAACACAATTGCATGATGGTGGTTTCTCTAAGCCAAAGCAATGGATTCCCATCTTTTTGCTGGTTGCTCTCGTCCCTTTCCTCTTCTCTCCATCCACCATCCGTTCCTTCATCGCCTTGTCTCACCTGGTTGTGCCATTGCTCCACTGTCGGTGCATTCCCTTCTACCCTGTGTCTTTTTTTCGCTTTTCCTTGACCCGAAACGTTGTATGCAAAACAAAATCACAGGGATTTATTGCTTCCTTAAGATGATTCATCAATTATCATTTTACACACAGGCTCTGGGCTGAATTAATTTTGAGACTAGGACATGCATATTAACTGAAATGTCAGATTATTAAGATGAAGAAGAGCTCCAGCCAAGTTTCTTTATGGTAGTAATTTGCTTGTTGGGTTATTTGAAAGGCCATTAAAAGGTTTGGCCGTGGCAAAGGAGGTTACTTCAAATTGTTCAAATGTGTACCTTTCATCTTCCTTTAAACAACTACACATAAAAGGCATTTCAAATGCCTGCTTTGATTTTCAACCTCCGGGCCTGAAAAGCACTCGTTACAACAGTTTTATTAATTTATTTTTCCTTTTTCCCGTAATGTTGCTTGAATGGCAAGACGGAACATGTGCTGGAAGTGTACGGTCGGAAAGATCTCTCAGGAGGGATAGGATTGCTGCAGACTACAAACACCGAGTCACTGTTGGACCACGAATGCCTTTCGGATGTCGAAGCTGATTTCTGCTTTTCCCCTTGCTAATTGCCTCTGGAGTTCAGATTTGTGCTTTATTACCATTGTGGTTGATTGTTGCAAAGGCATGCGAGTTTCAATGTTGTGTTGCTTGGCCTTTTCTGTAGTTCCACTTGACGTTCTTTTAATAGGAATAGAATTCAAATTTATCCGATCTAAATTTTAGTAGTGTTTCACTTTTGGCTCATGAGGGACCTATAACATGATTTGACCAAAATAAACGTGTTTTACTCCAAAATTCTCATAAATCTCAATTATTAGACTTTTATTGCAGCCACATAAATCTCAATCCATTCTTATAATGGTTTCCCATCGAGTCGACTGAGTAAGTCGTCATCCGTGGAAAGGCGCGCATGGTCTCCTTGGAGAGAGCGGACCTTTGAATCTAGTCTAATCGGTGCGTTGATGTACACAGACCACCGTCAAAGAAGGTGTTTTCCATGTTATGCATCTTGAAAAGCGAAGCAGTCCCAAATATTCAGATTTAAAATGGCATCAACAGGTTGTTGCTTATCCAGCCAATTTGTTTCTTTGCACACTGGAACCTACGGTGTCCCAAGAGATTTCCGAAATGGGAATTTCTCGTTAATTATTGAATTCCTTGCAAAGCGGTGTTGGGTGTAGAATTTCTGTGCTTGTCCAGCCCAAGCTGCATGGTGTACCTGCTCAATATTTCATTGACAAAGTGGGACAATAGACAAATCAGGAGGGTGTCCTTGATACTTGCATTTGAGTTGGGGCTTCTGCACATGTGCATAATGCAAGCTTTGTAGGCCTGTGCACCACATTGGCCTTTTCTCACGCTCCCTATTGGACCCACAACACCTGAGTAAGCTGATGTAATCGATCGGTTGTGTCATTACAACATTATACATTTATGGTGTAACTGTGTTAATCATTAATCACTGAAAATTGTAATGTAGTGTATAATGTGGATCGGTTATCAAATGATCGTAATTGAGTATGGTACCATTATAAACACCGTGTACTCTGAGTCTAGTCTTCGTCAATTCAAGAAACATCATCTGAATGCAAATTGTCCTGACGTTTTAGAGGCAGTGTCACATCATGGAGTGCACCAACCTTTTGAAGACGACATTCGGCTGGCTGTCCCTTATTGGAGCATTTACTAGTGCATGGTGAAGATTTCTCGGTGAATTTTGAAAATATCAGGTCATTGCATGCCTGTAGCCTGGCTAACTCGCAATTTCCTGATTTTTGCCAACACTCTCATAAGAAGTGGTTGCTACCGATTATTATTATTATTATTATTATTATTATTATTATTATTATTATTTAAACACTCCAACATCATGACAGTCACCGTCTTTGTGCTGTCTCAGGTATTGTTACTGTCCAATGGGCAGACTGGTCCAAAGGTGAATAAATGGTCCGGTGTATATCTGCCAACATTCGAATGAGATTGGTGGCACCAATTTTTAACACTCTTTGCAACATCATGACGGTCACCATCTTTGTGCTGTCTCATGGATTGCTACCATCCAAGGGATGGGCAGACCAGTCCAATGGCAAATAAATGGTCCGGTGTATATCTATAAGCTAATTGTTTTACACCAATTTTTTTTAATGTTGCTTGTCCTAACTTGAGTTTTGATTGATAATCAGTTTGTTGTTTAATGTGTGTTCTTAAAACTGATTTCAATTTCCCTTTTCAAAAAAATTCAACATAAGATCTACACGATAATGTGTTAAAATATTCCACAGTGTTTAATGCACTTTGCACGTTGAAAATAAATTGCAACAGCCACATCATTGTTTTATTGCTTCGTATCCCTCCGTTGGATTGAATGCATTGCAACAGTCGAGGATGAGGTTTGATTTGCAAATGCAATTTGTTTTCACATTAGTTGATCTTGCTCAATGGGACTGTGTGCACAAAATCTGTGTTTTGTGATGTCTGATTTGAATTCCAAGTACCTTATGAAGTTATTTGCCTTGTTCGTATTATTATTATTATTATTATTATTATTATTATTATTTTCTTCCAACATCGGTTCTCCACATCTCAAATGTACACTGTTTTTAGAACAACCAATCGGTCCCTGGAGAGATTACTCGAGGAAAACTTGAGGGTTGAATCCTTGGGTTAGTAAAACCTTTTATAAGTAAAACCAATTGTGCTCTTTAACAAACTTTCAGCAACATGAAAATTTTCTGTTTTTTTAAGCATCATTGAGTGAACTTTCCAGAGCCAAGGCAACATTACCAAACTAGAAGGGCATTCAGTAGGGCGCATAACTCCGCCACGCAATGCTTGATCCAGTAGAACATATTGTGCCCAATATATATATTTGAAATATCATACTATATATTATTTTTGGCCTCATCTCTCATGTTAATGAATCACTTAGAAAAATTAAAGAAATTATTATCCGGATTCAGATTTTCACCAAAATTTTAACATTTCATCCATGTAACATACCCAATCTGTCCACAACTTTTTGAGATATCCTGCACACAGACAAACAAACAAAGATGTCATGCCAAGCGCGATACTTGAAAAATCCATAAAACAAATTTGACCTTAAAATAATTGGTGGTTGAATTCAATGACACAATATGCAACTCGCTTTAAAATTTCAAGTCAATCACATGAAGAGTGACAATTTTAGAAATTCAGCCCATGTGGACCTCAAAAATACTTCAATGAATTCAGTCACCTGACATGTAAATCCTGTTCAAATTTCGAGTCAATCGGATGAAAATTGAGGATTTTAGAAATTCGGCTTATGTTGACCTTTCGGCCTACATTTACCTCAAATAATTGGTTGAATTCAGTGATCTGAGAT
This sequence comes from Eptatretus burgeri, assembly GCF_056783735.1. NCBI lineage: Eukaryota > Metazoa > Chordata > Myxini > Myxiniformes > Myxinidae > Eptatretus > Eptatretus burgeri. The sequence goes on along the minus strand of NC_140971.1, from coordinate 43,466,885 downwards.
GCAAATCCTGTTCAAATTTCTCGTCAATAGGATAAAAATTGAGGATTTTAGAAATTTGACCAAATGGTTGACTTTTTGACCTCAAAAACAATCGGCTTCTTGCTTATGATTGACTCTACCATGTGGTGAAGATTGGTTTAAATTTGTGACCTGTAGGCGATCGACAAACAAAACAAATGGACAGACATCTAGAAGGGCACTCGGTAGAGCGCATACCTATTCCGGCAAGTCCTGATCCACCAGAGCATATCAGGCCCAATACATTTTGAGATATCCGACAGACAGACAACCTCCTTTTACCTTCAGTGGCAAGGGTAAATATCATGCTGTATTTGGTTTGTGGACCGATCTCTCAATGGTGAAGAATCACTTTAAAAATTCTAGTAATCTGATCCGGATCTGGATCTTCACTAAAATTAAATTGGTTCGTCCTTGTCACACACCTAATCTGCCCAGAAAATTTCATCCGGATCCATCCAACTTTTTGAAAAACCCTGCACACACATAGACAGACAGGGGTGAAAATGTAACCTCCTTTCACCTTTGGTGGCAAAGGTAACTAGAGAGTTGATAGAGTACATTACCCCATGCAGTGTTTAGGTATGTACTTCAACTTAAATAAATTGATTTTAAAGATCATAAAAATTCCAGATGTTTAGTGTGATGGAAGCAGTTTTATACATCACCTTTATACCCCACCCAACTTAACATGGGCAACTACTGCAAAACAGAAGGGTTTTGTTCGTGCAAAGACAGCGATTTGTGTTCCGCAGTATTCAAGTATACGATTCATTTTAAATACAATGAAGATTGCAAAAGTTGTGTAAATAAATCTATTTCGGAATTTTACCACCGTTAACGCAGTGCCATCACTTTATCTAACGTGTTCCATTAGTCATTCGTGCCTTTTGTATGTGTCCTTTATAACGTCCTTTAAAACAGTAAGTATCCTGTTTGGAATTATTTTCCATTTTGTTTTCCTTGCAGGCAGAGTAGAAAAAAAAAAAAAAAAAAAACATCTCACTCTGCACATATGCAGTGGGGACGAATTTAGAGGCGAGTAGTGTTAAATGGCAGGTTTGTTTTCCGATTTGTGTTTAAAAAAAAAAATATATAACATTCAATTCGATAAGTTATTCATCGATGATAAACTGACATTTACAGATGGAAGGACATGACCCCTCTTTTTGCTTCTCCTGTGTGGGGTAATTTATTTGTATTGCCAGTATAATTTTAGTTTGATGTAATTACCTTTTGCCACTGAAGGTGGACGGAGGTGGTTTTCAGCCATTTGTCTGTTATTTGCAAAATCTCGGATTCGCAATTGGTTGGTCTGGTCTGTTGTTCTCTGTCTGTTGCCTGCAGGTCGCATTTTTTACTCCTGTCTTCACAAAAGTTAATCACCTGGTAGAGATAGTCACAAGCAAGAAGTGTATTTTTTTTTTTTAGGTCAAAGGTCAAGGTGAAATAAATCGTTTTTCATCCTGTTTACTTTATATATGTTCACAGACTATATTCCACTGATGATTACCTCTGCCACAGATGGTGGCAGGATGCTATGTTTTCATGTCTGTCTGTGTGGATGACATCTCAAAAAGTTGTGGATGGATTTGGATGGGATAATTTTTTCAGTGATTCTTCCCCATTGAGAGATAGTAATCCATGAGCCAGACCTCAAAACTTCAGGTTTCATTACCAAAAAGGGGACCAGACCCCACCATGATTTTTGGTAAGCTTGATACCTCAATTGTCTGAAATCAGTTAATGGACTTGCAAGGAAGTAGCTGAATGACCTTTTGGTGGCCATCTTTAAAAATGCCCGCCGTTATTTCACCAAAATGGAGTTAATTGGAAAAATACCCACAACTCACCTCCAGAATGTCCTATGGACATGCGGTTTGGCTTAAAATGATCGTAAGAACATTCTACATCTGCCAATATATAGTTTTGGATAGTTATTTGCTACAGTATGTTCTAAATTTCTCCCAACAAAGTGTCATTTTAAGGTTTTTTTTGTGATATGTTATCAGAAGTTTTCTGCCAATTAATGTTCAAATATATCTAAGCTCATTTTTTACCTTGGTCACCGAGAGTGGTTCATAAGGCATTCAAAGAAAGTCAAATATCAAGTTATCTGAACTTCACAGGATTCTATAGATGCGTTTTGTGGCATGCTCCTATTTGCTATTTCCGGCTTTTTGGGGTAGCGGTAAACTGGTATCAATAAAACTTTTCACAACACTCCACATAACACTTTTCATCGGAATAAAATGCAGGAGTTCATGCTCATGAATTCCCCTGTATGAACTGTTAACAGTCACTCATAGCTGGCAGCCCCTTGGCCTGGATTTCGGATGATGGAAGGGGTGGGGGGGACTTTATGTCTGATGCGCAGGTTCTGACTTCAGGAAAAATTGGAGGATTCGTATTGTCTTCTCCCTCTGGCAGCCCAAGCCCCCCCCCCCCATGGGTTGACACTTGGATGTGTGCTACATCTGGGTAGCCCACGGCACCCATGGAAGATTTACCAACAATAACGACAACAAAAAATCTACAATTTCAAAAAATCTACAGGAAAATTGATCTTAAAGTGAAAGTAGCTGCTTGTGAGCAAATGGCAGGCAAGATCATGACATTTAGTAACAATCCTGGACTCATTGGTGCTTTAACCCATTGCAAGCGCTGTCCAGATGCCGAAATGGTAAGTACATAAACTGAGTGTTGTCCACCAGGGCCATAGCCTGGTCAGAGTATGTGCTGACCCCACCCCCGCCCAGGACTACGCCCCTGCCCATGATGCACTTTTGAATGATGAATTATGCCAGAGGATTCTGTATCTGTTCGGGTCTTACCTAGATGTTCTGCAGCACGAAAGTGGCCAATTGGCATCCTTCTGGATGATTTATGTAGATATGGTCGAGATTATGCTTGGTCTGATACGTGCGGATCGCAAAGGTGACTGGCACTTGCATTTATCATGCATCAACGACTCGATACCTTGGTGTTTTGCCATGGACAAGACAAACTATTCAAGATATCTGCCAGTGTACTATGTGCAGATGACCCAATTGGAGAACACATGTCCAGACCTTCATGATCATTTTCTCCATGGTGGCTTCTCAGTTCAACTTCAGCAAGTGAACCCGTTTGCCAAAATTGCAATTGATCAAACAGTTGAAGAGACCATGAACAAGGATACCCAAACATCCGGAGGTACAAGAGGCTTTAGTCTGAGACAAGGTGCCTTGTCACGATTTCATCTAACCGCCGAGTACAGGGCAGAAGCTCTGAGGCAACTCCGAGAAATGGTATCAGCGAGTTCGTGTCTAGGTCATACTGACCTACAAACCTCTAGAATCAAGAGGGACGAAAATGATGTGACATCAATTGTTGATATGTTGGAAAACAATTGCACTAATCCGTTCTCAAGCCAACCGTCAGATCTTGTGAATTTAGCAACCGGTGCCGCAGCAACGCCAAATGTGAGCGCTGACTTATTGAAAGCCTGTGAAAAAGGTAAAGAAGCCTTCAAGTTACATGCACAGAAGTTAGAGGAGGGTTCAGGATTTTATGACCCAATAAAGAAACTTAAATTACAAACATTCAGTTCAATGCAGAAAGACACAGTTGTCAATGCTGGGACAAACAAAGAGATTGTTTTGAAGGCAGACCATCGTGTCTTTGGACATATGATCTTGATCGCTCAGAACAGGAAGTTAGATATGAAAGAAGTTCTCTGCTATCCTCTCGGTCCCAAACCATGGGCATTGGCCAATGGTGACGGCACCCTAAAGAAAACAGGGAAAGCAACTTTGGGCAAAAATATTGAAAAATAAATTGCTAATGTTGAATTGTCCTCAGGTCCTCGGGCAACAATAGTTGATGCCATGGGGATAGTCCAAAAGATTCACGGCGAGAATCTGACATTTGAAGAACTCTCAGTGATAATTCTGAAGAAAGTCCTGAATGATTGCCAGGGAAGTGGACGAGTTGATGTTGTGTTTGACGTTTCCAAAGACCTGTCAATTAAAGACGCAGAACGGTTGCATCGTGGTTCTCAACATGGCATTGTATTTAATCAGATAAAGCAGGACACAAAATAAAGAACTGGAAAAGGATGTTGGTGAGTAAGGAAAGCAAGAACAAGCTTACAATGTTTCTAGCTCACAACTGGATGGAAGAACGGAACAGACAAACTTGGTAACACAACAATGATGGTCACCTCTGGTGAAAAGTACTTCCAGATTACGAAGGATAATGTGACAGAGGTTGCGGCGCTTGCATCAACCCATGAAGAAGCTGACACGAGAGTTCTGGTTCATTGCAAACATGCTGCCATTACGTATCCAAAGGTTATGGTGATTTCAGAGGATACTGATGTACAGTATTTGTGATCCTCCTTGGCCTACATTCGGAATTCGGGACCAGTAGAATCCTGTTAAGATGCAGGGAAAAAAAAAAACCAAATAAGAATTATTGACATCTCGAGGTTGGGTACAATACTAGGCAAGGATGTGTGTACGTCGTTGATAGGAGTCCATGCGTGGACTGGCTGTGATTCAACTCCGAAATATATATATATATATATATATATATATATATATATATATATATATATATATATATATATATATATATATATATATATATATATATATATATATATATATATATATATATATATATATATATATATATATATATATATATATATATATATAGAGAGAGAGAGAGACAGACCAGCTGCACACCAGGGCTCAGTATTCATTCGCTGGCCAGCGTAACGTAAAATCAATCAATTTGATCCGCAAAAACCAGCATTTCAGAGAAGCGTTCATGAAACTTGGTCAGGAGTGGGTCGTCAGAGATGAAATGTTCGAAACGATACAGGCATTCACCTGTAGCATGTATTGCTCAAACACGAATGTCAAGGAGGTCAACATCCTCCAATATGATTTGTTCTGTTCAAAGAAAGGGGATGTTTCATCGGGGCAGATTCCCCCGTGCAAGGATGCATTAAAACAACACACGCAACATGAGAACTACCAGTCTGCCATTTGGAGGCATAGTCTCCAGAACTTTCCTGAGATACCCAGTCCCACTGAAGGGCATGGTTGGATAATGGTAAAGGGAAACTTGGAAATATATTGGCTTACAATCGCCCCAGCCCCAGAGGCTGTTCTGGCACTAATGTCGTGCAAGTGCCCAAGAAGTTGCAATGATGACTGCCCCTGTGTAGTGAATGGTTTCAGCTGCACACCAGCGGGCAGACTACAAAACTGTGCCAATATGCATGATGAGACAGAGGATGAAGACCAATTGCAAGACATGGATGATAGTGACAGTGACGAGGAAGACTAAATTAGATGTATTTTTAAGTGGTTGAGTACATATTGAGAAAGTGTATTTTAATTTGTGGACGAGTGCTAAAGTCAAGACGTCGGGAAAACCTTGCCAGGAAATTACTGGGGGGTACCGCGAGAACCAGTATGGTCGGTCAAACAACATCTGGATATTAGTTCGCAATTACATGAAATGATCATTCATTTGTCAGTAAAAGTTTAATTCGGCAGGGCATTGGGATGCAGTTTGAACACAGACTGTATTACTGGATCACCTAAGTATGAAAATAGCCAGAAGTTGTTGGATCAACCAAACCAGCTCTCGCGGTACCCTCCAGTTATGGTACATGTACAGTCAGATATACCCAAAGGAACTTGTTCAACGCTTTTTTGGCGGACATATTAATAATTTCTCGGAGACCTTGGACACCATATGGGCAATATTTAGTGAATTACTTTTTAATACAAGTTTTGTGAAAACCACTAACAGTAACTGGTAAGACATAAAAATGTTGTTGATTTTGAAAACAACTATAACAATAGCAAACTACTGGTCCCTCTGCTGAGTACCGGTCAACTCCTGGTTTGTACCCTGTACATTTTGGGGCTATAGATAGATGAATAGACATTCAGGGTATTGTTCGCATTAATCACAATCTGTCATAGATGGGCTTTGTGTCCCTTCCTGCGATAGGGCCAGGGATAGGGCCCCAGTTGGTGTACTAATACATGGGAAATGTATACTGACCAGTACTCAGCAGAGGGTCTAGTATATAATGAGCATATGTAAAATCTTATTTCAGTTATAAAAATGCCTATTAGATATTTTGAAACTCCAATGGTGGCATAGTATAGAAGGTTTTTGAGATCGGGTACCCCAAAAAAGGCCGAAAACTGACAAATAGATCATGTACGAAAACGTATCTATCGAATCCTGTGAAGTTCAGATAACTTGATATTTGACTTTCTTTAAATGCCTTATGGACCACTCTAGGTGACAAAGGTAAAAAAATGAGCTTAGATATATTTGAACATTAATTGGCAGAAAACTTCTGATAACATAGCAAAAAAAAAAAACCTAAAAATGCCACTTTTTGGGGAGAAATTTCGAATTTTGGAACATACTGTAGCAAATAACTATCCAAAACTATATATTGGCAGATGTAGCATGTTCTTACAATCATTTTAAGCCAAACCGCATATCCATAGGACATTATGGAGGTGAGTTGTGGGTATTTTTTTTCCAATTTCCTCCATTTTGGTAAAATAACGGCGGGCATTTTTAAAGATGGCCGCCAAAAGGTCATTAAGCTACCTTCCTTGCAAGTCCATCACCTGATTTCGGACACTTGAGGTATCAAGCTAACCAAAAATCATGGTGGGGTCTGTTCCCCTTTTTGGTAATGAAATTCGGTCTGGCTCATGGACTATCAGGCCAAAAGCGATATGTAGCACAATATCTCAAAAATATGTTTTGCCTGATATGTTCTTGTGGATCAGGCATTGCGTAGTGGAGGTATGTGCTCGACTGAGTGACCGAGTACATGTATGTATTGAGAACCATTGTGTCTGTCTATGTGTTTGTCTCGTGTTTCCAGCGGCCGCTTCCTGTGCTACATTTGAAGATCTCAACATTGATTTTAGAAATGATAGGCGAACAGGCATGAGTAATGTTGATGCGAAATTTTATTTCACAAGCAGGATATTCTGCCCTCTTTTTAAACAAATCAATCCTCCACCACCTGATGTTGCACCACAATTTCACAGTGGGTGGTATAACTGGCTCAGAGCTTTGGCTCTAAGTGAAACCATGAGTGCCACACAATTAACCTTTTTAAAGTCCATGAAATAATTTAAATTTAATGATTTAAACTTTTCCCAGCACCAGGAATGGGTCCTTTTGCTTCCTTTTCCCATCACTAGGGACTGGTACTTTTGCTCGTACTGTACTGTATGTAAAACTGAAAAACACGGGTGGACGGTGAACCCTCATCGAGGTGAAGTCTTTGTCGACCCTGTGAGTCGAATCAATAAAATTTGTGCTGTTTGAATGCGAGTTGGACCTTTAGTACATCTATTGATTACTTACTAGCAGGGACCCATGGAAATCCCACGGAATGCAAAATGTGACTTCATGCCCTCAACTCCCCCAGTGCCCCACATATACCCCAAGTCCTCAACGTCCACCTCCCAAAACAAAGTCCTTGCCTACCCCTCTCAACCCTAAGGCATCAATCCTCTCCCCACTCCAAGCCTTCAAACAACCTCACCACCTGTCTTGTATATACATCGCCAACTAATAATGCATGCATCACCAATGAAGAACGTCAATGCCTGAGTGGACTTGCATTAATTAGAATGGAATGGGGGAGACTATGGACAAATCGACAGAGGACATGGCATTTGAACCTGTTGTGACATCATTAGCTAGATGCTCTGATGGTAGTCAAACGGGCAAACACTATCAACAAAATCGGAAAGCAGGAGAGTGATTTTTTTGGGGGGAGGTAACAAGGGAAAACGTGTTATTACCTCTGCCACCAAAGGTGCGAGGAGGTTGTTTTCTCCCCTATGTGTGTGTGTGTCTGTCTGTCTTTGTGTACAGGATATCTCAAAAAGTTGTGGACAAACTCTGACGAAACCTGGTGTGGACAGGTTTGGTGGGTGACAAGGACAAACTGATTAGATTTTGGTGAAGATCCAGAACTGACTACTAGAATTTTTAAGTGATTCTTCACCATTGAGATATTGGGCTAAACTAATATATAGCATGATATCTCAAAAAGTTGTGGACGGATTTGGAAGAAACTTGGTGTACACAATTCGATTTTTGTGAAGATCTGAATCTGCATCTGTACACAAGAATTATTTCATTTTTTTAAGTGATTCTTCATCATTGAGAGATGGGGCCAAAAACGGTATGGTACGGTATAGCATGATTCTTCAAAAATGTATTGGGCCTGGTATGTTCTCGTGGATCATGCATTACATGGCGGGGGTATGCGCGCTACCGAGTGGCCTTCGAGTTAAAATAGTTTTTAACAGGCGAAGACAAATTAAAAATACATCATGGATTGAAACAATGCAGTATTGGAATCGACGAGTGGGCATTTCCACTTGTAGAGCAGGAGTACCGTTCTTGGCGCACCATTGGTGAGCAATGTGCTCTTGTACACTCTTAGAAATGCACTTTATAATTTTTGAAAGAAATTTTATTGATGACTACACCACGTAATTGTAAGAAGGTCCATTATATTTTGTGGAAGATTTGTAATACTGGTTACCACCAGAGGCCACACACACACACACACACACACACACACACACACACACACACACACACACACACACACACACACACACACACACACACACACACACACACACACACACACACACACACACACACACACACACACACACACACACACACACACACACACACACACACACACACACACACACACACACACACACACACACACACACACACACACGTATTGTTATATATGATGGGATATTTTTGTGATTTTTATTATTGCTAAACCTCAGGATTTTTTTCCAAGATATCAGATTGAAACGTGTGTGTGTACCAAATTTGTCATGCACAGCATTCCATCAGGTAAAGCACTTGATCGGTCAAATCTTCCAAATTAACAAATTATTGTTTCCAGATCTGGATACTAATACTTCTAAGTGATTCTTCACCATTGAGGGATAGGGCCAAAAACTATACGTATCATATTTCAAAACGTTATGGTCAGATTCGGGCGAAACTTGGTGGACGAGTCGTGTCGGTGACAAGAATAAGCCGATTAAAATCTGTTTAAGGTCCAGATCCAGATGTGACCTATCGGTGGGATAAAAAAAAAACTTGAACTGTTCAGCCAGGCGGAGGTATGCACCCTACAGAGTGCTGTTCTAGTTATGAATTGGTTTCCTTCCTCTTGTTCCATTTGTTCCACATTATGTAGAGAACAAATTTCATCTCTACAAAGCTACATTTTGTTCTCTTCGTTAGATATTGAAGTGTTACTGAAGTGTTATTGAAGCTCCGTTGCAGGTGTTGTTAAAAAGTGCAGTCACCACCAACATGGTATGCAACGCGAAAACAGAATCGACCAGTAGCATGAACAAATGCTGTGATTGGTGATCATTTTGTAAACGAGTTTAAGAGTCTGCAACAGTTTTGAAGGTGACAACAGGTTAGATTGCCATCAAGTAAAATATGATAATGGTTGCATTGGGAAGCTGTGCCAGGTGAGTAAAAACTCCATGTACCATTGGCAGGGAACTTGGTGTTGGGTGGCTTTTACTAAATATGTGGGATATGTACAGATCAGCACTTTGCTTGAGGTTCGGGGCCTCAATCCATTGCAGTGTTGTAACTACTAGCGTGTTTGTTGCTTGGCTGGGAACCCTGCAAAGTGCTGTTAATTCTGTTGTTTTTAACTAATGGTAGAGTGGGGTGAATTAAAGTTGAAATGCTTTCCTTTACGTCGGTTTTTGGTCAGAATGTTGAATTTCTGGGCTTGATTATAATCCAAAAATGTCGAATGCGGTGCTGCTGCCTGTGCTTTGGGGTCAGGCTGGCGGTAAGGAAGGGTGTGTTGGTTGAACTAGAGTTTGGGTTCATTGTCTTCAGGATGTGTCTATTTGTTCAGGGAAACCATCGTCCTCCATTGCTGGGAGGAAATTTGGGACAAATTCTATCAATAAGTAACTGTGCTAAAACTTTTTAAAATATTATTATGGGGAATGAAAGGAGGTGGTGCTGAACAACAGCCTTGACTTGTTGCAGGTAATTGTGTGATTGGATACAACACAAAAAAGCTGATTCTACCGGTGGAAGGATGAGCGAGTCGAAGGGATGCGGGCCGCGAGCATGATGCCTGGATGTTGAAAGTTTCATAAACTCCTGGGTATATGTTTAGGAACCTTGACGTCCGTCCTCTGACTGTTTGCTGAGACATTGCAAATGAGAAATGTTCAGTATAATGAACAAAAAATGCAAAGGAGAATATGAAGGGGGTAACTGGATGATCATATTTTCCCCTTTAAGTCTGGAGAGGAGGAGACGATTGCCATGGCAAGGGATGCAAGACCAGATGAGAGGCAATGAAGACCGAAAGGTCTCTAGCCTTTTTTTTTTTTCTTTCTGTAAGAGCTTTGTTCTTTGAATTGATACAAACAGCTTCCAAAGGGAAGTGTGCAAGCCAGGAGCTGAAACTTTGGTTTTGTAGTTGGACATGTGCCTTGGCCTCTTGTTCGGTGAGGCCGATGTCTCTTCAGTGCTTTCGACTCTAATTTTTTTTTTTTTAAATCCAGGAGTGAGAGGTGAAATGAAGGGGTGTCAACCCATAAAGGACACCACAACTCCATTGTGCTACAAATGATGGACAAGTTCGGAACAAATTCCGAGGAAGGACTTGTTCTCTGGAGAATGCCAAATCTGGTCCTTACTTTGAAGGCCATTGTATAAATATGGTCGTTCCACAAGGTCATTGTCGGCCATTATTTTAAGATTAACTTCTTCAAAGGTTGATTGCAGTTCTAAGTGTTTGGGTAGATATTCATGACGGTCGTTTTTGAGGAACAAGGTGTTTAAGATTGAGACATCCCATGATGTTAGTGGTGATGGAAGCGGCTGAAGCCAATCTTTTGTTGAGATGTAACAGGGTATTCCCAGTGATTCAAAGGTTCTCATTTTAAACCAAAAATATTCCTCGACCCATCGTGCTTCCTTCATGTACACCAGCTCCTCTGGGAAGTTTAGATGAGAAGCTCCAGAGCCACATGCTGTTTGTTAGTGGGAAGAAAAACCTCAAGGCAGGCATGAAGAGGGCCTTGAACTGTGCAGGTAGATCAGGGCACCAAAGCTCTGGATACAACTGTGTATAATTATTGTTGAAAGATCTTTGCACATGTCTGCAAGTCCCTCATGAATTGAAAGTCTTTGCATACTTATCATAACAATCGAGTGCAGGTTTAGAGGTCACCACATGGTCTTCGTGTGACCTTTTCATTGAACCATAGTGCTCTTACACACTTTCTGTTTGATTCATCCCCTTGAGGCTTTGATTAGACGTTCTGCAGTGTACAAAGTAGAATATTCATGACATGGATTTGAATGATGGGAACGTCTTGTGTATCCATGCTTGCATGGCAGCATTTGCATACTTGCTTTTCAGGATGCGTTCTTTCATGTCTATTTTTGTCGATTCAGGTCTTTCATGTCCATTCAGGATGTCTATTTTTGTGGACCTTTGAGAAGGCGAGTGCATTGAGGGAAGCTGTTGTGTTTGGATGCATCAAGGCCTGGCTTTTTTTTCTGTAAATAAGGAGCATGTACCCTTTGCTTACAGCTTAGTGCCATTGTTGCCTGATCACAGCTCGTATTTCACCGTGCTGTTTTCTGTTTCTCTCTTCGGTCACATTTCTACTTTGCAGTGGTGTGTAGGTACTGACTGGTCCAGGCAATGATGTCGCTCGCATAATGTTTTGTCCGTTGTCATGCAAATTGGTTGTACAGGATTACTTGAGAACGGAATTCTCCCAAAATGGCTCTCACATTACATTTCTCTTAGATAGAGTTGCTGCTGCCAAATGCACCATGAGGTTTTTCTCATCATTGTGAGATGCCACAATGATAAGTAAGTTGAGATCGAGGGCATTCATTTGTAGATATAAAGGCTTATTTTGATGGGTGCTGTTCTCACCTTTGGGCTGTCTGGCTTTGGTTACTTTGCCTGTGTAAATGGATTTGAATACAAACCACTTTTTAGGTCATCTCTTCGAGCATGACCTAATAATATGGGTGTGGATATCCTTCGATCCGTCCGTCCGTCCGTTCACAATGAAGTTGAAGCGGGAGATCTGGTCATTAGTGATCCTGATCGAGGTCGATGAGACGTACACGATGGTATGACTTTCAAGGTCACCAAAGGTCAAGGTCACGGGGCCTTTGAAGTTGTGAAAATGACGATTTTTAAAATTCTATCTCCTCCGCCATTTCTCAAGCAATCTTGAATTTGATTGTAGCATATGAATCTATGGGACAATATCTAAATTTGGTCAGGACGGATTTTCGAATTTCGCTTTCGTTTTCGTGTCACGTGAATTCAAAGTTTGCAAAAACTGCCCTACCTTCAGGAGGCTATATAATCTCCACTGGGCATGGTAAAAGTTAGTGAATGGTGTCATTGCAAAGCAGCTGACCTTGTATATTTATACATTTTCCACCGAAAGTGCAAAAGTTTCAAAACCCGAAATGTAAACATCGGCATTTATTTTCAAAATATAATTTAGTGCGTGTGCGCCAAAATGTCGAGTCGTCTTTAACCAAACTGTGCAGTTCAAGCTGCGCAGTAGAACTGCGCAGTAGTCTTCGGTCATAACTGAACATTGAGAACTTGTGGTATTATAGAGATGACCATCACCCCCACACGGGGGTAATTTTTTAGTATGGTACCAGCAGTAAGTGCTGCCTTGTGGAGAATTGTGTTCCATAAAAAGGAAGTTAAACTGTTTGTCTTGTACATCTTGTACATTACAAAAAAAAACCCACACCAACAAAAATAGGGATTTAAGTGAACCAAAGTCAAATGTCAACACTTTATCATTAATATGGATGGTCACCATTTACAATGTTTTTCTTTTTTTTGTTTGTTTTTTTTTGCACTTTACATTCTTGTGTATATATATATATATATATATATATATATATATATATATATATATATATATATATATATATATATATATATATATATATATATATATACACATAAAAATATGATCCATAAAACAGCAATTTCACCTCCAGTGAGTGTAGTTTGAGCAGCGACCGTGCCTTGCGTTTAAATCCGTGATTCGTTGAGAAACGACATTACCAAATCGATGTTTTGTCCAAGGACAGACAAAATACCGATTTGATATGATTGATGTAAAATGTCGCACCAAAGCTGGTACGACATAGATCGCTGGGAGTTGATTGTTTAATTTGCCCTTTACCTGTGCATCTTGTTTGCGTCAGGATGCAGATTGAAACGGTAAATAGATCTTAGTTTTTGGTCTTTATTTATTTTATTTTAAATTTTCCAACTCAACTTTCGAATTCAAGTTCGTGTCTTGTCCATAATCAATGGCGGTAGATCAAGTTTGTTGTAAATTAAGCATAATTACTTGGAAGTACAATACAGGTGTGATATGCTTCCAGTCTCATTCCTGTACGTTTCCCTGTATAGGTTTGGGATGCATTTCATTACCAGACTAGTTTAACTATAGGGCATCCTTGAAAAGTCAAACGTGTGTCGTGTGTCTGCCATCCATGATGCCTCGTGTTCTGTTTGATGTGTGCACTCATTTGTACTTTGTGCCCTATGGCCTTGTGGGCACTCACACATAATTATTGCTGTGATGTCGCTCGGCTTTCCCTGGGTGTTGTTACCATGAAAACAAGGATGAAATTGCACTCTGTTCAAATGAGGCAAGCAGAGTGACGCAGTTTCGAACTTGGATAATATTTAATCGGTGGTAAACAATTCATGGATTAATGTGCTTTTAAATTCTTCTTGCTCCTGAGTGTTTTGGATTTGTATCCTTCTATATTTGGTTGTCCCTCACTTATTAATTATTTTCAGCACATTTTCTCTAAATAGGCCCTCGTGTTACCGAGCACTTGTTGGTGGGGTGAGAGGTAGTTTTGGCTCACCTGCCCACCCCCAACCTGTAATTGAGTTCTGAATCGTGTCTTTCAATACATTTTGTTGAAAAATGTTCGCCCACCCAACCAGCCTGTTGTTACCTCCACCACCAAAGGTGAAGGAGGTTATATTATGTTTTCAGCCCTCTCTGTCTCTGTTTGTCTGTCTGTGTTCAGGATATCTCAAAAAGTTGTTGACAGATCCGGATGTAATTTGGTGGGCAGGTTGTGTGTGTGACAAGGACGAACTGATTAGATTTTGGTTAACATCCGGAGACGAATCCGACTACAAGAATTTTTTAAGTGATTCTTCACCATTGAGAGATATGGCAAAACTAATATATAGCAAGATGTATCAAAAAGTTGTGGACTGGTTGGGGTGTGTAACCACAACAAATTCATTCGATCTTGGTGAAAATCTGGATCCGGATCTCGATGCGAGAATTATTTAATTTTTTAAGTGAGTTTTTTTTTTTTTTTCACCGTTGAGAGATGGGGCCAAAAACGATATATAGGATGATATTTCAAAAATGTGTTGGTCCTGATATGTTCTCATGGATCAGGCATTGCGTGGTGGAGGTATGTGCTCTACCGAGTGCCCCTCTAGTTGAATTTGCATTTATTTTCTGCATACCCAGAAATCATCTTTTTTTCAGATAAGATCCAAAGGTGTTCGTTCTCACTGATTAGGTTTTTGGCTAACTTGTTTTCTTCCCTCTCCTTGTTAGCTCACCAGGAACATACTCCCGGGGAGGTTATGGGATGGCGCGTCGTCCGCCCATCAGTCTCAGTCCACAAGTATTTGCAATTTCCTCTCTGAAACTAAACATACGATTTCACTGACTTTCCCACAACGTTGATCACCATGTATATTCCAAAGTTTGTTCATGGCATTAAAAAAATTGGACCTTAAGGGTGTCTACGGTGGGTTGCCCCTAAAATATGTATTTGCTTTCTTCACAGAAACTAAACACACAATTCTGATGAAACTTGACCACCATCTTCACCACCCATGATGTCCCAAAGTTTGTTCATGGCATTAAAGAAATTGTGGTCAAAGGGGTTCTATGGGGGAGGGGGAGGTTGTTGCTTTCTTCTCTGAAACCACACGCACAATTTTAATGAAACTTGACCACAACCTTTATTACCCATGATGTCCTGAAGTTTGTTCACTACATTAAGAAAAACTTCCATGGGTATTTACTTGCTTCTCCATTACATACTTTGTGGGTTATCCATGCCTACCAGTGGTTCCCTCATTTTCTTATCCAGCCACTACCAGGTGAGTGCCCAGGGGTATTGCCCTTATGTTTTTTTTGTTTTTTTTGGTTTAAGTTTGAAACTCTCTTCCTCCTCCTCCCCATCCATAAATCTCAGTTTGCAAACTACCAAGCAAAAAAATCTCCCTGAACAGAAATATCAATTTCACATCGCAGCTCGGTCAGTGGTCTGTCTTCGTCCGCCTCCTTTCTGATATTGCAGCCTCTGCCCTTTCTGTGCTCTTTCCCCCATAACCCCTCCCCCTTCCCACAAGGTTTCTGAAGGGTACACGCGATAACCCACTTCTGGTGAAACTCTGAAAATGCAGACTCACTGCTCACCTCTACTCTTGTTGCTTTTCCCCCTCATCCCCTCCAAACCAACTTCCATGCTTTTTTTTTTTTTTTTTTTTTCAATCTCATTTTCCCTCCAGGGCTACAAGACAGTTCACCACCATCTCAGGTCCTCCCCATCCACAACCATGATCTTTTCTACCCCAATCAAGCCTCTCCAAGCCCACCTGTTTCTGAGTTCAAAGTTTTTATTTTTTGTTTGTTTGTATTTTTTTTTCGTCCACTTCTGTGATTGAACATTTACAGCTGTATCCATTTTTAGGTCATCTCTAACGAGATGACCTAATAAAACCAGTCTCGATGTCTGTACGTACCCATTTTTTTCTTCCGATTTTCTTGATATTTGGTATGTGGGTAGATGTCGATGAGTAGATGCACGACGGTATGACCTCTGACCCGATTGAAGGTCAAGGTCAACGTCAAGGTCACTCCAAAGTTGCGAAATCGTCCATTTTCAAAATCTATCTCCTCTGCCATTTATGATCCGATCTTCAAAATTCCTTCGGATTCTGATAATATGGAACAATATCTAAATTTAGTCAGACCGTTTTTTTTGAAATTCATCCTGGTTATCGAGTCACGTGTCTTCAAAGTTGGAAAAATCGTCGATGTGATACGGTCAAAAAAAATTTGCCCGATCTTGATGAAATTTGGTATGTCGGAAGGGGTCGATGAGTGATGCACGACGGTATGACTTTGGACCTGATTGAAGGTCAATGTCAAGGTCACCGATGCTGTAAACTTGTGAAATCATCCATTGTCAAATTAGCATCCGCCATTTATGACTCGGAAATGCGGTTTGATTTCTGAGGTTTTCTATCCTTTTTACTCCCGGGCTTTCGTCTGTACGTTGAACCAAAAGACAAGACGACATCGAAGCCGTTCTAAGCCGATCAGAGATGACCGTCACCCCCAACCGGGGGTAATTTTGTTGAATCGCCCTCTATGTCCTCCATTTGCCCTCATTCTTCTCCACATCCCTTATTTCTGCAAGTCTCTCTCCATTTTATTTCTCAACCCTGCTGTTTGTGTATCCCCTCACCCCTTTCTTTCTCCTGTTCTTTTTGTTATGTTACGTCCTGATCCATTTGGTGTTGTAGCTCCTCCTGTGAGCCACGACACTGTACAAAAAATAAAAACCAGGAGGAGGAGGAAGATGAAAAAGCTGGGAGTGATGGTAGAAGGGGGGGAAGAGGGACACAAAGACCTGAATGAGGAAGAGGAGGAGGAGACTATAGGCCTGAGTTATCTCTCTCACTTGAGGCATCCTCACTAGTCACGTCAGTTTTGAACCCTGTGTGTAATTTCAATGATCTTCGTTCAGAGAAGCTGAAGGTCATTATGTGGGAGTTCAGAAAAGCTGGTTTGATGCCGAAATATGTTGGGAGCTGTTTTGATAATCCTCATATATCGATATTTAATTTTCCTGATGGTCCTATACTAGTTGTATTTTCTTTCTGGGCCACATCACCATGTTTAGAAACCTGTGCCTAAGCTTATCCCACCAGGTGTTCTGCCCTTTCTGCACCGTGTCTTGCTGTGTGTGTGCGGTGTGATGTTTAAGTTAGCTCTTTCTCTATTTTGTGGCATCTTCTGTGGTGACCTTTTCAAACCACCTCATTGCGATCGGTGCAGAAAACTCACTCCCAACTTCATTCTCTCGCCGATTCATTCTCGATCTTGACTTTTTTTTTCCACGTACTTTCCGCAGCTGGTGTAGGTTTATTTGTTTTACTGTGTCGGGTGCCGTGAGCACTTGGTGTTTGCTACATGTTGCCAAAAACGTTCGGTTTTAGTTCGTTTTTTTTTTTTTTTTGTTCCTACCATTATCTCGGAAATAAATTTGACACTTACAAAATGTCTTGCTACACCGAGGAGTCTCGAACCCCGATGTGTATGGATTAATTGACTCTCCTTCTGTTCTTCCTGTGGTCGTGCCCCCGACTCGGGATAAAAGACCACCACGGGCCCTCCCCGTTTCATGATTTCGGATATAAAATTTAAAAAAAAAAAACATTTTCTCTTTATTGGCGAGAAGAAAGAAAGAAAGCTAGAAAGCTAATCCTTCCCACACAATAACTCAGCCATGTAGCATCCTCAGACCTTCTCTGAAAAGGTACATAATTGTGGTTGTGGAAGATAAAAACAGACGCACAATTTTTAACAAGGGTTAGTTAGTTGAGTGGTGGAAAACAAACTTTTTTTTTTATCGGATATCATCGGATATTATTTTTTATCATCGATATCGGAGTAATCTATGATTAATCTATTTTAAAATGATGAGTTAAAAGAGGATGTGATTGGACTGTGGTGAAAATATATTCAAGATTGAAAGGACATTTTAAAGTGTGCCCACACATTACCCATAGGGTGACTGCCACACATGCACACGCACTCTTACTGAGTAAACTTATGCATGAAATTCTGACAACTCTTCACCAAAACAGCCTCAGCCTCCCCCTTCCCAACTTTGTCCCATCTTTGCTCTCTGCCCCCCTCCACTGCAACCCCAGGTTCTCACACCTCCTCTCGCAACACAAGCCTTTGATGCCCACCGCCCCCCCCTCCAAAGTTGTCCCATCTTTACTCACCCTCCTCCTGCTCATAAAAGCAAACAGCATTCCCATGTCGAAACTATGGAAGATGTAACGCTTTCCGCTCTCCTATTGTGCTCTCACCGACTTAACAGAAACCCGCCACGGTCGCCCGTTCAACTCACAATTTTAAGAAAAAATAGTCGTAAATCATCGTGAGGACCTGTGTAACCTCTGCAGTAAAACATGCGGCTTGAGGGGGAGGGTCCCAAAGGGTATATTCTAAATTTACAAAGGGTTCCTAAATTGGCAGCGAAAGTGTAAAAAATTGTGGGTGGAACTCGGACGCATGTATGTCTCCTTTCATACATCGATAACAGGAGAAACATTGAGGTTAGGATGGATGTCGTTCCATTGAGGGTCAGCACAGAGGGTTTGGTTGTCTGCAGAAATTGAATGGCATGCTTATCAAACAATTATTTTGCTTCATAATTTGCACAAGATCAGATGTGGGATGTATCAACAGTCGAGATCTATCGAGGAGGTGGTGCGGAAGGCCTGTTGGAAGAGATTCCAGTGGGAAAGAAAAGCTCACGGAAGATAAAACTCCAAGGCCGGATAAAATGCATCCAAAACTCGAGGTCGCGGAGTTGGATCTTAAAGGGGACCCCTAAACTCAATGTTTTTTTTTTCTCCTGAAAACAATTGAGAATCATTAATCACATTAATCACAGGAAAAAAAAATTCCCAATCACAAAGTGTCAAAAAAAAAAAAGCCCTGGAGTGTAGATTTTTCGATTTCGCCAGTGACGTCACATCTGGAAAATCCATTTTGATCCGAAAGGCTGTTTACATGGAGAAACTATGCTCGTCGAGTTTGGATTCAGATAGCGATTCCACTCTATAGGTTCTCAGAATGTTTAAAGTGATCAGTGGGATTTTGAAGAAAGTATTGGAGATAAAATTAGCAATGGAAACACTTGGGTGAATTGAGGAGCAGTATCGTTCCGAGCCTTGTGCGAGCAATTCAGAGGAAGAAGGTAGAAGCGTTATTTGAAGACGAAAATGCTGGTCACATGATCACTTTAGCTCGGTAGAGTTTGATTTTTTTTTCCATTCAATTAACGATTTATAAGGGAGTTTACAAGTCATTGCCTGACAGCGTGGGCACGGCAGATAAAATGGGCGACGAATGCTTTGTCCCATCATCGCAGGCTGACCAGGTGTTTTGTACGTGACAGGTTCGTCCTGTTTTATACTTTTCCTGGACGCCCCTTGTGTCCGTGCCGTGTCCCACCATCATGTTCGTGAAGTGTTGATATCCCTTCCCAGTGGAGGTGGTAGAGGGGAGGATGGTGGATGGGGTAGGATGTTGGTGGGTATTGTGGAGGTGATGATTATGGAGGGAGGGTACCCAAAAAGTTTGTGTCCTCGGTCAAATCCTCTCCGAGGAGTACATGATGATGCATACATACTTACATACTTTCTCTCCACTATGAATAGACGGTGGTTCATTTGACTTGCAGAAATTTTTGTTGATGATCGATGATAATTTTCAGGTGCACTTGTGGTAACTGCCGGACAATGGCAACAGGTGTTTGATTCTCTGCTCAAATCGCCCGTGTACACGTGCTGGTAGCTGGGTTGAGATGGTTTGATGATTTCCAGCAACAGCTGTTTCTTCCACCTAATTGTCAGGATGGTGGTCTCTCTCAATTGTGGCAGATAACCACAAGATCTAGTCATCTCTGTTCTTTCATAATTTGCCTGATGGTCCTATACTAGTTGTATTTTCTTTCTGGGCCACATCACCATGTTTAGAAACCTGTGCCTAAGCTTATCCCACCAGGTGTTCTGCCCTTTCTGCACCGTCTCTTGCTGTGTGTGTGCGGTGTGATGTTTAAGTTGGCTCTTTCTCTATTTTGTGGCGTCTTCTGTGGTGACCTTTTCAAACCACCTCATTGCGATCGGTGCAGAAAACTCACTCCCAACTTCATTCTCGATCTTGACTTTTTTTTTTTCCACGTACTTTCCGCAGCTGGTGTAGGTTTATTTGTTTTACTGTGTCGGGTGCCGTGAGCACTTGGTGTTTGCTACATGTTGCCAAAAACGTTCGGTTTTAGTTCGTTTTTTTTTTTTTGTTCCTACCATTATCTCGGAAATAAATTTGACACTTACAAAATGTCTTGCTACACCGAGGAGTCTCGAACCCCGATGTGTATGGATTAATTGACTCTCCTTCTGTTCTTCCTGTGGTCGTGCCCCCGACTCGGGATAAAAGACCACCACGGGCCCTCCCTGTTTCATGATTTCGGATATAAAATTAAGAAAAAAAAAACATTTTCTATTTATTGGCGAGAAGAAAGAAAGAAAGAGAAAGAAAGCTAGAAAGCTAATCCTTCCCACACAATAACTCAGCCATGTAGCATCCTCAGACCTTCTCTGAAAAGGTACATAATTGCGGTTGTGGAAGATAAAATCAGACGCACAATTTTTAACAAGGGTTAGTTAGTTGGGTGGTGGAAAACAAACATTTTTTTTTAAACAAAAAGTCTTTGAGAAGATATGATTCAGAGGCCAATTAAAGTCTGGGGGCAGGTGAGCCAGAACTCTTCTTATTGTTTTTTTTCACCCGGCTCCTATTGTCAGCATGAAACTGCTTGGTCCTGCACAATTACAGATAGCTTACGAGGCAGCGTGGGCTCTCGGTTAGATTTCTTTTTCTGTGACTGTAATTTCGTTTTGATATTTATGGGGTAAAGCACCGAACAAGTTATTTGTCTCTGCTTTTTGGATTGTTGAGTATGTAAAAGTCTTACTTTTGACATGAGGGGTACTAGTTTTATTAATTTCCCTCAACACTGTGTCAGTGTTTAGCTTGGTTTGAAATATTTTTGGTAGGACTCTTTCCTGGAAAATCCATTATATCGGCACAACAAATGACCCATGTTTAAACATGTAGAGCTTATTCAGGCCGAGGCTGGAGTTGCAGCATTGTATTCCCAATGGTGTAAATGGAGGGAGTGCATTGTGGTGGGTGAGGGGGGGGGGGAAGTACGGTCGATGACCCCTGTTGCCAAGGTTCCATTAGAGTCAATTGCTCTGTAACTTGAATGTTACTGCAGCTGCTCCTGTTTATCCGCTAATTTCACTCATTTGGTGGTGATCTCACCTTCATGCCATCCAATTTCTCGTTTGAACCCCAGTTGAGTTACCTAAACTGCTCGACTAGGTGCCGCCTGATACAACCGTCGTCCTTTTGGTGTGACAATCTAAGCAGGCTGTCCTGGCTCGAATAAATCGTGTGCAAGTGAACGGTTAGGACAGTGCTTTTTTTTTTTTTAGCGTTCCTGCTTCCATTGCCATGGAAGAGAGGAAATCAAAAGCATATTTTATACTTCGGTGCCATCCCTTGTGGATACAGCCCAGACACAATGGGCCAAACGACCTTTTCCCATCTCTGCTTCCTTTGGAGTCACGATGTTGGCTGACATGGTTAAGCTTGGGGAGGGTTAGCGTATTTTTGTTGGGTGAATTGGCATCGGGTTTGAGTGGGTGTGTGGATGGGATTTCTTGCAACAGAAATGATGGTAATTTTTGTGCAAGTGTTGCTACCTACTTGGCAGGTCTTGGCTGGATGCTCAAGTTCAAGGCTGGATGCTTCAAGTCTTGGCTGGATGTTCAAGTCTGACTTGCATGATCAGCCGGCTTACTGTTGTGAAGATCCATCGCATTATGCTGGAGGCGTGAATATTTATTTATTTATTTCTCCAACTTCGAAATAGAACTGATTTTTGTGTGGGAACCAATTTCAGAAAGTTTTTTTTTTCTTTCTTTTGCTGAAGCACATTGTTACCTTGTATGCATTTTGTTTATCGATTCCTTGAATTTTGTTTTTCTGATGCAACTATCAGCTTGAATGTGCCCAATCTCTTGATATTTGAATGGGAGACCTCTGTCGGGGAGTGTTGTGAACTATTTCGGTTGGGAGTGGACTTGCCTCAACTGTGGTGTCTTGAACTCGTTTCCAAATGGGTTTGAATCTGATTAAAACTGCCGTCCTGCTGCCATGACGGTGCAGGGCGCTGCTTCTCGGAGCACACACAGTCTTTGCCTTGAAAATGCTCCGTGTTGTTTTTGTTTTTCTTGTGACTCGTTTTGACACAATTTGAAGGGCAATTGACTCTTCAGGTATTTGTGCTGTTTGTTTTTGTAAAGTGTGTGGGTGAAATATTTGCCTTGAAATCGATGGTCTATTTGCTGTTTATTTTTTCTAATGAGCAAATTAGAAGTGTGGTGTGTGTGTGTGGATGTGGATATAATATTTGGTCGCCGAAATAGGTGACCCTTGTTGTCATTAATTTTGTCTGTTTGTTTCGATGATTATTTGGATGTTTGTTCGTTTGTCATCAGCATAATTGGTAGTAAACGTGAGCCGATTTTGACCAAACTCGGGTGGTAGGTACATCTTATGACCTCGTGCTTTGGAAATTGTTATGGTTGCTCGGGACACTTTGGTTCCCTAGCAACAACCGAAAAACCTTCAAAATCGGTACCGTTCACGCGAAATCAATTCCGAAAGGCATTATCCCACGTAGGGTTATGAAATTTGGCACGAATGATCTACAGGCGATGCTCTATCAAATATATTCCGGTTTTTGTGATATATGGAATACTTTACCCACAGCGCCCCCTACAATTAGGGTATGCGCGAAAATTGAAGGCCTCCTAGCGACCAGGTGAGTGCATCGACACGAATGA
Organism: Eptatretus burgeri; assembly: GCF_056783735.1. Lineage (NCBI taxonomy): Eukaryota > Metazoa > Chordata > Myxini > Myxiniformes > Myxinidae > Eptatretus > Eptatretus burgeri. Next base: position 43,443,931 of record NC_140971.1, on the reverse strand, counting down.
AACTTTGCAGGTTCATGGTACTCAATGAGTACTACAACTTTGCCTCAGGACATATTGACCGATTTTGCTTAGGTCAGGGGTCAAAGGTCAATTAGTGCAAAAATCTATAATATGCGAGAGCTGGAGGTGCCTTCGCGCCAAATGCTACTCCTCCTCGGGTTATGGTCGGATGGTCATGAAAATTCACACTAATCGTCTGGAATACATTGTGCACAAACGATTAAGCCGGATTTTCGATTTAGATCTTTGTTCACCCACAGCACCCCCTCGAACTTTAGGGATTTCCGATTTCAAACTGCATTTTCGGTACTTTTAATTCAAATTGATACCGAGTAATCAGTAGATGAAATTGGATGAGATTTGATATGCATAATCTTAAGGTGATTCCCTATCAGCTATATGACATCCATTTTGCTCTATATCTTATAGTTTCCATGCTCGGCGACCCATTGCCGCCTACCGGCGTGTGTGTGTGTGTGTGTGTGTGTGTGTGTGTGTGTGTGTGTGTGTGTGTGTGTGTGTGTGTGTGTGTGTGTGTGTGTGTGTGTGTGTGTGTGTGTGTGTGTGTGTGTCTGTGTGTGTGTGTGTGTGTGTGTGTGTATATATGTATATATGTATATATATATATATATATATATATATATATATATATATATATATATATATATGTGTGTTATTGATCTATTCGATCTGAAATTGAGTTCGAGTTGATGACACTGCAACATTTGCTTACAGGTCTGGCTGGCAACTCCCTATATCCCACAGCAAACATTTTATTAAAAAATATAAAGTTTTGAACCCTGATCGGTACATCGACATAAAGTTGCTGCAATTCTTGCCATTGACTTTAACGTCCGCCTTCAAATTGTCCAAAAAGCTCGAGGCTTTACTGGACCTATGTGCCCAGAATATTACGTAACCCTGTTTTTCATGCAGGTTGATCGCTGGACTGATTATTTGGAAGTATTCTGGGAATCGGAATGTGCATCACATTAGTACTTTCTGAAATTGTGGAACATCGTGTGCAGACGAAGCGTTTCCAATTTGTCTCGAGCAATCACTACATGCCAAGCAGTAGTAAATAGGGTTTTCCAAGTGTGGTGTACTTGTGTGTAAATTGGTGTTGCCGCAAACTAATTGGCCCCGAGAGATGGAATTGCCCAAGACTTTCAAATTATCACCCACCATGGTGGTTTCAGGTATAATGGATCCATGGGTATTGAACACTTTACTCTGGTTACATGACCGTAACCAATCCTCGGCACAAGATACTGTTACCTTTTAATTGGTGCTCCATGAAAAAGTAGGGTGTCTGATTTTTGTCAAGAACCCTTTCTTGGTAAGAGCAAGTTTTATTGTCTGATGTTTTATGAAGAGTTTGAGGCAATTTATCAAATTCTCAATTGTTTGGGCTTTCTTCAATCTGGTTTAGTGGTCATCCTTGAATGAGTTCATGATGTATTGAAGAGTCGGTCGTAGAACCAGAGATCGAGGTGATGCTTTTATGGAAGTGACATGGCTGAACATAGAAGGACAACCTTTCGTCTGTGAGGTGGTCCTTGATGCCTGATCAAGAAGAACTATGTTGTGTCTTACCATCTGTATATCTCAGTCATTTGATAGGCCCTTCCCTCTTGTGAGGGTCGTTCACACCTGACACATGTCTGTGTAGTCCTGGATGAAGTCCAATATGTGATCGAAACACTGGACCTGAACCAAGGTGCCTGATGAACAGCTGCACCGGTTGTCATAATACCTCCATTTTTGAATCTCTATCTTCCGGACTATGAGGAGATATTTTTTCTTTGTGTGAACTACGGTTTTGGTTGATTGTGAAAGCTTCAGTGTAATTGTCTGTCTCCGATTATAAATTGAACATGAAATATTCTGCTGCAGTCATGCAACCAGGATGGTTTAATCTGTGTGGATTCATTTTTTTTTTGATTGATTGTATCGTACAAGAAGGTGATTGGTTTTGTAAGGTGCTACAGCATGAGCTCTCTGCTGGCAATGTTGGTCCCTTTTGGGCCATGTGAGGTTAATTTGGCATAAGTTGTTCATCACAATTGGGAATGCCTTCATTTATAATAATTGGAATGTTGGCATTTTGCTGGTGAGTCCAGAATACGTGTGGATTCAATTATGGTTGGGAGAAGATGGTGGGGCAGTTCTATATATATTTTATTCCCACCCACCCCCCCCCCCTTGACCATGAAGGAATGATTATGTTCCAATGAAGTTGGCACCAACATTTGTCATTTTATTTCTAATCCTCAGCCAGTGTCACACATTTCTGCTTGCGTCGTAGAAATTTCCCTGATTGCATTGGAATTGAAAGCATGCTTTTGAGCTCTGTGAAATGCGAAAAAGGCTTTGAGAGGGGTGTTGGGGGGTGGGGGGGTGACTGACTTCTCCGTCATATCTTGTTGTGTATCGTTCTTCATGCCATGTAAGACTTGGATATGAGGAAGATATACCAAAGCTTTGAGGGTGCATCTGAAGGACTACAGTGTTATTGTCATAATACTGTGGTTCAACGAACAAAACCAACACCAATTCTTCATACCTCCCAGGTTGGTGATTTATTATCACATCAATGGCAGAGAAGGAAAGTGGAAAAATATCTTCATAAATGTATGTTTAATCTCATGAAGCATGCTGTTCATGAGTAATTATATCGTATTTCCATTGGATGTTGCTGGAACTGTCTAAATGTCTTTGCTTACATCTTGTGATCTAAATATATGGAGTTTCTGGGAAGTGATGACTGTTAGGACTTGGTCCACCTCAATGTTATCTCTTTATGATGGACCGATGGAGATTCTGAGAGGGGTGGAGGAGTGGATGCTGAATTGAAAAAGGGGGGGGAGGGCAAATGGGAGAAATGTTTGGGAGTGGGGGAAAAGGAAAAGAAGAAAGGAATAGTCTTTTTCAGGTTGTAGGAGGGAAGAGTAGGCAACAAAGGAGGGAACCATACTTCATAGCACGAGTGGGAGCAGGCAGGAAAAAAGAACTTGAAGTATTCCTTACCAATGGCAGGTGTAAATATGAAGGGAAAGCTTGAAACTTGGAATTGTATATTGAAGTTGGAGAGGGTGGAAGTTGTTTTAATGAGGGAGACCAAGGGAAAGTAATTTTAGGGGACTTCAATATGTGTAGTTGTCCGAAAAGAGAAGATGGGAGGAAGTGTTGCATCATTGGAAATGGGAAAACATATTGGACAAGGGACTATGGTGGTGGAGATTTTGGTGTACAGGACTCCTGTAGTAAGAAAAGAGTAATGATTATGGGGGAGGGGGTGGTGGTTGCTTTCCTATGGCGCAGATTGTCATCGATATCTGAGTAATCTATGATTAATCTATTTTAAAATGATGAGTTAAAAGAGGATGTGATTGGACTGTGGTGAAAATATATTCAAGATTGAAAGGACATTTTAAAGTGTGCCCACACATTACCCATAGGGTGACTGCCACACATGCACACGCACTCTTACTGAGTAAACTTATGCATGAAATTCTGACAACTCTTCACCAAAACAGCCTCAGCCTCCCCCTTCCCAACTTTGTCCCATCTTTGCTCTCTGCCCCCCTCCACTGCAACCCCAGGTTCTCACACCTCCTCTCGCAACACAAGCCTTTGATGCCCACCGCCCCCCCATCCCACCAAAAGTCCTCAACCCCCCCCCCCTCCAAAGTTGTCCCATCTTTACTCACCCTCCTCCTGCTCATAAAAGCAAACAGCATTCCCATGTCGAAACTATGGAAGATGTAACGCTTTCCGCTCTCCTATTGTGCTCTCACCGACTTAACAGAAACCCGCCACGGTCGCCCGTTCAACTCACAATTTTAAGAGAAAATAGTCGTAAATCATCGTGAGGACCTGTGTAACCTCTGCAGTAAAACATGCGGCTTGAGGGGGGGAGGGTCCCAAAGGGTATATTCTAAATTTACAAAGGGTTCCTAAATTGGCAGCGAAAGTGTAAAAATTGTGGGTGGAACTCGGACGCATGTATGTCTCCTTTCATACATCGATAACAGGAGAAACATTGAGAAACAAACATGGATGTCGTTCCATTGAGGGTCAGCACAGAGGGTTTGGTTGTCTGCAGAAATTGAACGGCATGCTTATCAAACAATTATTTTGCTTCATAATTTGCACAAGATCAGATGTGGGATGTATCAACAGTCGAGATCTATCGAGGAGGTGGTGCGGAAGGCCTGTTGGAAGAGATTCCAGTGGGAAAGAAAAGCTCACGGAAGATAAAACTCCAAGGCCGGATAAAATGCATCCAAAACTCGAGGTCGCGGAGTTGGATCTTAAAGGGGACCCCTAAACTCAATGTTTTTTTTTTTCTCCTGAAAACAATTGAGAATCATTAATCACATTAATCACAGGAAAAAAAATTCCCAATCACAAAGTGTCAAAAAAAAAAAAGCCCTGGAGTGTAGATTTTTCGATTTCGCCAGTGACGTCACATCTGGAAAATCCATTTTGATCCGAAAGGCTGTTTACATGGAGAAACTATGCTCGTCGAGTTTGGATTCAGATAGTGATTCCACTCTATAGGTTCTCAGAATGTTTAAAGTGATCAGTGGGATTTTGAAGAAAGTATTGGAGATAAAATTAGCAATGGAAACACTTGGGTGAATTGAGGAGCTGTATCGTTCCGAGCCTTGTGCGAGCTATTCAGAGGAAGAAGGTAGAAGCGTTATTTGAAGACGAAAATGCTGGTCACATGATCACTTTAGCTCGGTAGAGTTTGATTTTTTTTTTTCCATTCAATTAACGATTTATAAGGGAGTTTACAAGTCATTGCCTGACAGCGCGGGCACGGCAGATAAAATGGGCGACGAATGCTTTGTCCCATCATCGCAGGCTGACCAGGTGTTTTGTACGTGACAGGTTCGTCCTGTTTTATACTTTTCCTGGACGCCCCTTGTGTCCGTGCCGTGTCCCACCATCATGTTCGTGAAGTGTTGATATCCCTTCCCAGTGGAGATGGTAGAGGGGAGCATGGTGGATGGGGTGGGATGTTGGTGGGTATTGTGGAGGTGATGATTATGGAGGGAGGGTACCCAAAAAGTTTGTGTCCTCGGTCAAATCCTCTCCGAGGAGTACATGATGATGCATACATACTTACATACTTTCTCTCCACTATGAATAGACGGTGGTTCATTTGACTTGCAGAAATTTTTGTTGATGATCGATGATAATTTTCAGGTGCACTTGTGGTAACTGCCGGACAATGGCAACAGGTGTTTGATTCTCTGCTCAAATCGCCCGTGTACACGTGCTGGTAGCTGGGTTGAGATGGTTTGATGATTTCCAGCAACAGCTGTTTCTTCCACCTAATTGTCAGGATGGTGGTCTCTCTCAATTGTGGCAGATAACCACAAGATCTAGTCATCTCTGTTCTTTCATAATGGTGCTTATCTCTGTTGTTTCATTTCATAATATTACAAAGTACAGATCTGGTGGTCTTGTTTCCAGGTGTGATATCATGGCTAATCTAAAGAAGAAGATTATTTTGACTTTTAATCGGAAAAAGACATAATCTATTTTGTTGGGTACCAATGAATACATTAGATTAGTGTCGAGGTGGTCTGAGCATTTGGGTTCCTCTTTAATGGTTTACTGGAGACAGTAGAGATACTTGAGGATTGAAGAGTGTAGCAAATGTAACACCAACAATTAGGACTGGATATAGGGAAGCATTGGATAATTTCCACACCTGTTCGTTTAACCTCGGTGGTGTGAAGGTATTGGAATGCAAACATTGAAAAAAAAAGGCACACAGAATGTGATTTTTCAGAGTTAAAAGCCATATTCCAAGTCTAACCAGTTTGTTATTTTGTCAATGTCTGAAGAGAGGGAAGGGGCTGTTGCCTGTCTGAAAGACAAGGGATGTAATGGCACATGGTGGAGTCATCAGCAAATAGATAGAGGATTTTCCAGAGAGTCAGGGAGATCATTGATGAAGAGCAGGAATAGGACTGGGCCCAGAACACTGCCTTGGGGCACTCCAGCCTTGAGAGGGAGAGGAGATGAAAGGATTCCGTTGAGTGCCACACGTTGGCTACGAGAGTAGAGGAATCAGTGAGCCATGTATGGAGTTTATCTTGGATGCCATAGGCAGGGAGTTCGAAGACTAAGGCAGGATGCCAGACAGTATCAAAAGCATACGATATGTCCAGAGAGATTGCCTTGATCTCATATCTGACATTGCAGGCCTCTATCCATTTTTGGGTGAGTTGAAGCAGCATGTCCATGGGGAAGTGATCTGATCTAAAACCAAATTGGCGATCCGAGATAAGGAAGGATTTCATATCAACTGTGATGATTCATTGATTGATTCCATGATCTTGCTGATGATTGGAAGTAAGCTCATATGTCTGCAGTTAAGGGATCCACTTTGCACCTTTTTTAATGTAATGCAGTGATTTTGGCTGATTTCCAAGCAGATTGAAGACAAAAGGCAGAGAGCGGATGTGAAAGAGCAGGATTTTAGCACGCATGAGCTGAAGCTGTCTGGTCGAGTTGCAGAGTCAGAGTCGAGGGTTGAAATAACTTTGTTCACCTTTCACATGCAAAAGACACGCAGTCCATGAGCAGTCGAGTACGACAGGGAGGGGTAGGTATCGAGAGTGAGGGATTGGGGACAATATTTGGAGGGAAACACGGAATTTATGCGTTTGGCCTTCTTCCAAGTGGAGCCACCTGCGGTACCATTTGAAGAGAGGGAAGGGATGGAGAGGAGGCAGGTACCAGAGGCAGACTTAACAAGGTGCCACCAGGCATTGAAGTTTATTGCAAGCTAACTTGTATTGCCATTATCTTTTCACCGAGCACCTACATACAATCGATTCAGGGAAACGTTTATTTTCTTATCTAGAATGGACAGCAAGAGGATTAGGAGAAGCTTGCTTGATCGTGAAAATGAAAGTGGAGAATTTTGATGTAAAAAGGCAGGGGTGGTTAATGGTTCACACAGCTTGGTTGATATATGCATGAAATGGCATCCCTGTTTGGGGAGGGGGTGGTGAGGGGGGTGGGGGGAGGGTGAGAGGTGGTTGCAGCTTGTTTAAAATTTGGATTTAGTCACATCAAAGCAAATGGAGATAGAGACATGCAGGTATGTAGGTAGAAGGTGACTCGAGGGGTATGAGGTGTGGGTGCAGTGTTAATGTTGTGCTGTGAATGTATATTCAGATATTCTCATTATAACAGGTGTGGGTGGTTTTAAGTGTGAATGTTTCATCTGTGTGGGAATTCAACCTTCACCCAATTGTCCTCCCCCCCCTCTTGAAAAATATAAATAAAAATTCAAACTTTTATTTTTGAAAATAACAAACCTTATTACAACTTACTTGTATGTTCTGAGGAGTGGTTTATTGTCTTTTGTTGGCCTTCATTCTTTTCCCTTTGATCTCGATCTTCAACTTCCAATTCTAATCCCACCCCCTCCCCCCTAAATCTTGATCTCCTTCCTTCGACCATGACAGTTCCCCTTTCCCCTACCACCACAACTACCACCACCAACACATGCTACACAAGTAAGAGAACACACAGCCAAGATTATTGGGAAAGGACTTTGCACAGGCTGGGCTTTTCCTGTCCTTCATGAAATCTAATTTTGAGAGATGGGTATAAGGGGGGCGTGGGCGGGTGTCAAAAATCCGACTCGTTTTCCCATGTAATAAATTGACATCCGCTTGGTATCCATTTCCACTTGCAAGGTGTGCTGGTAATCCATGTCTTGGTTCAGGGAGCCCACTGATCAACACCAGAAGAGTGGTGCTGTGTTCTGCGCACTTTAAAGCATCAGCACTCTTGTGGTTTTGAATTCGTCAGCTTGTCGTGTTATCTCACTGGTCAATCTTAAGTGGGGAAGTTTGCTTCTGAATGTCATATCTATGGTTAATCCAATTTCCTGTTTCGTTTTGTGTGTTTATCCATTCTATTGCATGTTACCCTTGTACCTTCTTTTAATTATTTTTTTGTGTTTCAATAAAACGCTTTTTTTTTTTTTTTGCCTTTTATCAAAATAATAAACGATGTCTATGTTCGATGACAAAGACTCTTACATGTAATGAATCATTTACACTCCATCAGCTGGCTGGTTGTGCTGAGTATTGTCTGAGATAGAGATAGACGGAGAGACTGATGACTTGGGTTGTGCAAAGGAAATGGGAAATGGCCCATGGAATATCTTGGTTATAATTTTATTTTATTAAAACGAAATAAATGATGCAATAAGTTAGAATGTTCCAAGTAAATGCGTTCTGTAAGATTGGATATTTGTCTGCTCCCTGATATGGTGGAGGCCCCGACGGATGACTCGCCATCGGGGTGTTCATGATTAGTGAGCATTTCCGTGCCGAAGAACGAATCCTAGATAAGGTACCATTTTCCACAAATTTCCATTGAGCAGCAATGGGAATCAAACCGGCCACACCAGCTGAGGCCAATACAAACCAGGCTTTAGTCACTCAACCATAAAGCTGATTCACTCAATTAGTTCCCTGATCTTCTGTTCCTTCCCCAATCTGCAGTTTGAAAGATTGCACTCATGTGGTCCAACTCCTGTTTTCTTTAACCCCATTTTTATATTATTTGAATTTTACCTTAATTTTTTGTTCAAGACTGCAACTTTGGCACGTTTATGCAGGAAACTCTTCAACATTTTTTGGCCTTATCATTATTATTATCTACCCCATGCACGCGAAGCAATGCGTGGGGTAAATCCATCAACGTTTGTGCCGTCCCTCGGATGTATGTTAAAATGGGTGTCCCATCTGCCAACATTAGTTGGTGGATGTTAAAGACCATACCATGTCCTTTGTGAAAATTATGTGAGTTACAGCCAGCACCCTGAACAAATTACAAATTTCTGCCTGGACTGCAGGTGGAAGGTTGTCTGGTCTTCTTGGAGGTTCCTTGACAGGTAACACTGCTTGTTATCTCAGAGTGGGTTTCTGTCTGGGCAGCAGCTTCTACACTTTAAACAAATTATTAACAAGGTGGTTCACACGTTTCATGTGAACAGCCTTCTGATTTGAAGGGCAACCAATTTGAATTCTTATTCCTTTTTAGCTCGCCTACTCGAAGAACAGAGAGCTATAGTGATACCCCGGGCGTCAGCATCAGCGTCAGAGTGAGCGTCAGCGTGAAAATGTTAAAGTTTTTGGTGCAAGTTATTTTTTCCTTTCTAATGTTTTTATCTTCCAATATTTTTTATACGCCCGATATATATGTGTATATATATGTGTATATATATATATATATATATGTATATATATATATATATATATATATATATGTATATATATATATATATATATATGTATGTATATATATGTATGTATATATATATATATGTATGTATGTATATATATGTATGTATGTGTATATATATGTGTATATATATATATATATATGTATATATATATATATATATATATATATATGTATATATATATATAGTGAATATACTGGTTCTGGCTCACTTTTCCCCTTGTAAATGAATGGGGGATTTTCAGCGATTCATATTTTTTTTCCCCAAAAATAAACCCCCTTTTTATCCCAAGGTATATTTATTTGTCTCCCCTTTTAACCTGGGGACACTTTTTTTTTTTCAAATAATCCATGCAATAAGATAAAGATTTGTTAAAGGTGATTTGAAAAAAATATCTGAAACGTCTAAGCCTCGCGACACTCTTTATCAAATAACCGATGCATATTGTTTAGCTCACTCATTGAACCTATAAAGATTTGTTCATTCTCAAATTCCTTCAATAGTTTAATTTTCTTTGCACAATAATCCCCATCTAAAATATTGAAAAACAAAACATTTGAATCTTTATATTTTTTTAAGATACCCCTTTTGTGCCATTACGAAATGATAAACTTCTCTTAATGCTCTTGTTTGACCACCTCCTGAGCCACATATCATTTTAAGATTATAGTAAATTGTTTTTTCATTGTTCAATTGATAACCATCAAAGTTTTCAGTCCATTCAAGGATATTCATTTTTTTCTTTACATCCTCTAACTTACCACTTTTTAAATTGATTCGCTTATTTGTTTTATTTACCTTTGTTTTAGTTATTTTTTCAATAAGACTTATTTGATATTTTTCACATTCATTATGTTTTCCATTTATATACCAAGACTGAGATTTTCTCCACTCTTTAGTTTGATTAATACTTGGTTTGACCATTTATATATTGCAAAAAAACGCGGCGGTAACCCTTTAAAAACCCTAACCCATCTTCCCATCGTTAAAACACAATCTATTCTATTCACTCTATCATACAATATCCATATGGAACACAATCTATTCCATTATCTAAAATAAATCTCTTATCATCAAAGGCTCCTAATGCCTTTTTATTTACTTCTTCACTATATATGTTATGTTTATAACTTCTTATTGTATTCATTTTCCTATATTCTTTCTTATTCATCAAACAATTATAATAATTTCTAAAAGTTATTGATTTCTTTATTACATATTTCTTTATTCCCTTTAACCTCTTATCAATCTGATCACCATACTTATAAGCATATGCCTTTGCTCTCAATCCAATAAACTCACTCATGACTTTTCCACCCAACTCATCCTTAAACTTACCAATAACCTTTTCATTCTTTTTGGAAAATAACTCGCTCTTCTTGCTGAAATTACTTGTATCATATACTCCAATATTTTTCTTCATATCTTTATAAACATCATCAGTTTTTATATCTAGGATAAAACTATCAGTGTCCATATACAACAATGAAACATTTTCACCATACTCTTTCTTTAAGTCATTATACAAATAATCATACATCAATATCTTTGATAAATCAAGAACTGCTGTTCCAATATAAATTGGTTTATCCATTACAATACTTTCCTTTTTCATATGAATTGCAGAAAAGTTCTCTGAAAAAACCTCCTCTCTCTCAAAACTTGGTTTATTTATCTATCTCGAAGCTTCTTTCCAAGATGTTGCGAATCTAATGTTTTGCCTGTTTCTAACATTTTCCATAGTCTTTCCAAATACAGCATTATTCATTAATTTACAAGTCCCCTTCAAATTTTACTTTTGTATTTGCTCTCATATCTGTATTGAATTGAATATACTTTTTCACCCAAGGACTTTGTTTAAATTTTAAAACTCTATGAATTTTAGCTACTCTCAATCCTTCTCTCAAAAACTGTTTTAAGCTTCTCTGATGCAAAACATATCCCTCTTTATCATAGAATGTTGTTAATAACTTTTCTGTTGATTTGCCTTTAATATTAAAACTTTTATGATAATCACTGAACCATTCTTTCTTTGGGGTTTTTCTCACATGCAAAAGGAAGGTCTTTATGCTTATTATGAAGATCACTCGGGTACCTCAAATCAACTTCAAAATAATAACCTTCTTCTTTGTCATTCAATTCCTCTTGAGAAGAAATAACAATATTCATCAAAGCCTTTTCATAATCCTTTTCTTCCACCCACTCTAATTTACCATAAGGCAGAGATTGAGACATTGCCCATCCATACAAATTATTAGCATCAAAATACATCAAATAATTACTATCTTTTTCACTGTCATAATTTGAAAGATATTTATTATTTGCTTTAGCATATCTTTTTGAACATACTTGTGATATTCCACCTCTCTTGGACTTCTCAATCATCAAAAGCATATCAACATCACTGATTAAATCTATATCTTGTTTTGTCATTTTCAACATTGCACTCCAAGCTAAACCAGGAGCTGTGAAATAGTGGGCAGGATCTAATCCATAACAATTTTTATTATGACAGAGTGATCTAAAAGCTTCAAGCACATCAGCTAACAATAAAACATCTGTTTTTAGATATAAATCATGATATTCTCCAAGGTTCTTTATCTTAAATATTTTCCATATTTCTTGTGCGTGTTTATATTCCTTATCACTTATCTCTTCTTCATAAAGGTTATAATAGAAACTTTCTTTTGAAGGAAGTTGTGTTTCTTTAAATATCATAAATGAATCCATATAATCATAAGGATAAATTCCCTTACTTGTAAGAATTTTCTCTTTACTTTGAATTTCATTCCTTGTTTGAATTTCCTCTCTCGTAAGAATTCCTTCTTTAATCATAATTTCCTCTTTAATCATAATTTCCTCTTTAGTTAGAATTTCATTCATTGTTCGAATTTTCTTTATAATTAGAATTTCATCTTCAGTTAGAATTTATTCATTAATTTCCTCATTAATTAGAGTTTCCTCTTTACTTTGAATTCTCTCTTTAATCTGAATTTCCTCTTTAGTGAGAATTTCCTCTTTTGGAAAGAATGAATTAAGATTCGGAAAAGAGTCTGTGGAGCTTAGATTTGATGCGAGGTGGGCTAGTGGTGTTCCCATAAACTTGCAAGAATCTAGAAACCTAATATAAGTTAAAGGTTTTGTGAATATCATTTTTGTAAATGAAATATACTTTTGACTTGTGTTTGTTATGTCAGAAATATTCCCTGGTGTTTTTGAAAGTTCATTTATAAATAGATGTGTATCATAGTTGGCGCTGTTGTGAAGAAAGACTGGAATAAAAGAAGGTGATTTATAATTAAGATTACAACAGGAATGAGCGGGACCTCTATATTTACCAGTAAGATGACAATGATCCCTAACTTTAGACTCCTTAATTTCCCCCTCACAAATATGACAGATATTGTTCTTTCTAAATTCTATTTTTTCTTCTTTGGTTAATTTCATTGGTTCATTTGTTTCTTTCATTAATTTAGTGAGTCTTATACAATCCTTTTCTAATCGTTTTACAAACTCTTGTGAAGCTTTTTTTCCACTATAATGTTCAAGTTTGTTATACTTTTCTCCAACAGATGATTTGATATAATAACAGAAACCACAAGGAATATGTTTTTGATATTTATTTGTATATGATTCTTTTGGATTAGGAGAAGCAGTATTTATCTTTTTAAGGATACACTCAAAATCAGCGTATATTACAAATGGGTGCATGATAGATTTATTATAATCTTCAAAAGAAATCTTTTCACCAGGTTTAGGCATTGTAATTACAGCTGATTTATGATTACTACAATATTTTGAATGTTGTTCTAATCATTCTTTTGTATGAAATGAATTAAGACATCGCTTATAAGGATATATTTTGTTTGCTGTTCTGAATACCTGAGAAGAGATTAATCTTGATAAATTATTGATGTATGTGTAATGTGAATTATTTCCAACACTAAAATATAAAAGATCAATGTGTTTCTTCATTTTTATAGTTGTTTGAAATTTTTAATATTTGAACTTTGTTTGTATCCGTTAATCCATATACATTAATAGAAAGATTATTCTTTTTCTCAAATTTAGGAATATCTGTTAGTGGCATTGGGAATTTAAAATCTTTAATGTCCAAGGTATTCTCATATTTCATATATTGTTTTTCTCTTTCTGAATTACATTTTGTTAGATGAAAGTGAGCAAGAACAGACCAGAGAAAACATTTATTATCATTGTTCTTAATATTAATAACTGCCTTCTTTAGGTTTATTTCTTTTGGTAATTCAATACAAGAAGAAGCTTTAAGAGGATTTGATTTTAGAATGTGTATATCTAAAAAGATGATTTTTTAAAATATTGAATCCACTTCCTACCACTGTATTATCAACATCCTCCTCTTGTTTTGATAGTTCTTCATAAACCCCCACTATTCAAAAAATCTTGAAATGATGTTATAAAATGAAGATCTGTTCTCATATAAGGAGTTTGTTCTTCATCTTGTCTTTTCATATTCATTTTCACTCCCATATAAAACTTTAAAGTTTTCATTTCTTTTTAATGTCTTTTTAATAACTTTTTCAACATCAGGTTTCACTATTTCAATTGATTCAGCTATTGATGATGGTCTGGGTTCTCCAAATTGAAAAATCCTTATTTTTATATGCCCTTTAAATGCCCCATCAGTGTTTTCAATATAATAGTCTCCCTTTACTTTAAACTCATTTTTCTTGTGTTTTTGTGATTGAAGATGTCTATTATAACTACTCTTCAAAACATCCTTTGAGCAGATATCACAATGTTTTCTTTCCAACTCAAGAGGAGATATTTTATGAAATAGATTAAATGTGTGTTTGTTGGTTCGGAGGTGTTTTCTATAATGTTTATATTTGTGATTACAAACATCGCAGTATGTTGTATTCACCATATTTATATAATAAATCTTTGCTTAAACTAAAATTTTCTTGATGAAAATTTCGTTTATTCTACAGGTGAATCTGTGCTTAAAACCATTTTATCCTCCAACTTTTTCACTTAATAAATACAATGTTTCAAGACACAAAAGACAAGTTTCAATCAATCTCTTCATTTGTTAAAGATACTGAGAAATGTCAAGGATGTAAAATTGAACAAAGATAAATACAACAACTATTGGATAAAAACAATTATGGTAAATAATATGAGTTATTCAATTTCCTTCAGTGGAAGGGCTTTTAGTATACCTGGTAGAACATCAATTAAAGTATCTCTAACAAAAGTTTCTCCTCTCCTTCTGGTAATATATTCAAAACTAGAAAAAGCAATGAAACAAGAAAAAGTATCAAAAAACAAAAACCTTATGGATGAAGCTTTAGAAAGAAAAGATAAGACCATCTGTAATATGCAATGACAAATTTGTATTTTTTTCAACAACCCTAAAGATGTAAATCCTGATGAAATAAAGGATGTTAATATATCAGGTGAAATGACATTTCCTTCAATAGTAGTTAACGATCATTTTAAAATTACCTTTAATATAAAAAATGTTGTCATTGAATCTGGTAATGAAAAAAAAGTATATTGATATTGATGGTAATATTATTAAATATGAGTCAATATACAACTGAAAGTATAGATGAATTTCAGTTTAAGTAAAGTTTTACTTTATAAATATGCTAGAATTTCCTGATTCTCCATATGACAAATTTGAGAATTGTCCTGCATGTGAAAGACGGGGATTAAACACAGAGTCAAAAGCCTATAAACAATGTATATTCTGTGATTATCTTCTAATTAATGATAATAAAAAATATAAAAAGGAAAATAATTCTTTTAGATTTACACCAAAAATGAATTACTTTACAAGATTGATTAGAGAAATGAATGTAAAGTATGAGGGTGATAACACACCTTTCCTTACAAGGGAAGAAACTGAACGTATAAGAGAAATGTTCAAAGGATTGTTGTTATATATTATTCATGGATGTAATTTTCAGGGAAATATCAACACAAGATATTGTATAAATAAAATAATGGATTATCTTGAAATTAAACCTGAACTTAGGATAAAATATAGAGTTTCTAAAAAAGCCAATAATAAATTAAATAACCTGTTTTCCAAATATATAAATGAATGATTTTTTACCCATTTGGGAAAATAAGATAAAATTTAACAACCATAAAAATCTCCCAAATTCATTAATGTCTCATAGTTGGTTCAAGTGGATGTGGAAAAACCTGCTTACTTTTAAAGATGCTCCTCACTCCCAACTTTTTAGATTATGATAATTTAATAATTTTCACAAAGTCGAGTTTTCAACCAGAGTATCAACTACTCTCACAAGGTTTTAATGCTGGTCTTCAAAAAGAAGATATAATCGGTTTATTTAAACGTCAAAAAACCTAAATGATTATAACATTGAAGATATAATTCAACTATTTTGTGATACACAGAGATGTAAAAAGAAATCAAATCCGATAACTTGTATTCTTAGTGATAATACGGATGATATACAGTCTCCCCAAGATTTGGATAAATCAAAAAAGAACCTCGTTATCTTTGATTGTGTTAATGAGAGAAACCAAACGGTAATGGAAAGCTACTACACAAGAGGGAGACATTCTTCTTGTAATTGTATTTATCTTAGTCAATCGTACTTTCAACTTCCTCGTCGTTCCATCAGAAACAATGCTAATACTTTTATTTTATTCAAGTTAAATTCAATAGATATCAATAATTTTTGGAGAGATAATTGTTCTACATTATGTAGTAAAAAGAAATTTGAGGATTACATGAAGCACACGACTGAAAAATATAAATATATTGTTGTGAAACAAGATGAGATATTAAGGGATATATTTTTTTGTTTTATAAACAATTACATATATAAATGACTATTAATATAAATCTTGTGGGTATATCTGCTTCTGGAAAAAAACTTTCATACATCAAGGTTCTTGTGTAGTACAAATGAGAATATTGTAAATTTACTTAAAAAACACCCCGTGATACGCATTGTATCAACAACAACTAGAGCAATAAGACCTGGAGAAGTAAAAGGTGAAGATTATCACTATATTTCAGTGGAGGAACATATGCGATTGAGGAATGAAGGTCAAATATTTGAGGAGGTTTCTCTTGGTACAACAAAATATTCACATTGTAAGAGTGAGTTAAGGAAACTAAAATCTGGTGGTCTTGGGATATTAGAAACTAATCCAGAAGGAACGAGACAAATTATTAAACATCTGAGCGGAGTGAAGATTTTATCATTCGGTTTTGATGTTGATGAAGAAACTCAACGCAAATGTATGAAAAGCAGAGATGCAAGTATTAGTGAAGAAGAAATTACAACTCGCATTAATGTTAATAAAGAATTTGATGAAATATTTAAAGAAAAGGATTTATTTGAACACATCTACTTGAATGATGAAGAAAAGGAAAATTTCCCTGTTGATCTTTACAATTCATTAAATGATATTTTACAGTAAATAAATGGATGCAAAAGAAAGAGCAAGAAGATTTAAGGAACATCAAGAGTTGGTTTCAAAAGTTGTAAAACAGCAGGAAGACATAAAGAAGAAATGCAGACAGAAACTAACGGGTGAAGAAGCATTTGAAAGAAAACAAGAGAAATTTTTTAAACCACTTTTAAAAACTTCCCAAGAAAAAATGAAAGATGTTTCCACAGTTCCCACAGTAGAATATACTCCTAAAAAACTTCAAATGTTAAAAGATTTTGATCAAATGACGGAGGAAGAATTAGAGCATTTAGGAGAATTAAAGGTATATGATGATGAAGGTCTATTTCAACAACTGGAAGAGATTAATCAACCCCCTGATTATATTGTGAATGCTCTTCAAAACAATGAATATTCAGCGGATTCAAAAACCAAAGCAGGACTCATTCCAACAGAACAACCAGCAATATTTCATCTTGTTCAAGAAAAGGTATTGATATTTAATGATGAATTAAGGTTCTTAGGTTCTGCTCAACCCCCTGTTAAACTAACTCCGAGATTAATGTTTCTTCTCACAAAAGATGGAAGACAAGGTTCAACTGTGAGGGATGAATCAAAGTATATTGATAAACCATTGGATATGAAAAATAATGATGATAGAGTGTATATTGATCTGCTGAACACTCTAAATTATAAGGTTTGTATTTCTAGTAAAAGTAGGAAAAATGGGAAGGAGAAACACATTATTCAGGCTTTAAGTATCCTTGGTTCAGGTAGTAGTTTTCTTCCAAATGACCCATCGCAATTAGTTAATAGACTGTTATTGTTGTTAGGTAGTAAGAAGGCTGGAAATAACAATTGTTTTAATGAAGCATCAGCCATTTTAGACCAGTTGATGAACATGAAAATAATTACTAAATATCAATATAAAGACATTTTATCTCATTAAATAAGATGAGAAGCACAATCCTTAGTTTCAATTTCACAACAAGCGACCACACATCTTCATTCCCATACCCACTACAACTTGACCCAACAAAAGAATATGAGGCATCTTTATTGTCCATGGAAACTTATAATACCTTATTTAATATAACTGATAAAAATGACAAGTTTAGTTATAATCCCGGAAGTGGATACAAAACGATAACAGTCTCACCCGGACCATATGAGATTTCTCAAATATCTTCCGAAATTGCTCGTCTTATGAAAGAACAGGGTGATGAACCAAAAAATATTGTTATAGACATTCAAAAACATACTTCAAAATCAACGATTAAAGTTAAAAATAACTACAAGGCTGATTTCACAATTGATAATTCATTTCGAGAGTTATTGGGTTTCTCCTCAAAAAAGATTGAAACTAATGGGACGTTTTACAGTGATAATGTCATTCAAATATCCTCAGGAATAAATTCGGTGTTAATTCACTGTGATTTGATTGATGGTACTTATAATGATGGAAAAAAAAACAAATGCAATATTTTCATTCAGCGCATACTCAACCCCAATTGGTTATAAATTCAATATGGAACCCAAAAATTTGGTTTATCTCCCTGTGTCAGGAAAAACCATACACAGAGTAAATTTTAGGATAACCGACCAAGATAATCGTATGATTTCTTTTAATGGAGAAGTTATATCCATCAGAATTCACCTACGTGAGTTTTCCAATAAATAAATACGATGGTTATTGTGAGGAAACATGAGTTGGGAAAATATAAAATAATTACAGGGGATGGGATGTTCCTTTCCCCATACTACAAGGGTGAAGGTATGTATCTTGGTAGAGGATACTATAAACCTAAGAGACAAAGGGGTGTTGGACATCAATTTAGAGGAGATGGGATAATTGATACTCTAATGGGTATTGGTTCAACTATTCTTAAACATAAACATCCAATTGGTTCAACTGCTTCTGCTGTGGGAAATGTAGCAGGTGCTGTAAAGAGCATAAAAGATGCCCAGAAGGAATCTCATAAATTACAAGCAATAAAAGAAATTAAGAAAGGCAAAACTCAGTTGTCCCCCCAAGAACGACAGAAAATAATTCGAATACTTGGATCAGGGTTTCAAAAGTTTTAACATCTTTTTTTCCGAAATAAATACAAGTATGGAATCAATTGATAGTATCTATGATTTGGATGATACTATTATTATCTCAAACTCCACTAAAAAAGAAGATTACTTCAAGGTAAATGCAATAACTGGAACAGACTGGAATACGAATGGTACAAAAAGTTTTGAAATAAATAATCAACAAACCTATTTGAATCTCTCCGAAAGTTTCTTGTTGTGTAAATTTAAATTCACTAAAGCTGGGAATAACACAAACGCTACACTTGTAAATGATTTCTTCTGGAAAATGTTTGATAGTGTGCGTTTGTATATTGGAACACAAGAAGTTGAAGCGGTTGATTCTGTCTCTGCTGTATCTGAAATGATGAAATTTACACTCTATACATTCAGTGATAGAATGGGAAAGGGGTCTGTCGAAGGTTTTATTCCTGATATGTCAACGGGAACAAACACAGACCCTGGATATACTCAAAGGAAAGGAGCGTATAATGATGATACAAAAGCAGAAAATAGTTTTACTGTGGCAGTTCCTCTTAAAGGTATATTTGGATTTTGTGCTCATGATAAAGTTCTGTATGGTCTTAAAATTAGATTTCAACTACAAAGGAATGATAATGAAAATCGATTGCTTTTTGGTGTTGGTAATGCTTTTGGTGATCAGAATAAATTTGTAATTGAGGAGATGAGTTGGTATATCAGTGAATATACTCCTAATCTTAAAACAGAAGAGATGTTGAATCGAAGACTTAACTCAAAGAAACCACTCAGTGTATCATACCTCAAAAGAAGATGTCAACACGTTAAACTCAACCAAACTACTTACACGTGGAATTTGGGTGTTCTGGAAGGAAAGCCACGATATCTGTGGATCATTTTTAAAAAGCCAGATGGTGATACTGCGACTGATAAGAATAATGCATTGAGTGATAATGCTAAGGTGAAACAACTTCGCGTTTCTCTCGATGGAACATTTTATCCACGAGATAGACTGGAAATTAATTGGGAAAAAAATGATTTTGCTGAAGCATACAAGTCTTACCAAAAGGTGTGTGAAAGTAATGGAAATAAAGAACCTATTTTGGATATGACAGCATTTAAAAGTTTGTATACAATCTATGCGTTTGACCTGAGCGCTCAAAAGGAAACTATAAAGTCTAATCGAGTGGATACTTCCCTATACATTGAAAGAGGAGAGAGTGAAGAAGTTGATACATATTGTTTGCTTTTGGAAGAAACAGAATTGCAGATTAATACAGATAATGGTGTGATGATTAGTCTCACATAATTTTTTGTTAAATAAATGAGTGGCAAAGTACCAACTGGGGTATATGTTAATCAAATCAATCTTCATTAACTATCATCTTGTGTTCAAAATCAAAAGCCTTGTACGATTAACGTTAATACAATTCAGAGAAAAGGAGCAGTAAGAATTGATGTTTTGCTCACAAGAGAACAGGTTAAAATCTTGAATGACACTGGCTCACTTAAAATTAAAATGACAAAACCAATGTTGAAAAAATATTCAATAAGAGAGACGAGTGGAGGATTTCTCCCATTTCTAATTCCATTATTTGCTGGTTTAAGTGCAGTTGGAGCATTGACGGGTGGTATTTCAACAGCGGTGACAACTGCCAACGAAAGGAAGGCTCAACTCCAGGCTCAAAAAGAATTGGAAAGACATAACAAAGAGTTTGAGAAACAAATTAGTGGAAGTGGTGTAATTGGAGATTTTGCTGAAAAACTTGAAGTTCTGCCTGATAAAGCGAGATTGTTAGTTGGAGATATGCTTTCTTCTATAGCACAAGCAGGTGTAAAATTAACGAAAAGAGGTAATGGATTATATCTTTCTAATAAATAAATGAGCATTGATGAGTGGTTTAAAGAATTTGGAAAGAATACAACATCAAATTTACAACTTGTCAAATATTGTAATAAATTAAAAATTCACAATGTGGTTATTTGTATGAGAGATGAATTAACAAATGTACCGAAACATACAAAGAATATTATTATGAACTTAGAAGATAATAATGGGAACGGTTTTCATTGGGTTTGTATTTTTCATAGTCAAGACAAATATTATTTTGATAGTTTTGGTCTTCCACCACCTGTTGAAGTCATAAAATTCTTACAGAATGGTGTTTATCAAACATTCCAAGTGTTGTGGTCAATTATGTCTATATGTGTTATTTCAACTCAACAAAAATAAAACATTTTATGATATTATTTTTAATCTAATATAAATGACTTATGTTGGTAAAGATGGTTCTATCTTTGGTGTATCTCAAGAACTGGATATTGATTTATCAAATTATTACACAAAGGCACAGGCTGAACGACATAAATATAATATAACCAAAAATATTAACATGAAAAATGCTTATAAATTAAAAAATTATCCAAGCCCGACTGACGCGAATGACTTGGTGAGATTAGGCGATTTATCACAATATATATCCTTAAATAAAACGGCCGTGTATTCCAAAGATACAGAAGTGTTGATATTATCTCCAGGTCATACAGAATTCACAGTTCGAATTAAAATAAATTTTTATAAAGAAGGGCGTATCGTTTGTATGAGAATAGAACAATGGGGGTATGATATGAATGATTTAGGGTATAATTGGTCATTTAAAATTAACCTCGAAGACCTGGAACAATTAAATCAGTCTCGTAAGGAAGAATATTATCCACTTGGTATCGAGAATGAGTTTTGTGGGGCCACGATTAGTAAACAACAAATAAAATAATTTAATAAGGGTAAATATAATAATGGTTTTGCCCTTGTTTATAATAATGGTTTTGCCCTTGTTTATCTCATGAAAACAGAAAAAACAGGATTATATATAATAAGTAAGGAAATACAAAATGATTTAACTATGGGAAGATGGGGAGGTGTTTCGTGCCATAATATTATTCTAACATATATTTCTAATACATAAATGCTAGAAAGAATGCTTCAAGAAAATTATCATTTCTGTGTCCAAGCATACCTTCAAGAAAAGGGTATTCGGTATTTTAATAAATATGTTCTACAACATAAGAATGAGGTGTTTTCAATAAAAGATTGGCATTATGCTGATGTTGATAAACCGACAACTTTAGATTTAATGAGAATGTTAAATAATGAAAAAATTATAAAGTTAAGAAAAGGTAAGGCTCTTTTAGAAATTCAAAAGAAATTTTATTGGTTTCCTGTTGTAAAAAAAATTATTTTGGATGCAGGAATAACAAGAAATCCTGATGAATATATGTATGATATTCTATGGGGTGTAAGCGATTCAAGGATAATAAGGGATGAGGAAGGAGTTGAAGAAGAGAGGGAAGAGGAGGAAAAGGAGAAGAAAGAGAAGGAGGAGAGGGAGAAGAAGGAGAAGAGAGAGAAGGAGGAGAGGGAGAAGAAAGAGAAGGAGGAGAGAGAGAAGGAGAGGGAGGAAAGAGCGAGACAAAATAAATATCAAAATATGGAAACCAGTGAGATTAAAAAAGATTGGTGGTATTACAGAAAATAACTCAACCCACCGAGGAGGAAAACAAAGAATTGACAAGTCTATTTGCAATACTTTCGACAAGAATATTGACATTGACAAGATATTCATTTTAATTCAAGTTTTTCATTTTTTTTTTTTTCTTAAATAAATGGAGGAGAGAGTGAAGGCATTTCTAAGGATTCTTTATGTTTTAAAAATTAAGATTCAAATGTGCATGTTGGAAACTAAAAAGGTTTTTGCACTCTGCAGGAACTTTTCACATAAATAAATGAGTTATTGTCTCAAATGTAAAAAGAAAACTAATACTAAAAATATTTCATATATTAAAAGTAAAAATAACAGGTTTATACAAAAAGGTATATGTTCGGTGTGTGGTTCAAAAAAAAAATCAATTTATCTCCAAACACAAACGAGGAGGAGATATACAAAAGTTTTTATCAGGAAGTAAATTTACAACTACTGGAATACCAGGGGAATTACATCTTCCAGGGTATTCTTTCTGTGGTCCAGGCACAAACTTGGATAAAAGATTAGATGAGGCAGACAATCCTTAATCCTGGAGTAAACCCATCAATAGAGTTGATGAAGTGTGCATGAGACACGATATTGATTATGGGAATACCACAACGTTGGAAGAAAAGCATGAAGCCGATAGAGAAATGTTGTATAATTTGTCTCTGATACAAAATCCAACCTTGAGAGAAAAAGTTGATTGGTTCATTGTGAAGAAGATGATCAGTGCTAAATTGAAACTTGGACTTGGAAATTCAAAAAACTTATAGGCTCTAATGATGTCATTAAGACTGAAGAGCAATTAGCTGATGAATTACATAAACCAATATTCACAAAGTTTCAGAGAAGGAAAGTTTATTCCAAGGAAGTTGATTATATCTGGTCTGCTGATTTAATTGAACTCAATAATGATAAGGGGTACAAGTATGCTTTAACCGTTATTGATTTGAGGAGTAGATACGCATGGGTTGTACCATTAAAAAACAAAACAGGTAATACTCTTGTGTTAGCCTTTCAACAGATATTAAATAAAAGTAAGAGAAAACCTAAAACATTGTGGACTGATGAGGGTAGAGTTTTATAACAAGACATTTATGAATTTTCTAAAAAATAACAGTATTACCTTATACAGTACCTTTAATGAAGGGAAGGCAGTTGTTGTTGAACGTTTTAATCGTACCTTAAAAGAGAGACTATATAAAAAATTCACACAACTCGGTTCACAACAATGGTCATCTTTTATTCAGGATATTGTGGATAAGTATAATGACACGATTCACACGTCAACAAATATGAAACCATCAGAAACATTTACAAAATTAAAATATGAAAAAGAGATTAATGTCAGAAAACCTAAGTTCAAAGTTGGTGATATCGTAAGAATATATGGGTGGAAATCTCATTTTGAAAAGGGTTTTACTAAACGATGGACGAAAGAACTTTTTAAAAACTGTTGATGTCATAGATACGGTTCCTTGGACTTATAAGATATATGATTTGGAAGGGGAAAAGATTTTAGGTTCATTTTATTCACAGGAATTACAAAAGACAAAGATAAATTGAAATTTTTTGACTCCGCCCACACAAACCCCACACAAACCCCACACAAACCCCCCCCACAAGCTCCACACAAAAACTCCACACACACAAACCCCTCACAAGCTCCACCCATATTCATCATATTCACATAATTAGTGATTAGTTAATTAGTTCCCCACACACAACATGTTTATTTAATTAAAAAATTATACACCCATCCACACAAGCTCCACTCATCCACCCATCCACCCATCCATTTATCCACACAAACCTCATCCACATAAGCCTCATCCACATTTACCCCTCCCACATAAACCCTGCCCACACAAGCCCTGCCCACATAATCCCCTCCCACACAAGCTCCACCCACATAAACCCTGCCCACACAAACCTCAACGAAGCCCCGCCCACATAAACGCCCTCCCACATAAACGCCCACACACGCCCCGCCCACATAAACCCCACCCACACAAGCCCCGCCCACATAAACCCCACCCACACAAGCCCCGCCTACACAAGCCCCACCCACACAAGCCCCACCCCCCTGTGCACCCCCACCTTTGACCCACCACCTTCCTCATCCCACCCCCACCCTTCCCCACACACACATGGGGAGGGGAGGGGTGGGATGAGGGGGTGATGGGTCATTGGGGGAGCGCACCTACGCCCCCCCACCCCCTCCCTTTCCTTCATGTCTTAATCCTTTTTTTGAAATTTAAAATCAAGTACAGTCAAAGCTCGTTACTATGCCACCTCGCTTCTATGCCACTCTCGCTATTATACCACTTTTGCTCGGTCCCGACAAAATTCAATACAAAATAAATTTACTATGCCACCCCCTACTCTCGCTACCATGCCACTACTGTGTGACTGTTAAAAGGCACGAGTCGTGAAAAAGTCTGTATTGCGCAGTGCTCAATTATCACACTCACGTCCAAAGGCGAAGCGACGAACTATAGTCCAGCTGCGCACAACATAACTCAATACGTACGCACATAGTCAGACTGTGTCAAAACACGCGATTCTTCTCCCCGATGCCAGCCACAACAAGCCAATCACAACACGCCCAACAAGACACAATAAAGCGCGAGCACACACACAGACACGCAGGCACACGTACAACAGTGACATCATTTTTTTTTCAAATTCAGCCCATAATGTCAGCTCAGAAACGCAAGCGAACCGACTTTACGCTGAAGGAGAAGAAGATCATTGATGCCGCAAAGAAGGAGCCGAATCAGTCCAAGTTGGCCAGGGAGATTAGCAAGAAATGGGGCGTCGAAGTTAAGAGAACCACCGTGAAGGGCATTCTCAGCAAGAAGGATGCAATCGAGGCTGCAATCAAAGCTGGATTTCCATCAAAGCGCATGAAGTTGACGCAGGCTCACGACCCGAAGCTTGATGAGGGAGTGCTCATGTGGCTGAAGCAATCAAGAGGACAGAATGTGCCTGTCAGCGGCGATCTGATCAAGGAGAAGGCGATGAAACTGGCCGAGCTGATGCACATCCCAGACTTCATGGCGAGCGACGGTTGGTTGGGCAATTTCAAGAAGCGCCACGGCATCACGTTCAAGACAGTGCAGGGCGAAGCTGGAGCGGTGGATTCGCAATCCCTTCTTGAGTGGCAACAACAGGTTCTCCGGCCCTGCTTACTGGCAGTTCTCCGCAGACGACGTCTTCAACCTGGACGAGACTGGACTCTTCTGGCAGCTGCTTCCGAACAAGACCATGGCTTTCAGGGGGGAGAGCGGTGTACTGGAGGAAAGAAAAGCAAGCAAAGGATCACTCTTCAGTTTGGGGCAAACATGAGCGGCAGCGAGAAGTTCCCTCTTCTGGTGATTGGCAATTCCAAGAAACCCCGTGCCTTCAAGAACAAAGAGATCCCGGTCAAGTACAAGGCGAACTCGAAGGCGTGGATGACGGCGGAGCTTTTCGAGGAGATGTTGCGTGCGTGGGACGGACGACTCGGCCAGCAGGGACGCAGAGTGCTGGTCTGTCTCGATAACTTCTCTGGCCACCCTCCCGAGCTCGAGCTGAACAACATCCAACTGGTCTTCTTCCCACCCAACACGACAGCCAATTCGCAACCAATGGATAAGGGAATCAGAGAGAACCTCAAGCGCCATTACAAGAAGCTCCTGCTATGCCGCCGGCTTGAGGCCATAGACGAGGGAAAGGAGTTCAAGTTCACGTTGCTCGACACTCTACACGTCGCCCGGCGTGCTTGGGAGCAGGTCGGCAAGTCGACGATCAGGAACTGTTTCGCGAAGGCCAAGTTCATCGAAGAGGAGATCCAAACTGAGCCACAGGATGCGGAGCTGCCCGACATCTGGGAAGCTCTGCCTGCCGAGGAAAAGATGCACGAGAACGAGGAGATCGAGCTGTCTGACTTTCTCGAAACTGGCGGGTATTTCACGCTGGAGGGGATTGCGGAGGAGATTCTGTGCAGTGAGGAGCCGGTGGAAAGCGAAGATGACGAGGTAACTGTCGAGGAGGAAATCGTTCCGTTCGAGGAAGCCCAGCGCACTTGTAGCACCGTCCGGAAGTTCATGCAGCAGAGAAGCGGGAAGCCCGGTGTGATGCAAGCGTGCGATCGGCTAGACAACGAGATGCACGAGATCCGCCGAAAGAAGATGCACCAGCCGACGATTCTTGAAAGCTTTGTGTGTCGTGAATTTCTCGCCATGCCATATGCTAGTGTGTGAACTCTGTTAGTGTGTGTATGTTCTCCGTTCGCTTAGCTTATACAACAGTCGTGCCTTTTACTTGCTGGAATAAATTTTGTCTAAAGATTAACTACAGATGGGTTACTTGAGAAAATAAGGCCGTTTTTACAAAATCTCGTTACTATGCCACTCTCGCTACTATGCCACTTTTGCTCGGTCCCGACGGGTGGCATAGTAACGAGCTTTGACTGCAATTGTAAACAAAACAAATATAATTAATCAAAATTGCAAATATTAAATATTCATTTGCGAGAATGTATAATCTTTCCCAGCAATCTTCTTCAGATGTCTTGTGATTTTGAAACTCAGACACCATATTCTGTTTTGAAACAAAAAGTGGATAATAATTAGGTTTTATAAAGATAATTACATGGTAATATGAGTAAGCCTGTTGTTGGTTCTAAGTTAAAGCCTCATTGACCACTGAATTAACACACCAGGAGGCCGACTCAGCCTGTCATCCTTCCAAGGCCAATAAAATGAATTCCAGTGTACTGGTAAAACCGCATCCAAACTATTGATGCAACCAACATAAGACGACATTCCAAAGAGAGAGTGATATTAATAAAAGAATAAATAAACAAATAACTAAGTAATTCAGAAACATTTACCTCCAGAAAATCATGTGTTGTACCAGATTGCTTCAACAGCTGATGTTGTGTGATAGAGCTGAAAAATAAAAATAAGTCAAGGGTATAGATGGAGAGACAGACAGAGAGAGATACAAAGAGACAGACAGGGAGAGATAGAGAGAGACAAACAGACAGGGAAAGAGACGCACGCACGCACGCATGCACACGCACACGCACACGCACACGCACACACACATATATTCACACACAGACACACACACACACACACACACACACACACACACACACACACACACACACATACATACATACATACATACATACATACATACATACATACATACATACATACATACATACATACATACATACATACATACATACATATATATATATATATATATATATATATATATATATATATATATATATATATATATATATATATATATATATCTTCTTCCTCTTTCGGCTGCTCCCGTTAGGGGTCGCCACAGCGGATCATCCGTATGATCCGCATAGTGATTTGGCACATGTTTTACGCCGGATGCCCTTCCTGACGCAACCCTGGTCGCCTCTTACGACACAGGGATATGGTACACCTATTTTAACCGGGGTATACACCGGCCCAGTATACTGGTACTCATTTCGCCGACCTCGGGAGGATGACAGGCTGAGTCAACCCCCTGGTGTATTAATTCAGTGGCCCAACGGGGCTTGAACTCAGGACCTCTTGGATCCCAAGCCGCTGCCCTAACCAATGCGCCAACACCAGGCTTTTATTTATATATATATATATATATATATATATATATATATATATATATATATATATATATATATATATATATATATATATATATATATATATATATATATATATATATATATATATATATATATATATATATATATACACACACACACACACACACACACACACACACACACATACACACATACACACATACACACATACACACATACACACATACACACATACACACACACGCGTGTCTCACCATTGGTTTAATTCATTCGAGATCAGAGGCCGTGATAAGACTTCGTACCAGTCATTATAAATGTTTTTCAATTCTCTTCTAAAATCATTGACCTCTTCAATAAGAGCATTCATTTGATGCACCTCATCGTGATATGTAAACTCCACTTCTTCCAAGGACCTGCCAGGAAAAAATGTATATTTTCGCATTATCACGATTTAATTTATAATCAATTGCTTCATTGTTCAAAGAGGAAACCATACACAAACTTACCAACTTTGTAGTGAGCTGTTATCTTCATCGGAAGAGAGTGAGTCCATGTCTCAGTTTTTTTTTACCATTGGTACAAGATGGCAAAAAGATCAGAGGCCGTGATAAGATGTCGTGTCAGTCTTTAAAAATGTTTTTCAATTCTCTTCTAAGATGATTGACCTCTTCAATAAGAGCATTAATTTCATGCACCTCATCGTGATATGTAAACTGCTCTTCTTCCAAGGACCTGCCAAGAAAAAAAATATATATCAGAATTATCATGATTTAATTTATAATCAATTGCTTCATCGTTCAAAGAGGAACCAACACACAGGCTTACCAACTTTGTGTTGAGCTGTTTTGTTCGCGGAAGAAAGATCGCTCATGTCTCAGTTGTAAAAATGAAAATCCCGTCTGGCAGAAACTTTGTCTGGCGAATCACTTATAAAGCAACGATGAGGAGATTGCTTAATCATTGGGTGTGGCCACAGGAAATGACGCTTCGGGAGAGACAGCTTGGAAAATAACCAGGAGATATATTCTCAAATTGTATGAATCATTTTTAAAACATACTTAAAATACCCTAAAATGGTTTTGATTCAAATGTTTTCAGTTCGTGTTCTGAGATAAAATATAAACACGAGACCTTGTCTCACAGAATAGTTCCTGTTTTTTTTTCACAGCATGACTGTCCAAAAACACTTCCTCATTTTCACAGCACGACCGTGTCAAAAAAAACTTCCTCATTTTCACGGCATGAACTGAAAACATTTGAAACAAAACTTTTTTTATGGCGTGGTTTATACACAAAAATGATTTGCAACTCGTGCGGTGGTCAGATGAGATCATTAAGAGAAGTTTATCATTTCGTAATGGCACAAAAGGGGTATCTTAAAAAATATAAAGATTCAAATGTTTTGTTTTTCAATATTTTAGATGGGGATTATTGTGCAAAGAAAATTAAACTATTGAATGAATTTGAGAATGAACAAATCTTTATAGGTTCAATGAGTGAGCTAAACAATATGCATCGGTTATTGGATAAAGAGTGTCCCGAGGCTTAGACGTTTTAGATATTTCTTTCGAATCACCTTTAAGAAATCTTTATCTTATTGTATGGATTATTTGAAAAAAAAAGTGTCCCCAGGTTAAAAGGGGAGACAAATAAATATACCTTGGGATAAAAAGGGGGTTTATTTTTAGGGAAAAAAAATATGAATCGCTGAAAATCCCCCATTCATTTACATGGGGAAAAGTGAGCCAGAACCAGTATATTCACCCTACATATATATATATATATATATATATATATATATATATATATATATATATATATATATATATATATATATATATATATATATATATATATTGGGGCGTATAATGTGATACCTGTCGTCTGTCCATCCGTCCGTCTCTCTCTCTCTCTGTCTGTCTGTCTGTCTGTCCATCCGTTCCTGTCCGCCCTCTAACTCCCAAAGTTTTCAACTCTCACGTTTCATATCTGGTATATAGGTACAGATTGTGGAGACGGTGTGTCATGACATTCGTTCGTCATCTAAAGTGGTTGCCATGGCAACCAGGATGCTGTTTTCCATGTAGTAGCACAATTCAGTATATACCTTCTTGTTCGGGTGTTTATTGTGCTCTTGTTACTGACTACAATATACAAATACATATATGGCTTTAAAATTATTTGGATCAGACTTCACTGCAATGCTTTATAAAAAAATATTAATTATTAGACGAGTCTTTTAAAAACAATAAATGTATAAACAGGCAAGCATTGGGTGGCTTTTGACACCAACTCTGGTTCCTTTTTCTTTTGCTTTAGATTATATGCATCCTCCTTTCTGACACATGAACAGATGGATAACACTTTTCCCACTGATTTCGGTTTTGAATGCAAGTAACATTCACCCATAATCGCAACATCAAGGGAAGTTTTTTTCAACTTCACTTGGCATCAGATTTGTTGCTTCTTGTCCTATTTTATGTATGGAATTGTAAGAAATTTTTGAAAAGGCCGCTGATACCAGTTTTATGTGTAAATTATTATTTTAATTGATTGCAATGTATACTCCTTCCTCTAGATGTCAGTCATTATTTTTTCTCGCAATCCTCCGAGAGAGCTCTTTGCATGCCTTTGAGCTTTGAGGACTAAATGGTTGTTGAGCACTAAGCAGTGGACCACAATCAGATGGGTCAATGATGTTATGTTTGCCGCTGCAACACATCTGTACCTGTAATGCTGTGAAGGTTCAACCAGTGATGCCAAGATCTATATCTGATCTGAGGGCATAGGCTCAGCAGGAAAGATGTTCATGCCAGCCATAAGATACATCAACACTAAACATCTCCCACAAACCATCAATGTTCTGTTTCGAATATGCAGAAGTAGTTATGATCTCGCCATTGCCCAAAATTTAAAATTTATTGGAAAAATATTCTCAGATCATCACTTTTCCGTTAAGATTTGTTTGGTTCTCAAAAGATTGTGAATCATTATGTTGTTTTGCTAACGGTGATGAATGGTACAATGCTTTATATCGTCTTTGAGGATGAAATCCCATTGAACCCAATTTTGTGACTCGCAAATCTATTCTTTCATGTTGTCACTTCGTGTTATCACATGTTGTCACTTTCCCTTTTTTTATTTTCCCAATGACTTTCATGAGACTTGTATCTCTGGCTTGGAGTCGAAAGATCAAAGAAAAGCTTTTTTTTTGTTTTGTTTGTAGAACTTATGAAAGAGCTGGTGAATATTGCAGGAGGAGACTGGAGACAAAGTAAAGTAATATCGAACGTAATTTGAACCTGATGTCGTAGCATTGAGGCAAGCACCCAGACCAAAGGAATCTTCTCAATTTCCCATGCGTGTTAGTTATTAAATTCCACATTAATTTCCTGTTTTGTTCCATAAACATTTTGTTGGACCGACATTGTATTTCCCTGTTGCACGTTGTAAATAATGCCACTTTGTCAAAGTAATGTTTCATGCAACTCCAACCACAGTTGCATTGTCATCAAATGGGCCTGTGTTGGGAAATTAATGTTGAAGCTATACCAAGTATGAATTCTTTAAAATTGCATGTTTTGCCCTGGTCTGTTGAAATTAGTCATTATTATTATTATTTCCAATAAAATATATTGAGATGACATACAAAATCAAGATAAGACGATGTCAACATATATAGGGATGAGGAATTCATATAAAACACACACACACACACACACACACACACACACTGTTACAAATTTGCCAGCTGGGTCATGCATGAGTGACTTATTTGACCCTGGAGCAAAACTCCCATCCACTATTTAAACACTCGTGTTTAACCAATAGGGAAAGAGGCAATTGGGCAGGTTGTAAACTAATGGTCTGTTTCAGCAAATGGCATGTATTTGCAAGAAAACAGTAATTTACAAAGCAAAAGTAGTTACAAAGAAAGGACTTTACCCTTGAATACACAAGCCCCTTCGTCATTCATCTGACGACAAATCTACAGGCACAGGCACCTCAATAATTCCAGGAAGCAAGCAAAGGTGATGGACAGATAAAAGTCAGTTGGGGTATGGTGTTGGTTCCAAGCTCAGCCCTACATGAACCTGTGTGTGTGTGTGTGTGTGTGTGTGTGTGTGTGTGTGTGTGTGTGTGTGTGTGTGTGTGTGTGTGTGTGTGTGTGTGTGTGTGTGTGTGTGTGTGTGTGTGTGTGTGTGTGTGTGTGTGTGTTGGTTTTATATTTCTCATTTGGAGGTTCTGCTGGTTCAGCAGTTGCATTGGCTGTGCCAATTAGGCATGAGCTTTGCTAAACTCATGCCAAATAGTCGGAGCATATGCAAAAGAGCCTTTTTAAAAATTTAAGTTGTTTCTGGCTGCTCCCAGAACTGTTTTGTATACCATAGGCAGGTTAATGTGTGGAAGGTATTTCCTGCTGGTCAGGATGCATCGAGCAATACCCGGCATGGCACTTGCTTCCTGGTACCCACTACAGGTGTGTGCACGTGCATTTTTACTTATGAAATCAAAAGATTTCGTAAGTATATTGATGACTTCCGTTTCTGTTTGTTTGTTTGTTTGTTTGTTTGTAGGCACGATAACTCGAGAACGGAAGAAGCTACCAATGTCAAATTACACCACCTGATTCAGGAGGGTGGTGACTCGCACTGATTATATTTTGGTCAAAATCAGTCAAAGGTCAAGGTCACAGTGAGGTCAAACATCCAAAACATTCGATTTTTGATGGTTTGGTACAGAATCATCGTAGAAACTTCTGGTTTGCGTCGCTACCTTCTCTAGAGACAGCTTTTATTAGACAAGGTCAGAAGTCAAGTTGACTATTTCATAAGTAGCAGTCTATGACTGCTTTTTTGTTTGTTTGTTTGTTTGTTTGCTTTTTACCGGTTTCGGAGCAAGTGTGGCGGGGTGCACGAGAGGGTTTCTCAGACCTTGAAGCCATGGGCCAACGGGTTGCTAAGCACCCGCGGACACCAGTTGGGATAAATAGTTTTAATATTGTCATCATGCCCAATGTCGCATTACCTATTGGTGAGCTAACTATCTCAACTGGGAAACCACGTGCTCAGCATCTACCCCGTCTACTTATGTGTGGTCAAGTGAACCATGGGTGGGCGTTGACTATGCTACTGGAGCAAATTGCTGGGGTACAATGTCCTGTCTTTAATATTTACACACAATGTCGGACCAATGAAGGAAAAGGACAACCCGGCAGGTTCAAAAGCAAGCACGTATTTACAGGCATGTATGTACAAAAGAAATGACCAGGCAATTGTCAAACAATAATCGAGCATTTACGGGCAGGCAAAGACAAAATAAAACAGTTGGTACCCTTGGCATAAAAGAAGCCCCCTCTACAATCTTAATTATTTCTACAACACAAGAGACAGGCACTCCATCATAATCATCTGGGAGAGGAAATGGAAAGAACGAGAATATCAAGGAAGAACTGAGCATCATTTCAACTCGTTGCTCACCGTACAGACAGGTGAGCCTGTCAGTCCCAATTGTAGGGAAGAGAAAGGATGGGGGATACGGGATATGTCTGTCTGGTGTGGGAAATGCGGTGCTAAGTGTTTGGAGCTTCTGGATACAAGGATCACTTACTGTCGTATCTCCTTGGACCCCTCGTGTTAGCCCTCTTATTCAGGTGATAGCTCGTACAGGTAACAGCACAGGAAGATGCTTCCAAATGGCTCTTATTGTTCATGGTGGATTTCTCCTCCCGTGGCGGTTCGGCTCGATTGCTCGCTTGCCCAGCCTTTACAGGACTTTGCGTGGGGCATGGCAAAGATTTCCCCAAAGGCCCCACCTACCCACTCATCTTTTCTTATTGGCTTCCTGCTTGCTGAGTCCGAGTCATTTCCAGAAGGATCTATCGCGACTGAATAGTGGACACCCTTCTGGAAGAATATTCAGCGGCCGCAATGCTGTCCACCTTGGTGCTGGGATTGAATTGTAATGTGAAAAAGGTTGTTTCATTTTGAATGTGGAAAGTGCATGGATGGAAGGAAGGGAGTTCATTTAAACTTAAAGGGGGACCCAAACACTCGGACCACCTCACCTCCAATCTATCCCTTGATACCCTACAAAATAGATATGATGTCTCTGATTTTTCGATTTATAAAGTCGGTAATTTTACGATAAAAAGGAAATCATCTTCAGAGTGCTTAACCCACGACGCCGCACCTGGAAGTCGATCACCAGATTTGTACTGCCTCTGGGTTACATTGTGGGGTGATTTAACCCAAACAGCAAATTAATGACCGATTACAAAATGCAGAGGTGCAGCAGGGTTACCGTCCTGATCATCTGAGCAAATGTGAAACGTTTTCTATCTGCCTGTATAAAAATGCTAAAAATTGTGATCATCTACCATTCCTGAAAATGTTACTTGCCTTCGTTCATTTAAAATTGCTTCTCTTCCTGCGCACCGGAATAGTCATATAATTTTCTCTTTGCAATGCACGCCCCTTTCCCAACGTCCGGAGCTGAACATCGCTCTCGAATCGAAACTTTTTATGATTATGATCCCTGGTTCCTTTTCAATCATGCCATTTAGTTTTGTTATCGCCATGCAGTTTTGTAATGGCAGGTGATGCAACCTGAATGCTCTCTTCTCAGCCACCCACACAATCTTCAGTCTTGTCACTCCTATAATATAACCAAGATATCCTGTGACCGCATTCGCTCACTTCTAGTGAAGACACCTTTGAGTGAATCCGATGGAATTCTGTCCGGTAGGAACGCACATAAGTAGCACACTTACCTTTGAGCTGTCGGTTTGTTGTCGGGTCGATTATTGAAACAGAACAATCAGATTGTTGTTTCACAGGCAGGGGATTCATCACATTTCTCCATCCTTTTGTTGGACGTTAAGGTGGGTGTCCTTGGAATGAGATGCTCGTGATGGTCCAAGACGTGCCTCCCTTTTCATTTTCAAAATTAGCTGTTCACCCTTAACATTAATGCACTTGCTCAATTGTCCTTCAAACTGTCTGTCAATAAAATGATAGTTGGCATATTGCTTCCTCAAGCCTTGTCTTGATTGGTTCAGTCATTTTCTTTTCTGCTAATCTCCAGTCATGCAGATGTCTTTACCTGTAGAAAAAACAATAAGTTACTGGGCAGAAGGTCTGAGGTTGGGGGTATGAAGGGTGATGTTTATCAGGAAAGGTGTTGCATACATCGGTGGTGTAATGGTCCACTGTGGTTGTAGCTTTCACATGTGATCTCCACATCACTAGTGAACAAACGATCCAAAGTTGAGTGGATCTGTGTTGAAAGGTTAGAGAAGCCTACAACGTAATGCCAGCACCTGCCGTTGATCATTAGTGCTTCAGGCTTCAGGGGTCCCATCTTCATGGGACCTTGATCAAGTGTTCTCGGATGATGGTGAAAACACTGCATATATATTTTTCTATGTTTTTGAATACCTCTGCGACATTCACGTAGTTTTCTACGCTGATTAATGTCTCTATCAGGTCCTGTTTCTGGTTTCATCATGACGAGATGCCATCTCGTCTGTCATTGGAGGCTGTCCTTGAAAGCTGAGGATACCAGTTTCAAAATCGTCTCGGTTTTTGTTAATTGTTGGTGATGCTCTATTGGCAAGCTGCATTTCCCTTCTCTAATGCCCCACTCTTCCATGACTTTCAATTTTTGTAGAAATATAAATTGATGAACATAATAGATCCTAAATTCTATAGGTCGGTCACATCAACAGCCATCTCGATTAGAAGTCATGTTTGATGCACACTCACCCATGTACAAAGTCAGCCACTCAATTGGCTACTGCAGTATTTGAGGGCACACTTTCACCATATACGTCCACCATGCATTTGGGGTTTCTTATGAACTGGTACCTTATTTGCATAAAAGTTTGATGCAACCTTGATGCTCAATTTTACTTGTATCTATAAATGGTATGACCTCGCAAACTTCTGAATTAATAATAGTAATAAGTAGTTTGTTTTTATCAACATAAAAAAAAACATTCGTACGTAGACTAAAATAGTCATGTTTACATTAAAATGAGAAAATTGATTTGCATTCATTTAAAAAAAGCAAATGCCTATAGCCCTATGGTATGTAACATTTCAAAATCAACCACAAGCATACAAATGGCAAGAAATTATTCAACAAATAGATGTATAAATTACGAACAACTGAACTAGGTATACAAATAGCAGAAAAAAGGATAATATTAATTGCATTTAATTAAAAGGTTGAAAACATTCAATAACTAGATGGACACTCAGGAGAGCGAATACCTCTGCCACGCAATGCCTGATCCAGCAGAACATATCAGGCCAAATACATTTTTGAAATATTGTGTTGAATATCGTTTTTGGCACCATCTCTCAGTGGTGAAGAATGACTTAATTTTTTTTTTTAAAAACTCGTATATCCAGATTTGCATATGGATATTCACTTATATCGAATCAATTTGTCCTTGTTATCCACCCAACCTGTGCACCAAGTGTTGTCCGAATCTGTCCACAACTTTTTGAGATATCCTGCTATGTATAGTTTTAGCCCAATCTCTCACTGGTGAAGAATCACTGAAAAAATTCTAGTATCGGGATCTTCACCAAAATTTAATGGGTTCCTCTGAGTCGCACACCCAACCTGCCCACCGAATTCCATCTGGATATGTCCACAACTTTTTAAGAACCTGCACACAAATTTACAGACAAGGAACATGTCATGCAGAGCACAATTCTTGTGAGATCCCCAAAAAAATTTTGACCATCAAACTAATTGGTGGTTGAATTCAATGACCTTGTATGCAATCCTGTTCAAAATTTCAGTCAATCAGATTAAAATTAACAATTCTAGAAACTTGGCTTATTTTTGGGACTATCTTGACCTTAAAAATACTTGTTGAATTCAACGACCTGAAATATAAATAGTCTTCAAATTTCAAGTCAATCGGATGATAACTGAGGAGTTTAGAAACTTCACCCAAGTTGGTGACCGATGTTGACCTCAAATGATTGGTGGTTAAACTCAGACTAAATATGCAACTCCATTCCAAATTTCAAGTCAATTGGATGAAAATTGAGGATTTGAGAAAGTTGTTCACCTTTGGCCTCTGTTCACCTTTTCAACTTTTATCCTCAAAAACAATAGACTTCTTGCTTATGATGATCTCTACCATGTGATGAAGTTTTGTGAAGATTGGGTTAAAATTGTGACCTGCAGGCAATTGACAATCAAACGAACAGACAAACAAACAGACAGAATAATGAAATCGACTGACCAATATACTTGAAAAATCTTCGATTTTGCAAGTGAAAGACAGACTTAAATACATAACCTCCTTCCACCTTCGGTGGTGGAGGTAATTCTATAAAAGATGTGAAATGTATGGCAGTGCAGAGGGGATTGCAAACAATATTGAACCTTACTTTATTGTGAATTTACCAATTGCACTGGATTAGAAATACCAGACCGTTTGTGTCTCTGAGTTCTCATTTGGGGGATTTGTATTCGGTGTGCGTTTCTCAACTGCATTTGGGATAATTCTTGGTGTCTCCTGGCAGAAAAGGAGGTGATAGTTTAAGCCAGAAGTAGATCGACGTCTTGGTGTCGTTCGGGAAAGGCGATCATACAAACATTGTATTCTCGTGTGACAACAAAGACCCATTCCTCAAACCCTGAACATCCCTCTTCAGTGATCGAGTAGCTCTGGGAGTTAATTTCATTATTACTGTTGTTTTTTGGATGTAGCAGGACAACACAGGTCATATGACCAATGTCCTACAACAATAAACAATAACTCTGCAGTCAAGCATTTGCATCATTAATTGTTGCATCCTTTCAAGTTGACATTTAAGCCGCATGTCTCATCTGCTCTGATTTGTTAATGGTATCGTTCAATCAAGCAAAGGCCCAAACGTCCTTTTCTGATATTCGGTGTTTCTTTTTTTGGTTGTTGGTCTTTGTGAAATCGGGTGTGGTGAGGTCCTCACAATGGGTAATTGTGGCTTGAACAACAAAATCAGCTTAAGTCTTTGATCTGAAGCTTTTTATGCCCTCCTTTTTGGAGAGTTAATTCCTCTAATCTTGAAAGAGTTCAAACGCACCTTTCCTCGAGTGAAGAAACACATCCACATAGATCACCTTTGAAGTGGCAGGTGTAGAAGGGTTTCCCATTTGCTTTATGCGGTGTCGATGTATTTTGGTGCAAGATGAACGAGATTACCCAATGAGAGGAGTCATGATGCTGCAGACTACATACTGTATATTGGTTTCGTACTACATGCCCAATCGATGCTGTGTTACATTCATTTTGAGTGTTGCAATAAATTCGGTGACATTTTTCCGAGTGGAAAATAGGTCAGAGCATCCAACTAATTCCATCAAGCCAGTATGACCTGTGAACTTGCCCATAGTGAGTGTCAGTATCTTTACTACTTAATGCTCCCAATTATTCCCACCTTGTGTGGTCAGCCGGAAAAAAACTATTTGGCCCAAGTCTTTCTCGAACCTCCTGGCAAGGCTTGACATTTCACTTCACGTGGCAGGAATATCGGCTATCAAAGTGGCCAACAGTCATCGTGACGCATCAAAGTGGAAAGGCCAGAGGAAAAACCATACCTCACTGGCTGCGCATGATTTCCTGGGATTTATTTGTGTATTGGGTTTGAAATTGTGTTTTCCTTGAATTGTTTACCTACTATCAATCTTTATGAGAAATGTATATCCCATTTAGGTGTGTGTGTGTGTGTGTGTGTGTGTGTGTGTGTGTGTGTGTGTGTGTGTGTGTGTGTGTGTGTGTGTGTGTGTGTGTGTGTGTGTGTGTGTGTGTGTGTGTGTGTGTGTGTGTGTGTGTGTGTGTGTGTGTGTGTGTGTGGACCGTGACGGAATGTCACTGGTAGCTTACTTGCCTTTCACCCTTCTTGTCTCGGTTCTATTTCTGACCCAACAATAAGCTTCCTTCCTGGTCACGGTCAAGGTGTTGCATCAATGAGAACTTTCTTTTTTGAAGCATTTGAAGCTGGGTGTTATCTGTTCACTTTTTATAGGATGGGTTAAATACTCGCACGATATGTTTTAACAAGATTCGGTCATTGTATGCCAACACCTTCGCCACACTCCAAATACCCCTCTTAATCTGGTAATATACCTTGTGACAGGGTGGCAAGTTGTCCAGGGTTGTTTTTTTTTTTTTTTTTTGTTTTTTGTTTTTGTTTTTGTTTTTGCCAGCAATGGTCATGACATGACTTCTTGTGAGCACACCAATGCTCTCTGAAGATTATGAGGTATGTTTGTATTTATGTATATTCTGATTCTGATGTACCATACTCTATTACAGAGCATCGATGCTACCAAAGCAATTTCTGGGCGAGGGTTATACTGGGTAGTTTGCCATTGCCTTCTCAGCAGTAGTTTGGGCAGGAAATTGGAACTTTGCGATCGAACTGGTGATAGCTCACACACTCTTCGTGAAGAACACCATGTGTTCTTTAATATCCACCAACTAATGCCGGCAGATGGGACGCTGAGTTTTACGGCATACATTGATGAATCATCCTGCCTGTGAAATGCCGGGATGACAATTTATAGCTGGGTCAGGATTCACGTCTCGCCGAGACAGCTTGCAGGCGAGTGTGCGTACCTCTCGGCTATCCTGCCAGCACATGTACGGATGTATCTAATATATAAAGGTCTTTCTATTCGCTCACTAATATAAATGTTTTGTACCTTCTTGGTGGGGTAGAGAGCTAAAAGTTTGCATTCCGCTGCAACTCGGACAATTTACCAGGAAAAATCACAAAACCGTCAATTGTCCAAATACAAAATTATCCACAAATAAGTCTGCCGTTGCAGACTTGTTCTGCTCATGACAGGTCACATTGGTCAATACAGAGTATACACTTGAACTAGTTGCTAGGCAACGCTAACACACACCCAAAGGCGTCGTCATGGGGGGGAGGGCAGACGGGGTGACTGCCCCGAGCTCAAAGTGGATTGGCTGCCAAATGACCCCCTCAAAAAAACGTTTTCATGCTCCATTTAGTTGTATTGTACATACTTTCTCGTACAATGGACTCGTGAGATTCGGTCATTGCACACCAACGCCTTGGCCTCGTTCTCAAATACCCCCTCGATATGAGAGTACGAGAAGCTGCTTTCATAACCACGTTTAACATTTTAAACTCAGTGCTACATGTCAATGTGTCATGTTGATGTTTACAAACTCTTCCATCCGGTTTAACACTTATTTTATTTTATTTTATTTTTTGTAATTACTCTAATTTTTTTTTGTTGTAATTTTTATTATAATCACCTGTGCACAGTAAATAAATCCCTTTGACACTGTTAGGCCTAGGTCACATTTGCCACGGCGGCCATGGTGTCTCCAAAATGTACGGCCACCAGCAATTATACAGCGGCTGCAGTATTTCCACAGTCACACAATGTAGCAGTCACATATGTTTTTATTTTTTGGGGAGCCGCACGGCGTATTTATAAATTGTGGAGATCGAAAACGTTGGGGTGCCGTACGGTCTTTGATTTGATGTCGCACAGTGACCTTAGGGCGTTCCTGCGGCGGCCATAGAATTTTCAAGGCAGACGCAAGGCGACCGCAGGGGGACCACAGGGGGGCCCTAAGGCGAACGTGTGGCCAGACAGACGGTAACGAGTGGGTTTTTTTACCAGGTCTTTTGTTTCGGCTTGTCGAATTGCTACGGTGAACGTAGACATGAAAAAAGTTATAACTCCGCGTTATAATTCCACGGCCACCCTACGGCCTGTAAAATATAGCCATATGGCGCAGGGCCACCCTGAGGCCACCTCAGAAACTCTGTGGCCGCCGCACGTTTCTGTCAATTCAGAGGGCGTACGACTGCCGTATCCTCGCTGTAGAGCAAATGTGACTTAGGCCTTAGTAATTATCGGGCTTCTTGCTGCATATAACTCAAATATTGTATAATGAGGTTTAATATGCATTCTGCAATATGGAGATCACCCTTAGGAACAAGGGGTGGAAGGTTTATAACTATTGGACATTTATTTCATAACTAGTAAATTAAAAACCCATTGCTGAGCTGATGGGAATGGTGGGGGAGAGGGGAAGGGGGAGGGGTAGAGGGAAGGGGGGGGCAAATTAGTTTTATCAATCCCTTCTCTCCACCCTTTCTCTCCACCCCTTCTCTCCATCACTTCTCTCAATCCCGCCAGAAGCAAGGAACGACATTGCATGGCACAACACAGGCAGATGGACAGTGTGGCTTGCAATGCGGATAAGTGGCTTAAGCATGCCAACAAAATGGTTGATAAGGAATGGCCGACTTGGCAAGTGATTAATGATCACTGATCCATCATATTATTGCAGGCTAGGGGTCGGGTGAGAAGACCACCGGGGGAGGGGGGGGCTGCCTCGGATTCTCAGCAGATTCCCCGGAATTGTAAGCTATTACACACAGATAATTCCGTGATGCGATGGGTCGCTAACCGACCGTGAACGGCAATAACTCAACCACGTGACCTAGGGTCCTCCCGTCTATGGGTTAATCGGGTTACCTCATTAATCACGTGATTTAATTACCGGGGAACACTCCCTCGATACGCCTTGACCGGACCGGATCACTTTACCTGATCGGATGCAGCCGAGCGACACTGCCAAGGACGTACCGGCTAAAAGAAACGGATGATTGGGAATAAAGTCCTGGCTAAACTCGGATTCGGACCATGCTGGATCAATGAAAGAACAGACAAAAACGAGCTGGGAACATTTTTATTTTACAAGCAGGTGAAGAAAGATATGTGGCACAGTGAATCATAGTTTTTTTTTGTTGTGTAATGCAGGGATAGAAAGAAGCCCGAGGTGCGACAATAAACAAGCAACTTACAAAAGCAGACGCAGAGCAGACTTAACCCGAAATAAGTCTTCTGCAGTCTTAACTTATGAGGACAGGCGCCAGGACACACGCACACGCGCACACACAAAACCCAATGAGTTTATGAAGAGAAAAAGGAGAGAAGATGAGGCTAACAGTCTCTCAACACCTTGCACGATTGCCTGATCACACCACCAATACGATTTGGGGGATGCTCCTTGGACGATACCTCCCTGACAGCTGACGTGCCGTTTCTTGCTTCTAGACACTTCTTGCAGCTAGCGTCGTCCAGAGAATGAGACTCGACTGTCCGGTGTGAAGGGAGGGACTTGGGTGGAAAAGGCGGAGTCTATAGCGAGTGGGCTGAGTGGTAGACGGGACGAGGTGGGTGGGTGGGTCGGCGATGTGTGGGCGGAGAAGAACGGAGAAGTGGAGGAGGAGTCACAGGCGATGATGACTGAAGGGTGGGTGAAGAAGGCGGAGAGATCGATCCCAAGCCGGGCAGAGAACGGGACAGGCC
Organism: Eptatretus burgeri; assembly: GCF_056783735.1. Taxonomy (NCBI): domain Eukaryota; kingdom Metazoa; phylum Chordata; class Myxini; order Myxiniformes; family Myxinidae; genus Eptatretus; species Eptatretus burgeri. The sequence continues at coordinate 43,401,633 of NC_140971.1, read as the reverse complement.
GACAGCAGCAATGGCAAGACACCAAAACCGGAACTGGAACTATGGATGGCCTCGCCACCCATCCTTTATAGACCCTGGGGTGCAGGGTGGGGGCCTTACCTCGAAGCGATGTCATCACTTGAATGGGGTGCTCTGATTGGCCCCGGCCCTTGCACGGCCCAGCCGTGATGGCCGGAAGCAGCTCCACTCCACTTCCGCCAAGATAACCCCAAAGCTGTGGAATCGTCTCGCTCCGACCACACGACATGATATGAATCGCCCTGCACCGAACTCCACTATATGAATTGCCTTGCACCGATCTCCCCGACCATGCCCTGGCAACTGACCGAGGGTAGCGTCGGCCCCGCATGCCCGCACGTGCACCCCCGGCTAGCGCTGGTCAATGTGCCTGCTCCGTGATGCGCCACGCGTCCAGAGCTGTGCAGCTCGCCCCTACCTGATCACGGCTTCGCCGGCTGGAGAGGCAAGATGTCCCCATCCGCCAGCGAGGACCGACGGTAAGGTGTTGGGGGTAAACCCATTTACAGATGGAAAGATGTGAGGATAAACTCGTGCACAGACCAAAACAAGATGTGTGCTACCCGTGACCTGCTCTGTACGATAATAAGGTGTCACGAGCTAAGCACGGGTCCACCTGCTATTGAGCATGTTCCGTACAGTGTGGCGGATCCGCCATTAAGCACGTGGTCAGCGCGCAGGTCTGCCGGATTCTGTTATCGTGTGCGCGGGGCCAACCCTGATCTGTGTCAGAAATTGAGTGGAACGATCGGATATAATAATTAGATGGAGGTTTGGAATGAATACGAATATAGATAAAAGTATCAGGTGGATAAATTGAGGGGAAAAAGGATGCCGATATAATTAAATCCAGAAATGGGTTGGAAAGAACTTACCGCCCGTATCTTGTACACTTGTGTCCTGTACAACGTGGCATGGTTGTTGTTTTTCTATTATCAGCCTCTGACTATGTAGTTATTGGCACCAAGCTGCCAGCCACGCTCTCGCCGATTATTGGGTCATTTGCTTCTGTGTTGTGAAAAACAACATCCGTGCAGCCTCTTTAAGATATATTAGTTCATATGCCTTTTCAATGCAACCAGCAATCTCATCCCAGATCATTGTAAACGTCAGACGATCATCTCGAGCTTGCGGCAGAGGTTCCTTCGAAGGTATCGCTGTATCCTTGCAGCTGCGCTGTCGATGCTCGTGTGGTGTTGTGGCGGCTTTCTATTCCCCTCCCCCGGCCACGGAACGTGCTGCATGTGTTGGCCTCTGCGAGGATGCATACGTTGAGAGTGTGGCTGCAGTTTTTACAGGCGGCTGTCTGAGTGCAGTGTCTGCTTTGATTTATTGAGGGAAGAAGAGAAAAAGAGTAGGAATGAAGTTAGAGTGGTGTAAGGAGATCTAGCTATGAGATCCCCGCAATGCAAGTCCCGTTGTCCCGCTAGACAAAAGGGAAGGGACTATCTGAATGCATATTGATGGAATAACTGTCTCGGGGCCACTTTGTGATGGTTGCAATTGCTTTGGAGGGATGCGGTTCCTTGAACCGCAACAATATTAAACACTTCCCGGAGATGCCCAAAATGTCGATGTCCGAAGTGGACAAATGAACACTTGTTTTGTTATCAGTCGGAGCTGCTGCTAAGTTCAATTCTGGAGTTTAAGTTTTGTAATCCTGCTCAGCTTAAGAGATTCCAGAGGCTATGACGTGCACAAAAATGAAATGCAGCCATGAACACTGGTGTCTCCGGGCATTTATAAGCAATGCAATGTGTAGAGTGATTTCATAGGTATGATAATCAGGCATTCGATAATACGAGTGAGGAAAGTGAAGGAATAAAAACAAAAAACTTTATCGTGAAGACATAGTTGCAGCCTGTTCCAAGTCGAGGCATTGTTGAGCAGGACAAAAACAATGGTGAACAAGAAAAAGAGCAATCGGAGATTTCAGAACCTTGCCAGGACTTGTTTTGTGTGGCATTTGTGTACTCGTGTGTTGCATGATTAATATGAGACATAATTAGAACTGCGACTTTTATAACTGCTGGCAGTGATGACCGGGTACCAAGACTTCCCGCTATACAACCCCGTTTTGATCAGACACCTGACCCTGACCCATGATGTTTTTATTATTATTATTATTCAATTGAATTTGGAGTGGGATTCAATTCAATTCAAGTCTAATGGAAGACCAAATAGGTCCAGTCCTACATTGGAGTCATCAGAAGGAGCCCAAACAAGCAAAAAGCAAAGATTAAATCAGGAGGAATGTGGATAGGATTTGCATTTCAAATCCAATATGGCTGCCAAACCATGTGACCTATGACGTCATACATGTATACCTTTTGTTCCTCATGGATAGGCATCAAACGTGTAAAGTTTCACCTCAATCTGTTCAGCCACTTCAGAGGTTTTTGAAGGTTTTTTTTTTTTTTAAACAATATGGCTTTCGAATCACGTGACCAATGTCATCAAAAAAACAAATTCTGTGGCCCATTTTATTTTTAGATGACCCTAAAAAATGTTCATACTGATCAGATGTAACGTTCTACATATACAATTATGACATCATAATGAAGGCACTTATGACATCATAAAATATCACACTTATTCCCCATGAGGAGTACTTGCCATGTGCCAAATTTCAATTTTTTTCATTTGTGTGGTTTCAGAGATGGAGGTCCAAAGTTTTTCTGTTTTTCCAACATGCCTGCCACACCACGTGATCTATGACATTATCAATAAAACATTCTACTTGAGTGGTCACTCCGATGGTGACAATTTTGTCTCGCTCCGCCAAGCGATAGCGGAGAAAAACACAAGTTTGTGCAGACAAACAAACAAACAAACAAATGAAAAAAATCACTCGTAGAGAGACACACGGCAAAACGGCACAAAGTAAAACGGCACTCGGTGGAGCGCATGCCTCTACCAGGTTGAACAATTCACGTTTTGTATCCCATTGATGGGCTGGTCCCAAAGCAAAATCTAATCCGCTTGTTCTTGTCACCTAACCAACTCATCCACCTTGTTTTGTCAAAACTCGTTCACAAATTTTTGAGATATATCTATCAATTTTAGAAATTAGGCCTGTGTTGATCTTTTGACCTTAAAATTAATTCGTGGTTGAATTCATTGACCTGATGTGCAAATCCTGTTCAAATTTCAAGTCGATCATGTGCAAATTGAGGATTTTAAAAGGTGATCCTAAGTTGTTGACCTTTTGATCTATGTTGACCTCAAAAACAATTTGTGCTCGACTTGAAATTCGAAGAACGTTCGCATATCGGCTTCCTGAATCCAATCGGATGAAAATTGTGGATTTCAAAAATTTGGCCTAAATTAGCCTTTTGGCCTATTTTGACCTTTTGGCTGATGTTTATCTCATTAATAGGTGGTTGAATTCAGCGACCTCTTATGCAAATGCTCTTCAAATTTCAAGTCAATCGGATGAAAATTGACAATTTTTCAAACTACTGTATTAAAAAAATTTGGCCTATGTTGGGTTGACCTTGTGGGCTATGTTGACATTCTGTCCCGCTGTTAACCTCAAAATTAATAGGTGGATGAATTCATGGATCTGATATGCAGATCATCTTTAAATTTCAAGTCAATCGGATGAAATTTGAGGATTTCAGAAAATTTGGCCTATGTAGACCATTTCGGTCGACCAAATTTTACGAAACTTCAATGCCAGACCGTCGCAGGGTGGTGACCATAATGCACCAATCTCGGAAAATTTCAGGATAGTTGGTTGAGCAGTTTGGGCTGGAGGCGCGCGGACAAACAGAGGTGATCAACATACTTATCGAAATTAAAAATAATAAAAATTTCCAACTAATGAAAAATCGCTCGGAGTGACACTTGGTGAAATGGCACAGCACTCGGTGGAGCGCATCCCTCCGCCAGGCTGAATAGTTTACATTTTGTATGCTACTGATACTACATTTTGTATGCTACGGATAGGTCCGATCTGAATCCGGACCTTAACCAAAATCTAATCGGCTTGTTCTTGTCATCTAACCAGCTTTTCCACCTCGTTTTGTCACAAATCGTCCACAACTTTTGGAGATAACATGCTATACCTGGTTTTTGTCCCCATCGCAGGATACGCGCAAGAATACCGGATATGCAGACAAAATGAAACAATGGTGAAGTCACTTGAAAAATTCTAGTATCTGAATCTGGATTCGAATATTCACCAAAATTTAATCAATTTGTCCTTTTCACACACCCAACCGGACCACAAAGTTTCTGCGGAATCTGTCAATAACTTTTGACATTTTGCGCGACTCATCGTTTTTGGCCCAGTTGTTCTCATTGTTCTCAATGGTGAAGAATCACTTGAAAAATTCTTGGATCCAGATTCAGATCTTCACCATAATCGAATCAATTAGTCGTTGTCACACACCGAACATGTCTTCCAAGTTTCATCCAAATCCGTGCACAACTTTTTTGAGATATCATGCAATATCGTTTTAGCACTATTCTTTGATGGTGAAGAATCAGTTAAAAATTAAATAATTCTCGTATTCAGATCCAGATTTGCATCTTCATCAAAATTGAACCAATTCTTCCTGGTGACATTCCCAACCTGTCCACCAAGTTTCGTGTGAATCCATCCATAACCTTTTGAGATATTGTGCTATATGTCGTTTTTGGCCCTATCTCCTCTCAATGGTGAAGAATCGCTCAAAAATTGAGATCCGGATTCGGATTTTCACCAAAATCAAGCGTTGCTGTATTTGGTCAGTCAACTATGCACACAAAAAAATTTCAGAACAATTGCTTGAAAACTGTGGCCAAAACTCGTGACGACAGACAGACACTGCAGACCAATATAATTGGCAAAGTTAAAATTTTTGCCAACAAACAAAGGCACCCAAATGCAATACCCTCTCCTTGGGCGAGGATAATGAAGACCCCAGTGAGGTGACCAATGATGAGTCTTGATAAAGGATAGTTAATTAAAGCCATTAATTATCTTCAAAAGGGATGTTTAAATTAACCCAAACAACCAATTTTTTTTCATAATTGCGTGTCGATCAAATCCAGTCATGTCTCGCACCATACGTGCCAGATCAGCAACGGCTATGATGATGTGTCAAGTTGGTTGTTTAACTTCCTTGTCTTCTTCTCTTTTCATCTTGACATCCTGGATTGGAATCTCCACTTTCCTGTCATTTCTACCTCTTTATAATTGTGTGCATTCATCTGAGGATAATTGTAATCGGTGCTCTTTAATATTTTTTGGTTTTTTTCTTTCTTTCATGGGTGGAGTTTCCTTAAGCACAGCCTGTGTGTACACACAAACACCAAGACTTATGACTCAGCAACTTGACAATCTTATCCATAGAAAGTGATATTGTCCGTAAAATTAACGTTGAGCATGCCACTGGGCCTGCTCGCCATTGGACCAAATTGTCATTGGTCGAATCAATGTAGAAACTCGTGTCAATCAGTTTAGTGTACATATCTTGCTTTCCCCTGCTGCTCTGTCTCATCAGCTAAAGCCTCGAGGCCATAGAAATACCACACCATGCTGCATACTTGCTTGATGTCGTTAAGAGCCTTGTAGCATACCAGCTTGCTGTACTGCTTCAGCATTGACTTGCCTTTCACCAAGCCCAGGTCTGCTTGGACCAAGGTTGGGATTATCTGGTTGTTGTTGTTATTTACAAATGGTACCAATATTATTATTGTTAATATTATTATTAATAAATGCTTTGTTACAATGTTGTCGATGTTTTTGTTATTCATTTTGCATGAATAAGCGTTTGGTCGTACAAAATTTGAAAATAGTAGAAAAAAAAAAAGATCAGACATTGTCAAAGTTTTTCGTCTTGCAGCTCTTCAGGGCCTTGAGCTACCGAGGGAACCTGTGAGCTCCCATTTTTAATGGTCAGAACAGATGCAGTTTTTGCAGATACTCTTTTTGTTGGCAAAGAACAGGAGCTCATCTATCTATAATTCCAGCTGTGTGTGTGTGTGTGTGTGTGTGTGTGTGTGTGTGTGTGTGTGTGTGTGTGTGTGTGTGTGTGTGTGTGTGTGTGTGTGTGTGTGTGACCGCTGTTTCTCGTCAACCACTGGTCCGATCTCATTGAAACTTGCCAGCTAATATTGCTGGGGACCTGAGGATGTGCCTTTTCAAGGTTTGATATTAATCGGACAAGTGCTTCCCAAGTTACGGCCATTTATTTACCAACCAATGACAAGACGCATTGCTGCGGCCATTTATTTACCAACCAATGACATGACACGTTGCTGCGGCCATTTATTTACCAACCAATGACATGACACGTTGCATAGGCTTGCGCACGGCTGGCCGACGATGACGTCACGGGCCGTGCCGGTTACATGGCAGCCAATGTCATAGCAAGCAAAGACAAGGAGGTAAACTTGATTTTAATTTGGATTTTAATTAACTCTGTGTGTGGAAGTGTGGTTGTCATGATAACGCGAGAGCGAAGGAACGGCCTGTGTGGTTGTCGTTTCTGGCTTGCGGTTTGAAAGTTTTATTTTTTTTTTTTTTTTTTTTTTTTTTTGCTCGTACTCCTCGCACGTACGGCCACACACTGACGGGCATGCACTAGTGTGTATAAATGTGGTTTCAAGAACATGTAAATGTGATTCAGTTCGTGCATGTGCTACAATCTGGAGCCATTCAGCGTGATAGTCTTGGGCACATTCAGGATCGTTCAGCCATGTGCTCCTTTGACATATCCAACCTGTTCACAAACGTTCCTCTCCAAGAAACCATCAACATGTGTATGGCATCGCTGTTTCACAGCAACATTGAACTTACCCTCTCTCTGAAGTGGTTTTTGTGGAGCTCATGAACACGGCAACACGAGCAGAGGTCGTCAGCTTCAATGACATGTATACGCAAGTAGATGGAGTAGCGATGGGATCACCATTAGGTCCACAGTTTGCAAACATTTTCGTCGGCTTTCATGAGAAGCCTGTGTTCCATGAAAGGAACATGAACATTAGATTTATGGTATACCGCTGATATGTGGACGATACGTTTGCAATCTTCAATACTCCTACCGCCTGCACTGACTTCCTGGTACATCCCATTGCTCTCCATCCTGCATTAAAGTTTACGTGTGACGCTGAGCAGTCAAATGTACTTCCCTTTCTAGATGCGTTAGTCGAGAAGACGAGGATGGATTATTGACGACTATCTATCGCAAGGCTACCTTCACTGGGCAGTGCACACGGTAGGATTCCTTTAGCTCAACGTGCTATGAGATTGCCCTTATGAATACCCTTGTTAATAGAGAATAAGCAAGATGTTCACCCTGTCGACTTTCTGCTGAAATTGAGCACATAAAAACCTTTCTCCGTGACAATGGCTACCCTGAGCGACTCTTCTGTGGGTTCATGCAGCACAAAACTGCCATTCGGTCCGAGGACACTGTATTTGGACCAGAAAAGTGTCCAGTTTATCTTAAGCTGCCATGGGGAGGTAAAATCTCTCAAAAGTTTGAACAACAGGTGAAACGCTCAGTTTCACGAGGTTACAATGCCGTTGCAACAAGAGTGATTTTTTTATTTTTATTTTTTTATTTTTTTTACCACCCACAAATTGTTCCTCTCAGTCCAGAAAGATGGCTCCCTACCAAAAAATGAACAATGTTATTTATGAATTTCAGTGCCAGTGTGATGCCAGATACATTGGTCGCACATCATTCAAACTGGAGGATCGGATCAAGCAGCACATATCATTGGCAATCCGGAACAACTTGGAGACTGGTCGTACACAACCATCCCTTACATGTAAGAACCCAACAGGAATGCCTGCTCAAAGTGATTCTGCCATTGCTCAGCAACTCCTGAACATTCCCGAATGTATCCAGGACCATCATGCTGAACAGTTCCAGATTGTGTCACGTGCGCGTACTGCTTCCATGGCTCTGCTGCTGAGCCTGCTGAGAAAGCTTGGAGCTCTTTCATATGAAATTCCTTGCTACACCAGTGCCTGTGGGGCGCTATTATTGATCTTGCACTCCAGGTGCCACAAACTCCAACTACACCATTGCACTCACCTTTTCCACCTATTATAGGAGACACAGGAGAGGGAACAGAGAGAGAACCTATGCTGTATGAGCTCCGCTCACTCGCAATGCGAGTCCTCATTCGGGTGGACGCATTCCTCAAATTGGTCGGCCGTCGGGGTACTGTTCGGCATGCTGCGGTCTGGTGCGGAGCTTGTCTTGATGGCCTTCCCTTCTGAGACGCGTGAACTGTTCGACCAATGAGCACATGAATCGTCAGCAACCTGGATGCCGTGTTCTCCACCTTGTTCCACCCAATGAGCCACAAATCACAGAAGAACCACCAAGCACGCTGTTTGCATGCTTTCACAATGTCCCGTGGGCCCAATGCAACCAACAGTCTATTGGGCATGCCCATTGACTGGTAAGCCAGGGAAATTCCACAACCCAGACAGATGGAGATTTCACGGCGTGGTCAACGGCCCACTGAATGGCCTTGAGCCTGAATGATGTTCATGTATGAGCATGTTTCTGGCACATCTTGTGGCCTTCCACTGACCCCACCATCACGCTTGTGGGCAATGCCGACGGACGATACTGCATTGTTGTCGCTGAAGCATAAGCAAGGTCATTTACATGTGTACATTGTGTGACTTGAAGCACAATCTTGGTTTTACAATCTCCTTGACACCCACTGAAATAAAACGGACTAAACTGACATTCTGCTATTTATGATCAGTCTGTGTGATAATTACAACAACCGGGTGAAGCTAATATGTACTGTACATCTGGATACATGTCGTACGGGCTTGGCCGGTGGTCTTCCATGTATATTGTGTATCGATATTCGATTGTGAAGGTACTCGAGCTATGTCCTTAGTGTGAGGGTATAACAGCTCTTTATTTTGGCATAAGTGGCATCCAAATGAGCACTTGATGATTTGGATTACCTGCAAAGATGGATAATGTAGCAGTGAATAATCACGAAAGCAACACCTCCTTTAAAGTGAACCAGAATTTAATGGTGAACAAAAAGGCAATGGCATTCAATCTGGAAGAGTTCCACCAAGCATGTCGGGCATACCCAACGGAAATGGAGACCCTCTCCCCCCACCCCCCTTCTTGGACTCCCCAGCCAGTCACAGGTTCTACACAAACTTCAAGTAACCATCAACAACAATTAAAATAGATAAAATGAACGACTATTACAATCTATGAAAATGTCCCATCTGGAAAAGTACCAGAGAGACCAGCATGGTGACGCTTACAACATATGGCTACCAAACAGATCATAACAGTCTGATCGAATGGCCAACCGATATACATATATATATATATATATATATATATATATATATATATATATATATATATATACATAAATATATATATATATATATATATATATATATATATATATATATATAAATATACATACCGTCTGATCGAATGGCAAACAGATTTTTATTATATATACATATATATATATATATATATATATATATATATATATATATATATATATATATACATAAATACCATCTGATCGAATGGCAAACAGATTTTTATTATATACAGTGGGGAGAACAAGTATTTGATACACTGCCGATTTTGCAGGTTTTCCCACTTACAAAGCACGTCGAGGTCTGTAATTTTTATCATTGGTACACTTCAACTGTGAAAGACGGAATCTAAAACAAAAATCCTGAAAATCACATTGTATGATTTTTAAATAATTAATTTGCATTTTATTGCATGAAATAAGTATTTGATACATCAGAAAAACAGAACTTAATATTTGGTACAGAAACCTTTGTTTGCAATTACAGAGATCAGACGTTTCCTGTAGTTCTTAACCAGGTTTGCGCAGACTGCAGCAGGGATTTCGGCCCACTCCTCCATACAGATCTTCTCCAGATCCTTCAGGTTTCGGGGCTGTCGCTAGGCAACACAGACTTTCAGCTCCCTCCAAAGATTTTCTATTGGGTTCAGGTCTGGAGACTGGCTAGGCCACTCCAGGACCTTGAGATGCTTCTTACGGAGCCACTCCTTAGTTGCCCTGGCTGTGTTTTGGGTCGTTGTCATGCTGGAAGACCCAGCCACGCCCCATCTTCAATGCTCTTGTTGAGGGAAGGAGGTTGTTGGCCAAGATCTCGCGATACATGGCCCCATCCAGCCTCCCCTCAATACGGTGCAGTCGTCCTGTCCCCTTTGCAGAAAAGCATCCCCAAAGAATGATGTTTCCACCTCCATGCTTCACGGTTGGGATGGTGTTCTTGGGGTTGTACTCATCCTTCTTCTTCCTCCAAACACGGCGAGTGGAGTTTAAACCAAAAACTCTATTTTGGTCTCATCAGACCACATGACCTTCTCCCATTCCTCCTCTGGATCATCCAGATGGTCATTGGCAAACTTCAGACGGGCCTGGACGTGCGCTGGCTTGAGCAGAGGGACCTTGCGTGCACTGCAGGATTTTAATCCATGACGGTGTAGTGTGTTACTTCTGGTTTTCTTTGATGCTGTGGTCCCAGCTCTCTTCAGGTCATTGACCAGGTCCTGCTGTGTAGTTCTAGGCTAATCCCTCACCTTTCTCATGATCATTGAGGCTCCACGAGGTGAGATCTTGCATGGAGCCCCAGACCGAGGGAGATTGACTGTTATCTTGAACTTCTTCCATTTTCTAATAATTGCGCCAACAGTTGTTTCCTTCTCACCAAGCTGCTTCCCTTTTGTCCTGCAGCCCATCCCAGCCTTGTGCAAGTCTACAATTTTGTCCCTGATGTCCTTAGACAGCTCTCTGGTCTTGCCCATTGTGGAGAGGTTGGAGTCTGATTGATTGAGTGTGGACAGCTGCCTTTTCTGCAGATAACGAGTTCAAACAGGTGCAGTTAATACAGGTAATGAGTGGAGAATGGGAGGGCTTCTTAAAGACAAAACTTACAGGTCTGTGAGAGCCGGAATTGTTACTGGTTGGGAGGTGATCAAATACTAATTTCATGCAATAAAATGCAACTTAATTATTTAAAAATCATACAATGTGATTTTCAGGATTTTTGTTTTAGATTCCATCTTTCACAGTTGAAGTGTACCTCTGATAAAAATTACAGAACTCTACATGCTTTGCAAGTGTGAAAACCTGCAAAATCGGCAGTGTATCAAATACTTGTTTTCCCCACTGTATATGTATATATATATATATATATATATGTGTATATATATATATATATATATATATATATATATATATATATATATATATATATATATATATATCCATATCCTGGTGTTGGCACAGTGGTTAGGGCAGCGGCTTGGGATCCAAAAGGTCCTGAGTTCAAGCCCTGTTGGGCCACTGAATTAATACACCAGGGGGTTGACCCAGCCTGTCATCCTTCCGAGGTCGGCGAAATGAGTACCAGTATACTGGGCCGGTGTATACCCCGGTTAAAATAGGTGTAGCATCTCCCTGTGTTGTAAGAGGCAACCAGGGTTGCGTCAGGAAGGGCATCCGGCGTAAAACCTGTGCCAAATCACTATACGGATCATACGGATGATCCGCTGTGGCGACCCTGAACGGGAGCAGCCGAAAGAAGAAGAAGATATATATATATATATATATATATATATATATATATATATATATATATATATATATATATATATATATATATATATATATATATATATATATATATATATATATATATATATATATATATTAGACTAGTAGTAATGCTCGGCGTTGCTCGGGCTTTCTTGCAAATTTCCTGAATAGCTGTTAGGGGTTAGGGTTATCTGTTAGGGTTAGGGTTAGTGTTAGGGTAGCTAACCCTAACCCTAACAGCTTGGCGTAGCGGAGGTAAACAGCGCCCGGGGCAAAGTGGAAATTTGCGACCCCCGTGTGCCTTAAACTTGAGTGGATTTGAATGGAAAATCCCATGAGGGATATCGATTTATCGATTTTTTTTTTTTTTCGAATATCGGAAGTGTTATGGAAAAAATTTATAGCCAATGACTTAAGTTGGGCCAAAAGCCAAAATCGTACCGAATTTGAATGGAATCCATTGGAGTTTGTGAAAATGCATCAAAACGAATTTTGAGGGGACTCTTAAGGAAGACAATAATATCATTAGTATATGTGCCAAATCTTGTTTCATTTCATGCAGCAACAAAAATCTGATGGTGGAACAAAGAAAGGGGCGTGACGAAATATTAATATACACACACACATACACACACACACACACACACACACACACACACACACACACACACACACACACACACACACACACACACACACACATACACACACACACACATGCCCCACGGGGAGGAGTGATGTAAGCGACATTTTAAAAATATATGATTATGATAGGTTAGGGGTTAAAATAGTGCTATATGGCATTAACTCCAAAATAGCCGATGTGTCCCTTACATCACCCATCCTCGCGGCGCCATATATATTTATATATATATATATATATATATATATATATATATATATATATATATATATATATATATATATATATATATATATATATATTTATATATATATATATATATATATATATATATATATATATATATATATATATATATATATTCTCCACCATTCACTATGCCACATTAAGTAGGCTTTCTGTCAATTCAAATATTTGTGGAAGTCAAATATTCTCGAGTGTAGTTGGAACAGTGAGTTCCCTTTCCAGTGAAGTTGTGTCTGGTGATGAATGCAATGGTGGCATGAAGTGCACGTGCACCGTCGGTGGTTGAACGTTTTCTGTCCATCATTGTGGCATGAACAATATTGTAAAACACTTCTGCAGCAAAAATGATTGCCAAGCTCTGTCTTTAAAGTCCACCACAGACTCTCTGGCAAGGTTTTGATTTGGACAAAGTGAGGCAGCCAAGAGGGCAAGAGAAAAACAGGAGCAGCAGCTGCAAGTTCAATGAGCTGAAACAATGTTTGTGCAGTTTATCGAACACAACTTGCTTTTCCGCACAGGTGACAATTTCACAAAGCTTATAAAAAGCATGTTTCCAGACACTGAGGTCGCGAAGCAATTTCTGTATTCCTGCACAAAAACCTGTCTTCATCCGCAATGGCAATGGCAAGTTTTACTGTGACAAGCTTGAGATGCTCACGTATTCTACACCTGTGCACCGTACCTCAACACCCATTTCTTCCTCGGTATCAAGCGGAATGATGGGTTTAATGAATTTTGTGAATATAACGTACAAGAAGGTTATTTGTCATGTGGAGACAAGATTGGCTCCATTTGCTCAGGGTCATTGAGAATGAGAGCTTTGATCTGCATCGGTTTCTGACTTGAACAGTCATGTGGATGCTGAGGAGCATGGACGAGTTCAGATGATCAAGTAGTACCTTTGTGATAAGACCAAGCTTTACCTGCTGTTCCTCAACCTTTTTTCTCACGGCTTTTCTTTTTTTATGTCTGCATCGAGGATGCATCAGAGTAGTTGCTTGCATACCCCACAAAGAAAAAAGAAAAAGAAGCTTTTTATACTTGATGAAGTGTATTGTGCTTGCATTCTGCAAACTGTTAAATAACTCCATTAAATCGAGAATTGGTGATTAGAATGAGCTTTTTATTTAAAAGCATCTAGTGTTATGTGCTGCCTCCGAGCACCGACACGAGGGCACCAGGTACCCAGAGGGGTAGCACCGCAGAAAAGCTTTTCGGACAATAATGTCCGTCTAGTTTACAGGTAAAACCAACATTTGACACTAAACAGAAGGATATTTATTCAGTAATTTATTACTCTCTACTGTCTACCTTTCAAGCACGAACACTATTTAAGGACATCACATCACAATGATTTTTTAAAAAGAAACACCCAATGCTTTTAAAACTCCACAAAGTTACCCACACGTGACTGGTTTCAATGCAGTTTTGAATTCACTCACGACTTTCAAGTCGACAACTTATCTCGTACCCAGTTTTTAATAAAACTCCAGCAGGATACGAAATGATGTTGAAGTCAGTGGTGTTAACGTTCGAAGAGAAACTTTCCCCATTGAGTGCACACCAACTGAAGTCCGACATGCCAGTCGCATTGCAAGTCCCCAGAGGGTAATCTTTGTTTCACCGAAGCGAGCAGATGAATCCGAGTCCACTACTTGCCATTAAGGACCATACTGCAGTGAAACTCGGTTGACAGGTTGGGTGTGTGAGGAAGAATTGATTCGACGTTGGTGAAGATCCCGATCTGACCACAAGAACATTTTTTAAGTGATTCTTCACCATTGAGAGATTGGGGCAAAAACGATACATAGCCTGATATTTCAAAAATGTATTGATTGGGCCCGATATGTTCTCGTGGATCAGGCATTACGTAGTGGAGGTATGCTCTCTACCAAGTGCGCTTCCTGTTTTATTTCATGCAAATATGAGAAAAGTAAGAAAATAGAGGTGAAAGAGGCTCATGTTGGTGTTGGTGAGCAAACATTTTGAGTGTAAGCAACATTGTCTTGGGTCATGTGACCCACCGTGAACAAAGCGGATCCACACCGGCCAACCTGTATTTGCGGATATACTGTATATATATTTTTATGGATATTTTCCGATGGTTTTGTGAATTTTTTTTTTTTTCACTGGGATATTGACTTCAAGTTGCATCAGTATGCAACATTTCACATTTCTACCACACATATAAGGTATTAAACATTTGTGATTGAGTGAGTCGGTGGTTGGAAGCACTGTCCGACTCGGTGAGCTTTTCCCAGCAGTGGTTTTGGGACGTGTTGGACATTTAAAAACGATAGTTATTGGTCTCATGGTGGTTCCATTTTGCTTGCGGGACAGCAGCAGCACTGCCTGATCCCACGTCCCAATATACACTTTATAGTGACGTCAAGGTCACAATTTGTTATCTCAAAACCTTGCCCAGATTCTGAAGTACAGTGCCTTCAGAAAGTATTCACACCCCTTGACATTTTCACATTTTGTTGTTGCAGCCTGAATTTAAAATGGATTAAATTAAGATTTTATTTTGTCACCAATATTCACAAAATGCCCTATTAATGTCCAAGTGGAATTTATTTTTATTTTTTTTTTAGAATTTTTTACAAATTAATTCAAAATGAAATGATTTTAATTAATTGCAATAAGTATTCGACCTCGTTGCTCTGACACTCCAAATTGAGCTCGATCAGGTGCATCAAATTTCCTTTGATCATCCTTGAGATGACTATGCAACTTGATTGGAATCCACCTGTGGCCAATTTAATTGATTGAACATGATTTAGAAAGCAACACACCTTTCTATAAATGGTCCCACAGTTGACAGTTCATGTCAGAGCAGAATCTCCACCATGAAGTCCGAGGAAATGTCCATAGAACTCCGACATAAATTGTGAGGAGCCTAGATCTTTGGAAGGGTATAAAACAATTTCTCGAGTGTTGAAAGCTCCCAAATGCAGAGTGAGCTCCACCATTATAAAATGGAAAAAATATGGAACTACACAGACTCTTCCTTGAGCAGGCTGTCCGACCAAACTGGGCAAGCAGACCTTGGTCAGGGATGTGACAACCCAATGACCACAAACAGAACTACAGATTTCCTTGGCTTAAGGCCCTGTCACACCTTGACGATTTAGCCAGCGTATGCTGACGTATGAAAAATTATTCTAAAACGCTGGCACACGTCGAATACGTTATTGGTAAGTTTTGTATACGTTAAGAGCATGCTGAAGCACGCTGGCATACGTCGTAGTACGCCGAGCTCGTGTGCACTGCCCAGTGAAGCATGCTCAATTTTTCGACGTATGCCAGCGTATGACTCGCACGTTCCGCATACGCTGGCCACAAGTTGTAGGCACGTTATGCGATCGTTGACACACGTCGACACACGTTATTTGTAAGTTATTCATAAGTCGAAACACGTCGAGGTAATGTTTAGCGGACCCGAAACTTATTTCTAACCTATGAGTAATGTGCTTTGAACCTATGTGTAACGTATCTCCAACGCACATTGACGTATGTAGACGTATTTGACGTCTTCCAGACGACCACAGAACTTGCTGAATGTGTTTCTAACTTAGAGCTACCGTATAATGTCGTATTGGCAGCGTTTAGGGGAATTGGTATATAAAAATGGGGTTCACAGGAGGAACCAGTCAGTGTTCCAGACTCCATGTTTTTTTTTTTTCTTCGGTATGACGGTGATGTTGACACTTCGATTTCTAGTGCGGTTATGATTTAAATCGTTGAGCGGCAGCCTATTAATAGGCTACGCCACGTGATCGTTGGCGATACGCTGCCGCGCGCTATGCATAAGTTAGATTATCGTTGGGCATAGGTTGTGAATGCCGACAACACGCTAAGCATTCATTGGTATAAGTTATCTATGTTATCGAAACATTCTGCATACG
Source organism: Eptatretus burgeri (assembly GCF_056783735.1). Lineage (NCBI taxonomy): Eukaryota > Metazoa > Chordata > Myxini > Myxiniformes > Myxinidae > Eptatretus > Eptatretus burgeri. Next base: position 43,385,229 of record NC_140971.1, on the reverse strand, counting down.
TTACTAATATGTTATGCATACGTCCAACTCGTTATGAATACGCCCAAAACTGGAAAAAAAAACATCAATAGTTCAGCGTACGCCAGTGTTTTACATACATTTTGATACGCTGGCTAAAACGTCAAGGTGTGACAGGGCCCTTAGATGGGAGAACCTGCCAGAAAGACAAAAATCTCTGCAGCACTTCATAAAACTAGGTTTTATGGGAGAGTGGCCAAATGGAAGCCACTCTTGAGAAAAAGGCACAACACAGCTCACTTGGTGTTTGCAATAAGGCACATGAAAGACTGAGAGCATGAGGAAAAATATTCAGTTGTCTAGTGAGATGGAAATTGAACTCTTTGGGCAGAATGCAAAGCATCAAGTCTGGTGGAAATATAGCACAGCTCATCACCCATCTAACACCATCTCTCCCATGAAGCATGGTGGTGGTGGCATCATGCTATGGGGATGCTTTTCAGTGACAGGGACTGGGAGACTTGTAAAGATAGAGGGAACAACAAATAGAGCCAAATACAGGCAAATCCTTAAGGAGAACCTGCTTCAGAGTGCAAAAGACCTAAGACTGTGGCAAAGAGTTATGTTCCAACAGAACAATGACCTCAAGCATCTAGCCAATGCAACACTGGAATGGCTTCAGAACAAGAACTTGAAAGTCCTTGAGTGGCCCAGCCAAAGCTTGGACTTGAATCCCATTGAGAATCTGTGGAAAGACTTGAAGATTGCTATTGACCAACGCTTCCCATCCAACTTGACGGTGCATGAGCAAATCTGGAAGGAAGAATCTTACTATAATTCACCGTCTCTGTCTGTCTGTCTGTCTGTCTGTCTGTCTGTCTGTTCCCAAGTACCGCAAAAACGGCTGAACCAATCGCAACCATTTTTTTGGGTGTGTAATCCTGGGACCCCTTGGAGTAAAATAGGCATAAATATAATAACATGAACCCCTTGACGGCTCCCGTCGGGAGCGGGTGCTTCTAGTGGGAGAAAATCCCCAAATCCGGATGTGCAAAGCTGATAGACATGCTCAAGAAGACTCAAAGCTGTAATCGCTGTCAAAGGCACTTCTACGAAGTATTGACTCGGGGTTTAATACTTATCATGTAAATTAGATATTTCTGTATTTCATTTTCAAAAAAATTGTATAAATTTCTAAAAACATATTTGCACTTTGTCATGACTAGAAGCACCCATTATTATAGTAAGATGGGGTATTTTGTGTAGATTTGTGACAATTTTTTTTAAATTTAATCCATTTTAAATTCAGATTGTAACATAACAAAAGGTGATAAAGTCGAGGGGTGTGAATACTTTCTGAAGGCATTGTACCTACACCCTAAATTTGGAGGCTCTAGATTCTACGGTTCATCCGTGAAAGAATAACATACAAACATATGAACACCCACACACACACTTGTTTTTGAATTAGTTTAGGGGCATTGTCAAGTGGCAATTCCTGCATTGGGGTGCATCACTGGCATGTTGGACCAAAACGTGTTTTCCTTGCACAGCTAAATGTGCAATTGTGTAAATATTTTTCCCAAAACTTTCTTCTCAAACCCTTCACCCTACTTTACCAACGTTTTGAAAGTAATTTATCAATTATTTTCTAATTCCCTTTGTGAAAGTGGTTGCACTGTTTTATTGGGGGGGGGGGTGGGGGTTGTCATTGTAACTAAGTAATGTTTTTGTTTATTACCAATTTGTGTGGATAATTACTGTGATTACAGTACTTAATTTCTTACACCTGTTATAACTAGTTCAAATTATCATGCAATGTCATTGAAAACTTTAAACTCATTGAATGATTGCCTCCTCTCTTTCTTTGCAGATAAGTTCAACACCTATGTGACCTTAAAAGTGCAAAATGTGAAAAGCACGACGATTGCTGTGCGAGGCAACCAGCCATGCTGGGAACAAGACTTTATGTTGTAAGTATTTTATTTTTCAGTATTTGAGCTTTTTGTTCATTATCCATTACTACACCTTTCAAGCTCTACAAAATATAGGTGAAGCTAAAAGCTTTCAAAGCGTCAAGTTAGGATTATCATTGGCAGATTGTGCAGACAATTTTTATCACCAATAATTAAAAGTTACTTTCATATATCCACGACGTTGTCCTTTGCTTCTGGGGTGCAATTGGGATCTGAAAATGCAATGGTGTGGACGATGTCTCCTGGAGTGGAAGTTCTCTACAAGCAGAACGTAATCGTACTGTGATGAAAATTCGATGACATTTGAACCTACACTGAAGATTAACCTTTTCAACTTTCCGGGTGGGATTTGGTTGCAGGTATAATTGTATCACGAAAGAGGAAATTTGAAATTTAATACTCCAATGCATTACAATGGGCACGCAACAGGAAGGGATACCATTTGTTGTTCTCACTCCAATGTGGCTTGGATGTTTTTTTTGGCCAAGGCCAAGTCCAGGCCATGGAAGTTTTTGAATGTAAAAATCTACCCTGAGCAGGTTGCTACTGAACCGCAGGTTGCTGCCAAAATAGTCTTGCAAAAGTAAAGGAAATTAATTTGGCCAGGTAACTGACAGGTTACTGACACCAAAAGGTGTTGTGGGATCTTTATTGGTGAGAAACAAATTAGAATATAATTAGCAACAATTGTCGATCCTCATCAGCAGATAGGTGGAACAATGGATGGAATCAATAGGAGGTTGATCAATGTATGCCAACCACCATTGTAAACGAGGAGAAGCTAACTTTTGGGGCATTAACCCTTCGTCAGAGCAGACTGGACAGCTGGTTTATGTACAGTACATCCCTGCCAGGAAGGGAACGAGGGTGGCAGTTTGTAGTTGTGCTGACAACCGAATCCATGTGAAGCCATTCAAATGGGGGTTTATCACCTCTGAGCTTTTCCTATTGAACCAGAATGCAATTTACCCACAAGGAACAACATGTAGTTGAGAATTCATACCCATTGATTAAACAAAAATGGCATCACCAGCTGTCATATTCAACTAAGGTTTGCTGACTTAACCAACTGGTCTACATCCAAGACTATGCAGGCATGCACCTGGTGTTAAATATCTTCTGGAGAGCAAGGATGGGGGTGTTTTCCTCAGGTGGTGATGACTTGTGATGTCGGCCTCATCTTCGATTTGTGGACACATTACACATTCCCCTCCTCCCCACCCCCACAATCACCCTCTTCTTCATACCCCCCCCCTCCAGTCTTTCTGGAGGGTATTTAACACCAACTGCACATTATCTGTGTATTTCAAGCTGAAGACAACTCCTTGGTCAAAATGTTCGACCTGGCGTTCCCCTTTCAGTAACCGATGTAGTTAGTTGTGCTCTCTTATAAAATAATTGAGCATACTATTTACCATGTCATCCTTTTATGTAGCACCATGTTTTGCTTCATCTGTACCACCATGAACCATGTTGTCTTCCACATTGTTCTCCCTTAAAGTTCTCAGCCATTGGTTTACGTACACCTCTTGAGAGGACACTGCTGACTTGTGCATTTAGCTACAGTTTCAAAATGTAATATGGTACAAGTTCAAAAGTCCGATTTGGTTTTTCTGCTTTTGTATGTTTGAAATAGTGGTTAGGCCTAAGTCACATTTGCTCTACGGCGAGGATACAGCGGCGTACGCCCTCTGAATTTGCAAATGTGCAGCGGCCGCAGAGTTTCTGCAGTGGCCTCAGGGTGGCCCTACACTGTTTGGCTATCTTTTACAGGCCGTAAGGTCGCCGTGGAATTATAACGCGGAGTTATAACTTGTTCATTTCTACGTTCGCCTTAGGGCCCCCCTGCGGTCCCCCTGCGGTCACCTTGCGGGCACCTTGAGGCCACCTTGCGTCTGCCTTGAAAATTCTATGGCCACCGCAAGGCCCCCTTAAGGTCACCGTGCGACATCAAATCAAAGACCGTACGGCAACCCCATGTTTTCGGTCTCCACAATTTCTAAATATGCCGTGCAGCTCTCCGAAAAAGAAAAACATATGTGACTGCTACATTGTGTGACCGTGGAAATACTGTGGCCGCCGTATAATTGCTAGTGGCCGTAGATTTTGGAGACCCCATGGCCGCCGTGGCAAATGTGACTTAGGCCTTACTAAACTGTTTTGTTAAAAACTTTACAGCCTGTCAAACTCATCATCGGATGATACAGGTGGCTAACATGTGGCACTTGATGGAATCCTTTCTTCTCATCTCCTCTCCCTGTCAAGCCTGGAGTGCCCAAAGGCAGAGTTCTGGGCCCAGTCCGATTCCTGATCTTCATCAATGATCTCTCTGACTCTGGAAAATCTCCTTTATCTACTTGCTGATGACTTGCTTGTTTTATCTGCTTGCTGGAAAATCTCCTTTATCTACACAGCACCCTCTGCTGTGACATCCCTCATCCTTCAGACAGGTGGGCTGCATCCTCTTCCCTCTCATCAGACATTAACAAAATCTCAAGCTGGTCAAACACCTGGAATATGTCTTTCAATGCTGACAAATCTCACTCTCACTATCTCTCTCTCAAAAAGGACTGTCTGGCAGACCCCTCTCCATCCCCCTCTATTTTTTTTTTTTTTTTAACAATCCTCTTGAAGTTCAATCACTCAAACTCCTGGGTGTGACTATCGGCCACGATCTTTCTTTAGCAAACCATATTTCAAAGTTGGCCTCCAAAACCAATCGCTGACTGGACATCCTCCATCATACAGTCCTTATTTGCCACACCTGAAATCCTCTACACCTACAAGGCTTTCATTAGCAGTTGATGGAGTACTGCTCTTCCCTCTGGACTGATGCCCCTGTCTCACATATTGCTCAGCTTGACGCTGTGGATACCAATACTTTCGAGGTCATTGGAATCTCCTGTATCAAAGCCGAGCCAATGGGCCTATCACTTCACCATCACCGACAGGTCGGTAGTCTGTCTTCTACCGTCTCCTTTCTGGTCCTGCACCCTCGGTTCTTTCTGTGCTTTGGTACCAATACGTTGGCCACACATTTATACCAACACGCATTGGCACTTGCCTTGTCCCAATCTGTTGGTGCTTTAATATTGGGGAGGAGTGAGGTGAAAGAGTTCATGTTGCATACCATTTCCCCTGAATGATAAAAAGCATTTTGGAAGATGTGATATCATCATCATTATTTACAAAATTTTAAAAGAATCTTTATTATATATTTTTGATAATTTGCATTAAGCATTTTATGAGCTTTAAATGGATCAAAATTCATTTCCGAACATCCCAGGGCCGAGGAAGCCCCTCTGGGTCTCTGTCCTTACAGGTATACCTCACTACACTTGGTAGAAACACCTATTCATTCAACAGATGTACTTTCACAACTGTAGCAAATCCTGCTTCCATGTTGAGCCAATGGTCCTGAGAATTGTTTTTTTGGAAATAGGAAACGATTTTCAACGTGCAAGAATGTTATTGCCGCTCTGTTCAAACCTGTGATATCTCTGGGTGTTTGACATGTGCTTGATTCTCCATTATGGGGTCAACTTGTCATGCTCTGTACACTCCGGATGTGGAGACATTTGTGTATAACAGCTGGGAAAGTTTACGCAGAGCGAAAATATTTGTTCATTTTTATGAATGTAAAGTCACCAGGAGTGGGAAAATATTTACTTTTCAGGAAATTGATGACCGTTGCCTCGGTGATAAGGCAGGAGGCAGAACGATGACCTTTTCAGTCTGCTTGCTGATGGTTCGTAGCATCCGGTGAATCACTGGATCCAATATCGCTCTTGGTTTGAACGTGGCCTCTCGTACGGCGGTGGTACGCACCGTTTCATTCTCCTCGTATGATCAATAATATACTTTAAACTCGTTTTCTACACTACATTTGATGGTTGTTTATCTGCTCTGATGCTGGAGTTATTATTTGATCAAAATGTGAAAGACCAGACGAAGTGGTGTAACGGTTTGAGTCCACTATGATTCTGGAAGGTTGGGTGTTTTAATTCCCACCGAGTCACACCAAAGACTTAAAATGGTACGTGCTGCTTCCTTGCTTGGTATTCTGCATTTATTAAGGATAGAGCACAGACAAACAACCATCGGTTGGCAACTGTTTGTGCTGGCTTGATGAGCCTAATGGCCTCATGTTTTGAAGTTCTTTGTAAGGGAATTGCTATTATAATTAAAACAACCAACTTGTCAAAGTTATTTGGAATGCCCTCTCTACTAAAAAAAAATTCCATGGTTTGAGTATTTTGCTTTTTTTCTAATTTCATCCTTGGTATCTATCTTGACTGTGCTTGTTGTGCAAGACTCTTACTCGCGCAACCACATAATGGTAATAAGTTATTTCTGGTGTCTCAAGCTCTTGGAGGAGTTTGTGCGAGTGTTTCTGTACGTGTATGTACTTGACATGCATGACAAGGACATGTGATATGCATGACATGCATGACACGTGACATGCATTTCTGTACGTGACATGCATGACGAGGACAAGATACAATGGACAAACCAATGCAGTATCTTGATTTCAACCGGGCACTTGCAGAATATTGTACCAAGCTTTGTTCATTCAATCTATTAATTTTTTTAATTTATTAATTCATTTGTATGCAGTAACTGGTTACTGGGAGCATCACTTCTGTGTATGTGGCTTTGACATCTATGCAGTGCCTCATGATGGTTCGGTCATAAATTTGGAATTATTTTGAGAAACCGATGACTATTGCCTTCTCTCTGCGAACAGAACACTGTGGGATCATTAAGGTCCACAGGCAAGTGCTGGCAGATTTGATATCCCATTCCATGGACAGTACACTGATCGATTTCACGCCTTGCACACAAAACACCAGGGTGAAGGTTTATAATCGGGTGTTGGTATAATCATTGACACCAGACTCGGTAGCTCAAAGGTGACCTGTGAGCAGATCTGCCAACCAATTGAGCTTGGTGGTACTCAGATGGGAGCTCTAAACAGGCCAATCCTTGGTTTGGTTTGGTTTGATTTGATTGAGTGGAGAAAGTTTCCTTTCGAGCTGCAGCAATTTTCATTTTGTCAGATGGATTAAATATTTACAAATATGGTGGTTTTGGATTTCAAGTCCTGGTGATTTCAGAGTTGCCTTACCTGGTGAATGCAAAAATTGCTTTTTAGGATCATAAAATGCTTACTTTGGGTGTGGTCCCTTGAGGTTTTTTATGTATATTTTTTTTCTTTCTTTCTGTATTCCTGAATTGGAGCGAGTTGCCCTTTATTCGCCGACTTGGTGTTGTCAGGTTTAGTTCATGGCTCCACAGCATTGAGGATAAAGCCTCATTTAACACATTTTTAACCTCCGCCATCGAAGATGGATGGAGGTTACTGTTTTCACCCCTTTCTGTTTGTTTGTTCGTTTGTTTGTTTGTGAACAGTATTACGGAAAAACTCCTTGATGGATTTCGATGAAACTTGGTGTGGGGGGGGGGGTTAGGTCTGGTCCAAGGATCATGCCATTACATTTTGGACTTGGTCCAAAATCCAATATGGCCGCCATGGTGGTCAATTTGAAAAAATATTTGAATTTTTTTTTTTTTTTGCATTTCTACATGTTTTAAGTGATTTCCAATCCCCCCTCCCCCCAAAAAAAATTGTTAGAGAAAAAACATTTTTTGCGTTTTTTTTTTTTTCAACAAAATTTCGATTTTTTTTTTATTTATTTATTTTTTTTTTTTTTGCATTTCTACATGTTATAAGTGATTTCCAACAAAAAAAAACATGCCAAAATTATAATTGCGGCTGATTTTGGAACTTCAGGTGGATATACCGACGTAAAATCAATTTCTGTCTCAAGGAATCTAGTTATGACGAATGAATTGAGTATGTAAAAGTTAAAAGTAAAAGGGAAAGTTGCAAACTATAACTCTGTGAGCACTGTTGATGTCAAATTGAATGAATAGGATATCAGGTTCACTTGAGTGACCTAGCAGTATTGGCGGTGGAGGTTTTGCACTCTTCCGAGTGCTCCCCCTCTCGTTCTTACACTGCAATAATTTTCTGACGTATTGTGAAATGTAATGATGGTATGATAGATATGAGGGAAAGGGTGGGTTTTAGGGATGGTTCTTCATTTTACAATAGCTTTTAAAACACTCCCCCTACCCCCCCCCACCCCAATTCACTCTTGCTTTTTTCACCTCTCCTTTTCCTTTACCTTGAATTCACTATCCCCCCTCCGTTTTTGCATACAGAGTTGATACTCATGGAGAAGCTAGAGCACAAAATATATCAGGATGTAACAGAACAGTAGAAAGAGGGAGTGTGGAGAGCCACAGCATGGCAGAGGGAGACTTGGAGGGGGTATTAAGGGACGTGGTGAAGAATGAGTGCAAAAGGGGGGGGGGACACGGGGTGAACAAGATCATGGATGCAGCCATGAACTCTCAATCACAGAAGTGGATGGTAAAACTGCAAACCTGGAAAGAGGTAGACTTTGGGAGGGTTAATGTGGATATAAAAGGTAACGATTGTGGACAGGAATGCCCTGAAATGACGTGGCGAACAGCTGTCCTGAAGCCCTTAAGGGAAGAATGACATTCAAGTTCTGCCTTCTGCCCCCATTTTAAAAGCTCTGGGGCTTTCCACCACACCCATACTTGCCATGGAGCACCTGTGAGAACAACCGAGAAGTTTTGCTTTCTTGTGACTAATCACCAAGTACTCAGTTGACCATTAAGACGAATTAACTTGTCTGACCTATTACACGGGTGTGCGCAAGTCAAAGAAACCTGCCGGCATGCCAGTTGTGTTGAAATGACATTTGATTAACACTCATGCTGCACAACTAACGATCAACAGATGTGCACAAAAATATCTGATATTCTGGCAAACTAACACGATGAAAACCATTTCAAGTTAACATTCACATTTCAACAAAGGCGTCAAGTATCGTACAAATTGAGCAACTAATTGAAGTCTGGTTATAAATTCTCCAACTTGAGCAAGAAACGCACATAGGTTTCAAAAACTAGTTGCCATTCAGTCAGCATTGGCTTCCGCCGACATTTTGGGTTCGTAGTAAAGAACCCATGGTGGCCTTCGTGAAGAATCGGCGTTGTTACCAGCACCTTGAACAAAATACAAATTTGTGAAAGACTTGGGACAAATACATTCCCTGATGGACACAACAAGGTGGGAATAATTGTATCTGTTTAGGCCTAAGTCACATTTGGCACGGCGGCCGTAGGGTCTACAAAATCTACGGCCACTAGGAATTATAGGGCGGCCGCAGTATTTACACAGTCACACAATGTAGCAGCCACATATGTTTTTATTTTTCGGGTAGCCGCAAAGGGTATTTATAAATTGTGGATACCGAAAACGTGGGGGTGCCGTACAGTCTTTGATTTGATGTCGCACTGTGACCTTAGGGCGTCCCTGCGGCGGCCATAGAATTTTCAAGGCAGACGCAAGGTGCCCGCAAGGCGACCGCAGGGGGGCCCTAAGGCGAACGTGCGGCCAGACGGACGGTAACGAGTGGGTTCTTTTTTTCTTTCTTTTTTTTTGTTACGGCTTGTCGAATTGCTACGTTGAAATGAAAAAAGTTATCACTCCGCGTTATAATTCCAGGGCGATCCCTACGGCCTGTAAAATATAGCCAAACGGTGTAGGGCCACCCTGAGGCCACCTCAGTTTCTCTGCGGCCACCGCACGTTTCTGTCAATTCAGAGGGCGTACGGCCGCCGTATCCTCGCCGTAGAGCAAATGTGACTTAGGCCTAAATAAGTTGTAGTCAGGTTGCAACCAACAATGTAGATTCATAAGATTGTCAAGTGACTGCTCAGCAATTACCTTTCAAAATCAACACATTAATGGACGTGCGCACAGAATGGGGACACGAAGGGAGAGGCACTGATTTAAAAAAAATAAAACAATGAGCACCGACAAGAAAAATCAGTCCTGACTTGTACCATGAAAATATAATATGAAAAAAATTAATTAAGAATAATATTTATAAGTACATTCGGCTTTAAGATATTTGGGTGCTCTGGAGAAGAAAGCCTTTATCCCGGATGTTGGCATCTGGTAAGCTGTTCCACACAAGTAGTATTGTGGGCGTATACGAGCAATCGTACTGAGCAAGTGAACAGTGACCACTCTGTCTTGCCAGTGTAAGACCCTGTGCAGCATAGCTTCCAAAGGAGGCACTTGCTCTGTTGGACCTTATTGTAGTCCATGATGAAGGGAGCATGGACTTTAGAAGTTCTGGAGCTTATTCTGTGTGTAGTCTGTATATCAGACTCAGACTTGTTACAGTTCTCCTGTATGGTTGGGGGTCCATATTCCATTCCTGTGGAGGGTCGACATTTAATTCCTTGATACGTGCAACACGATATTGCACATCATCCAGCTTCTTAAAGATGCACGGTAATTGCAGACATCCATGCGAGAAGAGCATACTCCATTGTGCTCTGGTCATTGGCTTTGTACACTCGGGCTCAGCCAGGTGGATCCCAATATGGAGCAATACTACGAAGGACACTCACTCTTTGTCCAGCTCTAATAGCAAAATAGTTTACGTGACATTGGAACCCCAAGCTCTGGGAGAACCTAACTCCAAGTATGTCTCACTCATATAGTCGCCACCCTTAAGGAGCTCTGGAGGCTGCTCACCAGGTAGTCCACTGAAAGACTTGACCTTTCTTTCCTCAGTGGTGAATAAGATCTTCCATTTGTGCCTCCATTCGTAGATCTTCTGTAAATCCTCCCTCAGAGAAATGATGGCGTTCTCTTCATCCAACAGGCAGTATGAAGATGGTACCCTCATCGGCATAGAGATGGGTAGGATTATACAGTTGGTCATCTAGATGGTTAATGTAGACTAAAAATACGGTCGACCCTAGAATTGATCCTTGAGGTGGTGATGCATTGGAGTTAAAGTTGATGTGTGGCTGTTGACCACTACCTGGATATGTCTGCCCAACAAGTGGCTGCATAACTACTGCAACAGCTGCCCTCTGACTCCATTAATATCCAGTTTGGCCAGCAATCCCTTGTGCCATACTCTAGCAAACGCAGCTTTGATGTCAAGTGCCACAATTGTGACCTCCTGACGTCTGAGACGAGCACTCACGACTCAGGTATGCGAGTCCGTTTGGGGACGAATGACCAGGATGGAAGCCAAACTGATTGTTGCTGATTGGGGCAATTTAAATTGAGATGTTTCCTCGGTGCAGTGTTGACAACTCTCCATGACCTTGCTAATGCAGCTGAGAAGACCGATGGGCCTGTAATAATCTGGGACAGAGCGTGGATTTTTCTTCTCATGCACCGGAACTACATTGGCTATCTTCCAGGAAGAAGGGAAGTGGCAATGGCAAAAAACAGAAAAGGAACAGTTTCGCAAGAGGTGTGACAGACAGATGTGCACTCTTTGAGAACCCTATGTACAATTCCATCAGATCCGGATGCCTATATTACCTCCAGCGTCGAAGGTGAAGGAGGTTATATTTTCACTCCAGTCTGTCTGTTTGTCTACAGGATATCTCAAAAAGTTGGATACGGATTTGGATGAAATTTGGTGGACAGGTTGGGTGTGTGGCAAGGATGCATTGATTCGATTTTGGTGAAGATCCGAATCTGGATCTGGATATGACATTTATTTAATTTTTAAAGTGATTTTCACCACTGATAGATGGGGCTAAAACGATATATTTATTGGGCCTGACATGTTCTGTTGGATCAGGCATTACGTGATGGAGGTATGCGCTCGACCGAGTGCCCTTCTAGTTTACTTAGAGCTTTGGCAAGATCTGACTGTTACAAGGCCAAAATGATTTTGGTGATGATCCGGATATGATAATTCTTTTTAATTTTTACCTCCACCGCCGAATGTGGATGGAGGTTATGGTTTCACCCCATCTGTCTGTTTGTATTTTTGTTTGTTACTTGTGAAATTCAAGATATTGGTTGGTCTGGTCTGTTATTCTGTCTGTCCTGTCTGTTGGTATGTCAATTGCCTACCTGCAGGTATAATTTTTACTCCAATCTTCACAAAACTTCACCACCTGGTGACAAGCTGGAAGCCAATTGTTTTTGATGTCAATAGGTTAAAAGGTCAACATAGGCTCAAGACCCTCTCAGACCCCTCAAACCCCTTCGACCCTTTCAGACCCTTAAGACCCTCCATGACAACAATTTCACCACCATTATAATCAAATGGGATATTTTTGTGATTTTATTATGGTCGAACCTCAGGAAACGTTCACGTGTGTAGTATATATTGTGAAAAGAGGAGGGAGGGTAGGGAGAGGGGAGGAATGGTAGAGAGGAGGGAGGGATACTGTGGAGGAATGGGGGAGTGAAGGCAGCATGAATGGGAGGGTAGGGGAGGGCAAGGGAAAGTAGTGTGAGGGGAGGGTCTGTTCGGACATGACCACCGTCCAGACATGTCTGGAGATAACCACCGTCTTGACATAACAATCAGATACGTGTGGAGATGACTACCCTCCGGACATAACCACCGTCCAGATACTTTCGGAGAGAGAGAAAGAGGGGGAGAGAGGGGGATTCTGGCAGATATGACATCCAGTTTAACAGCACACATTGAATCACCCTGCTTGGAACACCAGGATGACAGTTTAGAGGCATGTCAGGATTTGAACTCAGGCTAGACAGGTTTGAGCAAGCGTGCATACCTCTCGGCTATCCTGCCGTGATGTTATCAAAACTTTTCATTTATTTATTTGTAGTTATGTATGCCGAAGTGACCGCAGAACAACGTGGGGCCATCGCAGGCGAGTTCCCCCTGAACATTTTTCAAATCTATCGATGTACAGTCTTCTGTGTCGATGCTTATGTTATGGAGCACTCGCCAAGTGGCTAAAACATTTCAACGACATGGTTGATAAGGAATGGCTCACTTGGCATGGGATTGGCAATCACCGAACCATCATATAAACACACACCTTCCGGAGACAACTGGAATATCAAATATGTCCGAATTGGACAAATGAACACCTTATTTATTATTATTATTATTATTATTATTATTATTATTATTATTATTATTATTATATATATTTTTAGCAGTTGAATCTGCTGTTACATTCAATTATGGAGCTTTAATTTTGTAATTCAGCTTAGTTTAGGAGATTTTTGAGGTTATGGCATCTGTGGAAATGAAATGAAGCCACGAATGCTGGCGTCTCCAGGCGTTTATAACCATTGGAATGTGTCCAGCGATTCGTAGCTATGATTATCAGGCTTTCGATAATATGAGTGAGGAAAGTGGGGTGGGGGGGGGATAGCAAAAAACTTTATTGTTAAGAAATCGTTGCTGTCTGTTCCAAGTCAAGGTATGGTTGAGCAGGCCAAAAAACAAGATGGCTTCAGACCCCAGGGAGATGTAGCCCAAGATGCACCTTAAGACCCCATCAAGAGCGAGGTGGCTGAGGATCGCCCAATAAAGAATATAATTAAATATGGTCATCAATTATTTTCAAAAGGGGTGTTTTAATTACCCCAAATAGCCAGTTTTCACTCATGCACTTCCTTGGAATTCCCTTCTTATACATGCAAAGTTTCAGGCCGCTAAGTTTAATGGTTGTGGAGTTGAGGAGACACACACACACACACACACACACACACACACACACACACACACACACACACACACACACACACACACACACACACACACACTGACATGTATCATTTTCGATCGCAAGTATCGTTCTCTGCCTGACATCTTTTTTTTTGTTGTTTGTTTATCTGTGAGCCAGTTCTACAAAAACGTTATGGATGAATTTGGATGAAATTTGGACAGATTGGCTGTGTGATGAGGGTGAATTGATTACATTTTGGTGAATATGTGGATGCGAGAATTTCTTTAATTTTTTATATTTGCTTGTGTGTTTGTCTGTGAGCAGGATATCTAAAAAAACGCTATGGACGAATTCATACGAAACTCGGTGGATATTTTGAGTGTGTGACAGACAAATTAATTAGATTTTGGTGAAGATCTGGATCCAAATCCGAGAATTATTATTATTCTTATTTTTTCCCCAGTAATTCTTCACCTTTAAGAAAGGGTGAAAAACTATTTATAGCAAGCTATTTCAAAAACTTGTAGATGGATTATGACAAAATTTGGTGGATGAGTTGGTTCAGTGACAAGAATAAGCCAATTACGTTTTGATTCAGGTCTGGAATGTAGATCCGGCCTATCGGTGCGATACTAAATGTAAACTGTTCAGCCTGGCCGAGGTATCAGCTCCACCGACTGCCATTCTAGTTTTATTTGTCTTTATAACAGGTGCGTTTAAATTGTTCTCCGAGTCTGACTCTTTGCACTGTAAGGCTGAAACGGATGGCTTTGTCTTTCAGTTATTCTGGCAAAACCTGTTGATAATAAATATAACTCAACAGATAGCAAGACTCTCTCACAATGGCAGGCACCTGCAGTCTCCTGGATTGTCGTGGCAGTGGCGAGACTGGAACAGAATAAATACAGAGCATATTTTGAAAAGTCCACAGAGGTACACCAGCCTCTCGCACTTGATCGCCGCTTGGATCATATCCTCCAGTATCAAGTTGCACCACTGGTCTACAGGATCTTCTGCTGTTCTGCACATTTCAGCTTGGTAAAGGGCACAAACTCCAGTGTGGCAAGTTACAAGGTGTTGATTCGGACATCCTTCTGCTCACTAATTTATATCCTGGTTGCTTTGCTTCCTGATCCACTCCTTGCCAATGGCACTTTGCTTTTTGGTGAGACTCAAACATTTTGACATCTTCTGGAAGACCCCCCTCCATTGGTTTACTTCTGCAGGTTCATCACTTATGCGTCCCCTCTGTGTGGGTTCGTAACTTTTAAAAATATATCCCTCCACTGTGCTCGGACTGCGGAAAGTATCGTTTTAACTACTTTCATCCCCACTTCTGACCAAGTCACTACATGCTGAAATGAGTTCCCAGCAGGCTTCAGTGGGATTTCCAAACGGCCTTGTGCCAGCAACTTTGAGATGAAAAACAATTAAATCAGGTTCAAAGCCAGTTTGTCTGACAAGTTACATCTGCTCAGACAAAGTTCTATGCTCAGACAAATGGCAAACGACAGACTATAACACCTCTGGACAGCCATCGTTCTGGAACCTCAACATTGCTTTCCTAAGATGATGGACATTTGTTTGATTCTCAATGGTGCAGTGATTTAAGAAAAGCAATTAAACTCTGTCTCACTGCTGTGTGGCCACCCACATATCATTAATACTTGTAACCAGTGATGTTTGTGCATTTGGTTCTTAATGGGTGAACTTGTGCCACGTGTGAAATGAGAGCGAGAGAAGAACCTTCAGAGTTTAGGCTTTATTCCATTTGATTGGAGCCGCTTCTGCGGGCACACCGGGGAATACAGGTTCAGCTAGGAGTACATAAGCAGTAACGTATACATGTGCAATTAATCAACGCAGAATAAATCCGCGTAAGCACGGAGTTCGATATGAGCACCTTCAGTCAACGAGCACCAAGTGAACAGCCGATGTAAATGGCAATGCCCCGGGGACAATCACCCCGTGCCGCGGAGACCTCCCCTTATACGCGAGACGCACAACATGTGATCCCGCGTCATGTCCCTCGATTCACGTTAATTCACCACATTCTCCCCACCTTTTAAAATGCAACTAGGGGCCCATCTTACGCACCATGATTGCTTTAGCACTATAGGAGTATACATTTCAAGCAACGCGGACTAATAGATCTACAGAAGCATACATGCCAAGCAGTGATTATTTTGAGTTGTAGGAGCATGGAAATGAGCATCGATATATGATATAATGAGCATATAGGAGCATGAGCAGCGAGAATGCCGATAATCCCCTTTACAGATTGAGTCGTCGAGGGGGCCTTATTCGTCGACCTCTCCGGGAGTAAATGGCAGTTTCACTTGAGGGAGGCTCCCGATCCTCTTGGTGAGCCTCGACTTGTGCCGGTGATGACTCCTCGATCGCTCTCGGGTGGAACGCAGCAGCCCCGTCGCCCGGTGGAGTTCCTGGGGGGGGAACACCTGGGGAGGGGATGTCAGAAGGAGGAGTGCCAGAAGGCGGTGTACCTGCGGGAGGAGTACCTGAGGGAGCCAGATGGCGAACCGACACAGTGGTCTCCCTGCCATCCGGGAGCCTGACATGAGCATACTCTGGATTGGTGTCAATGAGTTCGACCCCCTCCACCAGGGGTTCATACTTGCTTTGTCGTACCGGGCGTTTCATGAACACTGTTCCGGGATGGGTCAGCCAGTTGGGCACCGTTTGACCGTCAACATAACGTCGCTGGTGAGTAAACATTCGTTCGTGAGGAGTTGCATTGGTGGACGTGCAGAGCAAAGAGCGTATGGAATTCAGAGCGTCGGGAAGAGTAACCTCCCACTGCTCGGGGCCCAGCCCTCTTGATTTCAACGCCAGAGTTACAGCTTTCCAAATAACTCCATTATAACGTTCCACCTGCCCGTTACCCTGTGGGTTGTAACCCGTCGTTCGACTAGTTGCTATGCCGAGCTCTAGTAGGAATTGTTTTAGCCCGGCCGACATGAAACACGGCCCTCTGTCTGAATGTATGTACGAAGGTTTCCCAAACATAGCGAAGAGGTCAGAGAGACATCTCACGACAGTGCCCGAGGTCATATCCGAGCACGGAAATGCGAAAGGGAACCTTGAATATTCATCAACAACGGTGAATATGTATCTGTTGTCTGTCTCGGTCGGCAGGGGCCCTTTGAAGTCGATGTTTAGTCTCTCGAAGGGGGAAGTGGCCTTGACCAGTCTGCCAGATGCCGCGCCATAGAATCTGGGTTTTAGTTCAGCACAAACAGGGCATGAGGCATTCATTTGTTTAATATCTTCAACAGAATAGGGAAGATTTTGTCTGCGCACGAAATGTGCCATTCTGGTTACCCCTGGGTGGCAGAGGGACACGTGTAGGTCTTGCAAAGCCTGACTGATTGTTGCCGAGCAGTAGACCCGAGAGAAGGTATCTGCAGCAGGGTTTTCCTTCCCGGGCCGGTAAACAATGTCGTAACTGTAGCAAGCTAGGTCTATCCGCCATCTCATAATTTTTTCATTCTAAATTTTCCCGTTATTTTTCCCATCAAACATGAATGCCACGGATCGTTGGTCCGTAACGAGCGTGAAGTGGTTTCCCAGTAAATAATGTCTCCATTTCCGCAGCGCTTCGACGATGGCGTACGCTTCCTTCTCTATCGCTGAGTGTCTCTGCTCGCTTCTAGAGAGAGTTCTCGAGAAGAACGCGACCGGCCGCCCAGACTGATTAAGTGTAGCAGCTATCGCGTGATCTGAAGCGTCGGTTTCCACCACAAAGGGCACCGAGCTATCGATCGATAAAACCACGGACTTACTGATATCATCCTTGAGGTTGTGGAAAGCTCTTACAACAGCGGCATCTGGTGGAAAGTTTTTGCAATGCACTAGGGGATGTATTTTCTCGGAGTATTGCGAAATCCATCTTGCATAGTAAGCGAACATGCCAATCACCCGGCGCATTGTCTGCAAGTCCTGAGGTGGTGGAAGCTCACGGAGCGGGCGCAATCGTTCAGGATCAGGCTTAATTGTGCCATCGGCTATCGTGTAGCCGAGAAGGTCAATTGACCTTGCCGAGAATACGCATTTCTCGTAGTTGAGAGTCAGATTATATTTTCTAGCAATGCTCAAGAATCTGTCCAGATTCCTATCATGTTCCCCCTGATCCCTACCGCACACTGTGACATTGTCCACGTAAACAAAAGTGTCTTTGAGGTTTTCATCTGAGATGATGTCGTCCATAACCCGTTGGAAGCAAGCTACCCCATTCGTGACACCGAAAGGTATTCTCCTGAATTGGTAGAGGCGCCTCCCTGCCTGGAATGCGGTGTAAGGTTTGTCTTCCTCTCGGATGGGAATTTGGTGATAGGCGCTTCGCAAGTCGATGGTGCTGAATACCTTATAATTGGCCACGCGTTCGACCATCTCGTCTATGCGCGGCAGGGGGTAGGCATCGAGTTGGGTAAAGCGATTGACCGTTTGGGAATAATCGACAACCATTCGTTTCTTATGGTTCTGACTGCTGGTTACTAACACCTGTGCGCGCCATGGCGAATCACTCGGTTCTATAATTCCTTCTTCCAGTAATCGCTTGGTTTCTGAGGTGATGAAATTCATGTCAGCAGTGGTATATCGCCGCGATTTAATCGCTATCGGTTTGCAGACTGGCGACAAGTTAGCGAACAGCTGGGGGGACGTCACCTCCGCGGTGGTCAACGCATTTAAAATTAGACGAGGTTTGCTTCCTCCAAAGGGTATTTCGACGCTCGTGTGCTGCTTGAGGACATTATGACCCAGAATTACGTCTGCGCACAAATCACGAAGCACCAGTAACCTTACATCCCGATGCGTGTACCCTTTTACGTCCAATTCAACATTGCAGTACCCTCGTACTCGGGATTGTAGTGATGTGGCAGCCATGCATACCGTATTGTCAGTCGGGTGGATTATCCATTTCCTGCCTTTCACTAGCGAGCTGTTGACGAAACTTTCAGAGCTACCGGTATCAATCAGTGCCTCAGCCATATGCCCGTTAATTCGTACGTTGATGATAGCCTTGGATAGATTCCCCGGGGAGGCTGCAGTTAATTTATTTTGCGAGTAGAGAGCCGCAGAAGTGGGTTTATTTCTCCTTAGAGTAGATTTACATACCCTGGCATAATGCCCTTTCTTGTCGCAATTCATGCATGTGGCATCTCTGGCGGGACATTTTTGACGAGGGTGCCTTTTGTACCCACAAAAGAAGCATTTACCAACCGGCGCAGTTGCTGAGGAGTTTGACGTGGCCTGGGTATCCGGCTCCTCGGGTGTTTCTCCATCCCCTATGTCTGGCTGTGTCTGTGCCAGTGGGGTTCCTTGGGTTCCCATCGTAGCAGCATTCATTAGCAGCATCGGTGTCCCAAATGACTCAGATTGCTGCTGAGCCGTATCCATCGCTCGTGCCTGATCGACTACCTTGTCAAGAGTGGGTTGCGCTTTCTCTAGTAAGCGTTGCCGTATGTGGGCTGATCTGAGTCCTTGGATGAATACCTCCCGGGTCGCTTCCTTTCGGTGTTCCTCGGCGCTTACGGCCCGGAAGCTGCCGTCTTTTCCCAGCTGATTCAGAGCTTGCAGGAACTGATCGATTGTCTCCCCGGCTGCTTGCTTGCGTGTGTTGAGAAGATGTCGTATGTATACCTCGTTCTTGGGCTTCACGTAGAGCGCTTGCAGCACGTCGATCGCTGCTTCGTAAGTGTCGCACTCCGAGAAGAGCCTGTACACGCTGGGCGAGACATGATTCACGAGAGCGGCAAATTTGTCAGCTCCCTCCTCGATGATGGTCAGATAGTGTGAGAAGGAACAGAACCAATTCGACCATTTCATTTCTGCGTCAGTCGCGTTTGGGTCTGCGTCGAACCTCTCTGGTTTGTAGATCTTGTCCATCGTTGGTTGAGAGAGCCGAGAAAACCAAATGGAATAAATTGAAATGAGAGCGAGAGAAGAACCTTCAGAGTGTAGGCTTTATTCCATTTGATTGGAGCCGCTTCTGCGGGCACACCGGGGAATACAGGTTCAGCTAGGAGTACATAAGCAGTAACGTATACATGTGCAATTAATCATTGCAGAATAAATCCGCGTAAGCACGGAGTTCGATATAATCTCCATTCTCACCAGTCAATGAGCACCTTCAGTCAACGAGCACCAAGTGAACAGCCGATGTAAATGGCAATGCCCCGGGGACAATCACCCCGTGCCGCGGAGACCTCCCCTTATACGCGAGACGCACAACATGTGATCCCGCGTCATGTCCCTCAATTCACCTCAATTCACCACACCACAAGCAGATGCTGAGCCAAAGGACTTTTGAATGGGATCTTTCGGTTTGTCGCTCAAGAAGATATCGTGAGATTTTTCTCATTTTGCATTCAGTGGAAGGAGGCAGCACAGCTGGTGTAATCGATGTCTGTGCTATGGTGTTAAATTTTTCTTCTGTAACTCGTGTCTAAAGATTTTCTCCTGTGGTTAAACAAATTGGACCGAATTGTATAAAAGTTCTCAGACACTCGTGGTTTGACTTGAATCGGTCGGTACTCAAAGGTCGTGGTTTTACAACGAACTTTCGTGCGTCATCACATTGCATTTGTATGATTAATAATAGCTGGACGATTTAATTTGTTTGCAATATCAATGAAGTTGTAACTTGTAATCTATTGAATGCTGATATAAGGGCATTTCTGCTCCTCTTGAAGTTTTTGGGGAGGAGGGAGTTTGGGGGTGGGGTCTGGGGGAGGATAAATTTGGCTTGAATCCTTGGCTTTGAAATAACTATTATGATGACAACTACTTCCTCTTCTGTTTCTTCTTAAATGTACCAAATAACTTCTGCCATGTGGGGTCTTCCAGGGAAGGTCTCCCCCTCCCCCCCCCAAGTTTTTCACAAATTGGCTGGCCAGTCATGATGTATGACCTGAATTGGCAAGAATTTAATTTCTTCCAAGTTGCCCAAGATCATTCGCCCACTCTTTGTGAAAGACACTGTAGGACCTTTAACCTCCAATAACTAATGCCAGCTGACAGGACATCTGGCTTTATATCCATCAGAATGATGGCACACATTTAAATGTCCTGCCTGTGAAACACCAATACAACAGTTTATAGTCTGGCCGGAAATCGAACCTATGCGAGTCAGCTGAAAGGTAAGTACGTTTACCTCTGCACCATCCGGTCATCATCAGAGTGCACATTCCTTTTGGAGCAAATGTTCACCTGTCTGCGAACCTGTCTGCTTGCATTTGCTTGTGGACATTAAAGCTCCCAGTGTATGTTTCAATAAGTGTGACCCATTTAATGCCAATCCTTTGGGAATATTCCAAATCCCTGATTACATCCAGAGTTGATTGACTGCAAGGGCCTTACACACAAACATCATGATGAAATGTGAATGTGGTGCCCGATAATCTTGCACACGGACATCATGTTGCTTTTTTTAAAATCTACAAAAAAATGCAGAATGTCCTGCTGTATCTTGAACACAACGCTCAGCAATGAACTCAAATAATACCGAATTATATCGTCCTGTCGGGAATTCCTTGAAAAGACAGACAAAAGATTTGTTTTTTGGTTCAGATCGTTTTTTTTGTTTTTTTTTGTATGAAACAGCTCTGTTTCATAATGTCTGATCGATAATAGGCTGACATGTCTTTCGGAATTTTAAATTACCAGTGACAGCATGCTAAAAGGCAGGTCTTGGAGGCAACATGATTCAATATGACACGTCACGATGGCTCTTGTGAGCCAGGCTGCGGCATTGTAGTATCCCTATGGCAGCGGGTCCTTCCCAGTGTTGCTGAGCCAACTGTGACACATTCTTGTTTTGACTGGACGGGTGTGGATTTTGCATTTTCATTCGATTTTTTTTTTAAAAAAAATTTAAAATATACATTCTTTTGTATTTTATTTGTGGCTTGCTGAGCCTTGGTGAGTTTTTGTCCTTACTTGTTGAGTCATAAGATTCTGTCCTGCAGGGGTGGAAGTCCAACTGAACTCTGACCCAAGAGCGAAGATATAAATCGGAGGATAATATTTGCCTGTTGAATTAATTTATAATTGTTGAACAGACCAATATATAGAAATATATATATCACAGTCCCTATAGAAAGTCTAGACCCCCTTTCAAATTTTTTTTATCTTTTGTTGCCTTGCAGCCTGGAATTACATTGCATCAAGTCAGACTTTTTTCCACCTTTATTTACCCATCGTAACCCACAATTTCTACAAATTTTAAAATTGTACATTAAAAATACAAAACTAGAATATCTTGGATGGATATGTGTCCACCCCACTGAGTTAATACCTGGTGGAAGCACCTTTGACAACAATTACAGCTGTGAGTCTGTTGGGATGGTTCGCTACCTACTTTGCACACCTTTATCGGGCAATATTTTGCCATTCTTCTGTACAAAACTGTTCAAGCTCAGTCGTGTTGCATGGAGAGCATTGATGGATAGCAATGTTCAAGTCATGCCACAGATTTTCGATTGGATTTACGCCGGGGCTCTGACTGGGCCACTCAAGGACATTTGTCTTTTGTTTTTTTCCCTTTGCC
Organism: Eptatretus burgeri; assembly: GCF_056783735.1. Classification (NCBI taxonomy): domain Eukaryota; kingdom Metazoa; phylum Chordata; class Myxini; order Myxiniformes; family Myxinidae; genus Eptatretus; species Eptatretus burgeri. The sequence continues at coordinate 43,363,143 of NC_140971.1, read as the reverse complement.
ACTCCAGTGTAGCTTTGGCCGTGTGTTTTGGGTCGTCGTCATGCCGAAAGGTGAACTTCCACCCAATTTCAGCTTTCTTTGCAGAGGGCAGCAGGTTTTCCTCTCGGATGCTTCTGTATTTCTATCCTGACAAGTGCCCCAGTCCCTGCTGATGAGAAACATCCCCATAATATGATGCTGCCACCACCATGCTTCACAGTAGGGATGGTGTTCTTTTGAGGATGTGCTGTGTTGGGATTGCATCAAACATAATTTTTTGCATTTAAGCCAAAAAGTTCCATCTTGATTTCGTGAGACCACAAAACTTTTTGCCACATGGCTTCAGAATCTCCACAGTGGTTTTTTGCTGACCTCAAATGGGACTCGATGGGCTTTTTTGAGTTAAAGCTTCCTTCTTGCCACCCTACCATACAAGCCAGACTTATGGTGTGCTTGAGATATTGTTGTCACATGCACACAGTAACCAGTCTTTGACATAAAGGAATATAGTAGCTCTTTCGAAGTTGCCATTTTCCTCTTGGTGGCCTCTCTGATCAGTCTCCTCCTTGATTGGTCATCCAGTTTGGAGGGACGCCCTGATCTAGGTTGGGTCTTGGTGGTACCATACACCTTCCACCTCTTGATTGTCTTGACTGTGCTTCAAGGGATATTCAGGCCTTTGAAATATCTTGAGCCATCCCCTGGTCTGTGCCTTTCCACAACTTTATCCCGGAGGTCTTTTGAAAGCTCCTTTGTTTGAGGAGCTCCTTTGAGGGGTGAGGAGAAGGCAGCGTGGGGGGGGGGGAGGCGGCACCGGGGAGGGGGTGGGTGAGGA
>NC_140971.1:43322329-43337329 GCF_056783735.1 Eptatretus burgeri | reverse complement strand
CAGTTTGGTGAAGGCCCTTTCCTGTTTCAGCATGACAATGCCCCCGTGCACAAAGCGAGGTCCATACAGAAATGATTTGTCGAGATTGGTGGTGTGGAAGAACTTGACTGGCCTGCACAGAGCCCTGACCTCAACACAATCGAACACCTTTGGGAAAAATTGGAATGCCAACTGCGAGCCAGACGTAATCACCCAACATCAGTGCCCGAACTCAATAATGCTCTTGTAGCTGAATGGAAGCAAATCCCTGCGGCAATGTTCCAAAATCTCGTGGAAAGCCTACCCAGAAGAGTGGAGGCTGTTATAGCAGCAAAGGGGTGGACCAACTCCAGTACATGTACATCTATCTATCTACTATACTAAAAAATAGAATATGTTTGTATGTATGTATGTGTGTTTGTTTGTTTGTTTATTTGTTCATCCATTATAGGCGGCCGAACTGTTGGATGGAATGAGATGAAACTTGGCATGAGTGATCCTTGGGACATGAGAACGGACATGGGTGGGGGGGGGGGTCAAGTTCAAGGTCAAAGGTCACGGTCACCAGGTAACTTCAATTTCTCAATTTCATCCGATCGAGACGGGACCAACGCCATTCGACAGATAATCAAAATTAAATGGCACAGTTGATTGATGACATTCACTTCCGACTTCCGGTTTTTGAGTTATGACGTCATAAATTGACTAAAACGTCAATTTTTCATGTTTGTTTGTCCTTTATAGACGGCCAAACCGTTGGATAGAATGAGATGAAACTTGGCATATGTGATCCTTGGGAACGGACATAAGGGGATCAAAGTCAAGGTCAAAGGTCACGGGGTCAAGGTCACCGGATAATGTCAATTTCTCAATTTCATCCGATCGAGACGGGACCAACGCCATTCAACAGATAACTGTACCCACCCATGGGGCGGGTACTTTGCTTATATTACTAAAACTCTTATCTTGTATGTATGTATGTTCCCAAAATGATACACAATAGCGCAAAAATTTTAGTGCCACCTTGCTCACCGTTCTCCTGCGGTGTGCAGTATCAAATTTCGTTAAAATTGGGCAATGAAAAAAATTATTAAAAAATCAATTCCCGATTCAGTCAAGTACTCTTCGGGAGAATTTGATAAATGCAAAAAACCTCATCGGTATAGTTCACTGGAGCTATATATATATATATATATATATATATATATATATATATATATATATATATATTTTTTTTTTTTTCTTGAAATGAGTTATTTTAAAATCTCAAACATTTAGTATAGACAAAGAGCGATTTATTTTTAAGCATAAAATAAACATTGCCATTTTGATCTAATACTTCCGTGTTAATTAATAAATATAATTGTGTTTGGAAGATTACGCACAATAATTTCTTCGACTTTCTTTTCTCCGTTTTGTTTTTTCACATTGACGCGCAATATCAAGTTTCGTTAAAATCGAGCAACGAAAAAAAATATTTAAAAAATCATTTCGTGATTCAGTCAAGTACTCTTTGGGATTATTTGATCAATGCAAACAACCTCAGGGGTATAATTCGCTGGAGCTATCTTCTTTTCTTTTTTTTTAAATGATTTTTTTTTATCAACCGCTGTCACAACTCGAGCCCAACGGGTTCACGGGTCGTCGTGTGTGTGTGTGTGTGTGTGTGTGTGTGTGTGTGTGTGTGTGTGTGTGTGTGTGTGTGTGTGTGTGTGTGTGTGTGTGTGTGTGTGTGTGTGTGTGTGTGTGTGTGTGTGTGTGTGTGTGTGTGTGTGTGTGTGTGTGTATATGTATATGTATATGTATATGTATATGTATATGTATATGTATATGTATATGTATATATATATATATATATATATATATATATATATATATATATATATATATATATCGTCATATCTCAAAAAAAGTTGTGGACAGGTTAAGACGAACTAGATGAATGAGTTGGTTGGGTGAAAAGAACAAGTGTATTCGATTTTGGTTCAGATCCAGCCCATTAGTGGGATACAAAACATAAAATCTTCAGCTTGGCAGAGGTATACACTCTACCGAGTCCCGTTCTACCTTGCTCTGTTTTGCCAAGTGTTGCTCTGAGTGATTTTTAATTTGTTTGTTTGTCCACATGGAACTTTAGTGTTTTTCTCCACAACTGCTTGTCGGATCGAGACGAATTTTTCAACATCAGAGCGCCGACTCGTTTAGAATGTTGTAATGGTGGTTATGATGTCATAGGTCATGTGGTGTGGCAGCCATGTTGGAAAAACTGAAAAACTTTGGACCTCAATCTCTGAAACTGCACCAAGGAAAAAATTGAAACTTGGCACAGATGAAGTACTCCTCATGCAGAATGTGATATTCATTTTTATTTTTATTTTTTTAAATGACGTCATAATTGCATATGTAGAACTCTGCATCCGATCAGTATGAAAGTTTTTGAGGGTCATCTCGGGATGAAGTGGTCGACAAAAAAAATTGATGACATCAGTCACGTGATTCGGCAGCCATGGTTTTTTTTTGGTTTTTTTTGACCTTCAAAAATCTCTGAAATGGCTGAACAGATCGAGATGAAACTTTACACATAAGACTGCTTATCCATGAAGAACAATAGGTTCACACATATGACATCTTGTTCACACGGTTTGGCAGCCATATTGGATTTACCCTAAAATCTATTGAAAAAAAATCTTCTCCAGAACGGCTGGACAGATCGAGGGGAAACGTCACACAAATGTTCCCCAAGGCATGAGAGTACGCGTTGGTTCAGGAATAATTGATAGTTCACATGGTTTGGCAGCCAATTTGGATTTAAGAATTTATACTAAATAATGTTTTTTTCCAGAAGCACTTTATCGACATGAAACTTCACAATTTTGATCTCGTGGTGATACGGAACACATGTTTTAAACTTCATCTTGATCAGACACATGGTCTGTCAGCCAGAATCATTTTATTTTTTTGTTTGTTTTTTTTTTAATCTGGGTTCTTTTTTTTTTTAAAATAAGGCTCACTTGGCTGTGCCTGGATGGGTTTGAGGATATAGGAGTAGCAGCTGAAATGTGAATCCTATCCAGGTTCCTTCTGATGACGTCATCTTTGCTTTTTGCTTGTTTGGGTTCCTTCTGATTACTCCAATGCAAGACTGTACCTATTTGGTCTTCCATTTGATTTGATTTGAATTGAATTTATTTTAATCCCATTCTGAATTCAATTGAATAATCATAAAAAAAAAACAGCAGGGATCAGGGTCAGGTGTCTGATCAAAGTGGTGTTGCATCAAAGTGGGATGTCTTGGTACCCAGTCATCACTGCAAGCGTTATAATTTTGTGTCTTATTCATTACGTAACACACCAGTACACAAGCGCCACACAAAATATACCGCACAAACAAGTCCTGGTGATGGCTTGCATCCTCCGATTGCTCCTTTTCTTGTTTGTTTGTGTGTTTGTCACGTTGCTCCTCCTACAGTTCTGGGCCAATTACATCCAGACTTACTACAGAGGATCAGCATTATTTTTTGGGGGGGTTTTTGCGTATACAGATCTGTCAGCTGCCTATACACCGCACAAATAAAGGTATGCATCAGAAGAACGTTTTGTATGCTTGGCTTGAAGCAAGATCACCCATAGGGTGATCACTCTGCTCGCCAACCTTAAAATGCACATGTTGAACGAATATGCAATAAATTACCATCTTCTTGAACAAGACTCTGTGGTGTCATGGTTCGAGCATTTCTTCCGAGTCTGGAAGATCTGTGGTTCTGAGTCGCACCAAAGACTAAAAATAGTACATGCTGCTTCTTTGCTTGACACCTAATATTTATAAAGGCTAGAGCACAAACAAACTAACAAGTTGGCACCCATTGTGCAGGCTTTACGGGCCTAATGGCTTTCTGCGTTAAAGATGCGTGTCAGGAAACTCAAATTTTTCTCGAACTGCAACACAAATGAACCCAGCTGTTCAAAATCTGATTGCATTTTGTATGTCCTGTTCTTCCAGAAATGGGCAGTTATCAAATAAGGCGTTCAGTTTAGTGTCAACATTACTGCTTGTGGGAGGCAGCCTGTTGAAAACAATAGCATCGTCATTCATACAGAGAGATGTAGGTCATTGCGTTTTCAAAGCATCGTTAAAATCACGGCACTGCGTCCATTTTTGCCTTCATTTGTAAAGCTGTGTTCGCAGCAAATTGACCAGAGATGTCTCATTTTAGGATATTGTTAAATATTGGCACATTTGTTCATTGTGCAGTTTTTATTTATTTCTTTCTTATTAATTATTTTTTACTTTTTGTATCTGTCGACAGACCTTTCTTCACCCTCCACCCCTTTTGGTTTGCATTTAGGTTGATTTATAATGGCTCGTTGAATTGCCATTTCATGAGTGCTCCAGTCCATCCAGGCATTTGTGGAATATATGTATTTTATTTCAATGAAAACAGGATGGCTGTCCTGTTTTTGAGATCAAGAGAAATAAGATCGGAAAGTTTACATAATGTGATTGTGAAGAAGGGGTTATCTCTGCTGACAAGACGAATAGGCTGGAAAGTGGTATTTTTTTTACTTTTAATGCAAGGAAGTAGAGTGAATGAATATAGCAGTGCCTGTAATGGCTTCGGTTGTGTACATGACATCCACAAATACAGGTGGTTTTTCGGAAGTGCGATTGAGATACAAGGTGTGTACCCAACATGGTTTTTGTATCCTATGTCATTATGCGACTCGTTTTGCACTGCGATGTATTCCATCCTGTGTTGTTTAGCTTATCATTTGCTTTTCTGTTTTTAAATCCTACCTTTTGATGCCACTTCTGACACCATTTATTGGTCAAGGTCTTGGGGTATAGGTAGAATTGTGCACCATTTAAAAAAAAATACTATCATGGATGCTCTGCACATTGTGTTGGCTCACACCGTGTAAACTATTATGTGCAGACTCTGACAAAATGAGCGAATGAAATGCTCTAATAAAGCTGTGACCTTGTGATGCAAGGATTTTATGCATCTTGTTTTCTCTGGTGTCATTTTTCGTGGCAAGAAAGATTATTCACTCGATATGATTGACACCTGCCTTCAACTTGTACGATCTTGTATGATTTGATGAACGTTCACTTCCTGCCGCTTCTCTGAAAAATAATTTTGCTTTTGGAATTGATGTTCACGAGCTGTGATAAGCCATGGCTGATTGACCTGTCCTGTACTCTATGTGCATCCTGGCCCCAGACCTTTGTGGAAAGCATGTCCACATTCCCATTGGGAAAAAAAATGCACAATTTTAACATTCATTCATTTTTTTTTCTTTTTCGGCATAATTTTCAAATTACATAGCTTTCTACTATAATTTGGTTATTTTTTTTTTGTCCCACCCCTCCAACAAGGTCAGAGACGTGACATTAAAATGAGCTCAGTCCGACCAACCGACCAATCCTCCGTCCATGTATTTTTGTGTTTGCGATATTTTAAAAACGGTTGAAAATTAACTTTCATGTTGCAGATAACTTCCTTATGACGTAATGTCAACCTGATGAGATTATGGCTTTGATTAGCTGAATTATGTTGCCATGGCAACCATCGCGGTAACTTGGGTGTGCACGTGATATTTCAAAAACCATTCAAGATTTAGATTTCATATTACACAGATCTATTCCTCATACTACCCAAAAGGTGGGGGACTGAAAGTATCAGTCGCTTGTTGTCGTCGTTATTACTGATTATAGTAAATGCTTTCTTTCTTGATAAGCTTTTAGGCTTTTACTGTGCAATTTGTGGCTCATTAAATGCTTCGATCTATTCTATCAGTGTGATACCATAAGGTCAATATTTGATTTAAGACACCTGTGCAGTTGGTTGCTGTGCTATATGCTGCATTTAGCATCAAAAAATAGTTGTTGGTTATAAATATCCCTCTCTCACCTACTCTTAGCCTGGTGTTGGCTGAGTGGTTAGGGTGGTGGCTTGGGATCCTAGAGTCCTGAGTTCAAGCCCCGTTGGCCGCTGAATTTAAATGCACCAGGAGGTTGACTCAGCCTGTCATCCTTCTGAGGTCGGCAAAATGAGTACCAGTGTACTGGTAAGGGGGACACTGCATCAGTGGCATAGCCACGTCCCAACCAATGATGCAACCAGCAGCCAGAGGCTGCACTCAATAGAGAGAGAGAGAGACAGAGACAGAGACAGACCTACTCTTGTCTCGGCTGCATTCACTGTGAGTGCATAATGCATGCATGAAAATGGCACCTTGTGGGAGTTCGGTAGATTGAATTCTGCAATTGTCTTGAGGTTGCCTTTGTTCAACTGTTTGCATTGATGTTTGTACTTTTGCCATATCCATTCCAATGTCACTCAACTTGGGCTGTTAGTGCAGGATGCACATTGTTTAGTTCCTCGTGCCCATTTTGGTTGATTTCATCCCCACTTCTCTTGTGTGCTCCACATGTTGCAGTTTATGCAATATATACCTGTGCACATATTGCAGGTAATGCAAATACTGCCAAACCCCAATAAGGGAATATAGTCAGAAGACGAGAACACAGCGGCCGACTCTTTTCAGCAAAAGGTACATTCAGTTATTTAACATCCACGATCAAAATGGAGAGAAGACGTCCGGCTTTATTTCCCCCATTGAAAGGCTCCAGGATGCAGCACTCCATGCTGGCACTGCACCAGAACAATAGTTTGCAGTAAAAAATGACTATCGAGAATCGAATCCAGATGAGATGGCTCATTGGTGAGCACACGACAAACTGTGAGCGACGGTGCTTTGATTTTGTTAAATTGTTTCCAACGGTGCGTGCTTGATGGCATACTGTGGAAAATGAAACTTTTTGTTTTGTTTTGTGTTTGGTAGAAGGGTTCTTTACATACAGAACAAATAACTTTGTGTGGGAATTTGAACCTGTTTTCACAGCTCCATTAGGCAAGTGTTTTGACTGCAACGCTGAACAGGTAGATCATTTTATGGAATGAGCTGTTTGGTTGGATATTCATTTCCTTTCATTTAATGACCTTCTGGTATGTTCGTGTGTGAATGATGATGGAAAAGAAAGTTTGATTCTTCTCTTTTCATGTTAATAGTAGTGTTTAATTTGGGGAAGTGGAAGTGGGTGGGGGGGGGGGGGTGGGATGTTGTACCAAGGGAAATGTGGCCACGTTTGAACACCTTTTAAAAAGTTTCTCAATCTGTTGGTCTGCCATGTGGTTGGCCATTTTGTCCAATAAGGGAAAGTCGTGAGAAGGAGACGGTTTGCCGATTTTTCTCTTACGAGTACACACATTAACGACAGGAGCGGCAAGGAGAGTCCTGTTATTATCCTCATTATTATTGCCAAATATTATTACTAATACTATTGTTTTTATGCTATGATAATTATTGTTATTACTTGTGGTATTGGAAGCAGCCTTTGAATAATGCCACGATTCCATGCAACCATGCTCAAGCTGTAACTTTGGAGGGTGTGAAAAGTAACATGATCAGTCTGTCGGAGGTTGTTTTGGCGGCATCTTTGTTTGGTTTGAGGAGGGTAATGATTTTTCCTTGTTTCCAAATTTGGGGAATTCTGAGTGTTGGTAAGGAGAAGTTGCTTATATTTGTGAGGGCTGTATGCCATTTGGTCCAAGATGTTTTTAATGTAAATTGGAGATGAGATGATCTGAGGGCCATTGGCCTGCGAGTTTTTTATAAAAATTTTTTTGATGATTTTTGTTGTTCGTGCCGGAGTGAATGGCGTGATGGTGGTATCGAGTTGGCAGCTTAGTTTGCGTCTTGTAAAACTTCTTTCTTATTTTCTGGGTCCTATTTGATTTGTGTTTGTGTAGTCGTCTGAGGATGTTGGCTTGTTGTTTCTCTGATGGTATGTTGTTTGTGCTCGATATGGCTGCATGTGAGGGTGTTATGCCACTTGGAGTTGATGCTGTTTGTGGCTTTGTACGAGTGTTTGGTATTGGTTGAGTCTAGTGTGTGTAGAAAGGAGTGCTAGTTTTGTTTTTCCACTATATTTTGTTGTTGATTTTTGTGTTTTCATGTTTGAATCCTTTTGACTATGTCTGGTGCTTTGGGTGTTGGTGTGTTAGTGTTGTTTTTCGGCTGTCCCGTTGTTTGCCGAGTTGTGCGATTTCTGCCGTGTTGTTGGGTTGTATTTTTTGATATTGTCCTTTGGAATGTACTTGGTAGCTGCAGTTGTGATCATATTGAACTGTTTGATGTGGATGTCAATGTTAGTGATGATGTTATTGTAGAGTTGTTGGAATTCCTGTTCAGTGTCGTGCACAAAGTTATCCCACGTCTGTTTTTTTAACTTGATGAAGTGTGTGTGTGTGTGTGTGTGTGTGTGTGTGTGTGTGTGTGTGTGTGTGTGTGGGTGTGTGTGTGTGTGTGTGGGTGTGTGTGTGTGTGTGCGTGTGTGTGTGCGTGTGTGTGTGTGTGTGTGTGTGTGTGTGTTGATAACGAATTTGGTTGTGTGGCAATGGTTTGGCCTCTGGTGTTTCGTTGGTGATGGGTTTACCAGGCTCTGTCTTTGCCATTGAAGTCCCCTCCTCTGATGATGATGTTTGGGAGGGAACACAGGTTCTGTAGTTGTGGTGAGTATTTGTTGGTGCAGTGGAGGATGTGTCTGGTGGTTTGTAAATGTTTACGATGTTCGTGTGTGCTTTGTTACCAGTTTTAATTTTTATAACTTGAAGTTCAAGTGTGTTTTCTGGTGGTGGAGGTGCTTTTATGTGTTGTGTGATGTTGAGTATCGAATTGAATTGTGAATGTATGTGATGAGGCCTTCCCCTCTGGCGGTCAGTCTGTCTGAGCAGATCGCTGCATAGTTGAGGATGGTTGGAGTTTTGTTTTTCTCGTGTAATTTGGTTTCTTCTATGATGGCTGTATGAACGTTGTTTGTGAGAATATAGTGTTTAAGTTGCAGGGCTTTGTTGACTAGGCCGTCTGTGTTGTCATGGAGGATATTAAGGTTATGTGTGTGTTCCTGGGGTTGAGGTGGTCGGGGTCCCGGATTGGTTTCTGTCTCCAACTAGAATGAGGAGAAAAGGGAGGACTGCTGGAGAGGGGTCACTCCCCAAAGAAGGAAAAAGGAAGGAAAAGTTTGTTGTGGATATGTGATGCGTGGTGTTTGAGGTGCTCGTCTGGAAGATTAGCGGGAGTGGGCCAGTCCATGGAGATCAATCAATGCTTTGACCGTCGCTGTGCCGCTCCGCCGAATCTGGGCAGCCAAGAAGAATTGGGAAGATTTGGCCCCAGTCTTGCATTGGGGGGAGTGGGAGTGAAACCACCCTGAAGAGGCATCCCCAATAGTTGCCTTTTTAAGGGTTAAATAAAGTGGTGTAAAAGATGATTTCTGGAGGAAAAAAAGAAGTTTTCTTGAACCTATAAAATCTTCTTTTCATTTCAATATACAGTAAATTCTATACAAACTTGAACACTGTAGAACACAAATTTCCCTTTTGGCACTTTCAAACCCCTTTCGTTTAGCGGTACTTGGACAAAATATTATGACGTTTTCCGTTATCATGACCGATCAAATTATCTGCTCGGAGACCCCACCCATGTCGTTGTTTCTCAAGATGGTGCGTCTGCACGAGGTCATGTGTTCGATGAACTCTCGAGTTGTATCTGCATCAGGGGCGACATTGTGGTGCGAGATGTTTCAAATTAAAGCAACCCCTCATTGGTCCAAGTACGGTCACACCATGCATAATGTCCTACTTCTCCCTACCCACAACCCCCTGTTTGTTTGTTTTTTTTTTGTAATTGCAAAACCCAATTTCATTCTCACCTTAATATATAATCTGGTAATCTCTTTAGCATGGCTTCTTGATTCTCAAAACATAAAACCACAATTGGCATGAAGTCAAAGTTTGATGCTCATTATTATATTCAGCAACTAACAAATACTACCTGGCACTTCGCCGACGGGGAAAACTAAGAGGGGTAGGTGAGGCGGGGGGAGGGGCAGAGAGAAAGAAAGGGACATAGAAATAATGATACATAGAGCTGGGTTCGGTGGAGAGTTCATCGGTGTAATATTCATTTTCAGTCAAGTCAAGATGGAAGACGACGTGAGATGGTGATGCACTGCCTACTTGAGATCCTGGAGGGAGGAGTGGGATTAAACTCTCATGAACGTGATGCCACAAACAAGAAAAAAAAATCTAGAAGGGCACTCGGTGGAGCGAATACCTCGACCATGCAATGCCTAAACCAGTAGAACAGTGATTTTTACTATTTTTTTTTTTTTTTTAGAGCGGGGTCGCTTTTGCCGATGATGGTCAATGTGAAAGCTTGCCTCACTGCCTGCAGAACTCCAAAATGGCTGCTATTCGGCCCTGCCTCCACGTACTCTTTATTTCTTTATTTTTTCCCATTGTGGTTACTGGGCTACAAGCGTAATTGTTTGCTTACTGCCATCTACTGATGTAGTGATGTTACTTTTACGCTCCGCATTGGAACACTCATTTGAAACCATTGGGTCAATTTGATAGCATTTATAGCAGATTATGATGGGGTGTTTTCACATTTGTGTATTATCGGCCGCACGTCAGGGGCCGCACTTTGGGCTGCCAGGGACTCGCGGGCTGCACAATGAAGAACAGGGCAGTAGAAGATATCAGGCCTGATAACTTTTTGAAATGTCATGCTATATATCGTTCTTGGTCCAATCTCTCAATGATGAAGAATCACTTTGAAAAATTAAATAACTCTCGTATCAAGATCCAGATTCAGATAGTCACCAAAATCGAATCGATTCGTCCTCGTCACACATCCAACCTGTCCACAATGTTTTGAGATATAGTGCTGTATTTCATGTTTGGCCAGATATCTCAATGATGATTGATCTTTATTTTTTTTTTTTTTATTCTAGTGGCTGGATCTGGATTTGGATCTTCAACAAAATCTAATCAGTTCATCCACCAAATTTCATCCAAATCGGTCCACCATTTTTTGAGATATCCTGCAGATAAACAGACAGGCAGATTGATGGGGATGAAAACATCACCTCCTTCCACCTTCGGTGACTGAGGTAATGAACTATTTATCCACAACCACTTGGTCGAGTGAGAGCGAGACATTCTGGCAAAAACATTACAGCACGGTGAACAGTTGTTTGGGTTGAGAATGGAAAATGTCAATGAAAATATGTCGATGACCTCTCCGACGCTCTGGAAAATCCTCTCTTCCTTTTTGGAGATGATTCCACATTGTGTCTTTCTTTCGCATAGAAGACTCGAAGGGCACTCGGTAGAGAACGTACCTCCGCAAGGCTGATTCGTTTACGTTTTGTAAAAACGCACTTTATAAAGTACCGGATCCGGTTTCGGATCTTCACCAAAGTATAGAATCGATTCTTCCTTGTTACATACCCAACCGGTCCACCAAGTTTCGTCTGAATCCGTCCACAACGTTTTGAGATATCTTGCTATATATCGATTTTAGCCACATCTCTCGGTGGTGAAAATCTATGTCATCCAAATCCGTTCATAACTTTTTGAGATATCCCGTTCACAAACAGACGGGGATGAAAACAAAACCTCCATCCACCTTAGGCAGTGGAGGTAATTATGTAAAGTAGCAAGAGACGTCAAGAGATCTGTTAGCTATCATCCAGCCACCATCGATGATGTTTCCCTGCATGCTCCTATCCATGGCTACCAAAGAAGAACAGCTTGTGTTGATTTAAATGAATCACCTGCAATGATTATGATGATTTCATCATCCAGAATGTCTTTATTCAGAATGTTTTTGCCAGAATGTCTTTATTCAACCCAATGTGAAGCGTGGACCAAAGTCTTATTTGATGAATCGGTGGCTGTTAATGTGAACTTGCTTTTCAGCTTTCGAGCCGAGGTTCGAATCCCAACCATCTGTAAACTGTTACACTTGACGCTCATGGTTTTCATACAGGGTGATTCATCAATATGTGCATTACCCTTTGGAAGGATGTTAAGCTGGAGGACCTCTCTGCTGCCACTATGTGAGTCGCCAATAAAGATTCCAGAGTGCCATTGGGAAGAGTGAGTGAGTTATCGCCGCACCATGGCCAGACATGAAATTCCTACCAGCTTCGGTCAACCGTCGGACCAGGCCAAAATTTTTCCCTGACTGACCCGACAACAAGGTAGGAGTAATTGACACCATTAAAATTGTTGTTGTTATTTTAGTAGTAGTAGTAGTAGTCGTTTTATATTTGTGTCATAAAGAGACATTTGTACCACTTGGACCATTATTACATTCCACTTCAGGTAGTCTTTCAGCTCACTTGCAAGTATCTTCATTTGTTTTTCTTCAACTGATCAAAAGTAAATATAAACTTGGTTTTGCACTGGAAGCAACATTCTGTTCAGATACATCTCACATCCTTACAATGTCCCTTTTGGAAAATACTTCTTCCTTCTACGGTATTTCAGCTACTTGAGCTATCAGACAAGAACTTCCCTGGACAAACATTTTCACACCAGCTTGCAAAACTCTGCAAGGTAAAGGTAAACCTCTTCTTTGGTGCCACCAAACGCGTCACAGCATGAAAAGCATTTTCCCACAGCTTGGTGGTGTATTGCTATCCACTTTTGTCTGGCACTCCGGCATCTTATTTAGACGCACGTTGATGTAACGGAGGGGAAAGCTCTAATCATTGCTCATTAGGAGGCCTCAGTCCAGACCTGCTTTCTTCCCAGCATGGGAAGGTTTGTGGCCTCTCAGTCTGTTATACAAGTATCCCAGAAGATCACCAATGAGCAAAGTTCTGCTTTGTTGCTTCAATTGGTGAACGAGTTGAATGGTGAAATATTTTATTTATTTATTCATTTCTGATGCCATTTTGTTCATTCACTGCCCTTTGGTTATTTTAAAATAATTTCATTTTGGCATTTGAAAAATGTGGCATATTGAAATTTTTTTCAATGACATTTATATTTTATCATTAATAAAATAATCATCAATCATATCATGATAATTTTGCTCACTCTCACCCCCCCCCTCTCCTTTTAATTCCATCCACTTATTGGAATGGCTATTTGTTTGACTACGTCTCACGTTTACATTGTTGAGGACACTGGCATGGCATCCCATGGGATTGTGGATTCAAATCTGGCTCATTGCAAAAGATTTGGATTCTAACTTCGATCTCAAGTGAGCTTATATCAGCACGGTTTTGAGCTATTTTTGAGCTTATAACCCAAATTTCAAGTGAATCACCACGTCTGCATTATCATATTGTCAGTAACCTTGGGGAAACTTTTCAGAAGTAACCCAAAAGTCTGCGAGCCATGAGTGGAGATGGCCTTGGATACCATATGAAGAGAGTTTGGTGAGCAGGGCAGGGTGCCAGACCATGGTGAAAACACACGATATTTATCGGGAGATGGCACTTATCTCATGTCTGGCATTGAGGACCTCCATCCATTGTTGGGAAAGCAGAAGCATTATGTCCAGGGTAGAGTGACCTGGTCTGAATCCAAAACTGATGATCGGAAACCAGGCCATTGGAGAAGAGGAAGGATATAATATCAGAAGCGATGATGGATTCCATAACCTTGCTGATGATTGGGAGAAGGCTCTTCAATCTCATTCTTCCCTCTGCGTCTTCAAGACGACTGTTCACCACCACTTCAGATTGTCTCTCATCCAAAACCATGATCTTTTCTGCCCCCATTAAACCCTGCCACCCCATTCTCACCTCTTTTCAAATTTCTAGTTTTTCCTTCTTTGCTTCTGCATCAGTGTGAATTTCTACATCAGTGAAGTAGAGTTTGCTTCTGCATCAATGTGAATTCACCCCCACATGTCCTTCCCTTGCATTCATTCCTCCCCTCATCCTTTTTTTTTGTTGTTCAAGTCTCCCTCTAGTTTGTTCTTCAACCCTAATGTTGCTGTTTCCCCCTCTTTGTACTGTTCCTTTTATTCTCTTGTGTCCTGATCCATTCAGTGTTCTAGCTCTTCCATGACCCTTGACTTGGTATACAAAAAAGTAAGTTATTTCTCCCATCAACTAGTGTTTACTTTTACATGCCCAAGTTAGTAATTAGTGTTGTTCTTTCACTGCTCTTTTTCCTCAATGATGTTTGTAATTTCATGGTGAACGTCCTGAAGCCGGAAATGTTTTGGGTCCAAGTGTTGATCTCCTTGGGAGTGCGAGTTACTTAAAAAGTGTGAATTTATCACATGTGATCACTTCACCCTGATTTACTGCCAATATGGCACATCCAGGCAATTCATGTTGTGTGCAGCTGTCAATTTCCCATCAAGTGATAATGGCACCACCTGGACACGATGTTGCTTTGCCACCAAGTCAATGGTGCAACTGCACAAGTTGTGCAATTTGACAAGCGTGCGAGTCGTAAATGTCACGGCTGTCCCTTGAGGTCGCAAAGATCGGTACATCACGAAATGGGGAAGCGGGATGAATGTGGCTACAGGATTACTATACCCCAGCGGATTGTTTTGGGGCATTAATTGTGAGTGGCATGTCACACATTGCCATGAAAACATGAGTGTATGATTTGCAGCATAGATGACGTACACTATTTCCACGCTGTGTTGAGCACAAGTAATTCCAATTTGCTTGTCCTATCTCAAGACGAACTTTGCATTCAATTACATTTGCCCTGAATAGATCTGGCAACTTTTTGTGTCATTTAAATCTATAAAGCTTGCCACTGGAGGCAACCTGGAGGTGATTGAATCGAACCAAATTGACCTGTAATAATGCTTAAAGAACTTGTTTCGAGCACGTTTATGAATCGTACTCTTTAAAGAGAGCTTTACTTGATCCATTATGAGTTATTGTCTAATTTTTTTTTTATTTGATGTTGTTATCCTGCACTTACGTCCTCTGTATATTTAGCTTCAGCAGAATGAAACTTAAGTCCTAAACAATTTTAAGGGATGCTTCGTTCATTCTCAAAGAAGTCTGTATTTTGCCCCAATTGCAAGAGTAAACAAGAAAAAGAGCAATCAGAGATTGCAGACCCTCACCAGGACTTTTCTGTGGTGTATTTTTTTGTGGGGCATTTGTGTACTGGTGTG
>NC_140971.1:43312329-43317329 GCF_056783735.1 Eptatretus burgeri | reverse complement strand
CTGCAGGATGATCTCCTATTTATATAGGTGTGAACACCGACGCACCTCAACACAAACTGCTGCTTCATTGATTGCATGATTAAGCAGAAACAAGTGTTAATGTATTATCGCCTGTGTACAAAAACCCTTGGTACTGCCTGAGTCTTGAATCATTTTCTGCAGTAACCCTGGGATTATTGACCTCCTCCAAAAATGCGATACCAAAATGTACCACGGACACCATTTTGTCCGCTTCATGACTTGCTAGGCTGTGCAGACCGATTGT
This sequence comes from Eptatretus burgeri, assembly GCF_056783735.1. Lineage (NCBI taxonomy): Eukaryota > Metazoa > Chordata > Myxini > Myxiniformes > Myxinidae > Eptatretus > Eptatretus burgeri. The sequence goes on along the minus strand of NC_140971.1, from coordinate 43,317,064 downwards.
CAAATTTCCTTAAGCAAACGATAATTGCATTTGGCAATTAAAAACACAGCCAATGTCACCAAACTGTGATGAACTTTCCCAGTTGAGTAACCATGGTGGGCACTTGAGTGAATAAACAAACAAACAAACAAAAAATCTTCCACTTTGGTAATATCCAATGTGTTTCTAGTCGCCGCACAGAGTGACTTGAGCATAACGCTGACAAGCATGAGGAATGAATTGGATCGAGAAAAGGAGCAAGGAGTTGGAATTTGAGTCTGCTATCAGACGGAAATTATTTTGTGGATCTTGCTTTTCACCAGGACGCAACCACCAAGGTATAAAATCAATTTGTATCTGAAGTATGATTTGGAACAAGTTATCAAAGCTGAATAGTTTAGGATGTACAAATAGTTAGACTTTAATAACGAAGCAGATGTGTTTAACCACAAGGCCTGTATATTGGAGAATTTATTCACTGAAGGGATGTCTCCAAGCTAAGGGAAGATAGTTTCATAGAAACTGAAAAAAATATTGGATCGAGGGGAAAGGGGAGCTGTCGAAGGGGAAAGTAACGAAGGTGACCACACTCGAGGGTTTCGATAAATCAAAAGGTGCCATGATTGCAGCATTTGGGGCTGTGACTGTTGCATCGAGGGGAAGGACATTGTCATTTATTTCTAACATGAAAGCAATGATGAAGTGCTTTTTTTTTTTTTCTTCTTTTTTTTTGAGGATAACAACTCAGCTCGTGGAAGGGATGTAACATAGAACGTGGGGAAAAGTGGGCAAACCCATCAGCAGCACGGTAGATGGACGTGTGTGTGTGTGTGTGTGTGTGTGTGTGTGTGTGTGTGTGTGTGTGTGTGTGTGTGTGTGTGTGTGTGTGTGTGTGTGTGTGTGTGTGTGTGTGTGTGTGTGTGTGTGTGTGTGTGTGTGTGTGTTAGTGTTGTACAGGAACAATGCAATTCTAGACTGAAATTCCGACTGTCTTGTGTTCGTCACCACACATGTTCGTGAAGATTCAAAAATCCGAACAACTGTTGCCTCATTCTGGATTCCATACAGGTCACTCACTACAGGATCAAGCTTGCTTTTCAAATCTGTGTCACGGAAGTTTAGTCGTTTCAACCCATGGGGAATAAGTGAGGAAAATTTATCTTTGCAGAACAGAGTGGTTTGTACTCTCAATACCCGCTGAATGTATTGCTGAGATTATGGCAAATGTTCCTTGAGGAGCACCAACTGTGGTTATAATTCGGCTTTCTTCTCTTCCTGGAAAAAGTAAACTTAGTATTTGTATTGATACCGCAAAACTTCCTTTTTCAACTCTGCTCTTGATTGCAGTATCGTTTTAGCCATGTGACCGGTCTGGGAATGACCAAATCATGGGGGGCAGTTAACCGGCCACAGCCTCCAGCTGAGTTAGATGCCCCCAAACCAGGGTTACAGGCCTTACGTCCAGGTACCTCATCAAAGGGCACGTAACATTGTGCCGACCGAGGGTTATTTTCTCGCACGGTGTGCCAGTCAGATGTACAACTGAGTGGCTGGTTATGACTTACCAGCCAAACGTACCAAACAAAATATGTTATTTTACGAAGTGTTAATCACTTTTACCCAATTATGCACCTTAAAGGGTGCCAATCCTGGAAATCCAACTACTAGTACAGCAAGAATGGAAGCCAGGCAAGAGTGCCAGTTCATGGGATGTTATTAAAATGAAAACCCCAGCAAGTCGTCAAACAATAAACGACAAACAATAATTCCCCAAATTACACAAAACATGGTTCCAAGTGACACAATTTCTTAACAGTTTTCATCTTGGGGCCCATTCACTCGCTCAACAAGAACATAGTACAGGGAATACAAATAATAAACTACACCGAGAGGTCGATTTCAAACTTGGAGGCAAGCTGTGCAGGACTCCTGACAGAGTTCTTGGCAAGGTCTCTGGTGCAAACCACCATAAAAACTCCTCCATCTCCATAATTGTGGCTTCCTCAAAGCCCTTGTTGTGGATTTTTTAAACCCACCTTGTTGTGATCTTTGTCCTCCTGAAGGATTCTAACTGGCCGATTGTGGAATCCTATTTGACTTCAGACAGAGTTTAACGTTTGTCTGATTTGATTATAAAATCCTACAAAAACCCTATCGACACTGATAAAACTGATGTCCACACAAGTCCTTCCTTGTGAAACAATTTATTTCCTAATTATCCACCATACACTTCTCACCCTCGTACAATGAACTAAAGAATCCCCATTGATTGCAATAATTTTTTATCTTCTGTTTCATTTATTCTTACTTTAGTTAACAGTTAGACCAACCCAATTCAATTCAATTCCACATTACATCAGAGAATTTTATTCTAACTTGGTACTTGGTCAGTTCCAAGGAGTACAAGCAACTGAGATTCTTATACTTTCTCAGGTACTTGCACTGAAACAATTTTACATTTCAAAGCATTTTATACTTTCATGAGAAAGTGGTGGGGGCTATTCAACCCAGACTGCAGACGTGTCCTTCAGATGAGAAGCCACTTCGTACATTTATAAGCAAAGGTTCGTTTGTTATCAGCTCGGTCACTCTGCTCCAGAACAACACATTTCTTATCATTTAGGGCAAAAGTCTTTTGGCCAGAAATGACAGCCAATTCAACTTGCAGCATAAAAGTTACATTTCTAAAACTCCATTTGTTACAATTTAGAATACATTAATATAAATTTTTCCCCCACACCCTCTTTAATTTTGGGATTATATGTTCACAGCTCCGTACACAGCGACTCTTCCTGCCGATTTCAGGTGTTCTCCTCCAGCGTTATTATCCTCTCTCGGTGTTTATGTCTCTCTCAAACGCAGCTACCTCGCAAACTTTTCCTCTCAAACGCAGTTGTCTCACCAACTCTGCCTCTCAGTGTCACTCCCTCACTTTTTGCAAGCAGCCGTTAACTGAACTGCATGTGAGGTCAACTGAAAATCCTTGTGCTGGGCTGCATAATCTTTTGTGGTGACCTAACTGCAGACCTCTTCAATGCAGATTCGCCCCATAAATCAGCCGCTGCAATGAGGCTAATGGTTGGATATTTCAATGCAAATTTGCCACACCTGCACATTGTTCTCGTATGCACTTTGTAAAGCCATGTGAATTGAGGAAAACAACGTAATATAAATAATGTATGGCCAGATGTTTGAATAGGGGAGGACGAAACAGTAGGGTAAAGAAAACAAACATCACGCTGTACATGTGCAATGCCAATCTATCACACAAATAGTGAAGAAAACACAGCTTCTCTGCATTTTTACCACGAAGGCAGCTCCTTTTCTCGTCAATATTCCCAACTCTGCTGAACACCCTCTCACTGAGAACTGATGAGGGTGGTGCTCAGAGATACATTTTGGCCATTGGAGAGGGTGTCTTGTAATTATGGAGCCATGGAATAAATGACCTTTATTTTATTAAAGCCAAAATAAGTTGTTTTTTTCCTCTACAAAGTTGAGGCTCATGGAGGAGTATTTGCTCAAAAAAGACGATTTACTGATCCTTTTATTTAGAAGATATACCCACAACTTTGTAAAAAAAAACTTTACACCTTTCCAGGTGTTGGGTCTGGGAGACCGAGGAAACGTGTCAACTTTTAAACATTTTATTTTTAATTGGTTTGTGTACAAAGTTGAGACTAATGGGGGAGTATTTGCTCAAAAAAATGATTCATTGATCCTTTTATTTGGAAGATAACCAAACAAGGTAAAAATGAATGGAATAAAACAATATAAAATAGGTCTAACATTTGCAGAACAGCATGCCAAGCAACAAAAATTGATGAGTATCTCACCATGCAAGTTCAATAGACAAACGGTAAGACCCATAAACTGGCAAAACTCGTAAAGTCATGAGAATTAAAAAAAAAAAAACTATAAAGAACAATCGGAGATTGCAGACCCTTGTCAGAACTTGTTTTGTATGGTGTTTGTGCAGTTTTGTGTGGCATTTGTATACTGGCGTGTTACATAATTAACAAGAGACATAATTAGAACTGTCACTTTATAACTGCTGGCAGTGATGACCGGGTACCAAGACAACTCCGCTTTGATTGGACAACTGACCCTGACCCATGACGTTTTTCATAATTATTCAATTGAATTTAGAATGAGATTAAAATATATTCAGTTCAATTCAAATCAAATGGAGGACCAAATAGGTACAGTGTTGCATTGGAGCAAAGAGAAGGAACCCAAACAAACAAAAAGCAAAGATGAAGTCTGGATACTGGAGAGGATTCGCATTTCAGCTGCTACTCCTCTACCCTCAAACCCATCCAGGCACAACCAAGTGAGCCTTTAAAGTTTAAATAATAATAAGAACCCAGATCAAAAAATTTAAATGATTCTGGCTGCCAGACCATGTGTCCGATCAAGTTGAAATTTAAAATATGTTTTCTCAATCATAATTGTGAAGTTTCATGCCGATTTATTCAGTGGGTCCAGAGAATTCATTATTTCTTTTTTTTTAATCCAATATGGCTGCCAAACCCTTATGAATTAAACCTATCAATTATTCCTTAATGAACTTGTACTCCCAAGGCTTGGGCAACATTTGTGTGAAGATTCCCCTCGATCTGTCCAGCCGTTCTGGAGAAGAATATTTTTATAGGTTTTATGGTAAATCCAATATGGCTGCCAAACCATGTGACGTATGACATCATATGTGTGACCTTTTGTTCCACGTAGATAGGCAGTCATACTTGTAAAGTTT
>NC_140971.1:43302329-43307329 GCF_056783735.1 Eptatretus burgeri | reverse complement strand
TGGGATCCAAGAGGTCCTGAGTTCAAGCCCCATTGAGCCACTGAATTAATACACCAGGGGGTTGACTCAGCCTGTCATCCTTCCGAGGTCGGCGAAATGAGTACCAGTATACTGGGCCGGTGTATACCCCGGTTAAAATAGGTGTACCATATCCCTGTGTCGTAAGAGGCGACCAGGGTTGCGTCAGGAAGGGCATCCGGCGTAAAACATGTGCCAAATCACTATGCGGATCATACGGATGATCCGCTGTGGCGACCCCTAACAGGAGCAGCCGAAAGAAGAAGAAGAAGAAGATATATATATATATATATATATATATATATATATATATATATATATATATATATATATATATATCGTTTTTGGCCCTATCTATCAATTTTAGAAACTAGGCCTGTGTTGACCTTTTGACCTTAAAATTAATTGGTGATTGAATTCATTGACCTGATATGCAAATAATGTTCAAATTTCAAGTCGATCATTTGCAAATTGAGTATTTTAGAAAGTGATCCTAAGTTGTTGACCTTTTGGCATGTGCTGACCTTTTGGCCGATATTGACCTCAAAAATAATGTGTTTGAATTCAATGACCTGATATGCAAATGCTCTTCAAATTTCAAGTCAATCGGATGAAAATTTAGGATTTCAAAAATTTGACCTATTCGGGTGAAGTATGCAGATGTGGCTTCGAATGAAGTTTTTACACATCAGGTCACTGAATTCAACCACCTCTTAATTTTGAGGTAAACCGGCCAAAAGGTCAACACCTTTTGGCCTAAATTTACCTCAAAATTAATAGGTAGTTGAATTCAGTGACCTGATCTGAAAATACTTTTCAAATTTCACATCAATAGGATGAAAATTGAGGTTTTTTTTAGAAAATTTTGCCCAAATTGGTCTTTGTCGACCTTTTGGCCTATGTTTACCTCAAAATTAGTAAGTGGTTGAATTCAGTGACCTGATATGCAAATGCTCTTCAAATTTCAAGTTAATTGGATTAAAATTGAGAATTCAAAAAATTTGGCCTATGTTGACCTTTTGGTCTATGTTGACCTTTTGGCCAATGTTTACCTAAAAATCAATAGGTGGTTGAGTTTGGTGACCTCATATGCAAATGGTCTTCAAATTTCAAGTCGATCGGATGAAAATTGAGGATTTTAGAAATCCCACCTTTTGACCTTTAGCATATGTTGACCTTTTGACCTTTTCACCTCAAAAACAACAGGCTTCTTCCTCATGACAAACTCTACCATGTGGTGAAGTTTTGTGAAAGGATGGACGGACGGACGCGACAGACCAACATACTTGGCAAAAAAGATTTTTCAAATTTCTGTTTTTTTTCCAAGTAACAAACTTACCCAAGCGCAATACCCTCTCCTTCGGCAAGGAAAAATGAAATAAGTTTACCTTTGCCAAACGAGTCGAAGCAGTAATCCAATTTCAAAGATTCCAAAGCGATAAAACAAGCAACAAGAAGTCGATGCGAAAAGGAAAAGCTCACAAGACAAAATGAAAGGCAGAAAGCCAGAGAAAGATCACTTGGCAACGGAATTATGTCAAGTATGATTCGGCATCATCCCTCCCCCTCCGAGTTCGGAAATCTTCACCAGGACTTAATGTCATGCTAATGAGGTAATTAGGCAACAAAACTATTGTGAAAATAACTCTGGTCTCCCAGCCCTGAGGAGTGGAAAGAAAGGGTGGTGGTAAAAATTTAACTTCCCTCGAACCTGAATGATGTTTCAAAAAAAATTTATACCACTGAATTATTTGTCACTAAATCATAGGAGCATACAAGGAAGCTCATGCGAAGAAAAAATAAAGTTATATAACAGTTATAGCACAACAAAAATCATGTCTCCTGGACCCGGCCCTGCATCTAAGGGTGAAGCACACACTGCTACATATTGTTACAGCTGTGGAAATTCGCATTACACCATAAAGGGCCCTCAGGTGAGATATCTCGGTAGGTACATGTGTAGTAAGCACAAACCCGTTGTATACAGGGAATTTATGTGATCCATTCGGGCTGCAATCCTCCAGTTAGTCGTTTTTCTTTCTCTATCTTTTATTTCAAACAAACAAAAACCGCCAACGATGCTGGTGGGCTTTTCCCGCCATTCTTCCCCGCGCTTGGTGTGAGGGAAGGGGGAACGGCAGCTCGCCGCCGATTGGTGAATGAACAGCGTGAGGCGGTCGGGGTGAGGGAACGCCCCTTTTCGAGAACCCTCTCGAAGGAGGATGGAGCCGAAAATAGGGCGGAGCGAAGGGCGGAGCCCCGCGCTATAAAAGACAGACACGGGCGGGGCACGCTCTCTCTCTCTCTTCCTCTCGCTCTTCCTCCACTTGCTTCCTCCTCCTCTTCCGCTTCGCTCGTCTGCGTGTGGTTGTTGCTGTTGGTGGTTCGTTTGTCCACGAGTTCTTCAGAGAGTTCTCCTACGAGTCCAGCTGGAGGGAGTCGAGTCGGCGCATCCTCATCCTGGGCCCTGTCGCCGTCTACAGCGGGAGAGGGCGAGCCTTCTGCCAGGTGCCGGAAGCCCCGTTCATGGCACGGAGCGGCTACACGTGCCGGAACGAGGTGGGAGGCTTGGATTCGAGGTCAAGGACGCGACGCTGGACGACGCGTGCAGGGAAGTCGCAACTTTCTCTTTTCCTTTGGGTTTGTGTAAATGACTGTGGCTGGCGCGTGTCCATAAAGTAGTATTGTTTTAAGTGTTGCCGTGTGTACGCGTATTCGGTTTTAACTCTTTCTTTGCTTTTTATGTGCATTTTTCTTTTGCCGTGGATACGTGCTTGTCTGTGTGTGTGTGAAGAAAGTGCATTCATTGTGTGAAGTTGTTCCCCGTTTCACTGCGTCCTTTCCTTTGTTTGACTCTCCATCTTGCATCATGTAATGGGTTCGTAGTGAGTTCAACATCCTGGTAATTAATTGGAACCGTCAAGGCAGACGATAACAACGCTCGGTTATCACTGTAGCACGGAACGGACCGCTTAAGCAGTTCGTGTCCGGAGTCAGCCTGTGGCGTGGTACGATCGCCCGGTCGACCATTCGCGCAGGTACTTAGGTAGATCAAATTTGGCGAGCAACCCTATCCTGCGCGGGTGGGCAATTGGCACGATCGTGGTGAAGTTAAACCCCCACCCATGACTAGCTCCCGGCGTTGTTCCGAGAGGGTCACGACTGAATTGTCTGTTCCGGTGGGTGAGGCGGCCGCCATTCGAGTCGAGTGGCCAATCGCACGCCGGCGGGCGCGGATTCGTGACACTGGTGTCAGCGAGTGGGAAACAAACCCTCCCGTCTCCAACTAAATTTACGGAACCGGATCAAGGGTGAGTGGAGTGACCCTCCGTGTTCCATTAAATTACGAGAAATTTAAATTTGATCGCTTACGTGAAATAAGATGGCGTCTCAAGGCGAGCGGGTGCCGGGAGTAGATATGGATGTATAATTTTTAGAATCCATGGCCCAGGATGAAATCCCTGTGCAGGACATTCCAATTGTGATGCAGGAACAATTCCCCCCCAACCGAGCCCAGAACCCGAAATGGGCGCAGCAGGGGCCGCGGCGTACAAAACCTCCCCTCCCCCTCTCCGCCAAAACACCCCGATCCTTGTCGAACTGAGTGCACTCGACAGGATTCTGCAGGCAATAACAGGGAATACGCAACAAATGAACGAAATGAAGGCGAATTTGAAAGAAGAAATGAAAGAACTGTGGGGTGAGATGCAGCAAATAGGCCAAAGCCTGCAGGCGGGCACGGCGAGAATGTTGGCAATAACAGGGGAGCTCATAATGGCGGCGCCACATGTGGGAGCGAACGAGCTGGAGGGGAGTGCAACGGTTGTCAGGCCCGCAATGGATGCGGGTGAGGAGGAAATAATTTGGGGGACGTGTTGGGCGAGAAGTGTGGAGGTGACTGAAAAAGTGACGGTGACCGAGAGGGAAAAACTAAATGGGGTGGCCGAAATGTGAGACGAGACACAAGGTGACGACGGAAAGAAGAAAAGTAATAATAGTTGAGACAAGGGAGGTAAAGGGTGAAGAGGTGACTGAGTTGGCAGAGACACGGGAGATAGAGGGTGAATTGGACGGGGTTAAGGACGAGCACACACACACGGAGATAGTGGAGGACCATGCGGTGGAGCTGGCGGGCTGTTTAGGGACCCGGTGTGAGCAGCTGGATAGCCTCCTTCGGGAACAGAGGGAGACGCTTTTCTCCCTTGAAGCTGATCACGACCAGGTGAGTTCGGTCGTATCGAGTGAGTTCGAGGGGATGAGTGCTGCGAACGGGTACATGCCAAGCTTGGGGGGGGGGGTATAGAGGCCCCGGGAACCCTTGTGGGGAGAGAAATCCCCAGTGTTGTGCAGGGGTGTGTGTTTGCGAGTGTGCGGAGATGCATGCTTTCCGGCACGCATTGTGCGAGTGAGACCCCCTGTGTGAGTGAGAGGGTCCGTATGAGAGAGACGGTGTGTGTAAGAGAGCGGTACATAAGGGAGATGACGGTGGGCATGTGCAAACATGCAGCCGCTTCTCCCGGGGTGAATGTCATGGAGTGGAGTCTGAGCGTTGTGACGCGCGGGAGTTTAAGCGCATGTAGGGAATGGAGACGACGACGGCAACAGAGGAACGAAGGCCGAGTTGTGGCCGTAGATGTATTGGGGACCGTGCCGGGCTTACCCAGCAGCGAGCGCGAGGTTTGTGCTGTGGTACGCACGAGGCCCCCACGTGCTCGCTTGCGGGAGTGAAGCCCGGTCCGGAAACGAGCGCGGTGAATGTTGCCGATCCCACGACGGACAAAGTTTAGGCAGGATACGGATTTGGACCAGATGGGTTCTCCACGCGAACTTGTGTTAAGCTCCAACGGGCAGAGCAGGTGTGTTCGCGTAGGGAACCCCTCAAAACGCGAGGCTTGGTTTTTGTATGCGCCGGTGACGTCATGGCTGCGTGTGTGTGGTTGGAATCTGGCAGGAGGGTGAATCCCTGCCGGATGGTACCGTCC
>NC_140971.1:43237329-43297329 GCF_056783735.1 Eptatretus burgeri | reverse complement strand
CAAGTCGTGCATCTGTACAATTTCATTTTTTGTTTTTTGATGATGAACTTGATTTATCCATTGTATCTATTTGATTGTTTTGACTGATTCTTTAAAATGAGCCATGAAATACATTTGTATGCGAAACCATTGGTCCCCGATGGATCATGTATGTGGACTGGATGGATATGATGCTGGAAGTTTGAAACTCTCAACGTTTGGATTATCTGGTTGCAGTTTATGATTATTATTATCATCATCATTATTTTCAAGCCTTCGACATGACTGTTGCCCGTTTTCCTGATGCACAAGCCAAATCTCATCCATCCGTTTTGCACCGTGGCCCCCTTTTTTGGCCAGGTTTGGCCTTTGGTTCAAAAACTAACATGGGAGGGTTTGATCCAAAGGTCGTAGACAGAACCGTGTGTGTTCATGTTCTTTATCAGCCACTTTGAGACAAATCTACTCCCCCCCCCTGCTTTATCGAATACATAATACATGGGATTTCTTCAGCATGCTTTTCTGGTTAACATCGATAAATGAGCCATTGGGTTTAAAATCCTCATTTGTTTCTATTTTTGGTCCACAAAAGGCTAAGCGTGAGGTTGCAAGCCGTCTTTTTCAAAAGTAGTTGGTCCCTAACCACCCAAAGTCATTTTCTTTCAGATACGAGTCTGCATCAGTTCTTAATGAGAAGCGATTGGATTTCATTTGTTGGGATTTTCACATCTCTTCTGATTCTAAGGTTGTGCCACTTGGTCAGTGTCACGTGTGTGCGTTGTAGTCGATTATAATTATTGCTTTCAGGAGAGTGATCCAAATAACCCTGTCAATCGAACAACACTTTCTGCTAGATTACATTGGAATGGTATTGAGTTGGAAGGAAATTTTGTAAACCAGGATGTCTACTACTACTACTACTACTACTACTACTACTACTACTACTACTGCTGCTACTTCCTCTCTCATGCTCCTCTTGATACTACTTCCTAGCCTGGTGTTGGCTTAGTGGTTCGGGTGGTGGCTTGGGATCCTAGGGTCCTGAGTTCAAGCCCCGTTGGCCGCTGAATTAATATACACCATGAGGTTGACTCAGCCTGTCATCCTTCAGAGGTCGGCCAAATGAGTACCAGTGTACTGGTAAGGGGGACACTGCATCAGCGGCATAGCCGCGTCCCAACCAATGATGCAACCAGCAGCCATCGGCTGCACTCGATAGAGAGAGAGATACTACTTCCTTTCCCTCCTTTCATGTTTCTCTCCTCCACCACCTTCCACCTCTATTTTCCTCTGCCTCTAATCCTGCCAACAGCGTCCAAATCCAAGGCCTGCATGTGCATATTCCATTCCTCTCTTATGAGAACTTGCCCCCAACCACCACAGTCATGTCTCTTGGCTGATGTCCCTTTCTCCTGCCAACCTCTTGATCTCATCCATCCTCTTATTTTTGCCCAGAGAGGTCCCCATCAGCTCTCTGCACTGTGCATCTCTATCATCTCCAGCAATTGTCATTTCTCAAGACCCAAGCTTCCGTTACGTACAGGGGAACCAATGAGGCGTGTGGCTATATAAATATATGTGCATTCATTTTTATGTTATTTTAAATAAACCCTTCCGAGTTCATTTTACCCTGACCATGAACATATTCTGTTCAGGCAGTGAATTGTGGCTTTCCATGTACTAGTTTTCAATGACTAGACATTTTACTCAAGACTTCTGTACACCCTGTAGTGTGCATTCTCACTCACTTAGTTATTCTCCTTTGACCATACTTCCATCCCCAAAGAAGAACAACAACAACAACAATATTCAATGATGTTAAAAAGCTTTTAATATTGATGGAAAACCCTTTGAGAACCTGGAGCTTGATTATTTTAGATGGTATATCCTGGTTTGCCTGGACCTTTCCCATTCACTATTGTCATTCAAAAAGTTGTACTCACTTGGTTTTCAGCTGATTGTATGGTTGCTGTCATATGGTACCAAGCTGAGAAACCTGGTCCATGTTTGCCCCTCGCCCGTGTGGAGTGAAAAGCGAGGTTAAGCAATTGGTTCACTTGGTCTGTCTGTCTGCTTACAAACGTCAGTTTATCAATGACAAACTACTTTATTTCAACTGAATATTATGTTTTTAACATGAATCGGAACACGAACCTGTAGTTTCGTAGTACTTTGCCTCTGAATTTGGCAAATTATACGGAATCTCGTCTCGATTGCGCATGCGCACAGGTGATTAAGGAAATTGTTTTACTCTGTTTGCTTGTCTGGAAGTCAAACGAAATTGAAAATCATTCCAGACGTGAAACTTGCTGTGTTTTAAAGATGTCATAATGGACACAAACAACAGGCATGAATAATTAATGCCCGTGTTAAGCAAGGTGGTGTAAAATACGGTACACTGCATCAACAGCAGTAAGCTTTTGGGATTTTTTTTCTACAACCTTTAAGATCTTTATTTTATTTCATTTGAATTATAAACTTGAACACACGAGAACACAAATTGCCTTTTTGATTCTTTCCAAACTCTTCTGTTTTGCAGTACTTGGACAAAATATTATGGTATTTTGTCATCACTACCAATCAAAATTGTCATTGCAGCCTCTCTCTGTGTCTTTCTTCTTTTTTTTCTTACTTTTTGTTTTGTTTGTTTTTTCCAAGACTGCATGCTGTAAGGTGTTCCATGAACTTTCTAGTTAACCTCCACCATCTTCGAAGATGGATGGAGGTTACTGTTTTCACCCCTTTCTGTTTGTTTGTTTGTTTGTGAACAGTATTACGGAAAAACTCCTCGACGGATTTCGACGAAACTTGGTGGGGGAGTTAGGTATGGTCCAAGGATCATGCCATTAAATTTTGGACCCCCCCCCAAAAAAATTGTTAGAGAAAAAAAAATTTTTTTTTTGCATTTACACATGTTTTAAGTGATTTCCAACCCCCTCCCAAAAAAAAATAGAGAATTTTTTTTTGCATTTCTACATGTTTTAAGTGATTTCCAACCCCCCCCCAAAAAAAAATTGTTAGAGAAAAAAAAATTTTTGCAATATTTTTTTCAACAAAATTTCGATTTCTTCTTTTTGCATTTCTACATGTTTTAAGTGATTTCCAACCCCCCCCCCCCAAAATGTTGGAGAAAAGAACTATAACTCTCAGCACTGTTGACGTCATATTTAATGAATAAGATATAAGGTTCACTTGAGTGACCCAGCAGTATTGGCGGCGGAGGTTTTGCACTCTCCCGAGTGTTCCCCCTCTAGTTGTCCATGTTGTACTTTGTTAGTCATTATATAATATTCTCGTGTAGATGGGTTGTACAAAGCATATTGTTTGATGTGATTATTGGAATCAATTTTTTTTTTTTAATCATTTGCGACATTGGATTATCCATTGTATGTATTTGTTAGTTTTGACAGTTCTTTGTTCTTGCATCACTGATATAAATGTTGAAATTCTTATTTTCAACCATTTCTGAGCTTTGTGGTCATGTGACCTATAAGATGAGAATTTTGTGTGTGGATCAACGAAGAAAACGTGCCATTGTTTTTGGCATCCTCTGCCATCCACAGGAAGGTCCTGGGGAGTGGATTACGCTAGATGCCGAGGTGCTCATGCAGGAGGATGAGGTGTGTGGCACCCGAACTCCGACCTTGCACCAAATCCTGCTCGACACTCGCTTTGAGCTACCTTTTGGTACGTATTTCATAAGTGATCCTTCCTTGGTTATGTCCCCAATCTGTCTTTCTTTGGTGTTCTGACTCACCAGAGGGTTTGCAGTATGTCACATGACTGAAATGTAGACTGTACTCTGTTTTGTATTTTAAAAATAAAATAAATGAAGGTACCATTGGCAGCTTTATTGCGGCTGGCCGTGCCTTCTGCAAATATGGATGTTCCCATATATGACCTTTATTAATTTTTTTTCCGGTGATCCCTGTACTTTGTGTTTGCTCAATCTGTCTTGTGTGTCTTCAAGTACTGTACTTCAATAAAAGTTTGTTTGTTTATTGTTCTGCTCAGCTGAGAAGCCAGCACCTTCAAATAAACACCTCTATATTTGGGAGTAAAATGGAATATGTTGCCATATTCTTTGATGCCGTTTTTCTCAAAAAAAAAAAAAGAACCCACTACTTTTGAAGCTTGATTAACCGAGTCATTTGCTGATGCATTTGATACATTTCCATGCATTGTCATAAATTCAAATACTTTGGGGTTTTTTTCCCCTTGCATGATGGAGCTTTTGTTTCCTTTGCATTCTCTTGACCATAGGGTTGGCCCAGTAATTCATTTGTCATCTATTATATTTTCTTACCAGGCTTTGGGATGTTGACTTGATCTTTGTCTATGCTTTCATGTCCATACCATAGACTTCCTGCAATGCCTTTAATTAGTCGCTTTTTGGTCATTGAACAGTTGTTTTGTTGTAATCTTGTTTCTTTTTTGCACATATGCTAGTTCACATTTATTCCATTTGTTTTTGCTGATATTTCGATCATGGTTATGCAACATTCATTTTTCTGCACCAGTTTCTAATCTTTGCAATAGATTATATAATACTTGATTTTTTGCCTCAGAAACATATGGGAGTAAAGGTATATGTTACGGATGTTAGGACATGTGCATAACGTCGTGCTCCCACAGCCCTCACAATGTAGGCTTTTGTGTCATCTGTCCCTGAGAAAATTGGATCCTGCCTCAACATGTCATACTCAAAAGAACCATCAAATTGCAGTAATTGAATGGCCTTCCAATTTTCTGTTCATGAATCATTATTAGACGTACAATACTCTCAGTTTAAAGGCTAGTTTGTGCTGCACACGTGATGATGGAGGATCTGATGGCCTTTTCTGGCAAAACTATTCCTGGATTTGCTGTAACCATAAAACTCGATGTGAACACTTAAGGGCAAAGAAGCAAGCGTTTGTGCGAACTTGGGGATGTAATGTTTCAAAGTTCAATTGAAGACCTTTTTTAATTTGCACAAATGGCTGGAAAACTGTTTGCTTAATGGCTCCATCGTATCACATGTCAACTCGGTTAATGTCGGTTGGTATGCCAGGTGTTGGGAAGCTACATTGTCAATTTCAGGCATATAGGAGTTTTGACAGACACCACCATTTCTGTAGAATATCCTTCTCCTATAAAACTTGCTTTGAGAGGGTAAATGAAAGAGCACAAACAAAGGTACATTCACTAAATTATTAAAATACTTGCAAATACCACCCATCGCTTTGCTGATGGGAATACTATGGGGTGAGGGGGAGAAAAAGTGGGGGAGAGGGAGAGGGGTGGGGGAAGAGGGAGGAAGGAGGGAGGGAGAGTGAGGAGGGGTAGAGGAAGGGAGGGCAGCATGAGGTGAGAGGAAGGGAAGTCAGACATGCAGTGGAGCATTAATTATGATTCATACTGTCTCATCAAAATGCTTCTGCAGAGAATAACCATGCAAATGGAAACAAAATATTGTCTGAAATCCATTTTCTACTGGCCATACTATAAATATCCCCCCCCACCCCCCCAGAGACGAACACCGTCCGGAGACAAACAAACACCGACTGACATGTCTGGAGATAAATATTGTCCGAACATATTCACCCAGTCGGTTCCTGGTTCATATAAAATAAGCAATTGCTTTTGAAACAGCTACGTGGACAAAGGAAAATGTGATCGCTCGCACACTGCTGAGGTTAAAAGTTGAAACCTCCACCACCCATCATCATCATAAAATACAGGATGACACCTTTCCACCACGTCTCCTGTAACCAAACATGCAAGCATGCACACACACTCATAAAGAGTCCCTTTACAGATCCAAATCTACACATATGTACCACTACCCCTTGTAGCAACTTGTGACTACATCACCATCGGGACACGAATTGTACCACTATCGACTGTAGGGTGCTCAGGAAGTGTTTTAAGCATTCAAGCAAGCAGTCCAATTAAATGGTTGATAAGGAACGGCTGGCTTGGCAAGCGAAATCAAGCTGATTGTTCATGGTACACTCGCAAAAAAATGAAACATTGCCAATTTCTTAACATTTTCAGATTTCACTCCAGATTTCGAGTTATTTCGTCCACGTGATCTGATCCTCCAAGCTCAAATAATATTTTGATGATATACATTTTGATGATGATGAATATTTTGATGATGTACTTTAGTCCGTGAGAGTGGATCATAGAAAATCGCATCTTAAATGCATGACATCACTCCAAGCTCCTAATTTGAAAACTATAGCACTTACAAAAAAGATGTATGCAGCAATTTTGTAGGTATGTGGATGAGGCATTCGATGGTATGAGTGAGGAAAGTGAAGAAAAAAATATTTGCAGCGCTTTTTCGTTTAGAAATCGAGGCATCGTTGAGCAGGCCGAACAAAATAGCAAATTAAGACCCCAGCAAGGTAACCGAGGTTGTGCCTTAAGACCCCATCCAGGAAATGTGAAGTGGCCGAGGATGCGCCTGATAAAGGATATAATTAAATAAGGCCGTTAATTATCTTCAAGAAGGGTGTTTTAATTAACCCAAACACCCAATTTTCAGTCTTGCACTTCCTTAAAGATCCTCTAGTATGCATGCAAAGTTTCATGCCGCTATTACTAGGTTTCATGGTTTTGGAGTTATAGAGGGGAGATACACACACACACACACACACACACACACACACACACACACACACACACACACACACACACACACACACACACACACACACACACTTCCACCCATCCGACTTTGCCTGCTTTGGGAAAGGATTCGATAATTCGGTGGATTTAAATTGGTACATTTAATTGCCAGTCAATTTGGGTTGGCTCAAGTAACATTGAAACTTGGTATCCAAGGGCAGCAGGGTGTTCAACCCGTGTTGAGTGGTATATGGAAACAAGACAACGGATGCTGTGGAACTGTTTCATTGGTTGAAGATTAAATCAAACAAACAGCCTTCTCTTTCACTAGTGCTTCCATTTCAGGTGATCTAAAATATTTAGACAGCATGTAAAGCATGGCTGTCCTAACAAGTATCAATGGAAACATTGACCAGTTAGGAGAGGGGAGAAGTGAGGGAGGGTCGTGTGTGAGGTGCAAGATGGATAATTTTAAGATTTGTGACATGTTAAGAGAATAAATTTACAAAACTGAAATAATGCCATCAACAAGGACGACTAGACATGAAACAATCCTGCCCCAGCCACTTGCTATTCAACAGATGTGGCACGAAGATGTCAACAGGTGTCTTTAACCATTTGTCGTGCTACTTCACTGTTGCCCTGCTGAGTGGGTTGAAGCAGTTTGATCAATAAAAATGGGCCAAGTATTAATGACTAACATCGTTGAATGGCTACAGTGACTGTTATCATTGACCATGCTTTAACTGTACATAGTGGGGCAACTTAGCATAACAATTATGCATTTTGAGAGGAAAGCACCAAATTTGGCACACTAGTAGCCTATCATATTATGAACAGATTTGGATATTGGGCCATCTCAAATTTTTTGATGGCAGTGGAAAATGGCTGCCACAGCCATCAGCGGCTGAATTTGAGATGGACCAATATCCAAATCTGTTCATAATATGATAGGCTACTAGTGTGCCAAATTTGGTGCTTTCCTCTCAAAATGCATAATTGCTATGCTATATTTAGCTAAGTTGCCCCACGAACAGGAAAAAGCAACTGGTTGATAACGTATGGCTCCCAAAATTGTGGCAACTTGACAATGGGATAAAGCTTGCATCATCACCTTGCTTGTCTTGTTTGCTCACTGTTTGCCATGAAAGCTACTGTTTGTTTTGCTTCAAATATGTACCCTGAGCCTCCCGCTGTAAACTAACCACTACCCTCATTTTCCATTCATTACAGACATACCGGATGAGGAGGCTCAGTACTGGGCTCGAAAGCTAGAGCAGTTGAACAGCATAAGAGAGCATGACGGGGTGAGTTATTCTGATGTTATGATCATCGACGGAGGGACTATAATGAAGCAAAGTAGTCTTGAGAGAGAACTAGAGCATCCTCAATCACATGTTTGTTTGTTTTTTCTTTCATTTTTTTCCCCCTCTATTCCGAGAGCAGTACACCATACATGATGACGTGCAGAGGCAGCCCCTGCCAACAGCCACTTCTCAGTGCTGTAAGTCCCAGCAACGCACATCACTCATTCTACTTCCAGGTGATGACAGCTTTAAGGCATTTAGAACGCCCAGTTTCAGGAACTGTAAGTCTCAGCCTTTTCTCTGATGGACAAAGCGTCCATTCGGTGTCTCATATTATGAACTTATCTTTGTTATAAATACTGTATTAACCGTTTCTAAGGACCACTTTTCATCAGTCGTGATCAGCTTTTTAGGTCATTTCTACCAAGATGACCTAATAAAGCTGGACCAAATGTCCGTCCGTCCGTCAACAATTTTCTTTCCGATCTTGATGAAACTTAGTATGTCGGTAGTGGTCGATGAGTGTTGCACAACGATATAACTTTTGTCTGGGTTCAAGGTCAGGGACGAGGTCACGAGGTCACGTAAGTTATAAAAATCGCCATTTTCAAAACCTATCTCGTCTGCCATTCTACAAGATATTCGGCAACTGTTTATTGATTATGATAGTAAAAAATATTTTCTTGTATCTAACTCGACAGATTTTTGAATTTCCGTCCCGTTTGGCCGCCACGTAACCTGGAAGATGGTCAAAAACACCTCCCGGTACAAAGAAAACTTTTTACTTCCGATCTTGATGAAATTTGGTATGTGGGTTGAGGTCGATGAGTGATACCCAACGACATTTTTTTTCCCGGATTCGAGGTCATGGACGAGGTCACGAAAGTTGTGAAAGTCGCCATTTTCAAAACCTATCTTGTCTGTCATTTTAGGAGATATCTGGCAACGGTTCATCGATTATGATAGTAAAAAACATTATAGAGATGACCGTCACCCCCCACATGGGGGTAATTTTTATTTTTAATTACTTGTGAAAATCGAAGATTTTTCACGTACGTATATTGGTTGGTCTTGTGCGTTATTCTGTCTGTCTGTATGTCAATCGCCTACAGGTCACAATTTTAAACCGATTTTCATATGATGATCACATACAGCATATGGAATCAATAGATGGCCACCGACTCTAAGATAGTAAATGAAGGATGGATAGCTGATTAAGCATCCATAACGATCTCGCATGGACATCTTTTCCAACGACTCAAGAGTTTGACATAGTGACTCTTGTGTAAAGGGCCCTGTTTGCTTCGATTTAAATCAATGGTTCTGTTGCTGGATTGTGGAATGCATAAACTTTTCTTGTTTAGAACACACAGCCCACTCTGCACTGTAGGTATGAAATACAAAAGTTATTGCATTCAATGAAATTCTCACTTTGTTTCTTTTCAGAGGATTTTAAGCTTTGTTGCGAGAGAGATCGAGTATATCGTGTGACCCAATGTGGTGCATTTTGGCACGTTTGTCCTTGATTGGACACTTCAAATGCTGTGACAGCTGGAAGCTGATCCTTCCAATGCCAATTATCTCCACACACAAAGTCGAAGTGCAGAGATAAAAATAGAAATGGTTGTCGTCGTCGTCGTCGTCGTCGTCGTCGTTGTTGTTTTCTGAGATATAACTGCACTTGTAATTACAGGTCATCATCTCCTCCCTCTACACCCTTTAACGAGTGCGATTGATAATAAGTGACAGTCAGTTTTACTCGATGAGGAGAACTGTACCAACAATTGCTTTGCATGTATTTTGCCCAAGACCTCATCACTTTCTCCCAGTGCACTGTTGGCTGTTAAACCATTTTAAATTTGAATGGCATCATGACTATGCAGCAATTCCAATAGACATGCAAAGCCGTATGTCAACATTTGAGTAGGAGATGTCAATGTTGCCATGGTATCTTTAAAAAATACAAAAAAAAAACGCAGACCATTGCTACCAGCATCGGTGGTGTCATGGTTGGAGGATCATCTCCGACTCTGTGTTCGGCAGTCCGAAACCCAGCCGAACCATACCAGAGATTAAAAATGGTATGTGATGCTTCCTTGATGCTCAGCATTTAAAAAGGTTGGCAACCATTTAGCAAGCTTGTTGGGCCTTATGGCCTCGTCCTGCATTGAAGTTCCTTGTAAGGGAATTTGTATTTTTGTGCATGTCCTCTATCTGCACATATATATTGCTTTAGATTAGCTGCATATAAAGCACTCTAATTGCTGTCTGTTGGGGTGCTGGGATGTGGATATAGCATGCGTATTATGGGACAAATGGCTTCCTCCTGTGTCCTTATGCCCCCCTTTTCCAATCTGCCTGTCGGGGTGGCCTGTGCCAATATGAACACTTACAGGTCAGGAGTGTATCCTTTACCGATTGACCAAAGCCTTCACATGTACATTAGTGTCAGGACACATGGCTTTGAGCCCAGCTTGAAGGAAAGGACTAAAAAATAAATTGCATCTGGATAATGCGGAGTCGTCTTTGCTATTAGCACTATTAGTGCTGGGCCTGCATGTTTCTATTTGATTTGCAAATAAACTCAATAGTTGTCCTACATTTAATTTTTTGGGAAATTAGGAATACTTGCACTTTAGGAATGCAGCACAATCCTTCATGTATTCTGGCTTGTCGGTTGTATTCCACTGCCCTGTGTCTTCTGCACAAGGATGTTTTTTCTGCAAGTCTGTGAAATATCAGACTTATGAGGCTTCAGAAATGGAAAAGCAACTTGGGGGAGTCCTTTGCTTCTTGCCATTATGAGCTAGCCTAACCATTATGGATCCTATTCAGTCGTGCGCTAACTCTTGAACTGTCTAGGCTGGGTTCGATTCCCGACCCAACTGGAAACTTTCAAATTAGTGTTTTTGTAGGCAGGCTGTTTCATCACAATGTGCTATCCCTCGGACGGGCGTTATTTGAGTAGTCAAATCGGCTAGCAATTGTTGATGGATGTGAAGATCCAATGGTATCCTTTGCGAAGAGTAGGCAAGCTTTCGCTGAAACTCTGAACAAATTACATTCCTGCACTGACAACCAATGGGAAGGCAAATGCAAACCTCTTGGTGTAATTGGTGCCATGAGGCTGCTTTTAGCAGCATTGAACTGTCCTCCAAGACAGACAGACCATCGTGGAAAAGCAGAAAAGTTTCCATGTTTTCTTCCTTTAATAACTGCCCCAAACTATCCCACCATGACTCGTAGCAACCCTGCTGTTTACACTTGAATTTCAATCTAATATCAATTCTTGACCTGTTCCTTCTTACCCTAGTGCACATGCACACTGTAGCACTCACCGAATAACCACTCCAGTCAGACCTAGTGAGGTCTCGTGTAATTTCACCATATAACCCTGTGGGATTTGCTACAATTGGTGACAAGGATGGGATTGATACATTCTTTATATGGCAGTGCTTATAATCGCATCAGTTGGGATTCTGTCAGAGTACCAGTCAGATGCTGGATTAGGACTTTGTCGATTTTTTTTTTTATTTTTTTTTTTAGCAATACCTTTGTTGCCAATGACGTGGTGATGGCAGAGGATGCTGACTCTCACCAGGCTGTCCTGCTCACTGTGTGTGGAAATGTGACTTCTGCCCTGATGAAGGACCTCCTTTCTCCTTGATAAATCAAAGAACAAGTGGTGAAAGACTACAAGCCAAAACCTGGGAAAATTGTGACCTGCTACAAGGTCTACACCCATCAGAGTCAGGAAGGCCAGTCGGTGTCTGTTTGTTGCTGACCTCTGCCGGCCTCCTGAGCATTGTGATTTTGGTGCCACATTGAACGAGATGTTGAGGATTTTTTTGTTTTGTTATTGGCATCAAGAAGGAAACGATCCTTCGTAAGTTGTTGGCCGTTCCTGATCTTCATCTTGCTAAAGCTGTATCTATCGCTCGTGCTTGTACCCCTACTGATGAGGAGCTGCGTGTTGTAATCAGCCTGGAGCAGAACTCCCAGTCAAGTTAATTTCGGGAGAACAACCCGAACTCGTAATCATCATCAACTATGGATCCCAGTAACCTTCAGTCTCACCAATCTGTTCAACACAGCGGCTCAGGTCAGAGAGCAAGCTCTTCTGTGCCGAACTCATTATTCTGAATGTCAAGCTGGATGATATTCTCATGAGTATGGAACTGGACACGATGCCAGCCAGTATATCATGAGATCTGAAACTTTCAAAAGGTGGTTAAGCCAAGAGACAACGATGTCTACACTCAGATCTATGAACGCCAAGTTATGAACTTGTACCAATGAACTGATACTTAGTCGTTGCTGATATAAAGGTGACCCACAGTGGTGGGTAACAGGAATTACCCCTTGTGGATCATACCTGGCAATGGGCCCACATTATTTGGGTGTAATTAGCTTGAGACCATAACTTCAGTCATGAAGGAGAGCTGTCCTCACATTCTGATTGCCTGCTGTAAAATAACAGCCCCCCCCCCCTCCCAAAAGTTTGAAAAAGGTGTTTTTAACTACATGAATCACATCCTAGTATTGTAACCATGAAGTCGGTCTTCAAGGGCCACATTTGGTGGCCAGGTAAGAATTAAAACAACAAGAGATGCATTTGTCATTGTTCTGTGTGTCAGGCTACTGCCCGAAACCCATTTGAAGCACTTTCATTTGTGGTCCTGGACTCCTGGCTCTCTAAACCATGGTCTCAAATTTGCAAAGATTACACTGGACCATTATTTGTGAAGAAGTTCATTGACACTTATTTGAAGTGGGTCACAAACGTTTTAGGCTTATCATCTTGCACTGGTGAAGTTATGGTCGAGATTTTTCCTGTCGTGTTCAACACTCATGGTTTACGTCATTGTGTGATTTTTTTTTTTTATCCATTCCATTACTCTGTCTAGGGTCACTGACCCCAAGATAAAGCAGAAGTTGTATTATGGCAGGACCTCAGTTCCACATGTCAGCAATGTGCTCAATCCTGTATTTGGACTGAATTGAGATTGTGGACCTGAATGGCTCGCTGGTCATGCAAAAGGAATTGGCAACACTGTATTTGCTGTGGAATTGTCTCATGGACATACAGGACATAAACATATTCACAAGCTCCTGTTAACTCCTAAGGCATTCTGATTCACATTCTGCAAACCATGTTGAGCTATTTAAATTGAGTCTTCAGTATCTATTTCAATTGTAAGCCAAGTATCAGAACCAAAAGTGTTTGAACCTAGTTGCAGTGTTGGAATCTGTACCTTCCCCTCCACTTCTGCCTTGGTCTGATGCTGTCAGCACCCAGCAACACAGTCACCTCCTTTGCGACGCTCTGCTTGCTTTCATATGTAAGGCACCTGAGCGTTTAAACATCTGATTTATGTGCCTTGTACAATTATTGTGCAAGGGGAGAGGAGGGAAATGTTAACATATTCTGTGTCTTACCCAGGTGTGCTTCCACAGTGTGGCACTATTGGGAAACGACTAAAAAAAGACAAAAAATGTCATAGCCCCCATTGTTTTAGCAATTTTGCTCTATGGAGTTGAAGGGCACACCCATATTTATGTCCAAATAAAATTTCTGCCAGTCTTTAATCAGTCGGCCATCTTTGATCAGATTGCAAAGTCAAGTAAAGGGCACGTGTATGCCATCGTGTCCTGTGCTTTTGCCAAGTTTGAACAAAATTGGACCATGCATGTTTGATAAATGGTTGGGGACGCATTTAAATAACAAAATGCCACCAGTCAGCCATCTTGGATCAGATCTCTGGACAAAAAAAATTACATGCTCATGTAAGCTCTCATTCTTTATCTGTGTGTCAAGTTTGAACAACGTCGGTAAACGCATGTCCGAGAAATGGTTGAGGACGTTCAATATCGGGTTTTTTACAACTAAAATGGCAGCCAGTCAGCCATCTCGGATCTGATCTCGAAAGAAAAAAAAAACGACGTGCATACGTATACCATCATGTGTTGTCTTTGTGCCAAGTACAAATAAAATCGGTCCATACTTGTCCGAGATATGGTTGTGGACGCACGCACGCACGGACACGAAAATCAAGACCAAATCCATAAGCCCCCAATATCGGACCAAGTCCAATGGGGGGCTAATAAATTATCAAGTCAGACCTTGGGAGGTATCATGTTATTTCTTTCCATAAACCTGTCGAGACGCCACACTTATTGCATTTAAAATAGCAGCATCTCTTCCTTTTTTTTTTAACTTGTAGCAATCGTGACTCCATCTCTTATCAGTAAAAATTGGTTTTCCTGAAAACAAAAATGTTTGAAAGAAAAGCTATTTTGACTTCTAACCGTGAGTGGAAGGGAGTGTAAAGTGGAAGGGAGTGTAAATTGTTGTGTTTAAAGTGGTCTCCATCGTCAATTTCAGTAAATGCCTCATGCTCACCACCAATTTGCCAATCGTCTTCGACATGGGGCAATTGCACGATTATTTAACGATCTTTACAAAAATGTCCAAAAGTGTTCATGCTGAAAAATAAATGAAGTAAGGGACTGGAATAGCCGATCTCCAGTAGAACATTATCATGGACCACCACCCAAAGGCAGGTCACGTGTCTAAATAATTATGACCTTTCAACATGCACTCCTCTCTAATGTTCTGGGCCTGTTGCTTCCATTGTTTGAGTGTAATTGGCACATTCATCGGCCTCCTATACCAGTGCAATAGTATTGTGTCATTTGTCAGAATGGATTTCCTATTAATCATTGCTCAGGGTTCTTGATGTGGATTGTTCGTCGTTTGATTTTTGTTTTCTTTTACTCTCAATCTATTTGATTGGCCTTTGCCTTTCTGGAGGCTGTTTATCGCATGACTGTTTGAACGGCCAGGAACCTGATGCAGATGTGATTTGTTTTTTTTTTCTTTTTATCATCGGTTCGATGGTTATATCATCTTCAGCCATTATTATTTCCTTTTTTTTTTTTTGGATGCAATGCTGAGTTTCGTGGGGAAGCTGGAACATAGAATGGATCAGGATGTAACAGAACAAAAGGAACAACAGAGAGGGAAGAAATGCACCAAAAGCAGGGATAAATGATAAAATAGAGCAAGACTTGGAGAAATGAGAGTGAGAATTGCTTTGCAGTACACGTCCCCTACCCGTCCCAATGAATATTTGTTTATTTTGGGTGGTTTATAATGGTGTATTCAGTGCTGAAAATAATAATAAATAAAAAAATACAAACGACTGGAACTGCCACTTTATAACTGCTGACAGTGATGACCGGGTAGCAAGACGTCCGGCTTTGATACAACACGAGATTGACGAGTTACGGACCGAGTAACAGGCCATGTTCCATTTATTTATTACATACACAGTTGACCATTTTTCTTGGGGACATCGTCGCTATCAATTGAATTGGCGTTTAAATAACCTGAACACTAATAAATGTTCGCACCACAGGTTCACAGTGTAAAAGGAACTCCACCGAGTCATACGATGCCCCACACATCTCTTTTCGATGTGGGATTGATGAGTTATGGATCGAGTGACCTACCGCATTCAATCTATTTATTACATCCATAGTTAGCCCATTTTTCCTTGGGAAATAATCGGTGTCAATTTCATTGACTCTTCTCTGCCCGCAAACCCATCCAGGCACAGCCAAGTGAGTCTTTTTCAAACCGAAAAAAGATAAAGCTCTCAGATTCAAACAATTAAGTAATTCTGGTTGCCAGACCATGTGGCCGATCAGGTTGAAATTTAAAGCATACATTCCACTTCTCGACTAGATCATAATTCTGAAGTTTCACTTTGATTGATGAAGCAGTTCCAGAGGAAACATTATTTAATATTTTCCTTCAATCCAATATGGCTGCCAAACCATTTGACCGATCAATTATTCGTTAACAAACTTATACACCCATGGCTTCGGGAACGTGTGTAAAGTTTCACCTAAATCTGTTCAGCCATTTTAGAGAAGAAGATATATATTTTTGAAAGTTTTTAATTTTCAATCCAATATGGCTATGACATCATGATATTTTTTCTTTCCTCCAGTAAGTTGCGTAGATGAGTTGCAAATTTCAAATTTTTCAGATACAGCGTTGTACTCCAATTATGACATCATAATGAAGGCACTGATGATGTTAAGTTAACAACACTTGTACCCCTTGCGGAGATCTTGACAATGAGTCATGTTTCAATTTTTGTCCAGAAAAGATGTCCAAAGTTTTTCAGTTTTTCAAAGATGGCACCTGTACCACATGACCCATGACGTCTTAATTATTACTTTAAATTTCGACGAAAAAAGACGCATACTACGGTGAAAATTTCATGTAAATCAGTCTAACGGTTGCCGAGAAAATTAATTTAAAAGAGAATAAGCCCTAAAAACCGTGGCAGAATAATAATAAATATAGACATAAACAGAAGAAAAACAATACGTTACCTAGCCTAAAAGGCTTTGTGCCCTCATAAAAACAAGGAAAAAGATTTAAACTGTCATAGCCCCCATTGTTTTAGTAATTTTGCTGTATGGCGTTAAAGGGCTAACCCATATTTATTTACAGCCAAAATGGCTGCCAGTCTACCAGTCGGCCATCTTTGATCATATTGCAAAATAATGTGAGGTGCACGCGTATGCCATCATGTACTGTGCTTGCGCCAAGTTTGGACGAAATTGGACCATGCATATCTGAGAAATGGTTGGTGACACATTTAAGTTACAAAATGGCTGCCAGTCAGCCATCTTGCATGTGATCTCAAAACAAAAGGATGTGCATAGATAAGCAATCATTCTTGATCTGTGTGCCAAGTTTGAATAACATCGATAAATGCACATCCGAGAAATGGTTGAGGACGTTTTCAATATTGAATTTTGTTACAACTAAAATGGCCACCAGTCGGTCATCTTTGATTGCATCGCGAAACAAAATGATGTCCTTGTGTGTATCGTCATGTGTTGTCTTTGTGCCAAGTAGGAATAAAATTGGTCCATACGTGTCCAAGATATGGTTGCGGAAACACACATGCATGCACGGACACGAAAATCGAGACCAAATCCATAAGCCCCCGTTTTGGCCAAAATCAAATGGGGGTTAATAATCTGATGTGCATACATGAAGCATAAATGTGTGTGTGCAGCTTATGTGCATATATGTAATACATCACGGTTATATACCTGGGATCATTTCAATTGCACTGGGCCATGGACTAATACCCTGACCTAAGGTTTGAGGCCTGCCGATCTATGCTGCTTCATGCAATGGCGGCACGTGATTTTAATGGGGTTGAGTCAGGCCAGCTGTCCAGCCAGTGGGTGTAAAACTGTGGGGTGGAGCTCAGTTTAAAAAGGCATAACTGTGAAAAATTGATGAAATGCCCTGAAACTCGAACTTGATCTGTAGCTTCTAATAAAGCCATGTACCAAGTTTCAGTTGAATATGTTAAAGGCTGTGGGAGAAAAAAAAAACCTTGGAAAAATCACAGGTGGGACAAATGGAAAGCAAACCTATAGTCTCTTCTGGTGAAACCGGTAAAGGACTTATGAAGGGTGTCGGAAAGAATGAGAGCAAGGGAAGGACACGGGGGTGAACAAGATGGATGCAGGTAAAAATTGTCAGGGAGAAGTAAAAAATGGAAAGAGGAGAGCTCGGAGGGGCTTAATGGGGGCAGAAAATATAATAGTTTCGATTGGGGATGATCAGAGATGGTGTTGAACTGCTGTCTTGCAGGCCTGGAGGGAAGAATGAGTTGAAGAGACTGTGGCAGTTGGTTCCACAGGAGAGAAAAAAAAAAATAAGAGAGGAACAAATGAGTAGAGTTGATTCTGGATTTTTGGGAGTTTCACCAGAATGTGGTTGATGGCAGACCACATGCACCTTGTAAGTGATCTGTCTGTAATGTGAAAGTGATTGGCCCAGAGACTCCGACTCATCGCAGGAAATTCCAATGATCTTGAAGGTCTGGTTTCCATGGCATCAACCTGAGCAAGGTGTGAGGCAGGGGTGCCAGCCCATAGAAGGAGGCAATGCAGTACTCCATGAACGTGCAGATGAAGGCCTTCTAGGTGGGCAAGAGCTCAGGTGCGCGAAGGAAGGACTTTGCCCAACAGATGATGCCCAGTTTGTAACTGGCTTTGGAGGCCAACTTGGAAGTGCAGTTTACCCAAGAAAGATCAAAGCTGGTTGGTGAGGCCCAAAAGTTTGAGTGACTGAACTTCAAGAGTATTGTTCACAAAGTAAATTGGAAGGTGAGTGGCATTTGGTGGGATTGATTCCTGTTTCTTGCGTTAAAAAAAAAATCACGTTGGAACATTTTATTCCACGAGTAAACGTTTTGTTGTAGTCGGCAGGCTTTTTATCTTTTGGTTTTTTTTTTTTTGTTCTTGAATCTTGTGATAACACGTCTCCTTTGAAGCATGGTGATCTTGATTTGCACTTGCTTGAACGTGTCTGTCACAAACATCTCATCTCTGTAGAATACACGCCATGCCTCTGAAATTTCCACAGGGATTCTGACCGATCGGTTAGTTCTTTGGACTTGTGTGAGGATTTCTAAAAGTGAAACTTTTTCTCAGAACTATCTTTTCCTCTGAGCTGTACTGATGCCCCTGTATTTAGCTTGAAGGCTGGTAGAATCAAATGGAACTAGAAACCTCAGTTTTGAGTGGTGTCAAGGGAGGAATTTGATCTTGAAACGAACTGTCTTTCCCCACATCTCGGCCATAGTTAGAATAACGTCAAAATATACCAAAAAAAAGTTAGTGTAACGTGTGTAAAATGGAATCTTTTGTTGCCCATGTTTAAAAAATAATAATCAATTGAAGGAAATTGATAATGTGGCTTTTGTATTGTAGCACAAAGTGTAATCATGGCCTTCAAAACGATTTGATGGCAGTACAAGGAAAATTGGACTAAAGACATCCAACAGCACTAGGTGGCAGCAGTTCACCTCATTAATCAGCCTGTGTGTCTTTGTGTGTCTTTGTGTGTCTTTGTGTGTGTCGCTCTCGCTCGTTTTTAATTCCCACTTCATTTACACTCATCTTAACATGCCATGGTTCCATGTGAGATCATACATCAATGTATGGTGTGCGATGCTTCTCACCATTCCACTAAACTTCACTCTTCCTTTTCCTCTTTCCTTAAATCTCTCTCTCTCTCTCTCTCTCTCTCTCTCTCTCTCTCTCTCTCTCTCTCTCTCTCTCTCTCTCTCTCTCTCTCTCTCTCTCTCTCTCTCTCTCTCTCTCTCTCTCTCTCTCTCTCTCTCTGTCTCTTTCTCTTTCTCTTTCTCTTTCTCTTTCTCTTTCTCTTTCTCTTTCTCTTTCTCTTTCTCTTTCTCTTTCTCTTTCTCTTTCTCTTTCTCTCTCTCTCTCTCTCTCTCTCTCTCTCTCTCTCTCTCTCTCTCTCTCTCTCTCTCTCTCTCTCTCTCTGTCTCTCTCTCTCTCTGTCTCTGTCTCTGTCTCTGTCTCTGTCTCTGTCTCTGTCTCTGTCTCTGTCTCTGTCTCTGTCTCTGTCTCTGTCTCTGTCTCTGTCTCTGTCTCTGTCTCTGTCTCTGTCTCTTTGTCTGTCTCTCTCCCTCTCTCCCTGTCTCCCTGTCTCCCTGTCTCCCTGTCTCCCTGTCTCCCTGTGTCTCTGTGTCTCTGTCTCTTTACTGGTCAGATTTAACAATTTACCTGCACTTATCTTTGGCTGGACGTTGTGTATCTTGAGCGTTTCACAGTTCGGATTGATTGATTTTATCTTTACCTCTCCGCCAATTCCCGGTACTTTAACCATGTGCATTTGTTCCTGACTCTCTGCTAACTCTATGCTCTCCTTTCCACCTGCCTCTTGTTTTCCATGCATCACATACTGGGACAGGCAACTGGAACTATTTTGGATGGGGTGATTCACAAAGTATGTAAAACAAAATTACCCTGTCTTGGTCAGTTGGGGTCACGTGCCGAATGTTGTCCTTGTGATGTGCTTAACTCGTACGGCCCACTGCCCAACTTCCGAACTTTTGACCAAGTATCACGTGGCAAAATTGAAATGCCCATGTGCTGATGTGGTAAAACAGTGTGTCGTTAATGCAGCACACACACACACACATACATTGATACATACACTTTGAAATCTGGTACCTTGAGACCTCGTAGGTGTCCGTTCTACCTCCTGAAACCCACTGACATGTGGAGATGGCAGCCAACAACAGGAACTTGTGTACACACACACACACACACACACACACACACACACACACACACACACACACACACACACACACTGATACATATACTTTGAAATCTGGTACCTTGGGACCTCGTAGGTGTCCATTCTACCTCCTGAAACCCACTGACATGTGGAGATGGCAGCCAACAACAGGAACTTGTGTACACACACGCACACACACACACACACACACACACACACACACACACACACACACACACACACACACACACACACTTTGAAATCTGGTACCTTGAGACCTCGTAGGTCTCCGTTCTACCTCCTGAAACCCACTGACATGTGGAGATGGAAGCCAACAACAGCAACTTGTACACACACACACACACACCTGCAGAAAATTCATTGAAACATGAACCAAAAGTGATAATTGACAACAACAACGTACTGCTCACATTCAACGTGATGATTCCATCGAACGTGAACATAGAAAACAAAGCATTGCGACCAGATATAGTACTTGGGTACAAAAAAGAAGACCTTTCTAATGGAGGTTTCAGTACCAAGCAAATCGGCCGAAACGACACAGAAATCAAGAAAATGACCAAATATCAAGATCTCAAAAATGAAGTGAAAAAGATTCTGGAAGTTGAAGAGATCTGACATTGTTCCAGTGATAATTGGAGCAATGGGAATGATGACGTAGAACCTCACAGAGATCTTAAAAACCATCCCTGGGAATATTACTACAAACAAACTGCAGTTGGAAGCCGTCCGGGGCTCAGTGATGATCTGAAGAGAGCTCTCAGAACAAAACTTTGGGAACAAAACTTCACACCTTGGTCCATGAATCGTGACCCCTTTCCGAAATGGAGGCGGATACTTAGAGACCTGGGAGGGCTCCGTTCCACCGTTCCACCTTCACCTTCGTTCCATCTTCTCCGTTCCACCCGTATTATGAAGATGACAACCAACAACACACACACACAACACACACACACACACCAAAAAAAAATTTCACTTGTTCATCACAAATCTAATCATGAATTGAACTGTAATATAGAATTATATTAACAATTCATAGATGTTGTAAACGACACTAATTGTACAACACCAAGAACTTGCCTTTGATCTTTTATGTGTAAGGTTGATCCTTGAGCCGACTACAAACTGTGCGATTGGTCGTTTGCAGACAAGGTGTTGCAGCGCAAAGTGCGCTTTCCCCCAGATTTATGTTAAGCCCGGTGTTCGGTGTGCGGGCATTAATTGGTGGATATTCGAGATCCCACACTGTCTTTCGTAAAACCAAGGCGAGTCATCGCCAGCACATTGAACAAATTCCAGCTACCTTCATTCAAACCTCAGGCCTTACCATCCGGTTCATGAAAGACTTCGGCCAAACTTTCCTCCCATCTGACCTCACAAGAAGGTGGGAGTATTTAGGGCGATTGTGGTAGTAGTAGTAGTAGTAGTAGTAGTAGTAGTAGTAGTAGTAGTAGTAGTAGTAGTAGTAGTAGTAGTAGTAGTGTTGGTAGTTGTCATAGTTATTAACCTCAGGTGATCTTCCTGAAATGGAACAATAATCTGTATAGATTCTTGACCTTTGTAGAGTTTTATGAAAGTGCGAAGGGGGAATGATATAACCCCACAAACCCTAAGGGTTGATTTGGTGCATGCTCAAATACCTCAGAGGTTGAAACGTTGAAGACTTTTTGTTTCAGTAGTCATCAGGAGTTATTTTGGTTGTGGTTAATACATTTACAAGTTGACCTGTGAGCCTGCTACTGTTATCACGTTTGTTTGTTTGTTTTTTGGGGGGGGGGAGGGGGTTGAACTTGAAGTGATCCATCTGTCGTCTCAGCTTATGAAGATCCAGACAGTGCTGTGGACGATCGTGACAGTGACTACCGCAGTGAAACCAGCAGCATTCCTCCACCATACCATACCACCTCACAGCCCAATGCCTCAGTCCACCAGTATACCATGCACCAGACCCGTGCCTATCCCCAACACACCGGACCGCACGAGACGTCCAATCGACTGGACCCTCAAGATAGCAGGTGAGGGCCTACTATCATGCAATGCCATACATGGGTTTACCCTTTACCTTGCAATCACTATGGCCATCAACAATGCTGCTTATTGTTGTCCAGAAGTACAACATGTTCCTTCTTCCATCTCTGCAGAGTTGCTCTGTAAAGCATTTGCCATCCATTTTTTTTTCTTCTTTTTTTTTTGTCCTCAAACGGTAATTTTTCTTGATTGCGACTGTGAAGATTTGCTGTGTTCCTTAATTTTCAGGTCTCTCCCGCCCCCTCCACAACTGCTCTCTGAAATGCAATCGATAATGTCAACTCTTTTGCTGTGAACCAATCCCTGCTATTTGGGTTTGAGAGCTCAGGATGTTTTCATTTCCTTCACCCCCCCTTGACCCCCCCACCTGCTTACACCATATCAATATATCGATTGCTCTTCACTCGTGTCGGATGTATTTGATTTGTAATTTTATTTCCTGTTCTTTAGCCTCTTTCATATATGGCCTGGAAATTGCTGCTTTTGTGGGGATTGGTGCTACTTGTTTTTTTTTGTTTTTTAAAGGGGGGAAAGGGTCATTTCTTTTGGTTCTGTTCAAAATGGAACCTTTTCATTTGGTGTGGGAAAAGTTGTTATTCGTTTTTATTTTTTTTTTTTTTTTCAAATCTCAGCATTGCTTCTTGAGGAATTATAGTTTTACAAACAATAATAATCCATTGTAAATGCATCACAAAAATTGCTTGGTGAGACCAAATGTCTCTTATATGATGCAAAACGAGGGTCATCCCAGGAGTTGAATCAGCCCTACCACATAATGAGCAGAATACCATTGACAAATGTATATCCACAATGCATCATTCTATGTATTATCGGCCAATGTACTCCATTCAGCGGTCAACCGATGTCTGCGATCCCAGCACACAAATCCTTCCTCCTGAAGTGTCCTCAACACTCTGGGCCTGCAGTCTGTTTTATCCTTCAAAGTGGAAACAAAATCTCTTTCTCTTAGCTTGTTGAATTAAGAGTGCATTCTTGTGCATCAACATAAATTTATTGGTAATTCGAATACCTTGACTACTTGAGCTTTCTGCCACAGCCATGACCTTGGTATACTACTACTACTACGTTAATGCTCCCAATAATTCTGGATTCGGTCAGTGAAAGTTTTTGTCCAAAGGCTTACAAGGCCAATCAGACCCACCTGTTCCACTGAAGGTGGCAGGAATTTGTAATTTGTTTAAGACCTCACGGGCTTTGACGTCCACCAGATATAACGCGAGCAGATTGGATGACCAGCCGAACGGCTGGTCTGAAGGACTACGCGAATTGTGATGCATCACCTTGCCTGCAATGCACCAACCTGATAGTTTGTAATCGGGCCAGGAGTCGGACCCCGACGGAACAGTTTAAAAGTGAGTGAAACGTTTTGTGCGTTTGACCTTGACACAATTGGAAGGTATAAGCCTGGATTTGAAATCTGCACCATCCTTTTGGAAAGCTACATCCTTGGTGATGCATACATAATTGAAATTTCTGAAACAACACAAATATAGGAAGAAAATTGATATTTACTGGACATGTCTCTCAATAAGAGGGCATTGTTACTCCCCACGCTTTTTTGACAAAAACGGGGTATATTGTAATCAGCTCCATCTGCCTGTCTGTCTCTACTGTTATCTCCTAAATGGTTGTGCAGAAATTCACCAAACTTGATGGCTGTTATCACCACATGGCAAGAAGGTGTGAGAGCAGTCATTTTGGCCCCTCCCCTTGGGGTGGGGTCAAAAGGTGAAGTTCCAGAAAATGCGATTACAAGCACATTTTAAAACTTTTTAAAATTAAATTTGTATACGAAATCAACATTGGGGATGCATGAAATATTAAACTTTTTTTATTTTTTGGATTTGACCCCTGATTCATGTCCCAGGGTGGAAGGACTTAGGGTCACAGGAGTGAAAATGTTGAATTATTTTTTTAAACTCCATTTGATATTGGGTCAAACCTGGTGGAACTTTTTGTCTTGCAAAGTAAACGTGGGCATTTGTGATGGCGTGCCATCGACTTCGCTCTCGTCATGTAATTTGTAATCAAGATCTTTTACTAAAGAAGTTAGAAAGTGATCTGAGAACTTTTAGGAAGACCCTCATAGAATATCTAATTCATCTTATCACCCCATAGTAAAGGGGTACAAACCTTAATCAGACTCTGTAGTGTCATGGCTCGGATGTCCGATCTGAGTCTGGGAGGTCGGTGGTTCAAACCCCTGCCGAGTCATACCAAAGACTTAAAAATCGTGTGTGCTGCTTCCTTGCTTGACATGCAACGAATGGGGGTAGGGAAAAGACATGAGCAAACAAAAGACCTGCAGCCATATCTATTTATTATGTACACAATCACTTGACCACAATTCTACTTAGCGGACACAGTGTCACAACTTTCATACAAAGAAAACCCCAGGAAAGGAAAGGGGAAGAACAGGACCCGTAGGCCTTTAATGTTCGCGGAGCTGTGGAGACCGAAAGAGCTCCGTGAGACCGTGCTGGTTACCTGCCACCCTCAATGTTCCATCAACACGGTAGCTGGTGTAACCGCAACTCAGTTAGTCCGGCCTTGCCGTGCGGCCTGGTTGATCAGGCCTATCCGACGACGCCTCAGAGGAATGAAAGGGCCTTGCTCTTTTAAGAGTTGATGCTCTTTTAAGAGCCCACCCACTCCTCAGCTTTGCTCGGACCGTTTCAGGGCCGGCTGGCGACTTCTCTCCGGCTGCCTCCACCGACCAACAGTTCGGCACGGTACTGCAGGCTTGGCTGCACTCCAACCACCCCGACTGCCCTCCACTGGACTCGAACCTTGGCGCTCTCCAGCTCGACTCCAAACAGACTTTGAACCCAGACAGACTGCTGGCTTGGCGTTCCAGCGCGCCCTTTTATGGAGTCCGGGGGGTGAGTTTGATCTTCCACCTTCAACCTTTCACCCCCCGCTGGCTCCGCCCCTTTTGGTGTTTTGATCCAATCTCGTCGCCAAACGCAGAGAGAGCGGACGTTGTGGAAATCATCGGCTCCCGCCCCAACGAGGGAGTCCCCGCGTCTGTCGCGGAGATGCTGTTCGTTGGTATTCGCCGTGGCTGGCGAAAAGATGGTGGCGCAATGGAGATGAAGGTGAGGCGATGTTGTTCATTTGTGGAGATGTTGTTGAGGAGATGATGAGGAGATGTCGTGGCTGGCGCTGTGGTGGGGATGGCGTGGTTGTCGAGATGCGGTTGTGGTTGTTGAGATGCGGCTGTTCCAAAATAAAGATAGCAAAAGAATAATACTTCCTCAAAGATCACAGCCCGGTTACACGAATAAACCCCTTTAGACATCGGTGGGGAAATCTAATCTGAACACACACTTATCGACATAACTGATCTCTGGGAAACCTGTATGGTGTTCTGTGAATTTCCACAACCGTAACAATATATTATGCCCTTACAACTGAGAATTAGTACTTTTCTGATTATTTGTATGCCTCTGTGCCTAAATCGCCGGGGAATGCTTTGGGTTTTCAGTCCATACATCCATTGTAGGTTTTTGTTCCCACGATAACTTAAGAATGGCTGAAGGGATCCAAGTTAAACTTGGTACAAATATGTATGACGATGTAAAGATGAACTGCGAAGATTTTTGGGTCAAAAAGCCAAAGGTCAGATGTTCTGGGAGGTTGAAAATTCTGTTACCAGGGCTAACTTGTGAACCAGTGATGGGATTTTGACCAAACTTGGTCTAAATATATATTAGGAAGCAAGGATGAACTGATTAAATTTTGGCGTCAAAGATCAGAGCTCATGTCAGGTGGAATTGATACTTAAGACCAGCGGAAGGGATTTTAATCAATCTTTGTACAAGTATGTATAAACCTCTGTCAATGCATCCATCCATGATAGATTATTTGTTACTAAAAGGTCATGGGTCAGAGGTCACGTTAAAACTCCTGTTTATGTAATACCATTGACTAAGGGATTTTAACTGAACTAAGTACCTGTACCATGATGTATATGCGCAGATTAGATATTGAAATCAAATGGTCTTGAGGTTTTACGTCAAAGTTAGAGTCAGCAAAGACTTAATGTGGCCGGCAGAATATCGGTCGACGTCGCCACGTCAAATTATATCTCGTTATTTATTTTTCACATCTCATTTTTTTGCTTGGACAAAAATGTCCCATTAATAGGCAAATGTAATTTTGGTAAGTTTCTCATCAATTTATGCAGAGTTAGCAATACCTTGCTTTGAGCTTCCCTGATTGTTTGTGAAGCAAATGGTACATCTGTCTGGCAGCCAATCAGGGACTTCCAATGACGAGAGTTGACTGCTTTCTCAGATATTAATGTAAAGTTCAATAAACGACGACAATTGTTTGCCATACCATAACCATAGCTTATTTATCGGTAGCCGTTTGGGTGTTGCTCTGATTCTCCTAGCCTTGGCGTGAATGCTTACAGGGTTTACATGAGGCTTTTATATGGCAGGCTATCCCCATCCTCTTTCATCCTTGTCTTTAGCCTTTACTAGTCACAGGAGGGTGCAACACTGACTTGCATGCGAGTTTTGTAATGTGATCCATTTTGTTATCCACACCAACCACTGTCAAAATCACTGATACCAGTTGACGAGCACGGAGTGCCACCTATCTTTCTCAGGTGATTCATGATCCTGTAAATGGGTTCAACGGGGTGGAAAGGATTCCACCGATCCATGTGGCAGCTCCAGCCCAATCACAAACTCGAGCAAACCACACCAAAACCTTTTAGCCCAAGTCTGTCTGTCAATTTTTTTTTAGTGCAGTTGACATGAGAGATCGTTTGTTCTCTAACAAGTCAGTCCTTCTGCTCAAGCAAAATAATTATCGATCTCCATCGTGCATGGAGTCCGTTCGTGTCGTAAAGCACATTACCCAAGGCATAGACTTCCTGGCTGCTATTTTCTTATCACATTCTTTATGAATATCAAAACTCCTGCGATGAACAATTGTTGGCGATCAAAAGTACCTTGGATTTGGAAAAAGGCACCGACACTAATCTGAATACCAGTTTGATTCACACAGCCCGTAGCTTTAAATGGCCGCAGCTTGCTTTCCAAAGTGCTGTGGGTGAAAGGTTGCATTAATTGGGATGTAAAAGGTTTTGGGAAGCATAATGATTTTTTTTTTAATTTGGAACACTATGCGAATATGCTTGCATTCATACTGGCGGCATCCTGGTGTTGACTTTGGAGCGCCATCTCCGAGGTTGCGAGTTCAAATCGAGATGAAGTCGCGACCATTGTGCAATTGGTGATCTTGTTGGTTTAACTTTTAAGCACACTTCCTGTTTTTTTTGCTTCTTTTGTGTTTGTTTGTTTTTAGTCTTTCATTTCAAACTTGCTGCCGTTTCTGAGGAAATGTGCACGTCATGTAAACCTAGCTCATCTACTTCTTGCAGTTTGATTGATTTGTAACGGAGCCTTGGCAGGTTTCTGTGGCATTCGAATGGTGATCTGATTTTATTCTCGCAGTGCAATATCCCTGATATACATGATGTTGACATTCTTTGTGACTTGACCCACTAATGTGTGGTTTCTTGGAATAACTGAGTGTAGTTTTGTGACCCACTTCTATTCTATATTGTTTCACTACATCTTCCTCTGAAAGGTCCATTTTGTTGTAAAACATAATGATGGGATTTGCCTTGCCTGTGGTGGTGCCACTTGAGAAGCTGTCCAGTTTTCTTCATGTGGTTTTCACTTTGCCTCGGGTTAAGGAACTGCCAATGAAATTTTTATTTTATCTTTACTAGAGGAGGGATGTGAATGACATTAGGGTTGGCAGGATCGCCTGTAGGTATGCACACTCGCCTCTCTGAGCTGTCTCTCCTGTGTTTTCAGTCTCGACTCAGCTATAAACTGTCATCCCAGTGTTTCACATGCAGGATGAGACATCATCATGTGTGCCGTCCCTCGGATTGCCGTTAAACTGGGCGTCCCGTCTGCCGGCATTAGTTGGGGAACCTCAAAGATCCCACGTTGTCCTTTTCGAAGAGTATCAGTTGTCCTGGGCACCCGAACCCAGTTCCAAATTCATACTCTAAGCTACTTGGTCAAACATCAGGCCTGGACAACCAATTCATAAAAGACTTAGGCCAAAAACGTTCCCTCGTCAACACCGCAAGAAAGTGGAAATAATTGTGGCGGTTAAATAAAAATAACTTTCCAGGCCGCTCCAATTTACGACAGCCGTGTTGCCCTTTTTGTTGCCTGCTCGGCCCCAATCTTTTGGGAGATAGTTAGATTAAAGTGGATTAAAAGAGCCAGCAGGGAGTGCTGCACCAAGGAGTACTCCAATCTTCAGAATGCTTGTTGATCCAGCTGTGCGTTTGGCTTAAAAGACATCTTTTCCGTGCTACACCTTTGGGCTGGCACCCTAGTAGCTACGTTTACTCGAGGTGCAGATGAAATGTGAATGTGGATGTTAAACATAATGGAATATGGATATTAAAAGTAAATTCAGGAAATTATGTCTCACTGTGAATTAAAGATGTAAGTTTGTTCATTACTTATAGTTTATGAACCGTTATTTGAATAGATAGGATTGATAGGACGCAGTCAGAATGGATGAAATTGCCTTTTCCTCTGCCTCCGTTTCCTTGGATCGCATTTTAAGTAGAAAAATCAAACTGTCCATGCCTTGTGGGTTCATTTTGAGTCGAATTGGAACCCTTCAGGCCTCGTGGGTATTGTTCAGGTATTGATTGTGAATTGCTCTCGTCATTGTTCCCACATCCTGGTTGTTGTTGATCTTTGAATTTCAGGCCATGGAACAGTTTTAAATGTGAGCGACAGTGACGGAGAACAGTTTGTTAGTTTATTTCACTTGGGCAGATTTTGTGCCAATGTCACATACCAACAACCAAGTTGTGCATGATGAAGGTGGTGAATTTGTGGTTGATCTCGTATGCCCATGAAGGAATCCACGTGAACCACCAGACATTGGAACATTAAGAGCCCTCTGCTCGATCCCACTGTAAAATCCCTTTACTAATCATGTGAATCTGGTGCTAATTAAATGCCAACTCTAAACAAAACGCCTCATTTGCGGCCCTGATCAGTTTGTAACGCATCTTGAAACATCCTGTTGTAGTTTCAGATGTAAAATTTGTATTCCTCTACTTGATGAAAACTAATCTTTGCACATTAATTGGATACCCTTGCTTGTATGCCAGTTCACTTGGGAGAATGTGGTTAAGGAGTTTCACCAAAAGTTGGTTACTGGCAGAATGTGTGCACCCTGCATAAATCTGGAGGGTGGGGGAAGGGGGTTACAGAGCACAGAAGGTGCAGAAGGTGCAAGACCAAAATGGAGGTGGTAAAAGACAGAGGTACCAACCTGTCTGAGATGTGCAACAGACCCAGAGACTCAGTTTCATCATGAGAGATTCCAATGATTTTGGTTTCCACGGCATCAAAAAATGCAAGGTGTGGGGCTGGGGCGCCAGCCCAAATGAGAGAGCAGTACTCCATCGAGCTGTGAATGAAGGCCTTGTAAGTTGACAGAAGTTCAGATTTCCGAATGAAAGACTTAACATGACAGAGCGTGCCCACTCAGTGGCTTGCTCTGGAGGCCAACTTGCAATTATGGTTTGCCCAAGAAAGATCAAGGGTTTCCAAAATGGTTGTGTGTCGGTACCCTGGCAAATACACCAGCAGCACAACTCGGCTGAGGTAATGATGCAACTACCAGGTGGAATTGGCAATTGATTGGCAAATACAGACCCAGTGTGTATTCACTAGTAATATTAATGAAAAAAACCAAGTTTTTCATGCCAAGACCATAAGATTGTATCAGGCTGAAAACGACCGCTGGAACAAGTAGGTTCAAAGTCTGACATGTTTGTGAATTAAAAGATGCATTTATGATTTGCAAATGCCTTTGACCTTTGCTCAAGATGAGTTTTAAAACGCGACCTGAAAATCTTTCCTTCCGCAGGGTATGTGCATGAAAACTGTTCGGGTTCTGAGTTTAAACAAGATGTTTTCACTTTGCTACTATTGACCACCATGGTGTTATAAAATTGCAAAAGTACAAAGCGATGCACATTTTTGTTCCCATTATGACCACACCCTCTCCCTCCCCCACTGCCTTTTAATACCCTAAAGGATTGTTTGTATGACCTCCACACAATAAGCAAATATGTTTTCAAGTATCCGGTTGAAGCCACATTGTTTTAAGGTAAAGACACTGCATTGAGAACATCGAGTCCATAGATTGGGGCAGGAATTTTGAATTTTGTCAGGGTGTCGGCACGCAGTGGTCTACTGTTGCAAAAGACGCCAGTGGATCTTTAGTGTCCAAAGGAAAAATTATATTTGACAGCAAGATGCAACGTTCTGCCGATGTGTCACCAGGGCGACATCTCGTAGTCAGATATGGAATGAAACCCATGCTGAATAACTTAACAGCAAATCCGGTCCCTTCCGAGCTATCGTGCAATCCCAATTTGACCATAACTTGTGGACCAATTCAAAACAAACAATTTCTGGCATGAAGGATGCAGAAGAGCACCTCTTCTGTACTTGAGGCTATGAAGCCTCTAGCAGGTGAAGCTTTGATGAAGGGGTTCCGACTCAGTCCTGGGAAAGGTATGCAGTGCAGCTTTGTTGCAAAACAAAGCGACAGCGCTTTGCATGTGGTATCACTGCCAGGGTTTGGCATCTCATTAACAAATGCAGGCCTGTTTGTGGAGGCGGATGCCAAGGTATATGTAGACGATTGTAAGGTAAAAACCACAAATGCCAAATGCTGAAGACCCACACCGAGAATGAGCTTGAGAATTAGCATGATAATCGGGGGAACCTGCCAGTTTGAAGGATCTTGATAGCCATAAATGGCACGGACCCGAC
The DNA here is from genome assembly GCF_056783735.1 of Eptatretus burgeri. Classification (NCBI taxonomy): domain Eukaryota; kingdom Metazoa; phylum Chordata; class Myxini; order Myxiniformes; family Myxinidae; genus Eptatretus; species Eptatretus burgeri. The sequence goes on along the minus strand of NC_140971.1, from coordinate 43,266,346 downwards.
GTCGTCCAGTTAAGTCAAACGGTGAACTTGGAAGCAATTTGGCATACTGTGAATGTTACCTTGTCATTCAAAGTGCAAATATTTTTTTTTGCTTCTGCATTGTTCTTGTTTTCTTGCTTCGTTTTGAGACTAAAACAAATAGATGCTTTTCATTTTCACAAAAGGAATGTCTGAGCAGAAGGCACGCATCATAATTTTGAACATTTATAAATCGGATTGGTACATTTGTTGCCTTCCATCTGAACAATTTGCTTCTGCTGCCGACATAACAGGTTCACATCTGAAATACGACAGTAATTTGCCTGTTTTCTCCTTGTGTTAATTTCCTTCTTGTGAAATGTACACAACCACCTCCATGACTACTGAAACGATGAATAGAATTTCCAAAATGGTACAAAGTTTAATCTTAACGCGTTTGCTCATGACTTGTTCTTAGCCCCGGGGACAGCCAGAGCTGTGGTTCATCGGCGAATCTAACTGCTGGGAGCTCAGAACAACTGAGTGAGCTTGAGTGTGATGAGGGAAGCTTACATGGGGCTTCAGGCTCCAACTCTGATGATGACCGGCATTCACTTGGCAGTTCCAGAAGCTTTCCCAGGACTTCTCTCCGGTGTCAGGAGGTTGGTACTGATCTTGATATGTTATCTGATTTCTAGATGTATTTATTTTGCATCGTTTCGTGTTTCTTTTTTTCGGAAGAAGATACTGGAATGTGCATCAGAAAACTGCTGATACAAACAGCCTTCAGAGTTTATGCCAATTTTGCACTCAAAATCATTCCTGGCTTTCACATGACTCCCCATGATAAACCCTCAGCTCCTCATCGATATTGTTGCATAAATCCTGGAATGTCGAATGATCCACTGCTCTTGACACAAAGATATATTAATTGACAAAACCCGAGAAGGTCAATGCAGTAATATATACCAAATCCCAATGTGCGATCATTGGCACATTCGGCACAATCTATCTATTCGATGCTTGCAGAGTTTGTCCAAGCATAATTTGGATTTTGATGAATTGACTTATTTTCTCGTGAAGCACACGGTTCCTGGTCCCACAATCGTGAAGGGGTTTGCATTTGATATATGACCTCGAGGAAGTGTTGTGGAAGTGCTCACTTTGAGGGCTGGGGGAGCTGTGGATCTGCTTTGTTTTTAATGAAGGCTAAACAACCAGAAACATGTATTTTGTAGGATGCCCCCCCCCCTTTCCCCGCTGAGCTGGTCTAACATGTCGAAAATGCAATGTTCTTGTTCCTATAAGTGCAGTACGTCCAATTATACAGGGGGCCATAGTGAAGAGTCTGATCTGATTTGTCAGTCTGCACAAAGCCAGAAGAGCTTGTGCTTTTTAATGTGCAATTGACCGGGCTGCCTCTACAGATTTGCCTGTGTGAACCCCGAGACACGAGGGAGTGTGGCAGATACATCAATATGTGGCAATAGCTGATGTGGCACATGGTTTGTGGTCCTACAGCAGTGAACGAGTCTACATTTGATAAAAGACCTCTGTGCCCTTGTTTTGCATTTTTGAACCTTGTAATAAGCAAAGTCTACACCGATTGCTTTGCTGCTCCTTTTTCCAAATGGTATACCGCACTGTAATGCAGTCTTGTGTTGGGTTTTTTATATTTTTTGAAGCCTGTTTAATAGCTATTAGGTGTGTGCCACAAGCAAGTGCATTCAAGCTGTCTGTGTACCTATTAGTCAAACCAACCAACCATCTTTTAATCTGGAATTGAAAAGAAATAAAACTTTAGAATGTTTTTTTTTTAATAATAGTGCAATATTACTTGGACAAGGCCCCTGCTTTCCTGAAACTTTGAGAATACGAAATATGAATCCTCGGGTGGTTTACAATGCACAGTCGCTGCATGCTTCCTGAGTTCAGATTAGCTTGTGCTAGGTTTCTGATTATTGCTACCTCTGCCACCGAAGGTGGAAAGAGGTTATGCTTTCACCCTTGTCTGTCTGTCTGTCTGTCTGTCTGGCACACGATTTTTGGCCGGCCAAGGACAGCAACGCTTAATTTTGGTGAAGATCCGAATCCGGATCCGGATCTGAGAATTTTTTTTTTTAAGTGAATCGTCACCATTGAGAGATGGGGCTAAAAACTATATGTAGCACAATATCTCAAATAGTTGTGGACGGATTCCGATGAAACTATGTGGTCAGGTTGGGTGTGTGAAAAGGATTAATTGATTCAATTTTGGTGACGATTGGAATCCGGATCCAGATACGATAATTTCTTTGAAGTGATTCTTCGCCATTGCGAGACGAGGCCAAAATCTATGTATGGCGTGATATCTCTAAAAGTTGTGGACGACTTGTGACAAAATGAGGTGGAAGAGTTCGGTGATGAGCTCAAGCCGACTTGAATTTGGTTAAGGGGATTCAGATCTGACTTATCAGTGGGATACAAAATTTAAACTGTTCAGCCGACCAGATGTATGTTCTCTACTGAGTGCCATTCCGTTTCACCAAGTGTCACCGAATGATTTTTATCCCCCGCCGCGTGGCGGAAGGGGGATATTGTTGTCAACCGGGTCGTCCGTCCGTCCGTCCGGCTGGCTGGGCGTCAATATTTATAGCTGTGAGTACGATAACTCATAAACTGTTCGCCATATCGATTTGAAATTTGGGTCACACATGTACCACCTGAAAAGGAAGAACCCTATTGATTTTAGGCGTGGCCGCTCCAAGATGGCCGACTGGGCGGCCATCTTGAAAAAAATGTTTTTTGTAATAAATGGAAAAACACTTATCTGATTTGAATTATTTTTCAATGGCGGGGGATTCCCCATCTCTGATGGTATATTTTAATTTGTTTGTCTATCTGTCTGTGTACAGCATATCTCAAAAAGTTGTGGACAGATCCGGATGAAATTTAGTGGACAGGTTTGTTGTGACAAGGACAAACTGCTTATATTTTGGTGAAGATTCGGATCCGGATCCGGCGACGAGAATTTTTTAATAATTCTTCACCATTGAGAGATAAGACCAAAAACGATAAATAGCATGACATCTCAAAAAGATGTGGACGGTTTTGGACAAAACTTAGTGGACACGTTGGGTGTGTAACTCGGAAGAATTGGTACAATTTTTGTGGAGATCTGAATCCGGATCTGGATCCGAAATTTTGTTTTTTAAAGTTATTCTTCACCATTGAGAGATTGGACTAAAAACGATATATGGCACAAAATGTCAAAAAGTTATTGGGCTCGATATGTTCCACTGGATCAGGCATTGCGTGGCAGAGCTATGCGCTCTACAGAGTGCCCTGCTCATTTAACTTGTGTTTTACATTGATGTAGCATGAATTTGAATGGTTGGTATTTTATCTGAGATTGTGTGGCTCACATAGCATTTATTTTAAGCCTCTGACTGGCAAGCTTTGAGCCTTGAGAGCACATGATACCAATTGTGTCTCGAGAAACACAACCTTCTCAGCTTTGCTACTTGCGTGCAGAGTCAAAACTCGTGACTGAAAGTCGTGCCAATGGCTCTGTTTATTCATATATTTTTTAAATGATGCATCAGTACGATGAGGTGTTATTTCATGGCCACAATTGTTCACACCTTATGGGGTCAGCCAGAGAAAATTTGGCCAAAGTCTTTCATGAACTGGCTGGCCTGCTATGACTGATTGAGGTTAGAGCAGGGATTTGTCATTTGTTCATGGCACCGGCGATAACTTCACGCTTCACAAGGGACACCGTTGGATCATCAACGTCCACCAACTAATGCTGGGACTGGCAAATTGGATGCCAAGTTTGTCTTTCCGAAGGGCGACACACCTTGACACACTGCATGCCAAACGCGTTGTATCAAGGCCCATGGAAGAGCAACAGGATGAACAGGATAGGTCACCCTGCCATCCTTCATTGTTTTGCTCTTCCTTGACTTGGTGCTCGTCATCACTCGACACCGGCCACTAATATGCAATGGTTCCTTCCATCTGTATGTGTCGGTTTGTCATTGCATCGTGGGCTCTGTTCCACTGGTTGTAGGATTCACGGGAAGCATTCAGTGATCGCGAAGAGTACAGACAACATGAAGATCTGTGCAGACCTCCACACCAAAATGAGCCCAAGAGCACAGCTCATCATGAGAAAAGTATTAGGTGGGGTGACGTGGAAGAGATGGTGACACCGAAGCCTGAAGATACGCTTGCAGAAGAAACCATCAGTGAAGTTCAACAGAATAACAAGTATGTTTCACAATATTCTATTGGAGCCTGTGCTTGTTAAAGTTTTTTAAACTGGCCTTTAATTCCTTTTCTTTTCCTTTTGTTTTTTTTTTAATCAAATATACAGATTTAACATTTTTCTACAGACTGTCTGCAAAACTTGCAATTTGTTTTTTCCTTCATCTGGTATGCCTACTTGCATTCTCCATCCAGTAAAGGTCTGTCTTCACTCGCCAAATTTTCTGCAACTTTCCATCATATATTTATAGTGAATTGTGCATTTGTTTGGACGAGAAACACCTGCTCCCTTCAGGAGCACTGGTGAGTCGCATCCCCTCCCCACCCTGCCCCTGCGATGGGAGGGGTATTTTTTTTCTATTATTTTCAGATATACAAACATGCATACACACATATGAACAGAGAATTGCCTTATTAGTGCCCTCCCGGTTTTTACTGGAGGGGACTATCGGGTTTCTCTCCGTCTGTCCATCTCACCTGTAGTTTTTCCGACTTTTCCCCATACCATACCATTTAACATATTTAACTGAAACTTGGTACATCGTTTCATGATGAAAAGTTGCAGAACAAGTTTGAGTTTCAGTGCGTTTCGTCAACTTTTCACAGAGTTTTAGCCTTTTTGGACTTAGAAAATATCACATTGGCAAAGCATTTCTCACTCTTGTTTAATATACGAAGAGGATGTTGCAGAAAAATTGCAAAAAAAATTAATAAAATTCTGCTCTATTTTCATACAACCCCTCCTCCCCTCACCTCTGAAACCCATATCACCCATGCAACCTACCTCACATGACCCCCCCTGCACGCACGCACGCACACATGCACACAATCCCATCCCACCCATACAATTCCCTCCATGGAACCTCAGTGCACCTAACCTCCCTCACCCCCCCTCCTCAGTGCAACTTTCTCCCCCTTGCCGGTGTAACTTTTCACCTCCCCCAGGTGCAACTTTCATCCTCCCCCTGCTCCCTGGTGCAACTTCCCCCCCTGCTCTCCAATATACCCTTCCACCCTCTCCCTTGATGAAACTTGCCTCCCCTCTGTGCAACTCCCCCCCCGCCCCCCAAATGAGAAAAAGCTGCAAATGTACATCCACGAGATAATTGATCCAACTCATGTGGATAATCGAGGCCCATTTGTACATCAACAGCGGTATGCTGTAAACTCGCACAACCTTACGTAAGTTGAATTGCCATGGAACTGTCGATGTAAAAATTCGAGAATTGTGTAAGGTAGCTCAGAAATGGAACGCACCTATCAGTTCGAGCCAAGCTTGCTAATGGCGTGCGTGCGTGGGACCTTTGCAGACTTGGTGCCGATGAAGGACCGAGCCCTTTCACTCCAGCAAGAGCACGATGGATCCGTGCCATTCAGAAAGTGCGCTTGCAGCTTCGAGAGGTATGTACCACCCTCAAATTTCTCCTCTTATTGTACCAATTTGTAGAGACTTTCTGGGGGGTGGTGGTTTCCCAAATGCTGAGGAAATGTTGAAATGGAAAATTTTGTTCGCTTGTAGATGCTCATATTTACACTTTGGCAGTTATTTCAATAATACATTAATATGCAGAAAATACAACCACTCAGCCTTTTATATCTACGAGTTCTGTTATGAGGAACTTCTTCGCAGGAGGAGGCCGTGAGGCCCATCAAAACCTGTGCTATGATTGCCAACCTATGGCTGTTTGTTTGTGCTTTATCCTTTCAAAAGGATGTCAAACAAAGAAGCAGCACCTACCTGTTTTTTAAGTCTTTAGTATGATTCAGCCGAGGTTCAAACCACCGATGTCCCAGACTCAAAGCAGAAGCTCGACCCGTTACACCACCGATTCTGGTTAAAGATACCAGGGTTGGTAAGAAAAATATGGCAGAGTATTTAACTCCTGTCTCAAAAATTCTCCTCCTTTCTTTCGATCGGCTCTCTCATCATTAATTGCTCTTCTTCCAACTTGTCTTCTCTTTCATGAGCCAAATGCCTAATTGTAAAGATGGAGGCAATTCCCTCATTCACACCGCAAAGTATTTTCTTCTAAGGGGTTGAATGGTCTGAATTGTTCCAAACCGTGAACATATCTGACAATTTTCTACTTCCTCACAGGTTATAGGCAATGTACAGGTAGTGGACAAAAAGAGGAAACCACTGGGTAAATGAGGGACGCTAAGCAACGGCTTTCACGCAGGTGTGTGGCCTTTGTGTTATTGAAGGAAATAACATCCCAGCATGTTTAGGATCACGTATAAAAATGCTGCACAGGCCTGGTTGCCTATAATTATGGCTAGCATGGCTGCAAGAGGAGACACCCCAAATGCCCCCATCCACAGAGCATACATGGTCACCCAATGGTGTGATGGGCATGACACTGACATTATATCCACATGTCATGGCCTTCTCAGTCACCAGATCTGAACCTCATCGAGCGTTTATGGAATATTCTGGAACAACGTCTGAGACTGCATTTTCCACCTCCATGAAACAGGTGTAAGTTGTTTGACTTTATTTTGGAAGAATGGTGCCGCATCTCTCCTGTAGAATTCCAGACGCTGGTGGACTCCATGCCACGGCACATACATGCCGTACTGGTCACGCGTGGTGGCCCAATGCCCTGTTGAGTGGTGTTTCCATTTTTTTTCGTTGTTGTCCACCACCTGTAATTGCATGACGAGGCTGGTCGCCAAGGCAATGGTGAGTTTATCGTCGTGCAGGCGTGCTAGTTTATGGTGCACCACACTTTCTTCGTGAGTGTCTGTTCGGTGGTGTATTGGTCCAGTGCGATGATTACACTTGTACGCCTGATTCAATACAAATCAAATTATTTGTTATACATGGCTGTGTAACGTTTGGTGAGGTGAGATGTTTATTGAAAAATAGAGTGCATTAAAAAGGTGACAGTTAAGTTATAGTTTGACTTTAACCTTGTAAAAAGGAAATCGCCATGGTTCAACAGATTTCTGTTTACAGCTGGACATCAAATAATGCAGCAATTGCGTGTAGTTTGTCGAGCGAGATACTTTCACGAATGTTCTTTCTCCAATAATATATAAATGGGAGAGCCTGAGCGAAAAGAGTTGGATGGAGTGGTGGGAGATATGTGGAGGGATATGAGGAGCCAGTCATCAGTTTACTTTTCTTTGTTTTGAACTGTGCCATATCAGTAGTGTTGTTGTTTAGGCCTAAGTCACATTTGCTCTACGGCGAGGATACGGCGGCCGTACGCCCTCTGAATTGACAGAAACGTGCGGCGGCCGCAGAGTTTCTGCAGTGGCCTCAGGGTGGCCCTATGCCGTTTGGCTATCTTTTACAGGCCGTAGGGGTCACCATGTAATTATAATGCGGAGTTATAACTTTTTTCATCTCTACGTTCGCCGTAGCAATTCGACAAGCCGAAAAAAAAAAAACTCATTAAAATTTTTTTTTTAAATGAACCCACTTGTTACCGTCCATCTGGCCGCACGTTCGCCTTAGGGCCCCCCTGCGGGCACCTTGAGGCTACCTTGCGTCTGCCTTGAAAATTCTATGGCCACCGCAGGGCCCCCTTAAGGTCACCGTGCGACATCAAATCAACGACTGTACGGCAACCCCACGTTTTCGGTCTCCACAATTTCTAAATACGTCGTGCGGCTCCCCTAAAAATAAAAACATATGTGACTGCCACATTGTGTGATCGTGGAAATACCGTGGCCGCCGTATAATTGCTGGTGGCCGTAGATTTTGGAGACCCCACGGCCGCCGTGGCAAATGTGACTTAGGCCTAACTGCTTGTGCCTTAACTTCGATATAAACAAGCTCAGTGTTCACCATCTGACTAGTTTGGACCTTGAATGAGTAAACAACCTTCAGGTTTTGTTCACAAGTGAACATTCTAAAGTTGGACCATGCGAGATGGTGGGCATTGTCAAGGTGAGCAATGTTCTCGAGGTGGATAACATCATCGTGTAAGACATAAGAGACTGGGAACGTTCTCAAGTCTGACTTTGCTCCAGAACTCGAGAACTCGTCGCCCTTAGACTCAAACGGTTCTATCTGACAATTAAACCTTTATTAGTGAGAACCTTTTGATGCCAAGGCGATGATATGTAAGCTTCTAAATAGTAAGATTGTGATCGATAATTTCAGTCAATAGAAGGTTAGCAGTTGAAATGAGAGCGACACTTGGTGGAGTGCATTCCTCTGCCAGGCTGAACAGTTTACATTGTGTATCCCACTGCTGGGCTGGATCGGGATCCGGACCTGAACGAAAATCGAATCGGCTTGTTCCTGTCACCTAACCATCGACCGCAATTTGTCATAACTCGTCCTCAACTTTTTGAGATATCGTGCTGGATATCGTTTTTGGCCCCATCTCTCAATGATGAAGAATCAATTTTTAAAAAATTCTCGTATTCGGACCCAGATCTTCACTAAAATATAATCAATTCATCCTTGGCACACACCCAACCTGTCCATCAACTTTCATCCAAATCTTCACAACGTTTTGAGATCTGCTCAGACAGGTGAACAGCTTGGTGAAAACGTAACCGAGCACCGTCCGCCTTCAATGATTGAGGTAATGCTGCTTCAGAGCCAATAACCGAGTTCTCTATTCCCCATCCCCCTCTTTTACAAAGAATCTCAATCATTTTGAGCAGTTGTTCCAAAAAGGGGTTCATAGCATCCCTGATGTGATCAGAAGAGTGATTGGGATTTTCTGTTGTGTCATCATTGTTATTTGGAAAATAATACATGCATTTAGTATAATTGTCAACTCATCAGCTACACATGGGACACCTCATGAACTGAATCTTCTGCAAGCCTGTTGCTTGTTTAAACTGTTGAATAAACTGGAAAAAAAAATAGTGGATGAAATTTCTGGGACATCAGAAACCTTCAAAATGGTTGGACCATTTCGTGAAACTGCAATACTTTGACCATCATGAATATTAATATTATATTCACACTATTAGCTTGTTTTTAGATCACAAAGAAAATTAATTTCTTTTTCTGCACAATGCGGCCTTTTGATTGCATTTGAGATTTATTTTTCTTGCATGGAAATTTTTTTTCATAGGTCCCCAAAGCCACAGTTCTCATTAATATCGGAACCAATCCTTAGAAACCGTGCGACGTTAACGCAGCTAGAAGAGCGAATATGATAAATCATTGGATTCTGTGGAGTAATTCCTGCCCTTGATTAATGCTGAGAAAGATTTCTTCTTGACAGATGGGAATGCAAAGATCTGAAACTTTAATCATGTACATGTGAACGTCTCCAGATTTTTCACATGATTTAACACTTTTACCCCACACTTCAAGGAGTCCTTTTCATCCAACCAGACTGTCTGAAGGTGATTGTTCTGCTCCTGCAATGGTGAATGCATTAGATTGGGATGTGTATTCCCATCAACTGTGAATGGTCCTTGAAAGAGCTTGCACATAGGTGAACAAAGCAGCATTGCATGAGGATCAATGGGATTTCAAACCACGGAGTGATCTCATTCTGAGCCATGCACAACGTATTCTGGGATCTCTCTGATTTTGACGTTATGTTTTTGGCATCGCTGATTTATTTTTCACAAGGACATTCTTCAGGCCATCTGAGCTGGAGTGTTTGACTCCAGTGGATAAATCTCATTGTAACCACTAACCACGTTCTTATATTTATTTATTTGTTGAGTCAAGTTAGGTGAAGACTTGAATGTTAAAAATTAAAAAAAAAAATTAGTTCTGAAAATCCATCAACTTTAAAAGGGTTTGAATTTGCCTTTTCACTGAGTACGAGTCCATGATGTGTTTATTTATTTTTACGAGACATTCAAACACTTCTGTCATTTATATTGCAAGTGTGGCAGCCGAGGAAAAATGACATTGTCTTGGAGAAAATGACGATGCCCACTGTTATTACTGTGGTTTAGATATTTCTGCATCTTTAAGATTCATGCGTGGTCACAGTGACTCCAAATGATTTTAATGCTTCACAGTGATGCTAATGTGAGGAATATACATCCTTTGCACCCTCCTCCCCAACCATCTCGACTCGCTTTGAATATACAATACAACGGCTGCTCGGATACATTCCCGTGGGTGTCTTTTCGCATGGTGTCCCTTTTGTATCAACATTGCATTTCGATAAAACTCTTTTGTGATGGGTTATAATAACCACTCTCGTGATGTGATTTCTGGAACAATTTGTGCATTTGATGATGATGATGCTCAAGGCAATGAAAGTACAGCACCATTATGCTGAGCGAAAACAAATGTTTATAAAAGACAGTCTGTTGCCTGTGGTCTCAGCAGCTCAACATTTATTTGTTGAGTTTTTTTTTTAATAATTCTTAGATTTTGTTCTCGGTTTTTGAGTTATTTTGCATTTTTGAACGTTTTAAGGATCCGTCTCCCTCATGAGTGTCAAATAGGATTTTAGTTTGTTTTCAGATTTTTTGTTTTCTTGTTTTCAGATGATATGCATACTGTTTTATCGACGATTTTGTGGTTGGCAGAATTGGTGTTTTTGAAGAAAAAAAAAATTATACCAAAATCACAGTATATGTATATATATATATATATATATATATATATATATATATATATATATATATATATATATATATATATATATATATATATATAATTTTTTTTTCTTCGTAGGACTATCGGCGTTTCGTGTTTAAGCAAATGTTTTGTTTTGGAAAAAGCAAAAATCTGAAAAAAAAAATTGTGCCGTAAAAAATTCAATTTTTTATTTTTTATTTTTGAAAGAAAAAGTCAAAATTTGGCTGAAGTTTTAAAAATGTTTTACAGCTGGTCATGTGGTTTAGAAATGTAGATGCAAAAACGTATTTGAAAGTGGTCACTTTGCAGTTGAAGTGTGAAATGTTCTGCAATATCTGTATTTAGTATTCCTGCTGAAGAGCCATTTCAGTTGGTATCCGATTGCATTGTACATCCTTTTTGGTTACGTTGCTGTGCATTTTGTTTTATATTGTGAGAATCACCTCTGAATATTCCAATGTCTTGCTTACTATGTGACGAGTGCTCGTTGTCATTTTATATATTAAGCTGCATGATATTTACACTTTTACTGTTGATTTAACATACCGTGAATCGGAAAACTTTTGAAAATGAGCCCTACTTGGGTGGTATTGTTTTTATACAATCTGCTTTTATTCTGTGACATCTGTTTACGTGTTTCAGGGAGCTTGGAGGAAGCTCCGGGATCCAGAGATGTGTAACCATAGGAACGGCAGCCTGGTGCTTCTTATCGGCTTAGCTGATGGCACATGCAGGCCACGCTGTTGTTGCATTTGTTTATTTATTTCCAAGGAAAGGTAGTATGCATGGTTCTGGATGTATGAAGGCTGCTATAGTCTCAGACTTTGATTGTCTATGTTATTGAGCTCAGCACAGTGATTGTAATTGTTGAGCCCCTGTTGGGCGTTCACACTGCAGCAGGCCAGGTTTGAAAGCTCTACCTGTGGTATTTCATTTCAGATTTTGCTTTCTATATCAAAGCACCCACATCGAAATATTAACTTCAAAGGAAAGGTTTTAAGAAAAAAATTACTTGAATTTATAAACTTTGTATCTGCAAGAGCTTTTTGACACCTCGACCAACATAATGGGGAATTGAGGTCAGAGAATTTTAGGAACTCAAGGGGTGATGAGAGATGAGCTTGTTGAAAAATTATTCGTACAAATCACTTGAGGATGTTGAGAAAGTTCGGTCCAGCACACAAATGGCATTGTGGCCCATCTTTTCAAATCATGATCTGCTGCTTTTGCTTCCCTGTCTGCTCTTCAACCTGTCCTCGTTTGACTGCCTTCCTTCTCCTCCCTGTAAGTTAGCAAATATCAATCCCATCCATGAGAAAGGTCCAAGAAGAAATCCCCCCCCCCTCAACTACAGGACCAGTAAGATGATTTCCAATTTTAAGCAATGTCCTGGAATTTATCATTGCTGCTTACATCGTCTTTTTGCTCTTTACAAACAGCCTGATCTCTGACAATCGGTTTGGATTCTTGCCCAGTAACTCGATTCCAAGCATGCTACTGATCTTCCTCTCTCTCATCAAGGGTGAGAGGCCTTACATCCCAAACAAGAGGTCATCACAATCTCCCAAGATATACTTCTGGCATCATAAACAGCCCGAAATCCTGCACCGTTAGCCAAGCTCACTGTCTGTGGCATAGAAGGCCGACTTAATCGCTGATGTTCTGACTTCCTTCATTCATGAAATCAACATTTTTCTTTCAATGGGACCCTCAACATCCCTCTCCCTGTGGATGCTCAAGTTCTCCAAGGCAGTGTTTTGGGTCGAGTGTTGATAATCTACATAATTGACTCTTCCAATGTACTGGAAAACCTCTTCCTTTGGGCAGATGACTTCACATTTGTGGTGCGGTGCCCCCATACTACAGACAGACCGACCACTTCCTCACTGTTGATTTGGAATAAATGATGTCCTCGTCTGGCCAATGGAATACGTCTTTCAATACCGGCAAATCTCATCATCTCACCCTGTCAACCAGAAGGATGGTCAAACGAACCTACCTCTCTCTTTCCATTGACACCCACTGAAAGAGGTTCGGTCTATTGAACTCAGCCTCAGCATCAGCCTCTCCTTGGCCAACCATGTCACAAATCTGGCCTCCAAAGCCAGATGCAGACTGAGAATCCTCCATCATTCCAATGTCATTCCTTAAAATCAGAACTAGTCGCAGGCTACAAGACCTTTGTCTAATATTTACTGCTCCAGCATCAAATTTGTGTCTCTTCTGAGTCCCGTAGAATGTATGAGGTTGAAGCAGTAGTCCTATTGGTTTCACATCACAGACAGGTCCTAGTCTGGTCGGTAGCCTCTTGTTTTTTTTTTCTGTTTTTTTAACCACCTTTCCTCCGGTTTAGCTCCCCCTGCTCTCTCAACCCTCTGAAGCTCCCCAGCAACTGCAGGATGCACATGTTCTTCTGGTTAACCCTCCAAAATGCAGACTTTCGGGACACTTCCACTTTTTGTGCCTTTTCTCCTGTTTATGGACCCACCTTCCTGAGACTGTTCAATCCCACTCTTCTTTCCAGGGCTTTAACCAAGCGGTGTATATACGATCAATCGATCATCTCATGTCATCCGCCATCCCGACCAGCAATCTTTACCATCCCAAATATGCCGAACCCAACCCAATCCTCTTACTTTCAGGTTACATGTCCTCCCTTGGTCTCGTTTTCCCGTCGTTTCATTCTCTTCCTCGCTGCGTCCGACTGTTGACCCACTGCCCCACTGTTGGTTTGTTGCCTTTTCAAACCCTGTCACTCAACTCTTTCACAAGCCTCCATCTCTGAGAGGAAACCAAAATGAATGTCACATAAAAAGGTGTCAGTAATTTTCATGCAATAATTTTACTGAGTTTCAAAAAGATTCCGATCAACTGGCAGACAAAGTGGGAAGAAGATCACAACGTTTCTCTTGATATGCTCTTTGTCGATAACTCGTACTCAGGTGGCCGTGGCTTTAGACTTGCTGTCTTGGTTAATTTGTTGTGCTTGTGTAAAGGCGACCTGTAAATCATCATACATCCTCCCAGCAGAGCAGTACAGTAAAGATTGCTCGTAGATCAAGCAGGCACAAATGTTTTCATTTGGCCTCCCTCAAGAGAGAGGAAAGGAGGGATGAATTGCTTGAAATAATTGCTTGTCAAAAGGTGGAAATCTATTTCTTGCAAACCTTATAAGTGGAGCTGTTTCTTGACATTTAGCTTTCAGTTAACCTGCTTCCTCTTTCCATTAGCGGAAGACTTGGGATGCACATTACCGTTGAGTCTTTACTCGACGAAGTTGAAAAATTGTTCTTTCTAAAGCATCCCATTAAATTTGTGGAATTGCATTAATGTACAGAACCTGCTTCTTTGCTTTCCTGTGCTTGCTTTCCAAAATTGTATGTGCATGTCGTCAAGTTGTCAAACTAAGGTTTACGCAATGAAACTTGCAGGGATGCTTGTTTTCATTACCAGTGTGATTTCTGGTTCGGTGCTCTTTCTCTCCTGTTGCTTCACTCTGCATATAGTGGATCATGCATGGGCATTCTACGAACCAGTGCACTCGTGCTTTATACACAACTCTATTCTGTCACTCAAGTGAAACAGGAGATCAGAGCTTCCTGGGCAGTGGGCAACCATACATTTTGCTTTTGTGAACCAAAGAAATTTCCAAGCTGAAAACTTCATTTGATTGGATTTGTATCAAGGGGGAATGCAAATTGAGCTATTTTTGAACCGCTTTCCTGTTGTTGTCAATGTATGTAGTGTTTCTACTATGAAGAATATTCTATGAGTTCTCAGAATGAGGTGCTCTGTTGTGCAAGACATTATAAAGAAATTATTAGACATGCAACGCGTGATGTTATGGTTATCCTCACTTGTACTGTCGTCCAGAAAGTTTGCATGCAAATCATGTCTCCCACAGAATCTGCATACATGTCTACTCGTATGTCAATACCCTCTAAATTGACCACCTATGTGGTGCAAGTCAGGGTGGGAATGGCTTTTTGTCATTCTGACAAAGTTTGCAAACCCTTATGAGAATAGTTATATTGTCACACCTGCCAGAAGGAACCGATTTTCATCAACACGATCTCAACAGAATGACTCGCCAAGTAAAATCATCCATCAGTTTCATCCCTAACAGTTTGGAACGAGCTTTTGATTGCAGTGGCATGAGGTCGAGAAGACAACTGCTTCACACCCCCTCTAACGCAATGCCATCAACAACAGCGCATGCGATCTGAAACGCATCATAACTATAGGGTGAACCATTGGCACAAATTTGCATCGTTGCCAAATTTCATGCTCATTTTTGAAAGCTGTGTTTTCGTATGCTACTTCTCTTTAACTGTCAGGCATCATTTTTGTCCCTCCACCCCTCTGACAAGGCAGGAGACGAGGGACATTAAAATGAGCTCCATCCGACCGACCGACCTACCATCTGTCCATGTACTTTTGTTTTCATGATATTTCAAAAACCGTTGAACAATTAGCTTTTCATATTGTGGATATCTATTCCTTATGACGTTATCTCAACCTGATTAGATCACAGCTGTGATTGGCTGAGTTATTTGGCCATAGAAACCATCTCAGTAACTTAGCTTATGTCAGCAATATTTCAAAAACGTTCATGATTTAGCTTTCAGATTAAACAGATTTATTACCTATCTCTATGTTAAATTAGTGGCAGTTTTCTGTCTGTCTGTCTGTCATTTTATGTCATTACATCAGGGACGTCATTACAGCATAAGATGCTTACTCCAACATCTGCAATTTTTACTTTCTTGCAGTTCAGGCCGAACACATCTTCGAACCTGTCATCTTCACAATCGCCATGTCTTATTTTTGCTTTGTGTTTTCCGTTCAGTGTGAAATGCAAACGAAGCGATTGTTAAAATGAGAATCAAATATCTAAATAATTTGTGGCACAGGCCTTTCAACAACACAATACATATTTAGGCTTAATTCCTCAGGCCTCACGTTCAGGCCACTTCAGGTCATCGGCCTCCGTTGGACTTAGTCCAAAACGGGGGCTGATGGGTTTGGTTTCGTTTTACCGTGTCCGTGTCCACAACCATATCTCGGAAATGTATGGACCAATTTATTCATTCTGGCACAAAGACAACTCATGAAAGTATACATATGCACATCATTTTGTTTCGTGATGTTATCAAAGCTGGACGACTGGTGGCCATTTTAGTTGTAAAAAAAAATATATATATATATATATATATATATTTTTGTGAATTGTGGACGGAGATTGCCGGGTGAATTGTGGACGGAGATTGCCGGGTGAATTGTGGGCGGAGATTGCTGGGTGAATTGTGGGTGGAGTTTGCCGGGTGAATTGTGGGCGGAGATTGCCGGGTGGATTGTGGGCGGAGATTGCCGGGTGGATTGTGGGCGGAGATTGCCGGGTGGATTGTGGGCGGAGATTGCCGGGTGGATTGTGGGCGGAGATTGCCGGGTGAATTGTGGGCGGGGTTAATGCGGAAGAGCGACGTTTTTTTGTGTTGAATCGTTTTCTGTGTGACGCCGGAAGTTGATTTTCTGAGCAGGAAGTGATAATCTTCCTGTTCCGTTAGTTGTTGACGTGCAGCGTTGTAACTCTCGTTCTTCTTTGTTTTTCACCAGAAGTGTTTTTAAAACGTCCTGTGGAGGTGATTTCTTCCTCTTTTGGTGACAGAAGTGGTTATTACAGCGCGGCGACATCGCGCTGTTATATAATTGGCTATTCTGTCCTGTGTCTTCTGTCACACTTAAGGCCGTGTACGTCCGTCCGTCCCTTTGATCTGAGGGCTGTAAATAGAAATTTGTCCAACGTCACAACTCTTCCCATCATGCATGCGAATTCACCGTGTCTACATTTACATTTTATAACTGCAAAATTGTTTCATCGTTCTTAACCTTTTTCTGCCCCCAGCCGCGCGATATCGAAGTATTCGCTTCTTGTTTCAGATGTGCATGGTCTAATTTTGTTCAAACTTGGCACAAGTGCAGTACATGATGCCACACACATGTTCCTCACTTTACTTTGCGATTTGATCAAAGATGGCCAACTGGTAGACTGGCAACCATTTTAGTTGTATGCAAATATGGGGTAGCACTTTAACTCCGTTAAGAAAAAATTACTGAAATGATGGCGGCTATGACATTTTATGTCTTATTTTTACTTCCTTTTTTTCTGAACTGTTTGATGCAGCATTCCAGACTTTTCTAAACCAGGGTGTTTTTGTCCCCCCTGGGAGAATTTAAGGCTTTTACCATGGGAATAACGAATGAGCCTAGGATTCTTAATACAGTAATATCATTTTCGTAATCTATCTATAATTCCAGCAATGTCTGTCTGTCTGTCTGTCTGTCTGTCTGTCTGTCTGTCTGTCTGTCTGTCTGTCTGTCTGTCTGTCTGTCTGTCTGTCTGTCTGTCTGTCTGCGACCGCAGTTTCTCGACGACCGCCGGTCCGATCTGATTGAAACTTGCCAGGAATATTGCCGGGGCCCCGCGGATGTGCCTTTTCGAGGTTTGATGTCAATCGGATGAGCAGCTCCCAAGTTATGGCCATTTATCTGTCAACCAATGACAAGATACGGTGCTATGACATCACGAATGACGTCACAACTAATGTTTATTTATTTATTTATTTTGCACGATTGACGGTCCGATCTGATTGAAACTTGCCAGGAATATTGTCGGGGACCCGCGGATGTGCCTTTTCAAGGTTTGATATTAATCGGATAAGCGGTTCCCAAGTTACGGCCATTTATCTGTCCACCAATGACAAGACATGGTGCTATGACGTCACTAATGACATCACAATTAATGTTTATTTATTTATTTATTTGTTTTTTGTGAATACATTTATGAATACATTTACAGAGAGAGGGGGAGAGAGGAGGAGAAAGAGGGGAGGCAAGAGGGGGGGAGAGAGGGGGCATCACAATTCAAGAGGGGGCATCACAATTCAAGAGAGGGGGCGAGAGAGGGGGGCGAGAGAGAGGGGGCGAGAGAGAGGGCTGCACATACTGGCACTCACCTACGGGCACGCACCTACGGGCCCGCCTTTACGGGCCCGTACTAGTTGTAATAATAATAATAATTATTTCGGAATGTTAATAATAATAGTAACTAGAATTGTAACACTGTGATCCCTTAATTGTGACTGCAACGTTACTAGATTAAAGCGGTGTTATTCATGACTCGATGAGCAACGGTGTACTGATCATGAAATTCTTTCGGTGGTCCAACATCAATGCCTGTATGAAAAACTCTCCATTGTGGTGAGACATTGCACGATGCTAACTTTAAGAACAAATATTGGCATGCTCAATCGACTTAATGGTGCGGATGAACGAAGTGGAAAACGACTCGAGCATTATGCTTATTGGTCGTTTTAACTGGGTGAGGGGTGCGTGCCCTCGATGGAGGGGGAACCTTTATGATGACATGATTGCATTACCGCCTATCTTTGTGTGAACTCGGAAGATGATGTCATCAACCATGTGTACGCCGGACTTGAAGTACCATTCAATCGTACAAATTCTGAGTGGTTGGCTTCATGTGTGATTTTTTTTTTTTTTTAACCACAACAAATAACATGGTTGATCTCAACAGTAAGATCATTAATCGCCTGTCGGGTGACACTTTCATAGTCGAAAGTGTCTTCTTTGGGCGATCAAAACGTTTTCTCCCCATTACCTTCATTTTCTATCCTCCCCATTACCTTCAATTTTGATCTTCCCCACTTTCCAAACATCCCCCATTCTCCCAACTAATCTCTTTCTTATCTCAAAAAAAAATAAAAAAATAAAAAAAAACCCTACAACAACAACACGCTCACCTTCTCCCGATTCTGCTTCTTCTTCTTCCTCTTAACTTCCTCCTCGTCTTCTTCCTCGATTTTTTTTATTTTTTTTTTATTTTTTTTTTATTTACACTTCCATGATCTAATCTGTTGAACTCTCTCATATATTAATATTAACAACAACAAAAAAAAAAATATATATATATATATATATATATATATATATATATATATATATATATATATATATATATATATATATATATATATATATATACCCAACAACAACAACACGCTCACCTTCTCCTGATTCTGCTTCTTCTTCTTCCTCTTAACTTCCTCCTCGTCTTCTTCCTCGATTTTTTTTTTTTAACACTTCCATGACCTAATCTGTTGAACTCTCTCATACATTATTTTTAACAACAAAAACGATCTTATAATGCTTCATCTTCCTCTCTCACACATGTGGTACTCTTTACTGTTTCACAATGCACTACTCTACTGCTATTTTAACAGACTGCTCTCATTTCGAGCTCTCCTTCATTCCTTGCCTAAAAAATCCAACTATTACAGCGCTTCTTCTCTCCATGCTCTGAATTCGCCTTCATTGCATCCATCAAGAATTGTGTTAAATCGCATCTCTGACCTAAAACTTTTAAAAACCACAGTTTGCCATGGATGCTCGCTTTCCATCAACCATTCTTTTTTTCCAAATTCAGTGCCAACTCACCCCCTCACCCCTCACTCTCACTCTCAAAGCAACCATCCCACTCTTCTTCCTCCAAGCCTCCCTCTCACCTCTCTCAAAAATCCCCCCCTCACCTTTCTCCCACCTTTCATCCCCCTCACTCTTCCTTCTCAAAGTTGCCCCCGTCTCATCCACCAACCTGCCTCCCTCCACTGCCCTCTCACCTCCATCTCTTCACTCCACCTCCTCAAATCCTCAACTGCCTTCTTCCTTGTCTCTTGTCCCCCCTCTCCCCCAGCACCACACAGCCTTTTCTCCTCCTCATTCGGCCCCCTCCCCCCGCTGTTCTCCCATACCCCCCACTCCCTCACCACCCCTCCTTACCTGCCCCCCTCGGCCCTTGTCCTACCCTCCCCCTCCCCCTCCACCTCCTGCACCCAAAGCCTCCTCCGCTTCCTCTTCATTAAAAGTGTGGACCTCAAATATCCGGGGCCTTCGCTCAAACCTTTCAGATCTTTCCATACAGGTTGCCACTGACAAACCAGACATTATCTGCCTAACAGAAACTTTCCTCTCCCAAGACGTGTCTGACTCCCAAGTATCTCTCCCTGGCTACTCCCTCTTACGGTATGACAGACCTGAGCCTCGTCCTGGTGGACGTGTTGCTCTCTTCATCAAATACTCTATTCCTCACTTTCCATGCACTGCCCTCACTCCCCCACACCCCCAGGAATACCTCTGGCTTCGGCTTCCCCTCCACTCCCACCTCATGTTTATATGTGTACTGTACCGTCCACCGAACAGTGATGACTCCATCTACACCTCACTATCCGAAAACATGGACCATCTTCTATCTTCTCATCCAAACTCTCTCTTCCTCTTATGTGGTGACTTCAATTGTCATCATGCCAGTTGGCTAGGTGTGGGTACCTCTCTCACCTGCCATGGCACCTCAGCAAAAGCTTTCTGCGACTTATTGGGACTGACTCAATCGGTCAACTTCCCGACCCAGATCTCAACCAATGGTACTCCATCTCTTCTGGATCTGATTTTGACAAATTTCCCTGACAATATCTGCTGCTCTTCCTTCGCTCCAATTGGTTCTTCTGACCACGTCCTTGTTAAAGTGGACATCTCTCTGGCTGTTATCAGAGAACCACCTCACCGCCGTCGAGTCTGGCATTTCACTCAAGCCGACTGGCAGGGTCTCCGAGCAGCCATCAAACTTACAGACTGGTCTCCTATCACTACTTTCTCAAACATCAACTCATCCTGGGAATTCTTTCAAAGAAACTTGCTCTCCCTCATGCACAGATTTATCCCCTCTCGTGTTCAGTTGTCTTACCCTTCCTCCCGCCCTTGGTTTACTGAAGCTTGTGGCGAGGCAGTTGGCCTGAAACAACTTGCCTTTGCCTCATGGAAAGCAAACCCAACTGAGGGCAATCTCAGTTCTTTCCACAAAGCTCGGAACAAGTGTGTATCTACCCTCAGGAGAGCCAGAAAACAACATCTTTCTCATCTCAAGTCTGAACTCTCAAACCTCTCTCCCTCCTCTAAATCCTGGTGGCGTTTAATCAAATCTGTTTCTGGTGTATGCTCCCCCTCCATCCCCTCCTTTACCTCAAATGGCTGCACTGCTGATACCACACGTGATAAAGCTGAATGTCTAAACTCGGTGTTTGCAGCTAAATCTTGTGTCCTAAACCCATCACTATCTCTACCCACTTTACCCAGTCGCACCCAACTGTCCCTGGACTCTGTATCCTTTTCTCCTGACAAGGTGGAGAGCTTGCTTTCAAACCTCGAGTCAGATTCTGCAACCGGTCCAGACGGCATCAGCCCACGTGTCCTCAAAGCCTGCTCTTCTGCTCTTGCTCACCCTCTCTCTGTTCTATTCACCCTCTCATTTGCCCAAGGTCATCTGCCATCTGCTTGGAAATCTGCGAACATCACTGCCCTGCATAAAAAAGGTGCAAAAACAGATCCCTATAACTACAGACCAATCAGCCTTCTCCCAATCATCAGCAAGGTGATGGAATCCATCATCGCCTCAGATATGAAATCCTTCCTCTTCTCCAATGGCTTGATTTCCAATCATCAATTTGGTTTCAGACCAGGTCACTCTACCCTGGATATGCTGCTTCTGCTCTCCCATCAATGGATGGAGGTCCTCAATGCCAGACAGGAAATCCAAGCCGTATCCCTGGACATATCACGTGCTTTTGACACAGTCTGGCACCCTACCCTACTCACCAAACTCTCTTCCCATGGTATTCAAGGCCATCTCCACTCATGGCTCGCAGACTTCCTCTCCTGTCGCAGTCAACGTGTGGCCCTAAATGGAGTTCTTTCATCCCCTCTTCCTATCCAGGCTGGAGTTCCTCAAGGTAGCGTTCTGGGCCCTGTTCTTTTTCTGGTTTTCATCAATGATCTCTCGGACTCTCTGGAAAATCCTCTATTTCTCTTTGCCGACGACTCCACCCTCTGCCGTACCATCTGTCATCCCTCAGACCGGCAAGCAGCAGCTTCTTCACTCACTGCAGATCTGGATAAAATCACAAACTGGTCCAACACGTGGAACATGTCTTTCAATCCAGACAAATCTCACACTCTCACTATGTCTCTTCGAAAGGACCGTTTACAAAACCCCCCATCCACTTTCTCAACAATCCTCTGGAAGAAGTCTTTTCTTTCAAGCTTCTAGGTCTCACTATCTGCCATGACCTTTCCTGGGAAAGTCACATTTCCAACCTCGCCTCAAAAGCCAGTCGCCGACTGGGAATCCTCCGTCGTGCTAAGTCCTTCCTCGGCCCTCTTGAGCTCCTGACCACTTACTAAGCTTTTGTCCGTAGCCTGATGGAGTACTGCTCTCCCCTCTGGGCTGGTGCTCCTGCCTCCCACCTTTCTCGGCTTCACGCTGTCGAAACCAGGGCATTTAAGATCATCGGCATCTCCCGCAATGAAGCTGAGTCTTTGGGCCTCTCACTCAATCACCGCAGGTTGGTCGGTGGTCTTTCTGTCTTCTACCGACTCCTCTCCAGCCTTGCCCCCCCTGCTCTCTCTGCGATTTGTCCCCACCACATTTCCACAGGGCGCTCAAGGTCCGCCAGCAACCCCCTTCTGGTAAAACTACCAAAATCACGAATCACTGCTCATCTTCCCTCTTTCATTCCTCTTTTTTCCCGCCTTTGGAATAAACTTCCTCACTCTATTCTTTCCCATTCTTCCCTCCAGGCTTTCAAAACAGCTGTTCACCACCACCTCTTATCTTCCCCCATCCAAATCCTCCATCTTTTCTACCCCCGATAATCCACCCAAGCCCACTTCCTTCATTTCTCCTACTTTCCTTCCTGAAAGTCCCTGAAATGTCCATCTTCTCTTCGCCATGTTCCCCGTCCCATCCCCATCCCTCTCCCTTCCACAGTTCACCTAATGTGTCTGTTCCCCACTGTTTTGTCCCTTCCACTCCCGCCCCTCTTGTCTCATGCCTCATTGCTGTGAGTTGTGTGTTTGCTCTCATACGAGCCTCGACCAAGGTATACAAAAAAAATTAAAAAAAAATAAAAAATAAAAACATATTTGCTCTTTATCTACCTGAGTTTCTTTTTTCAGGTGTTGCCACCGCACAAGATGTCACTGAAAGTTAACACTCCCATCATGATGTTGCAAAATCTCAATCTTCGCAATGGCCACTGCGACAGAACACAGCTACATCTTAACTAAGGTCACTGATCGTCTTCTTGCAGCACAGATGCTCGGTGGTGAATGTGCTGGGTCTATTCTCCTTATTCCTAGAATTATTCTTTCTCCATCTGACACACATCTTCATTTCCAACTCGATCGACGACAGTTTCCCATCAGGCCAGCTTTTGCGATGACTATCAACAAAAGTCAGGGTCAGAGCCTGCGGCGGTGTGGAGTCCTGCTTCCCACCAGTGTTTTTACACACAGGCAGCTGTAGGTTGCAATGAGGAGAGAAGGAGACACACTCGATCTGCGCATCTTTGCCAAGCAGAATGAATTCTGGAAAAGAGAGGTACTGAACATGCTGGAGGTCGACGAACCCACAACGTTGTTTATAGCGACACTGAATAAACTCGGCCAGATCCAGTGTGACATTTGGAGGGTTAATAGCTTCCAAAAAATGTTGCTTTATTTATTTAAAACTTAAAATGGACTAATTCAGCTCGGTTAACAAAACCGTTTATAGTTCATCACAACAAAAGTTGGCTATAAGTAAAAGCTGAATTACTCGGAGCCCCCATTCCCCTTCCCTCCCCCTCGATCCGTCACTGAAATAAAAAACGTTTTTTAAAAAATGATTATCACTATTGTTCGTCATCACAAAGCATAAATGTTGCTTGAAACAAATTCATAACATTCTTTTTGGCAATAAGTGTGCGGATGACTAAACTTAACACTGGGTTGTTGGGATTAAACATAAACTTCCAGGATCATGCGAGGCGGCACTTCGTTGCCCATGCAATACCCAAATAAAGGGAGGGTTTTTATACAGAAGTCGGTGCCACGGGTCCCTGCTACTACCAGCCAAAAGGCGGGAGACCGAGAGTATGAGCTCTTTTATTTATTTATTTTGTAAATATACAATTTCAAGGCTCGTATAAGAGCTCACGCACAGAACATATAATAAGGGGAGCAGGAAACAAGAGGGATGGGTGAGGGAAGGAGAAAATAGTGGGGAATATACATATGAGGAGATGTGTGGAAGGTAGAGAGGGGCAGGGTGGGGTACATGGGGTAAACAAGATGGACACTACAGGGACTTTCAGGAAGGAAAGCAGGGAATATATGAATTAGGTGGGTTTAGGGTGGATTAACGGGGGTAGTAAAGATCATGGTTTTGAATGGGGGAAGATAAGAGATGGTGATTAACAGCAGTTTTGAAGACCTGGAGGGAAGAGTGAGATTGAAGAGTGTGCGGGAGTTTGTTCCAAAGGTGGGAAAAAAAGGGTGAAGGTGAGCAGTGATTCTTGATTTTGGTAATTTTACCAGAGAGGGTGACTGGCTGACCTTGAGTGCTCTGCGGAATATGGGTGGAACAAATGACAGACAGAGCAGTGGGGGGGGGGGGGGCGGAGGCCAGATTGGAGACAGTGGAAGACAGAAAGACCACCGACCTGCCTGCAGTGAGAGACCCAAAGATTCAACCTCATCGTGGGAGATACCAATGATACTAAAGACCTTGGTTTCCACAGCGTGAAGCCAAGAAAGGCGAGTGGCAGGAGAACTTGCATCGAGGGAGAGCAGGACTCCATCAGACTGTGGAAGAATGTTTTTTGTACATGGTCAGGAACTCAGGTGTGCTAAGGAAGGACTGCATGATGGAGGATGCCCAATTGGCGACTGGCTTTGGAGGCCAGCTTGGAGATGTGGCTTTCCCAGGAAAGATCATGCCAGGTAGTGAGGCCCCAAAGTTTGAATGAAAGGACTTATTCAAGAGGATTGTTGAGAAAGTGGGTGGGTGAGGGGGGGTCCAGATGCTCCTTTTGGAGAGACATGGTGAGAGTTTGATATTTGCCAGGATTGAAAGACATGCTTCACGTGTTGGACCAACTTGTGATTTTATCCGAAGCTGCTGCTTGCTGATCTGGGGGATGACAGATGGTACAGCAGAGGGTGGAGTCTTCAGCGAAGAGATTAAAAGGATTTTCCAGAGAGTTGGAGAGATCATTGATGAAAACCAGAACAAACAGGGCCCAGAA
This sequence comes from Eptatretus burgeri, assembly GCF_056783735.1. Lineage (NCBI taxonomy): Eukaryota > Metazoa > Chordata > Myxini > Myxiniformes > Myxinidae > Eptatretus > Eptatretus burgeri. The sequence continues at coordinate 43,241,416 of NC_140971.1, read as the reverse complement.
CACTGCCTTGAACTCCAGCCTGGACAGGCAGAGGGGATGAGAGAATTCCAATCAGGGCCACACGTTGGCTGCAACAGGAGAGGAAGTCTGTGAGCCATGAGTGGAGATTGCCTTGTATACCCTAGAGGAAGAGAGTTTGGTGAGCAGGGCAGGGTTCCAGACCGTATCAAAAGCACGTGATATGTCTTGGGATATGTCTCTGATCTCATGTCCGGCATTGAGGACCTCCATCCATTGTTGGGAAAGCAGAAGCAGCAAGTCCAGGGTAGAGTGACCTCATCTGAATCCAAATTGATGATCTGAAATCAAGCCATTGGAGAAGAGGAAGGATTTCATGTCTGAAGCGATGATGGATTCCATAACCTTGCTGATGATTGGGAGAAGGCGGATTGGTCCGGAGTTAGAGATCTGTTTTTAAACCTTTTTTATGCAGAACGGTAATGTTTGCTGATTTCCAAGCAGATGACAGAAGACCTTGAGCAAATGAGAGGGTGAATAGAACAGAAAGAGGGTGAGCAAGAGCAGAGGAGCAGGTTTTTAGGACACGTGGGCTGATGCCGTCTGGACCGGTTGCAGAATCTGAGTTGAGGTTTGACAGCAAACTCTCTACCTTGTCAGGAGAAAAAGACACAGAGTCCAGGAACAGTTTGGTCTGACTGGGTTGGTGGGTACAGGTGGGTACAAAAAGCAATGGGTTTTGGGACACAAGATTTAGAAGCAAACACAGAGTTTCGGCATTCATTCTTTTCACATGCAGTGTCAACTGTGTGGTCATTTGAGGTGAGGTAGGGGATGGAGGGGGAACATACACCAGAAACAGACTTGACTAGACACCACCAGGATTTTGAGGAGGGAGACAGGTTTGAGAGTTCAGACTTGAGATGAGAAAGATGTTGTTTTCTGGCTCTCCGGAGGGTCGACACACACTTATTCAGAGCTTTGTGGAAGGAACTGAGATTACCTTCTGTTGGATTAGCCTTCCATGAGGCGAAGGCAAGTTGTTTCAGGACAATTGCCTCACCACAAACTTCTGTAATCTATGGGCGGGAGGATGGGTAAGACAACTGAACACGAGAGGGGATAAATCTGTGCATGAGGGAGAGCAAGTTTCTTTGAAAGAATTCCCAGGACTAGTTGATGTCAGAGAAAGTAGAGATGGGAGACCAGTCTAGAAGTTTGATGGCTACTTGAAGTCCCTGCCAGTTGGCCTGAGTGAAATGCCAGACTCAACGGTGCTGAGGTGGTTCTCTAATAACAGCCAGAGAGATGTTTACTTTGACAAGCATGTGGTCAGATGAACCGATTAGAGCAGAGGAAGAACAGCAGATGTTTCCTGGGAAATTGTTCAAAATCAGATCCTCCTTGTTTATCAAATGCACAGATCAATGTCTTGGTGCTCTTCCTCATCTGTGGAACCTTTAATTGCCACCATTCCAACTGGCTTTGTTGGTTCACATACTTCAATGGATGGCTAAAAGGACTGGCAGGATCCCCTAGAGGTACACACGCTCCCCTCTACACCATCTAGCCTGGGGTCGAACCTCGGCCCAGGTATAAACTGTCATTGCAGTGTTTCGGAGGTAGGGCGAGCCATCAATGTGTGTGCCATCCCTCAGAAGGACATTAAACCGCCGTCCCATCTGCTGTCCTTCATTGGTGGATGTTAAAGATCCCACAGTGTCCTTTGAGAAGAGTAGGCGAGCTATCACCGTCACCCTGAACAAATTACAAATCCCTGCTCTAACCAGCAGGGGACACTGCATCAGCGGCACAGCTGCACTCCCTGCAATGATCCCAACCAGAAGCCACAGGCTGCACACAAAATTAATGAATGAGTGGATGGTTGAGCAACGAAGTCGTTTTGTAAAACGACTGTACCTAGTTTTCTTTTCCAGCACGCATCTTCTGAAACGGAAATAATTAATTTACCAGACTTTGCCATGTCAAACATTTCCTCTAACTTATCCTGCTCCTCCTCGGCTCCTTTAGGCTCTTCGGACTACAAACCAATGCACCCAGAAATACCCAAGCAATGTCCGAATTGGACAAATGAACACTTTTCTCTTTTTTTTTAAAGCGGCAACTGCTGCTGAGGTATATTAAGAAGTTAACATTTTGAAATTTGGCTCCGATTCAAAGATTCTAGAAGTTATGGCATGTGTGGAAATGAAATAAAGCCACGAACGCTGGCGTCTCGGCATTTATTATAAGCATTGCAATGTACCCAGCGATTTGTTGGTATAATGATCAGGCATTCAGAGGTATGAGTGAGGAAAGCTAAAAAATAAAAACGTTCTCGTGAAACAACTGTTGCGGCCTGTTACAAGTCAAAGCATTATTGAGCAGGCCAATTAATACCCCCAGTGAGAGACAGCATATAATGCCGCCGCCTTGATAAAGGATAATAAAAGAAGGCCGTTAATTATTTTCAAAAGTTGTGTTTAATTAATCCAAACACCAAATTTACAATCATGCATTTCCTTGTAGCTCCCTTAGTATGCATGGAAAGTTTCAGGCCGCTCGGTTTCATGGTTTTAGAGTTATGGAGGAGACACACACATACACACACACACACACACTGACATTTATTAATATAGATGTATTATATTCTATAATTATTCAGTATGTCTGAGACATGCAATTTATACATTACTGTTTTAAATGGAAAAAAAATTGAATATTGATGCTCTGCTGTTCGTTTTCCGCTGCACACACGTCCAAAGCCAGTATGGTTCAATCGTGGCGTTTAGGGTTCAAGTTGAATGTGGATGAATCATTTTGTTAAAACCTACCCCCACCTGTTTAAACTCCCATAATCCAGGCTTACTGCACACCTCCACTCTTTGATTCCTGTTTTTTGTGAAATATGAAACCACCTGCCTGAGACTGCTCAACCCCACTCTTCCCTCCAGAGCCTCTAGAAGGTAGTGATGCAACACCATCTCATGTAACCCCTCCTCCCCCCCCAATCCCTACTCATGATCTTCTCTACCCACATTAATCTGACTTAACCCAATCCACTTATTTGCAGGTGACTGTGCTTCCTCCCCTCCCCTCTCTCCTCTTTTCTCTTTCATTCACTCCTTTGCTCATTGCGTCCTCCTGTGGCCTCACTGCCCCATTGTCAATGTTTTACCTTTTTACTCTGTCACATCACTCTTACATGAGCCAAGATTTTGTCAGAATTTTTTTTTTAAAGAAAATGCATGAACAATTAAAGAATATAAGTGCTTGGGATAAATTATCAAACTGTTTGTGACAAAATGTGGGGTATCCTAAGCATGCCTACAGCATCTATAAGCTCTAATTAGCATGATTATAATAAATCATTGTGCCTCATTAACTATTACAACGCGTGCGCGTGTGCGCGTGCGCGTGCGTGTGTTTGATGTAAAACGGATTTTGAATGTAACTTGATGCGATTCAATGGTTGGGTCTTCTCCATGGTACTTGTTTTCCGGTGCGGAGGAGAGTTGAGGTCTCTGAAGGGGGAATTGTGCAGGAGAGTTTGAAATGTCTCTGATGTTGTGTTGATGGTTTCATTGAACATGAACTTTTCATTAAATGAACAGCAGTGATTCAAGTCCTTTTTTATTTTTTAAGTCACAACACTTAAGAACCTACATCAAAAATGAAGGTATCACCGACTTGTATATTTGCCCAATTAACAGGGTTCAGCGCCAACATTTCGATCGCCGAGTGGTCTTCATCGGGGGTCCTCTGCCATGTGCGCAAGCAAGGCGTGTTAGGTCTCACCATCTGCATATATACCATCCTCATATCACCACTTTTTACTCTTCTCTCACAAACTTTATTTACTTATTTGGATCCTTCACCCACCACATTTGGTGACCCAACTTCTTTTTTTTTTCTACCTTCATTTGCACTTTTCTTTTTTGCAATTTTGCCTGTCCACCCACCATGCATACATATTATTTATCTGGCTCCAAACTATGTAAAGGACCATTACCCTCAGGCAGGAAAGCATGTATCTCAAATGAAGATTGCTTCATTTACTTTCCTTTTAGAATGTCCTGCATTGTCATCACAGCTTGACGTAGCAATATTGTTTGGGGAATGCAGTGAC
>NC_140971.1:43157329-43224829 GCF_056783735.1 Eptatretus burgeri | reverse complement strand
CCAGTTTTATTTCTGAGCAAATTGTATTGATGGAATAACATTTAAAATGGCTGTGTCCATTGCTTTAAATGCCGCGGGTGCTCTCGAGCAGTTGCTACTATTGCAACTATAATTTTTCAGATAATTTTTTTTAATTTTGTGCTGTAAATTACTGTCATTGTGTCTCTAGAAATAGAGCTCCAATCCTTTCTAAAACCAGCTAAATCCAAATAGGTCTGACTCTTGTATGTTACCCTGGTGCAGGCATCCCTGGAGCTACAAAATCTCAATTTGCCCTTCATGCAAAAGACTCTGCAGATGTTAGGGTGTTGGTGTTCTTGTGACAAATGAAAGCCTGAGAAACTGCTTGCAAATATCTGTGAATATTGTTTCAGTCATGTTTCACAAACGTCAGAAGCCCAGGCGGGATGGAGGAGGTAGTGAGTCGGACCATGAGGAGGACACGAAGAGCAGCAAGTCATTACCGTTGGAGTTCCCACAGAAGTTGAAGCTTGCGAACATCAAGCGCACCGCAAGAAGGATGGTGAAGTTGCCGCAGCTGCGGAGGCCACAGGGTGAGCAAGTTGACAAGAGGTTCTACCAGCTTTCTCCAACGTGCAGCTACCGTGTTGCTGTTGCAAAGGGGTTGCACCAGGATGTAGTACTACCAAGTCGATATTCTCACGCCCTTGAGGAACATGCGACAATTGATAGTGCGAGTGATGGTGTCTCAGAAACATTGCGTGAGGTAGCCTGTTGCCTCAAACAAATTGCATCACAGCAGAAGGCCAAGGATGTCCGAAAACGACAGTGCAAGAGTTTTGCTGAGGGTGAGCAAGATGGTATCAGCTATTTTGAACGTTGGCGAAAATATAGCCATGAAACATTGCTCCTGGACAAAAAGGGTTGTGGAAGCCCTGGGAAAGAATTGAGTCCACACAGCATCCCAATTGACCGTGCTGCCCGCCTCTCTGCTCAGAGCATTAGCTTGGTAGGGGCAGATGGTGTAGTCGATCAGATTCTGCAGGAACTGCAAGGAATTGGACGCATTGAGCTTGAAGTTTCGGAACTTCGGAAACATGTTGATGCCCTCAAACATTCAATGGATGAGATATCCGGCAACATGGAGGTTGTGCAAACGGAGCTTGGACAGCTGTGGTCAGGAGTGGGATCCTCTAGTGCTAGTGCTGCGCAATCTGAAAGCCAGAGTCTGCAGCTACTTGATGTACAAGAAAGAGATGCAGAAGACACTGAGGAGTTGGTTCGATCATTGTTCATGGATGCGTTCGGTTTTGAGGTTCTAGCACAAGCTGGGCATCTTCGACTGGCTTGCAGAGTTGGGAAAGACGTTGGTGTGTCTGAATCCCTGCCAAGGCCGATCCTCGTGCAGTTCGACAGCCAAGCTGAGAGGGATGTGGTGATGCAGCAAGGTCACAGGCTGAGAAAGCTTGGCGTGAGAGTTATTGCTGAGGAAAGGTCTGCTCAGTTATCTGAAATTTCGAAGACGTCAAGTATTTCCATTTTTGATGATGTACTTGAACATTTGAATTTGCCATACAAAAGAGTACCAAAGGAACTCGTAAATTCCAAGAAACTTGTTGCTCGTAACTCATTTCCATTTGCTTCAAAAGAATTGGTCCAGAGCTTTAACAGCGCCGCCTCGTGTTTTCTGAGCAGTAAAAGAGCAGATGTTCAGTCTGCTGCCAGTCTTGACAGTTTATCTTCTTCTAGCCCTTCAAGGAAGTCGCTTTACAACGATCATGCATCAGCCCTACCGAAGCATGTGAATCAAGGATATGTTGCTTCTCCTATTTGGACAATGAGGAGGAATAGTTTGTCTCAAAGCAGGCAGGAACTAGTCATTCCCAAGTCACTGGCAATTGCTGGAGATGTTTCATGCCTCAAACCCTGTCCATTTAGTCCAACTTCCTGCCAGCTCACTAAGATGTGGTACCTCGAAAAGGGTAAGGAGACATTGCGGCAGAATATTGAAAGGACTGCTGTTCCTGAGTTTCCTACTGCAGCCAATACAAAAACTTTGCAAAGCTGTGGAATTGATTATGAAGGCAGCATCTTCCATGACCACAGCAAAGATGTAGAGCAGTTGAATCCATTTCTGTGCAAAGACCAAGAGATGACAGCTCTGCAGACACAGGAAGAAGCCTGGCAGGCATGGGTTGATATGCATAAAGATGATTACTCAAAATCCTCCACACCAGAGTTTACTAAAAACATGTGCATGTCAGATGGAGATCAAATTGTTGATAAAGATGCTATATTAATAAACGAGAGTTTGGGCAAAGCTAAACTTTCTTCTGTTAGTCAGGGAAATGTAACAAACAATAATGAAGATCTGGAGGCAAATGATGACTCTTCAACGCAAGCTACAAGCCTTGTTGATCCCGTACTCCCTGAACTCGACATTTTGGATAAATATTCTCAGAAAGTGATTACTTTTGATGAAAATAATTGCACAGAGGATTACAGTGCTTCATCCTGTGAATCACCTTCACCTAAAAGTGAAGGGAAGATTTCTGAAGAGGATCACCATGACGTTCTGGTCCATGAACTGTTTTCATCTCAAAGTGACGAGGATGACATTTACGAAGAGGCGTGTAGAATTTTGATAGAAAAGCCACCTTCACCACCAAACTGTGACAAAGAAGAGGAAATAGACTGTAGTGTTTCACTGCAAGAATCATCTTCATCTGAATGCATCTCATTGCCCGATGCATCATCTGATGCTGTTAAGATGATGGAGGGAGAGGAAGCAGATAATGCATTTGTTTGTGAGAAAAATGGAAATAGCGATGCATGTAACAATGATCAAGTGCATAAAGCTCCTTCAACTCAACATAATCTGATGGGTGAGGTTGTGGAGGAGTTGACTGTGAATGAAAAAGGAGAGTACAACGAGAGAGTCGTGGACAATAGGAATGGAGAAAGTGATGGAAGCAGTTTCATTCCTTTGCAAGAATCATCACTTCAAAGTAGTTGTCTTTTGTTGGATAGTGCTTCTTGTCAAAGTGACAATGTTGTGGAATGTGCACATGAAAGGGAGGAGAAAGGTGTGAAAAACAAGGAACTCGGTGACATCTCACCATCAAACTTTTCATCACCACCTCGTCGCATGATGATTCGGAAAATTCCTTCTGTGAAAGTTGTCATGGTAGATGACGATGGAAATACTCAGCTATTATCTGAAGATGACTTTGGAGCGAATGAGGGAAATGACATCGCTAGTGAAAAAGCCGAAGAAGTGCAAAGTTTAGTGCCAAGGAAGCAATTCAACTTTGTCGCTTTGAGTGCTTCTCTTCGTTGGCTAGCTAAAAAATCTTCAAGGTCTACCAGTCCCGAGGAAACCACGGCGAAAGAATTTGAGATGGCAAACTCTCTCTCCATTTGCCCACCGACACCGATGACCGAAGGCATACTCAACGGTTCTTTGTCAAGGCAGGCTTCAGGAGAGCAGAGTACGGACTCAAAAGGTAAACTTTTTTTGGCGGCAGTAGAAACAACTTTATCCACATTGTCAAGTCCACGGAGAAGAGCAAAAGTTGATATTGAATCCACCGACCTATCGCTCGATCCTGTAACCCTTATTTGTGCAAGTAAGCATTCGCCACTTGTGCAAGCATCTTCTCTCTTCCAGGACTTTGTTGAGCAAGGATTAGGTGGTTCCACTGACCTGAACCTGAACTATAATGAGGAAAAGCTTGAAAGCGGTCATGCACCTCCAGTTGAGTCCACATCCCAACTCAGTATGGAGCCGCTCACTGATTCACAATTTATTAGCAAGTACGTTGACAATTTCAGGCAGGTTTTGGAGGACAGAAAGAAACGAACTACATTCCAGACAGCGGTGTGGAGGACCCAGCAGCGGATTAAAGTGGCACAGCTTGGGCTCATTGCTACACAATCAGGTAGTATGATATGTTGCATACATATATACATACATACATACATTCGAGCATGTGCTACTTTTTAGATCCTCGTGGAGGATCTCTAAGTCTTGCTCACGTTGTTGTTCTTGTGGACTTTTTTGTTTCACAGCCTACAGTTTTCATCGAAACTTCCTGAAACTTGGCATATATATGTAAAAATACCCCGCGCAGACAGTAACGATCTTCGATTTTGGAAATTCTTCCTTGAAAAATAGTTATGACGTCAAAATATCTCTGCTAATGGAAATCGCCTAAAAAATTATTTCCGAAACTAGGCAAGCTTTTTGAATTCTGTTTGCGGGAATCGAACAGGGCATTAGCAGATATGAATTACCGCACATATGATGCATCACTATGACGTGATATCAATTTTTATGACGTCATTCCTATTTTTTGACATTTTTTGTTTGTTTGTTTCACAGCCTAGTTTTCATCGAAACTTCCTGAAACTTGGCATATATATATATATATATATATATATATATATATATATATATATATATATATATATATATATATATATGTAAAAATACCCTGCGCAGACAGTAACCATCTCCGATTTTGAAAATTCCTCCCAGAAAAAAAGTTATGATGTCAAAATATCTCCGCTAATGGAAATCGCCGAAAAAATTATCTCCGAAACTAGGCAAGCTTTTTGAATTCTGTTTGTGGGAATCAAACAGGGCATTAGTAGAAATTAATTACCGCACATATGATACATCACTATGACGTAATATCAATTTTTATGACGTCATTCCTATTCTTTGACATTTTTTGTTTCACAACCCAGAGTTTTCATCGGATCTTCGTGAAACTTGCCATGTATATTCAGAAAGCCCACGCGCAGGCAGCAACCATCTCCGGTTTTGGAAATTCTTCCTAGAAAAAAAGTTGGCATAATATCGCCGCTAATGGAAATCGCCGATATCATTATCTCCGAAACTAGGCAAGCTGTTTGAATTTTGTTTGCGGGAATCAAGCAGGGCATCAGCACAGATAATTTGTCACAAACCTGATACATCACAATGACGTCATATTCGTTTTTATGACGTCATCATATCATTAAGAGGACGAGGATCTTAGCTCATTCGAGCTTACTGGATTGCAGCTTGCCGTTCACGCCAAATATCAAGTGGAGCATGTGACGGGCTCATGAATCGGTTCCCCTTCCGTATGACAATTTCATGCCACTTGTTCTTTAAATAACTTCCGTTTTCTCCGATACTTGATAAATCATACTCATTAGTCCAATTTATATGGATTCCCACAATGAATAATAATGATGTCATGCTAAATTATTAAATTTACCTTTTTGGATTCAGGCATTGGTTAAAGGTTTCATCAGTAATAGGTCTTGTCAACAGAAGCTTTAAAGTTGTCCCTTGCTTTGCATACTTTATTTTAATAAGGTGAAAAATGACTTCTGTGAAGAAAATGAGCCACCGAGTCATACCACTGGCATTCCTTACTCGAGACGGACACACAACTGGTGTCCGTGTCGCACACTGTTTCTCCAATGCACGAGTAATGGCAGCGGTTTCATTGGTTCTATATTTGCAGAAATAGCCGCCTCTATTCGTAGCTGCTCAGACATGATTACCAGTATTTATAGTTCTTCTCTTGGCTTCCGCACCAATTTCTGAACATCCAACCTGACCTGTTGTTTATGTGCAGCACCAGAGGAAAAATGCTGCTGTTGCTGAAACCTGGTCTGCTGGAAATATTAATGAAAGGAATTGAGAATCGAACCTGATGCATTTAATCCTGTGATTGTAAATCGATACAGGTTATAGCTAATATTTCTTTACTTTTTTATTTTCTTTTTTTCACAAGTTTCTAATACAGTATCACGTTTGTTTCTCAATACTGGTACAAATAAATAAGTGTGTGATTAGATTAGAATGATACTAATTGGAATGAAAAACTTGTCCTGCTACAAATTGGGATCGTGTGGCCAGTTACGTGACCAAAGTTCAAGAGTTGTGAGATTTTTAATCATGCGTCCGAGGCTAAAGGGTTTGAGGATCTTTTCTGACTCAGAATTTTGTGCCGATTCCAAAAACTCATTTCCTAATTGCCATGGCTAAGCCTGGTGTTGGCTTAACGGTTTGTGTGGCTGGCTTAAGATCTTAGGGTCTTGAGTTTGAGACCCTTTCGTGCCGTCGAAATAACACCAGGTGGGTTGCCTCAGCCTGCCATCTTTCCGAGGTCGACAAAATGAGTACCAGCTTACCGTTAATTGGGACGCTGCATCAATGGCACAGCCGCTCTTCCAGAAGATGATGCAACCAGCAGCCACAGGCTACATATGAAACAACAATTGCCACAGCTGTCGAATTTTTGGTGAAAAATGAAATTTTGTGCTTTTGTTTTATTACTATTTATTTTTTTTTTTACAACAAAAATGTAAAACACCATTTTTCATTCAGATTTCTCAAAAATACCGCTATGCATGTATATGAGGTAACAAGTGATGGTAATTACCTGGTCATCACTCACAACTATGAAAATGATGTGTATTTGAACATTAGGTTTATTGGAGATTATTTTGTCAAAAAATAGAGGAAATAATTTTTTTAAAACTCCTATGATTTTAGACAGTGGTTGCCATAAATCATCAAGCAAGGTATATTTGAGATGTGTGTCATTACCTGTCTTCGATCTATTTTTAAAAAATTTTAAAACCTACCATCATTTTGGAAGAACTACCATCATAGTTGTCTTTCAAGAGTACCTTGTAATGAGAAACAGGCACATTAAAATAAATTGTACCATCATAAGTAGTTGGTATTTCATTTTGCCAAATAACATATAGCCTTTGACATGAATCGGTTTAACTGACTACATTCCATTGGAAAATGTCACTTCTAAGTCCAGATCACTGTCTGATTGAGAGGAAGAACAGTACTTACCCATCTCATCATCCTCATTATCACATATCTCTTCATCAGTGTCCTTGCCAATCTAACGGCAAACATCCTTCTGGGGCATGTCTTCCATCAAACCATTTTATGGCTAAGTGACCATTCTTCTGAATCCATGCATTCTCTACTGGTGCCCAGGCAGGGTGTTTAGGTGTTGTTTTGTTCACTTTACTTTCTCAGAGAGAACAGACATGCATCGAGGCAGATGGCAAGGGTCTCTTCCTTTGATTTTATCCCGAGGCTGGGACTGACACGAGTGTAGAATGCTGTTGGAAGAGAATGTTTCTGGCAGTATTCTCCAATGTCGGCATCAGTTCCCTGCACATGGTGCAGACAAAGGCCTCTATGTCTGCTAACAAACTTGGGAATACCTGGGGAGAATCTTCCAGTTTAGAAAAAGCTGTCCTGAATTTCTGGTCTTTCTCCAACACCAAGGGACAAGCTTTACCCTTGCATGTGAAATTAGTCGTTTCGTCACATCCCACGAAGACGTGCAGACGGTGCTGTTCTGAGATGGCAGCACACAAATGCTCCCATATCTTCAGCAAATTTCGATACATCTCTGTACCATTTCAAATTAATTGTGCTCACACCAACATGAAGCCACAAGTGAGCTTGCAGGATTGTGATCATGGGTGAGGAGAATGATGAGAACATCGTTGTTAGAAGATCAGATAATGATTTTTCCATTTGGTGGAAAACGTATGTGCTTCGCATTCCATGTGATCTGAGTGTCTGCCTCTTCTTAGTTGCAGGCTAGGGTGGGGGACTCTTCCATCTCAAAACCACCTTTCCTCACCACCTAAATACCACCTTGTCATACAGTTGCACGATCAACATGTGCCCCTGAATCTCCACGATGTATGGTGCTCTCTGACATTCCTTAATGACGAAATGCAGGAGTGCTGTCTTAAATTTCCCTTAGTTCAGTGCAACATTGATTTTTATTTTTGGGGAGATGCTTTTGGTCAGGACAAGGGGGCTGGCTGGCAGGGTATGCACATTCTTCTCTAAGGTGTCTAGCCTGGGTTTGAATCCCAACCCAGCTGTAAACTGCCACATCAATGTTTCACAGGCAGCGTAATTCATCTATGTGTGTGTCGTCCCTTTGATGGACGTTAAACTGGGTGTCCCATCTGCTACCATTCGTTGGTGGATGTCAAAGACCCCACGGTGTCCTTCGTGAAGAGCGGTTGAGCTATTGCCGGCACCAAGGCCAAGTTCCAAATTCCTTCCCTAACTACTACTTGGAAGGCAAGAGCAAACTATTTTCACCCTTTCCTCCAATTTATGCATCAGTTTTGATTTGTCAGGTTTTATTGATTGACCCATCCACACATGCTAATGCTAAGGACACTGACATGGGTGTATAACTGAAAACCAATTTGAGACACAAGTCATTGCTTGCCAGGCACAGCAGCCTTCCGAAGAGCTCTTGCATCCCCTGCAACTCTGATTTTATTGTCCTTGGCAGTGAACTTGAACCCAATGGCTCTTAATGAGAGATATTCTTCACCTTTTGACGGGGACTTCGTTTCTCAAATCTTGCACGGTCTGCAAAGCATTTGTTTTCAAACTCCTGAACATATTTCTTCCCAGTTACAGTACATATTGGAGCTCAGATTTTACTTCCTCTGATGTCTCCTTTCCAGCAGACGGCAGTTACGATTTCCATTTTAAATTTTCCCATCAAAAGGATTGAGTCTTTCTTTAATGCCACTGATGATCTTCTCTAAATCGCTGTTGTCATGCACCTTGCAGTGATGTGTTAGTTCATGTGTCGTCGTCTTTGTGCTGCCACATTCCAACCAAATCAATGAAGTTTCCAAGGACGGCACTCTTGCAATGATCGTCTTCTCCAATTTACATTCTGCATTAACGCAGCTTTGCCAGCCATGTGAGAGGCAGCATCGGCATTGACTGTCTGTTCTCATGTTCTACCAACTGTTGTTGTTGTTGTTGTTGTGAATGTCTTACTGCTGCATCTGACGTACGATCTTCAAACAAAAAGCATTCCACATCGACCTGGGTGAGTATCCTCCATGTGCAAAAGATTGAGATGGTGCCTCACCATGTCCCTGGCATAATTAAGATGGTTGGTTGCAAATATGATTGGGCACATCTTTCCCAGGCAGTAAATGAATAGATCGAGATAATTGGTTCTTGTGACTCAACTAAAGGGTTGATTGAGCCCAGCCTGATCCACGTACATTATGCAGTATTGAGCAGTGGTGCCATGGTGAACTGGTTGTGATTTATCAGTCCATTATTCATACATCCACATCACGTCTTCATATTCTGTTAAGCTTTCAAATTCCTGTGGACTATCAGGTGATGTTTTGTCATGCAACGTTTACGGTTTTATCATGAAGCGTTGAGTTGGAGGGCCACGTTCTTCAAGAAATCATTTAACATGTAACATCCTAATGGCCAGTGCAGTATTTGAAGGTGCTTGCACTCTTGTGATGTCTGCCAGAAATGAAGGCATTTGTGGATCCTGAAGCCAGTACACCAGTGCCTGCCAGTATCTGCGGCCTGCCCAAGTTGTCCAGGAGGCTGCTAAACATTCTACGGTTGCATTGAATGCTCCAAAGCCAACAAGTACATTGTCATATATTGGGGATTCTTCAGCTTGTATTTGAAGTGCTGGCTTGGCAACTACGACATCATAATCAACCAATGAATATGACTCTGCATTCAGCAGTGAATAGGTGTGATATTCTCATTGTCTCTGCTGCAACATCTAACCTGGTTGGAGGAAAATTCAGGCTATCCACATACCCAATTGTTTTTTGAAGCAAGTCATGAATAGTCAGTCGAGAGTTCCATCTAACCCACCCACATCGACCAATTGGTGTATTCACTTGGAACCCATTCAACACCATTCACAGCATGTGTTGTTTTTTACTTGTACAAGGTTTTTGTGAACACCACGGGTTTTCTTTTTTATTTTTTATTTTTTTTTTCTAATCCGAGAATTGGGAAAACTTTGGGTTTCTTCGTGTGCAGTTCCAGATGAATGGCTTCCTTCTCAGTGGGGACGTTTCCATTTCATGGTTGTTCTGCAGGATAGAACTGAGAATTGTCTGATTCTGGAATGGGGATATGCTTTGGGGCATTGCTCTTGTAACAGAATCCAATGGTATCATGAAGTGTACTTCAGCCAGACAATATTTCTGAATTTTCATCATCGTTGTCCCAGGCAGAACCTGCAGCCATCCCAGGTTTCTGCTGTTACCCGTGAAGTGTAATTCTGTCCATGAGGTGTAAGTTTGTCAGAAATGGTTATGGCTTACTCTTGCTTCCATTGCCTCAGCTACATGGCAACTGATGGAATGTCCAAAGTGGTTCATTATTTCATTGATTTTTCTACTGCCGGTCATGCTCTTGAGTCTGAATCTGTGGCTTCGATGTTTTGCCGACTTCATATTGTGTCCAGTTATTGCAAATGTAGCGTAGTTACACATAGTGCTCTACACATCTTTTTGGCCTGACCTTCTCAGGATCAGTATATAGAACCCCAAAGAGCTGCAGTAACACACCAGGTGGTTCTCTCAGTCCCTGCGCCAGGGCTTCAGCTGTCAACTGACTCGGTCAGTCTTTTCATGATGCTCAGTTCTTGTATTTTGCCTGCAATGTGTCACAGCCTTTGTCACCTTCGAATCAATGGAACTAGCATATTGTTGAGCACAATCAATGGCTTTGTTCTTGTCCATCTGACTATGACACAGAATGGTTCTTGATTTTTTTTTTTTCCTGGATGTTGAAATTTGCTACATCAGTTCCAAAATGGTTCAAAGTCTTATCAGCGAAGGACTCGACACTACATGTTGAGCCGTCAACTTCCAAGTCATTTGGTATCGACTTGTCGCGGTCATGGATTGAAGTCTTGAATTCACCACGGTAATCTGTGACGGAATTTTCTTTGACATCATTTGTGAGAATTTCAAATGTATTTGTGCGAGTGTTTCTGGATTCTCCATATTCTTTTTTTCAGACGTTGGCAGCATGCCCTATGTGCTCGAAGTGTGCCTGGTGACAAGAATGGTGGTACTTTACTTCCTTTTGCGATGATGTTGAAGTGTCCAATTTTTGCGAGTGCGCAGGTGTCTTTAAGTGTGATAGCAGCTTCTTTCACTGCCTGCTTACACAAATAGCTAGGGACGCAACTTTTCGGTTAAATGTTTTGCACACACAATTGCAAAATCACAGGTACTCTGAAATACCCCAGCTGATGTAGTTTCCAGATGATTCACTTGAGATCGCAGTACTGTGCCATAGAGTTGCTGTTTTGTTCTGGGTTGTCATCTTCATTCTGTCCAAGTTTTGCAATGCCAGTGAAAAAATTTTTTTTTAACAACAGCTGTGATTTCCTATCTTTTTGCTTAGTCTGTGGGTTGGCCCCCACATACTGATGCATATTTTTTGAGCTCGCACTGAGCATGGACATGTGTGCTTCTTTCACAGCTATCACCTTCTCCCATGATTTCTTGTCAAATTGTTTCATCTGATCCTTAATGGCTCGGTCTGTGTGCATAATGCAAGTACGGGTTGTCAAAGGCACTGTCATCATCGACAAAGATGAAAAGGATGGTTAATTAAGCTGTACAATGCCGTAATTATTATGTGCTACATATGTCATAGTGCAGGTGAGGAAGTTCAGATGTTTGACAAAAATCAATTGTGTACTTTTATCGTGAGTATCAGTAACTCTCAGTTTTGGTGAATCTGAATGTTTGGCTAACCTTGTAACCATGTTGCCATGACGAATATTGCTGAAAAATTCACATACATAGGTCTTGGTTGACTTCATACCTACCGTCAATAAAATACAGGTCATGATGATAGCATAACTGTTGGATGATTTATGGCAACCATTGTCGAAATCATAGGAGTTTTTTTCTCCATTTTTAGGCAAAATCACCACCAATAAATGTCATGTTTATATATATATATATATATATATATATATATATATATATATATATATATATATATATATATATATATATATATATATACACGTCCTTTTAATGCTTGTGAGTAACCACCAGATAATTTTATTTTAATACCTCATATAATAGCTCTTCTGATACCACGAGTACACCCGTTCCATACGGAAGTGGCAGGAAGGGTCACGGTATCCTCTCTGGGGTATATACATAGATTACAGTCGATCTATGCTTGGTCGATTAGTCTGTGGGATACACGATAAGCACATAATGCCTCAAGAATGTCGGGCTTCCTCCCTTTCAGCTTAGTGTTAAACAGCAGGCGTGACTGTTTAAAAAGGTAATTTTTTTAGGTGTTTGTGGTTTATAATATTTTTTTTTTTACTTCTGGTAGGGATGCCTCACGAAACGCCATGATAAGCTATTTACACATGTCCAAATAGGAAAAGCCCCTTGGGGAAGGGGGATGATATTGGTACAAGCAGAGTACTCGCCATACGGGCGAACTTGGTCCACGCATGCAACACGTTCTTCAAATGCATACCTTTATTTGGGTGGGGTACAGGCACATGACGGCTCTGTGTACACAAAAATTTATAATCCGGGTTACGTCAATGCAGCAAAAACATACTGACTGCTTGTAATTCAAAACACGTCACAGCACTGGAAAACGTGGGGACAAGAATACTGCACTGTAAATGATGGAGATTTGTAATACCTTCCCCCCACCTGGAGATGGTGTGACATGATGCACATTTAACATTTACATAGAAAATTGCATCCCCCCCCTCCTACCCCCCATCCCCACCCCAAGATCACTGGTGAAGATTTTTTTCAAAAAAAACCCTCATACATTAATTGGGGTCATGCTGATCCTCTGGAGCAAGTCTGGATGTTATTGGTCCAAAACTGTAGGAGGAGTAGCACGACAAACACACAAACAAACAAACAAACACCAGTCTGTGAATTGTAGTAAGGATTAATATTATGCTATTATCATTTGTGTTGCAATTACCTTCGCCATTGTGATGGACGGAGGTAATGTTTTCATCCATATCTCTGTTTGTTTGCCTGTGTGCAGGATATCTCAAAAAATTGTGGACAGATTCCGATGAAATTTGGTGGACAGGTCGGATGAAATTTGGTTGGGTTTTTAGTGTGATAAGAACGAATTGATTAGATTTTGGTGAAGATCTGGATCTGGCCTCTAGAATTTTTAAAACTGCTTCTTCACCATTGAGAAATGGGGCCAAAAACGATATATAGCACGACATCTCAAAACGTTGTGGATGGATTCAGATGAAGCTTTGTTGACACATTGAGCATGTGATGAGGACCAGTTGATTCGATTTCCTCGCAGATCTGAATCCGGATCTGGGAGGAGGTATGCACTCTGCTGAGTGCCCTTCTAGTTATTTTTGTTATTAGAAGCAGCCTTGGAAAAAACACCACGATAAGCTATCTATGTTCTGTAGATCTTAACATGGATTTTTCCCAAGGCGTTACACCCTCTTGGAGGTTGTAGCGACTTCACTTCCCCCGGCCGCCCTCTCCATCATGTAACTCTTCGTCCTCCTGTCAACTTTGGTTGTGATTGGATAGGTAATGACCGAACGTATCATAGTCAGACAGACAGACAGACACCTAATTGCGTATTTTAGTAAGATATCTGCAGTATGCACATGTAGTGGTATTTTTATAGAAAACTCTGAAAATGCTTCTTTTTTTTTCTTTTTTTTTTTTCTTTTTTTTTTTTTCCTTCTGTTGGAGAAAAACCCCAAAAAATCATTAAAAGCACAAATTTGCTTTTCACGAAAAAAATCAACTGCTGCGGCAATTATGAAATGGATTTTCGGAATCGGTGCAAAATTTTTCTTCAGAAATGAATGATCCTCAAACCCTTTGGATTTCAGATACATGATGAAACGTGCTGCTGCTGCTCTTGAACTACCACATGCTGCAGCACTACTGCTGCTCACATGACCCTTTAAAATAAACGTTGCACTTGAAATAAGATAAAACACCTGTGCTGCTACCAATCTGGATGTGAGATCATGTGGCCAGTCACATGACCAGTTGCTTGACACTTTCCGAGAACATGTAGATGCTATTGTACCTGGCTATTGTCACATGAACATGTACCTGGCTATTGCCATTGTTTCCGAATAACAATCACCATTTGCCTTGTATACTATAACTATAGGATGGTTTTGTGTTGACTGACTGTTTTTAGTGGGTGAATAGTAAAATGTGTGCTTTTGTTGTTTTATTGATAATAAAAAAAATTTGGAGTGTTTCCGAATATGGAGTATGAAATATCGACTCACTCGTAGGATGGCTGATGTGCTAATACACGTGAGGGTGCGATTGTGGGTTCGGAGATCCAATTTATCAACTAATTTTTACCCTGTTCTTTTCCATTCTACAGAGCACTCGACCCTGGAATATCAGGTCATGATCGTCGAGGATGTTTTTGTGGGGTCATTGGACTTTTATATCGCTTTTGATGCATGATATTGGCAATTTGTTTTTTTTTTGTCTCGTCTTTCGCTAGTTTTGCACCAACCTTCAAAATTTTCCCATTAATTGGCCAATGAAATTGGTTGATGTGACTTGAATTATTAACTTTCACACAAATATGAACTTTCCTCAGCATTTTGGGATTAAAAAATAAGGAAATAAATCCTCCCGATCTTTCCGCCTCGCGTGCGGCTTGTCTTTCTGCGTGCTTGTGCTACATTGTGTTTGAACTTTTGAGTGTACATATCCATTGAGATCTGACATGTTGGCTATCGTAACAGGCTCGCATGGAGGCCGAGGCGCGGGAGCTTCAGAAAGCAAACTGGAACAAAGGCACAGCAGGGTGAGTGCAACTACACCATCCTTGCTCGACACCAGGTTGAGTTTGCTCTCCGATGTGGTACTAGTCTCCCTGTCATGAAAGACCATGATGACATTGTGAAATGTATTCCTTTTTTCAGTCACGGTCACTTTTTAACAGCAAAAAAAAAAATACATAATTGCTATGCCACAAATATTTCTTACTTGGATCTGTTTTTGGTTCTACATCTGCAGGACATCGAAGCAGCTTCTAATTTTTTTTTTTCTAATATTCTTTCCAACACAAATAATTTGCATCATTTTTGATTGTTGTGAAGTGCATCTCACATCAAACCTTCATTTTCTAGTCTGTAAAAAAAAAAAAAAAATAGGAAAAGATATAAAAGAAGCTAAATTGATGTAAACTGTTCTGCAAATATCCCGTTTGTTTTATGCGCATGGTGTGTAGGGTCCACCTGAAGGATGCGATGGGCACGCGGTGTGCATTTTACCTTCGGAACACTCATTTCATAATTGATTCAGGTCTAGACACTTCCCTGTAGTCATAAAAATACAAATACACCTCACTGCAGTGATAGACAATGGATGGCTCCATTGTTAGGGGAAAATGGGACCGTTTTGGACAATTACATTGGAAGATTTGAACAAGCTATTCTGGAGTGTTTTGGATCATTAATACATTTGCAACATGAGTGGCATTTCACATTAATTTCTTCTTGTGGTTAGAAGTTTTTTACCTCTGCTACCAAAGGTGGAAGGAGGTTATATTTTCACCACTGTTTGTTTGTTTGTCTTTTTGTGTGCAGGATATCTCAAAAAGTTGTAGATGGATTCAAATGAAATTTTGTGGGCAACATGGGGGTATGAGGTATGACAAGTATGAACTGATTCGATTTTGGTGTAGATCTGAACCCGGATCTGCCGACTGGAATTTTTAAAGTGATTCTTCACCATTGAAAAATAGGGACGAAAAAAATATATGTATTTTATTTTTGTTCATGTAATGTCGAGGCTCGTATAAGAGCTAACATGCAGAATGTATAACAAGGGGAGCAGGAGACAAGAGGGACAGGAGAGTAAGCACAAAAGAGTGGGGAACAGACACATGAGGAGATCTGCAGAAGGGAGAGGGACGGGGCGGGGAACATGGGGTAAACAAGATGGACGCTACAGGGACTTTCAGGAAGGAAAGCAGGGAATTTGAAGGAGGTGGGTTTGGGGTGGATTAATCCGAATAGAAAAGATCATGGTTTTGGATGGGGAAAGATATGACATGGTGGTGAACAGCTAGTTTGAAGACCTGGAGGGAAGAGTGGGATTGAAAAGTGTGGGAGAGTTTGTTCCAAACATGGGGATAAAGAGGAATGAAAGAGTGATGGTGAACAGTGATTCTTGATTTTGATAGTTTTACCAGAAGGGGGTTGCTGGTGGACCTTGAGCGACCTGCGTAAATATGGGAGGACAGATAGCAGACAGAGCAAGGGGGCGAGGTCGGAGAAGAGACTGTCGAAAACAGACAGACCAGTGACCTGCCTGCGGTGAAAGAGTGAGAGACCAAAAGACTCAGCCTCATCGTGGGAGAGACCAATGATATTAAATGCCTTGGTTTCCACAGCATGAAGCCGAGAAAGGTGAGAGGAGGGAGCACCAGCCCAGAGGGGGGATCAGTACTCCACCAGGCTGTGGATGAAAGCGTTGTGTTTGGTCAGGAGCTCAGGTGTACCAAGGAAGGACTTTGCACGATGGAGGATTCCCAGTCGGTGGGCGACTGGCTTTGTAGACCAGCTTGGAGATGTGGCTTTCCCAGGAAAGAACATGGCAGATAGTGAGGTCCAAAAGTTTGAATGAAAGGCCTTCTTCAAGAGGACTGTTGAGAAAGTATATGTGGGTGTAGAGGGTTCCAGATGGTCCTTTCAGAGAGACATGGTGAGAGTGTGAGATTTGTCCTGATTGAAAGACATGTTCGATGTGTTGGACCAGTTTGTAATTTTATCCAGATCTCCAGAGAGTGAAGAAGCTGCTGCTTGCCAATCTGAGGGATGACAGGTGGAACGATAGAGGGTGGAGTCATCAGCAAAGAGATAGAGTATTTTCCAGAGAGTCGGAGAGATCATTGATGAAAACCAGAAAAAGAACAGGGCCCAGAACACTACCTTGAGTAACTCCAGCCTGGACAGGTTGAGGGGATGAAAGAACTCCATTAAGGGCCACACGTTGACTGTGACAGGAGAGGAAGTCTGCAAGCCATGTGTGGAGGTGGCCTTGGATACCATCGGAAGAGAGTTTGGTGAGCAGGGCAGGGTGCCAGACCATATCGAAAGCACGTGATATGTCGAGGGATATATAGTACTATATCTCAAAAAGTTGTGAACGGATTCGGATTAAACTTGGTGGACACATTGGGTGTGTGGCAAGGACGAATTTATTCAATGTGGGTGAAGATCCAAATCTGGATCTGATAATTAAAGTGATTCTTCACCATTGATCGGGCCAAAAACGATACAGTACTGTATCGCATGATATTTCAAAAAATGTATTGGGCCCGATATGTTCTCATGGATCAGCATTGCGTAGCGGAGGTATGCGCTCCACTGAGTATCCTTGTAGTTATTTCAATAATTCTTACGTCATTCTATGTTCTATCTTGGTTGTAGATGTGCATTTCAATAAAATAGACATTATCAAAACTTTTCGACTTGCACTCATCATCATCATTATCATCATCATATTCATTTAGCGTCCATTGTTCCCACACTGTGGGGTGGGACATTGTTTTCTATTAACGGCCTTATTCCACTCGGCTCAATTCCTAACATCCACGTTGATGAGGTCTGACAGCCTGCGGTCCTTGGTCAGCATCTCATCCCAAGTCTTGCGTGGCCTGCCTCGTGGTCTCGGACCCTCTACCTCAAACCTTCACGCCTCCGTCAGCCAGTGGTCCTCATCTCTTCTTACCACGTGTTCCTACCATCGCAGTCTGCCCTGCCTGATCTCATCCGTTATCTTATTCAGACCCATCAGCTGTAGGAGGCCTTCACTCCTTTTCTCATGCAGGGAGGTCCTGCACATCCATCACACCATCCACTTCTCTGTCCGCTCCAACCGTTGCGCACTTTCAGACCTTAGTGGTCAGGTGTCACTGCCATAAATCATACATTTCCGTATGCATGCTGTGTACACTTTGCCTTTTATTTTTTCGGGGTGGTACTCTGGAGGTCAGAAAAGGGACCAGCTCATGAAACTTTTTCCAACCACTCTGGATCCTTGCTGTCACCACGATATTCGCTCCTCGCCCAGCGTCTATCGTGTTACCCAGATAGCAGAACCTGCTTACAACTTCGTATTTCTCACCATCCAACATGAAATGTTCCCCTTCGCCAACAGTGCTGCTTTGTGGTAAAACACCCCGACACCTCTTGCACACGAACGCTGCTCTCACCACCTGCAGGCTCCCAGCGATCCCGCTGCATCTACGATGGATCCATTTCACACATGTGGTGCACTGTATGGAATTTGCACCCACACCCTTGCAACAGACACCACACGGGTATTCCCCGGTTTCCTCTATCTCGCCCGCATCAATCGCCGACACCATCACCTTGGATTTTCCAGCGTTCACCTTCAGACCCTTTCTCTCCATGGCTGTACGCCACGCCCTCAGCTTCACCATTAACCCCTGCTCACTCTCCGCCATCAGTGCCAGGTCATCTACGTGGAGCATCTCCCATGGCAGACCTTCCCTGGCTTCCCTGGACAAAACATCCATAACAATGATGAAGAGAAGTGGACTTGACACCGAACCCTGGTGAACTACTACCTTAACTTTGAAACTTTCACTGTCACCTGATGCCATCTGCACAAATGTCCTGGCATCCACAAACAGCACCATCACTGCCCGCACCAACCACTCCTTCACGCCAGCCTTCCTGAGAGCCCACCGAACAACCTCCCTAGATACTCGGTCGAAAACCTTCTCCAGGTCCACAAATGCGAAGTATAGCTCTTTCCTCTTCGATAAATGCTTCTCCTGGAGTTGACGCACAAAGAAAATGGTGTCTGTCGTTCCCCTTCCCCGCATGAAGCCAAACTGCATGTTGTTGATCACCACCTGGTGCCTCAGCCTCTTCTCCTGCACCCTCTCATATACCTTCATGGCATGTTCCAACAGTTTGATGGCCCGATATGACCCACAAACAAGTGGATCTCCCTTTCCCTTGAAAAGCAGAGCCAATGCACTCTGAGACCAGTCTGATGGAATGCGGTCTTCATCAAGAATGCTGTTGCCCATCCACTCCATGCCCAATCTTCCTGATGCGGCCATCAACTCAACCACCACACCAGAAGGTCCTGCCGCCTTCCCTTGGCTGCACTGTTTCAGCACTTCCTCAAACTCATTTGGCGAAAGCAAACACCTCGGGCCCTCTTTTACCTCACACTCGACATTTCTGTCCCAGACATTCTCAAAGTTCATGAGTCACTCCATGTGTCTCCTCTAGACCTCTTTCACCACAGTATCTTCGACGACAATATTGCCGCTCTCGTCCTTCATACAGGTTGGACCTGTGACGTCAACACAAGATCTCGCCATCTGCCTTGCTATCTTAAAGAAGGTCTGCTCTCTCCTCCCTCTCGCTAGCTCCTCAATCAACTCCCTCCTCTTTGTTTCTTGTGCCCCCCAGGCTATGCGGCACGATTCCCGCTTCGCCGATCTGTGGAACTCGTGATCTCCCTCATCCCCGGTCTCCTTCCGTATCGCAAACCATGCTTTCTTCTCCTCCATGGCTTTCACCACCTCATCGTTCCACCACCGGGTCTACTTGTACCTGCTCTTTCCCCGCATCCACCCATACACCTCCGACGCTACCTCCAACCACACCCTCTTCATCGCCAGCCACATCTCCTCAGTGCCTTCCGCCTGCTGTACCTCAGCACCTCTGGCTTCAACACCCAAAACGAACCTATTCCACACATGCTTCTTGCTCAACTTCCAAATCCTCAGCTTTGGTTTTAATCTTCCTCCGACTCCGTTTCGCGGTCCTGACGCATAGGTCTGTGACGAGGCGATGCTGTGTAACACACTCCTTCCTGGCAATTGTCTTCACATTCCTTACCAGAGCCCAATATTTGGCCCTCACCATGATGTAATCAATCTGTGTTTTACTGCCACCTGACTCGTACATGATGAGGTGGCTGTCTGGTTTCCTGAAGAACGTGTTTCCCACCATCATCCCCATGGCATCCCCAAACTCCAGGATTGCTTCCCCCTCTGGATTCCTCCTACCGAATCCCATGCTTCCATGCACACCACCATAGCTATAAACTGTCCTCCCAACATGACCGTTCAAGTCACCACCCAGGATCACAACCTCATTGTCTGGGATTCCAGATACAATGATGTGCAGGCGGTCCCAGAAAGCGTCTTTCTCCTCCTGTGGTCTCCCAGCCTGAGAAGCAGACACTGACAGGATGTTGACCAGCTTGCTCTCCACGACTAACTTAACAACCAGTGCTCGCTCACTTACTCTGTCCACATTTACCACGTGGTCTGTCCATTGCTCACCGACTTACACGCCGACACCAGCGGTGCCATCCGGTCTGACCTGCCAGTAGAACTTGTATCTAGACCCCTGCCTGCCCATCCAACCAGCACCACCCCCCTTCCATCTGCTCTCCTGCAAGCAGCAGATGTCCACCTTCCTCTCCCTCATCACCTCCACTACCTCACCTGACCTCCCTGACATACGACCGATGTTCCACGGAGCTACACAAAAACTGTCCTCCGGACTTGAAGTACTGACCTTATCATGCTGACCAGCCCAATCACCAGCATCAGGCTGTTCGAGGTCATCACGGTCGATAGTCCGGCATCCTCTCCCATCACGACTTTGCGAGGGTCGGTGGAGTGACCCATACCATCCTTCAGGCTGGATGGTGCCCACATTTGCTCGTTCTGCCATAGGAAATAATTTGGAGCAAATTTTTATGCCGGATGCCCTTCCTGACACAACCAGAAGTGGCCTCGACCCAGCAACTCTTCCGCCCTAAGCCGTTGAATCACTGAGATGCAGCTCATACGCCCCCTCTAGGATGAACCGGTGGCTGGTTGTGATCCCTGGCTCACACGGCCTCTCCAGGATGAACCGGTGGCTGGTTGTGATGCCTGGCTCACACGGCCCCTCCAAGAAGAATTGGTGGCTGGTGGTGATCCCTGGCTCATACGGCCACTCCAGGATGAACCGGTGGCTGGTAGTGATCCGTGGCTCACACGGCCCTCCAGGATGAACCGGTGGCTGGTTGTGATCCCTGGCTCATACGGCCCCTCCAGGATGAACCGGTGGCTGGTTGTGATCCCTGGCTCATACGCCCCCTCCAGGATGAACCGGTGGCTGGTTGTGATCCCTGGCTCATACGGCCCCTCCAGGATGAACCGGTGGCTGGTTGTGATGCCTGGCTCACACAGCCCCTCCAAGAAGAATTGGTGGCTGGTTGTGATCCCTGGCTCACACGGCCACTCCAGGATGAACCGGTGGCTGGTTGTGATCCGTGGCTCACACGGCCCCTCCAAGAAGAATAGGTAGCTGACTTCAATTCCTAGATGCATGATCAGCCTGTGACTATGCTTTGACAGGTATTATATTTAATCCTGCTGGGTGTGTAGACACCCTCCCCATTGGGCAAGCCCAGTGGGGGAGCCGGTTTAGTTGCCGGCTACCCGACCATGAGCTGGCAGTACTGGGTTACATGGTTACCAGTAGCAACAAAGAGTTGGCCAGACAGGCCAGACTCTTCAGGATAAAACTGCAAGCAGATGAAGAAGAAGCACCAAACTCACGTTTACGAAGTTACAATGTATTGTCCTCAATGTTGATTGGTTGAGAGAAAGATTTGTGGAATTTGTGGAAGAATTCAGTTCTTCTCTGTCAATCCGAGACCATTTATAACAACAACAACAACAACAACAACAACAACAACAACAACAACAACAAATACGCGCATGGCTAAAGAAGGAAAACCAAGACACAAGTAATATCAAACACGACCCTCTTTCTGCCCAAAATGCACACGGCGATGCTCTTTATACTATTTTTACAGGCAAGAGAGGGAAGGGTGGGACATCTGGCAAGGGTTAATTCAGGGGAGGGCTCACAGGCAGAAGGCAAGAGAACAAAGAACTGCAACACCTGGCCACCTTGAGTGTAAGAGGAAAATAGACACATCTAGGACAGTTTGCAGACTCAATGCCAGGTGAGCCTTGAAGAAAGGATGATAAGTTTGGGGAGGACAGGCAGAGAGTTGGTGGAGGGATACTTGAGCTCAGTATTTTGAATATGCGTTCTCAAAACACGCATCCTGTTTTCACGCAGCGAGCAAGGCCTTGTTCCCTTCAGGAGCTGGGCAATTCCATTTAAACATTGGAGATACTAGTCTTGGTTATTTGTATTTTGGTGAGATAAAAGCACATGAGATTTAGGAAGATACAATTCCACTTTACTTTGTATAGTCATCTATATCACTATGGAGGTCAAAAGGCTGCCAGAAATTTTTTTATTTGCACAGTTCTAGTTTATCTTAATTCTGTTAAATTAAGGAAAGATTTGCCTAGTTCCACTGATTCCAGCTGCCGAACATTCCGCAAAACCTACCACTCCATAGTCATTTTACGATGTCCTCTCCGTTGTCATTTTTGACTCGCTCGCTCTGGCAAAAGTCATTTGTGTGTAACCTTGTGTTCATAACCTGCCGTCTGTTTGTTTGTTTTTTGAACACTCCAAATGCATTCTTGTATTCAGTTATGTCCAAGTTTAAGAAGCCCTGGGCTGCATTTAAAGCACGGTGTTTGAAAAAAAAAAAAGTTTCACTTACGTCCTCTCTCGAGAGTAGTGTTTTTATTTTGTTTGCTTGTTTTCATTGAGCGACTTGCAGCCTGGAAGCCGCTGCATTGTTATGACAAATTGTTAGTTGAGAAATGATTTCTGAGCAGGTGTAGACAAGCTCTCAATCTGGCGGTAACCTTCATTCCAATGACTGAGCAGCTCGGCGGATTTGTCACGGAGCACGCAGAGCATTTCAGATTGGAGGTGTCGATGCTACATATTTTGTGTGTAGTGTCCAGTGTGCGGGTCTGCGTTGCACAGTCCCACACATGTGCCCCGCTTCCCTTATTGAGTGTCAAAATAACGCCATGGCTGCATCACTCTCACAAAAAAAATAAAAATTATCATAAAATGAACTTGTTGGTCATTTTCTGAACATTTGCTGAGAATTGTTTTTTGTTTTTTTTGAGTTGTATCACTAACTAAGTCCTGCCTGTGCATTTGGTACTGATACTATGCATACTATTGATATAGGTTACAAAGTATTTTGTCTCTAATGTTCCCCAACTTACATGGTATGTTCTTTCTTCTGTTTTGAAATCATGGTTGGGGTTTTGACCAGATAAGATACCAGACACCTAGCTGCTACTGTTTAGAGTTTCTCTTCTTTAGAAGGATAAAAAGAGAACATTGTATGTTTGTTTGTTTTCCAATGTTGGCCTTAGAAAATTTCACGGAGAAAAGAGAGTATCAAATTGGATTTCATCAAAATCCCGATGATTACAAGCGGGCAGAAGGAAGCGGTACCCGTTTCCTCATGGCGTACAGTACTGCATGAAGTACATCGAGTCCCTTCGATACATTCGCACACGCTTTTTTTTTTCCCCAGTCGGACATGGATCAATCAAGAAAGGTTTTGAGGAAAACTAATTTTGAATGGTGGAAGGCACGCTGCGCTCAGTGACGTTGGAAGAAGAGGATTATTTCTGTGAAGTTACAAGTTTAATTTTGTCCGATGCCGTGTTGGACGTCTATCGTGGAATGTTGTCATCCTCTTTGACTGGACTGATAAAGGTGCAAGATGGAGAATGAAATGCATGTTTCATTAATTTGTTTCTTCGGATGCACGTGCACATCCATTTGTAATATAATTTATCATTTTATTCAAAACTTGTACAATACGTTGTCTGCACATATGTTTCAATTCCCAGCAGGTGTCGATATTACCAGGCTCAGCCCCAAGTCTGGATCTGAAATGGTAATGATATCCTCATGGAGCTTCTACCTATTGTGTGGAAACTCCTTCCTTTGCAGAAACAACACACCTTTCGAAAACCTTCAGCCAACTACCTTAAGAAAGAGAAATCGTTTCAGCTTGATACATTGTGCTTATTTCCATTGTGGTGGTGTCGATCAATTTGGTTGTATAATTTCTGACAAATACATAAAATCTACCAAAGTCGAGATAAAATATGTGCATATGGTATTTCGATATCAATGGTTACCAAGTGATCTCTCCGCAGGTTTTTGGGAGAAGTTGATAACACAACTGTAGGTATTTCCTTGGAAATAACCGCTGTCTCTAACACCATGTCCAATTGGCCCCACACCGCATGTTATGAGTCACCATCTCTTCCTTTACTTTCCAGGGCAGATGGTGGTCTCTTTGGCATTGACAGTATGCCAGACCTCCGCAAGAAAAAGCCAATTCCACTTGTTAGTGATTTGGTGAGGCATTTTCTGCCGTGTTCACCTTCCCATCGTGCCTCTCCTGCTGCAGACCATCCAAATTAGCCATGGCCAGTGGTCAGCTTTTAAAATGGGTCCTCAGTTACACAACCAATCAGCCCTTGATGAATTCCCTGTCCCACCTTGTTAACGATCAGAATTTTCTTCTGCTGGCAAGGAAATAGAGGATTGCCGCAGCTGCTTCTGTAGTTTAAGGTATGCTGTACTTTTGAATGAGTTAAAGCATTTCAGGAGCTGTAACATTGTCCTATGTTCAATTGTAGGTGACTGAGGAACCCGATTTTGAAAGTTTTGCCATGTTCCAGCTCATGGCATAATTTGTACCTTATTCCTAACCCCTGGATCCTGCTGCACGATCCAGTCTTTTGTTTTTCCTCCCTGACCCTCTCCAGCTCACTTTGTGCAAAAGCACCTTGTCATCTGCCTGGAGTGACTCCATCCTTCCTTCCCTTTTCTGACCTCACAACTCTCCCTCCCTCTCCTGTTTTGCCCGTTTGTTTGTCTGTCCAAACCATAGGAGGGCCGCTGTAAAGTTCCTCAATAGCATTGACAGTATGCCTGAGATAAAACCTCGGCGCAAATCCCTGCCGCTAGTCAGCGACCTGGTGAGCAAATTCTCCTACATCCCCCACCCCTACAAACCTTGTTCCTCCTCATGGAGCTCGTTGTAGTCATGACCAGGGGGGTATATTCACATCAGTACTCTAGAGTATGGCAAAATTGTTTAAAGGAATTTAAGAGTGGTTGCTGTTTGGTCAGCTTTGGTTGACGTGTCACTCGGGCCTTTGGCTGACGCTTCGCTAAAATATACAAACAGGTTGCAGTGTCGCTTATTTCGCTTGAGCAAAACAACACTCCAAAATTTGTGAGATGCTGTCAAAAACATTGCTATCATGTAATGGGAAATGGGCTTGCTGCTTGGACAGCCATTTTGGTGAATTTGAAGTTTGAAAATTGTTCTGGGCCTTTCTGAAGGTGCCCACCTGCAAGTGATCATTTGGTCTTTGTAGGAACAGTTTATCTTCAAATGCAAAACAAAACCTGATTTTAACTTGCCATTCGGTTTGAGATGTGAGGAATGGCACAGTCTCGGTGAGTAATGGAATTGTAATGTTTCGTTTTTAGTCACGGTTCAGTCCAGCAGAGCTAATTTTTCCAAACAGCAATGTAAGGCCCGGTTTGGTACAAATACTGCTTTCCTCAATCAACCATTCATACCATTTCACACCGATATCATAATTTCCTCCTCCCCTTCTTGTTACTCCTTCACTCATTTTGTTTGTTTTTGTTTTTTGGGCATGTTTTTTTTTTTTTCACTCATGCATACACCTATTTGCTCTTTCCAGCTAACCACTTCCACAGCAGTATTTATTTATACCCTCCACACCTTCCCTTTCTGATGTCAAAACCACACTTTCCTCCGATTCTCCACCCGTTCGTTTATTTGCTTCTCTGACTGCCGTTATCGACCCAAGCTCTCGTGCCGCCCCCTGGACCCTAGCTCTCCTGCCGCCTTCCCGGACCCGAGCTCTTGTTCCCCCCCATCCTCGAACCCTAGCCCTCGTGCCACCCACCCCCCGGACCCTACCTTTTGTGCCGCGCCCGCCCCCGGACCCTAGCTCAGGTGCCACCCCCCAAGACCCTAGCTCTCATACCGCCCCCGAACCCTATCTCTCATGCTGTGCCACCCCTTCCCCGGACTCTATCTCTCGTGCCATGCCCCCCACCCAGCCAGACCCTTGCTCTCGTGCTGTGCCATCCCCCCGGACCCTAGTTCTTGTGCCGCACTCGCCCCTCCAGATTCCCAAATGTTACCTACCAACTCTAGCTATTATGTTACTATCAATAGCATGAGCCCCTGACCGATGCGGTGCCTTTTTTGCGTCTCTGGTCGTCCTTTCTTCGTCTTCTGTTTTCCCACTTTGGCTTGGCAATCCCATATCATACCTCAATGGAAAATTATTGCAATAGAATTGTACATTACATTACAATACAATGTCATGATTCATGTGCATTTTCTATTCCATTTTCATTATGCAACGTATAAATTCTCCAAAAAAATGGCCGGAAGGAAGATTGTAAAATTGATTTCTATCATCATTCTGCCTGGCACTCATTTTTCCATAACGATTTGGCTTTTTGCCCTCTGCACACATCCTGATAGCACCTGCCCTTGTGGGATCAGCCTTACTTGGCATTCTTTCACACATTATAGTGATGTCGTTTCTGTGCATCACATTTATTAGAACCCTGATGTTGCCATGTTGTTGACTGCTGTTTTCAAAATGGCAAGTCATATTTTTGATATTGTCAAAGTACTTTTTGATATTTTCTTGCGGTGACACCTTAAAATTAGAAGAAACATCGTTGCTTGAAATAACATTTTGATAACAGGGAATTTGCTGCTAACTGAGGAAAGCCAATCAGAATATGCACATTTGAATACTAGTGAAAGAAGTGCATTTTGATAACCTGATGACTTTTCTTTTTCCTCTTTTCCAATGTTTTTTTTTTTTTTTCTTCCCTTGCTTTCTGCCATTTCTACATCACAATAGGCCATGGTATGTGCAAACTTTTTCATATTATTTTTAAAACTCACTTTCTCAAAATTGAAATGTTTTGCCGTCTAAAATCTCACCGTCAACGTTTTGGTTGCATAGTTGTCAATTACACAATAGTTATGATTTCAAGAAACAAAGATGCATCGCAAACATGTCATGGATATTGGATATTTTATATGGCATCAGATAAAATTAACTTTATTGGCAAAGCCGATTAATGCATGTCTCTTTAAATACAATATATATATATATTTTTTTTTTTATTCCATTGTTCCTTTGTCATTTAATGTCAAAAGTTTCAGAACTTGTCTCTTCTTTAAGTTTTGTCATTTATTTAACTTCATACACCTGTATATTGGAGTGGTATATCCTTATTTCGATAAGGACCTGCAAGGTGTACGATGCAATGAAGCTTAAAGTAGTTTTTAATCCCTTCCAGTCCATTGCTGCGATGCAGCGCAAGGCTGGGTTAGCATCTACTCTTGCCTGCAGAGCTTCCCTTAATGATGAAGAACTCGTAAGTACACACGGCATTCTCCATGAGCCCGGTCAGTTCTTGCAATGTGAATGACCTTCAAAAATGATGTCGGCATATAAGCTTTCATTGCACCGAAGTGACCTGATTAATGCTCTGATACTTCCTGAACCACATCTTTTTTTTGTTTTGTTTTGTTTTGTTTTCTTCTGCTCTGCAGAAAGCACATGTATACAAGAAGACCTTGCAAGCTCTTATCTACCCAATCTCTTGCACTACACCACATAACTTTGAGATCTGGACAGCGACGACACCAACCTACTGCTACGAATGTGAAGGCCTTCTTTGGGGCATTGCTCGGCAGGGCATGAGGTGCAAAGAGTGCGGCGTAAAATGCCACGAGAAGTGTCAGGATCTGCTCAATGCTGACTGTCTTCAGCGTGAGTCGTGTGCATTTGCAGAGCGGTGTACAATTATTTTGCAGACTCGATCATTGTCTGTCCGATTCTGTTGCGGACTTGCTCATTTTCATTGGATGGTTTTCGAGCAATAATAAGCTACGGTGAATTACTTAGTCTTCGATTCATTGCAGGTGCCGCTGAAAAGAGTTCGAAGCATGGCGCAGAGGACCGCACACAGAACATCATAATGGCCATGAAGGATCGCATGAAAATCCGTGAGAGAAATAAGCCCGAGATATTTGAGCTTATTCGAGAGGTGTTCACCATTGCCAAGCCCTTGCATGCACAGCACACCAAGGCTGTCAAGCAGAGCGTCCTTGATGGCACATCGAAATGGTCGGCAAAACTGTCCATCATGGGTACGCTTTTTGCACCTCCATTTATTTTGAGGGTTCCTCATTTGGTTTGTGTTGGTCACCACCTTGATTACCCCAGGAACCATTATTATTAAACTTGATATTTTTTAAAGTGTGTGTGCGTGTGTGCGTGCGTGCGTGTGTTAGCTGTCACCTGCTCACCATATGTGCCCTCTTGCTCTTGTCTCCACTTTGATAAGATGGCATATCGAAGGGATTTCAATTCCAAATACTCGTTGACTTTTTGTTGTTCCTCCAGTTGTCAGTGCTCAAGGCCTGCAGGCAAAAGACAAGACTGGCTCGAGTGACCCTTATGTGACCGTGCAGGTTGGGAAGACGAAGAAGAGGACAAAAACAATATATGGAAACTTGAACCCTGTGTGGGATGAGAAGTTTCACTTGTGAGTTGATTCTCCGAGTTTTGTCCAATTGCAACTGATGTTCTAGTTTTTTTTTTTTTGATCGATATTCTTCTCTTTACGTCAAATATAACGATTTGTAAATGCAAATGTTGAACGACTTAAATATTACTGCATTGATTTTTCTATCAAAACAAGTGTTCGGTGACTGATCATGCGATCTGCTAGAAATTGTGGATCGAGGTTTGGCAACGCAAACAGATGGAAACAGTGTTTCTTGGTTGTCACTTTTAAACGTCTGGCCAGTATATGAAGAGATCCGCATTTGGGACTTAACATACCAGAATACAAATTAATACGTTCGGTATCATCATCATCATCATCATCATCATCATCATCATCATCATCATCATCATCATCATCTTCTTGCAAACACTGGGTAGGGGATAAATTAAGGAAAGTAAGGGAAGAATGGGAATCTTAATGGGGAAAATGAAGTGGGGAATGGAATAGAGCACGGTGAAATGGGAATGTGAAAGTACTGTACATGTGAGGAGGGGGGGGGAGAAGTTAAAAAAATTTGCCCTTGAACCGACAGATGAAACTGTTGTATTATTACAAGGTTGTTATTAGTTCCAGTTTGATCACCTCGGTTGTTTTCCTCCAAGAGGCATTATCTGCTGAATTTCTTTGTCTGAATAAGTATCGTTTTGCATGATTATTGTGGACTGACGAGGTGCCCATGCTCAGCGCGAGAGGGATCCCAAAAGAAACGCACAATGCAGAAACGGTGAGGATGCCAAACCCCAGGCACCAATAAAATTCCACATTTCTGGTGACACCTTCAGTCGAATGTCAGGCATGGACAGCCGGTTCGTGAAGGACTTGGGCAAAAATTTATTGCGGCTGACCTCGACAGAAGTAAGGTGGGTAACATTTAAATGATGATCAATGGCCAAACTGCGAATGTTGCGGGCAGAAACCCTCACATGATTTCCTCATTCTTCTTTAAACTCGACCTCTCTCGATTTTCATTCCAAACAGCATCTTTCAATTAACAAATTAATACTATACCATTAACATAACATAGAATACAAACACTCGTGGAGAAAACAAATATGGACACCGTTGTCATGTGACAACCAATACGGACGAATGTGCTGGCAAGAATACGCAGGTACAGAATACTTCGTGCGGATCGAAAGTCAAAATCGTAATTGTCTTGAGAAATTTATGAAACCTCCCACCCACCTTCGAATGATTCGGGTGGAAACTCAAAATCTTAATTGTATTCAGATATTATCAAACCAGCGAAGGTTTCTGCTGAACCCGTGATCGTGTTTACTTCCGGATCGGGAGCAGTTTCATACGGATCGAAAGTCAAAATGTATTGAGGTATCTGTGGAACCTCCCACCCACCTCAGGACATCCGCTGAGACCCCACAACGTTCCACAGAAGGTTTGACGGGGCTATCCCCAAAACTGAGGGAGTAGTTTGGGGACGGACAGACGGACGGACGGCCACTCCTGCTTTATAATAGAGATTTTACCATTACACCATAGTAAAACAGCCAAGTTGTTTTGTACATTTATTTTGTTTTTACCCCTCAGCCCAAATTGGCTAAGGGGTATTGTCGTCACAGGCGTTGTCCGGGCGGGCGACCGTCCGTCTGTCAACTTTTGGTTTCCGTCGATTTCGAGGAGAACGCCTTGTCCGATTAAATCCATTTTTGCAGGGTGTGTGTTGGAGTTGAGTAGAGGAAGGTTCCTTTTGAAAATGGGCGCGCTGCGATTTTCACTGTGGCCGCCACGGTCAGGTCAGGTCAGGTATGGGAGCATGTGCCAGAACAGCACGTCGCTGCGTCCACTTTCCGCCGGTACTCCAGGGGCCTCCGTCTGGCCATCCCCCAGGCAGATGCCAGGCCCATCCCCATCTCCTTGAGATGATGGTCAACCTGCTGCAACCACGAGGCACGTGGTCGGCCCACTGGCCTCCTCCACTCATGAGACTCCCTCACTGAGAGAATCTGGTGAGCAGGATCAGCGTCAGGAAAACGAGCCACATGTCCATACAGCCGCAACTGACGCTCACATACTATGCAGGTAACAAATCTCATCCGAGTCTCTCTCAGCAACCGCTCGTTGGACACAAAATCCGACCAGCGATAGCCAAGGATTTTCCGAGACACCTGGTACCAAAGGAATTAAGTCTCCGTCTCAGATCCTTGGTCAGAGTCCAAGTCTCGCACCATCTGGCCACGGTAGCCATCTTGAAGTCTGATTGATTTTCGATATGACGTCCAACGTGCTCTAACTGACTGCATCATCGTGATATCACTGCTTCCTTTTACAATGCATGGGCTGAGGGGTTACGCCCGCTTTGCGGAGCTATTTTTTTCATTGTACGGAAGTTGAGACTCCTTGAAGAGACGAACAACATAATGAGGAGTCGGTGAGCAAGGGAGATAAATTACGTTATTTTCTGAAATGCTTTCTTGGTGCACGTGTTTGGAGCATTTAATGTATTGTACTGTAGTTCCAAACCACACAGTTCATACTATTATTTCGAACACACTATCGTACGTAGTTCCATACTCGTATTTTTCGACATCGATCCAAGGTTCATGTGTCGGAGCTTCCACACCCATCACACGCAGATCCAACATTAGTAGACGTCGATGTGCTATTGCTTGAATTTCAAGGACATTTGTAGACAATCCGGCCAAACACAAATAGTGTATGGAGTTTGAACTTGGGTTCCCTGCATCATGAGCCACGGGGATCGGATGAGAATATCAACAGGCCAATTTGATCATAACATCGATATTGCTGATCATGTATTGAGCTGATTGCCTGAAGTTTGTTTGTTTATTTGTTTTGTTTTTTATTTTGTGATTGTGATTACTGAAATTGGCACTGTGCAGCTGTGATGTTATAGGTGCAGTATTGTTTGAACAGTACCGTTGATTCAGAGTAAGCTTTGCGGACCTGCCTTGCATCGCCATGAATTGGACTCCACAATGGATCGCATCCAAGACTTTACAGAATGTCTGCCATCAAATAACTTTTTCGCTCACCAAAGGAGAGGGTTTTGCATTTGGGTCTGTCTGTCCATCTCTCTGTCTCCTGTCTCTTTTCTCTTTGTCTCTTTGTTTGTCTGTTTCACTGACTGTTTGTCCGTTTGTCCGCACAGAGTGTTTTTCGCTGCAACTGCTTGTCCGATTGAGACAAAATTTTCACGGCAGGAATGACTTCTCATGTTGAATGTGTTTATCATAATTATGATGTCATAGGCCACATGGTGTGAAAAAAAACTTTGGATATCTGTATCTCTGAAACCGCTCCATGGAAAAATCTGAAACTTGGCACATGGCAAGTACTCCCCATGGGAAACAAGTGTTGTTTTATACTTTGTTTGTATATACAAATTTATACTTTGGCCAAACTAACCCTAAAACTAAACTAGAATGTAGCAAACTAACCCAAACGAAACTAGAATGTAGCACATCCTCCGTCCGTGGGGCATACGCCATAAGATGAATGCCAAATTTAGGTTTCACTTATTGTAAATTTGATGAACATGTGTAGACAAGAATTCCTCATGGGATATCTTCCTTCTATCCCGTACACCGGTGATTATGAGAGGAATGCGTTGAGGTTTTTTTTAATAGTCCTCTTAACCTGAACATACAAAGAAATGATTTGATTGTGTAAATAGTCACCAGGAATTCACACAGACAATCAAATGATCAATAATTAAAGAACACTTTCGCACACCATTTGACTGCACAACAAGCAGACACCGACCAGCATGGATCCCAGGTGTATTCCAGGACAATTTTAAAAGCACCAAATCATTTCCTGCATTTTCAATAATGGTGTTGAAAATTAAAGTTCAAAAAATAAAACAATACACCAAATTCGTTTCTTATGTGATGGTTGCGGAACAGACAATTTTTACAAAATGTGTGGAAATTCCTTGTGCATATTATGAAATACATTGATGTGACATCTGTGCCTCTTGGGAAATTGCAGGCAATTTGCTCAGAGAGGTGAACATGCTCCAATCAGGGATAATAATGGGACGATTTGAAGTTCTTCATTTGTAAGTCCCATGTGGCACACTCTTTGTGAGGTGAACACAAAGCGACTATTGGGAGAAGCCAAGTTTGATCCCTGATCAAGATCACGTTACTTCGACTACAGTAAAATGTCAGGAAGATTGTTTAAAGCTCTCACCAAAATTTACCGTGGGAGTGAACCATGGCAATAAAGGGGCAAATGGCCACCTCGTTTCATTGTTTAAGGCCATCCAGGATCTTGTGACCACTTGCTATACTCGGTGTAGCACCAGGGAGACTGTCGACCCTTTGTATATTAATTTCCCTTCTGAATTCAGAATGAAAATATTTACATGCAATTGGTTTGATTCCGACAGAGCATCCCAGCTAACAAAATATTTAAACGTCATAAGAACATTATGCCAAAATTTGTGAAAGCATAATTTTAAAGGGTGTTAAAAACATTAAAATATTATTGAATAACATTATTCTTATTACTTTTTAGCAGCGTCTCGCGTAGCGAACGCTGCTCATAGAGAGCTCGGCGTTCTTCTTCCTACACTTCTTCTTCTTGTGAAGACACAACCTTAACCTCTAGAACTCGGCTCTTGTATTTACAAGATCCGGATCTCCTTAAATACTAAGCACTTGTACACATCCTCACATAGGTGGTGCCTTTTGAGAGCGTCTGTCATGGACTTTTAAATATATTCAGACATTTGCTTTAAAGTTTTGAAAAGTTCACATTACTATTTAAAGATTATTCCATTTATCGTATTGTAATTTCGTAAATACACTATTTATTTCGTAAATACACTTTATATCGTAAATATGTAAATACATTATGACGGGTCTGGCTATTGGCTTAATCAAGGCACGTGACAAAATATCGGAAGTTGTTGTTGTTGTTTTTTAATTTACTATTACTTTTTTAGCCGACGAAACCTTTAGGACGCTGCTCTTGGACACATTTGTCCTTTTTTTGGTTGTGACTATACTGTCTGACCCTGACATTCGCAGGGGATACGTTCTTGAAAAATGCCACGAATATCGGGGCATTGTTTCAATAGGAAAAGGGGGAATACGTTCCGGCGGTTCATGAGTCATAACGGAAAATGAAAAATCCCATAGAAAAATGCGAAGAAGCCCACAAAAATAGGCGAAAAAAACCCACAATTATGCAAAGCACATGGCTGCAAATGTCGAAGCAGATCAGAAAAACCACAAATACATCCGCGAAAAAAAATGCGAATACGCGAAGCACAGGGCCATGAATGTAGAAGGTCACCTTTTATGAACAATGAATACACGCAGTCCACGAATAGCGGAAGCACGAATGTCGAGGTCTGACTATTACAAATTGACATCGTAAACATCAAAATGTTTTTAAAACTTATTGAGCTTGAAATGTTTTTGGATCATGTTTTCATGATGTTTTTAAAAACCCGACAAATTACTTTTTTTTCATTTCATTTGGCAACAACGTTTTTCAAACCTCGCGCTCGAGGCCATGATCTCTCTTGGGGAAGCCACATTTCAAAGTTGGCCTCCAAAACCAGATGCCGACTGGGCATCCTCTGTCATGCAAAGTCCTTCCTTGGCATACCTGAGTTCCTATTCACCTACAAGGTTTTCATCCACAGCTTGATGGAGTGCTGCTCTCCCTTCTGGGATGGCACGCCTTCCTCACACCTTGCTTCACTTGATGCCATCGAAACCAAGGCCTTCAAGATTATTGGAAACTCTCGTGATGAAGCCGAGTCTATGAGTCTATCACTTCGCCATCCCCGACAGGTCGGTGGTCTCCCTGTCTTCTTCCGCCTCCTCTCTGTGTTTGCCCCCCTCCCAGGTATCTGCAGGATGCATGTGATCCAGCAGCAACCCCCTCCTTGTGAAACTGCCAAAATCCAGGATTACTGCTCACCTCCACTCATTTGTTATGTTCCTCTTGTCTCCCAACTGTGCAACCCACTTCCACACTCTTCAACCTTTCTCTTCCGTCCAGGTCTTTAAGACAGCTCTGTTCACCACCATCTCAAATCATCCCCCATACAAAACCCTGATATTTTCTACACCCATTAAACCACCCCACACCCCTCCCAAAATTTTGCCTCTGTATCCGTCTTGTCCACCCCTTACGTTCTCCCCGACCCCTCATCATTACCCACATCCCTTGTTTGTCTGTCTCCATCTATTTTCTCCCTCTGCCCTGCTGTTGGTGTTTCCTCCTCTTGCTGTTCCTTTTCATATGTTGCATCCTGATTCGTTCTGTGTTCTAGCTCTTCCGTGAGCCTTGACTACTTCTGCAAAAAAAAAAATACCTTTTTTCAAATGTTATGGAAATGTTTCATGCAAACTGGGATCCACCATCAAGAACCGTGGCGAGCCAATCTCCACCCCTCTCCCCATCGAGGGGGGAACCCGACATGGCAGGATCGCCCAATGCACTGTTATTTCATGTTTCAACATCAATTTGATCAAGGTATGCTCACTGCCGTGCGAAGCAAGGAGAAGCTGATGTTTTGGCCATTAACCCTTTGTACTTTTTTGCTCTGACGAAGACGTAATGCCCGAAACGTCAGCTTCTCCTTGCTTTCTCGGGCAGTTGGCATACCTCGATCAATGTCCTGTTAATTTAATCCATTGTGTAAGGAGTTGTTAACCTGTGGGGTTTACTTTAGAGATGCAGAGTGGAGGCTCAGGTGCATATAGTTCGGAGCATTTATCTCACTTGTGATTTGTAAATGCAACTTGCAATTGAAATGATCTGTATAATATTTCGGTATCACCATGCTTGTATCTGGCAGATAACATTGATTAAGATTGATGCGGGTCATTTATTTCTTGAGAAATATTTGGTTCTTGAAGGCAGTTTTTTTATATCCAAGTATTGAGGTTCATGGAAGAGCAGAACTTATTTTGGGCAAAGGGTCAGCAAACACAAAATAAGGTGAAAATATAACATTGGGATGAGAACATGTATATGAATTGGGGGTGTAGGGTGCGACCAGAGTATCAGTGAGTGTCGTAAAGATTTTTTTTTTTTTGAACCCGCGACTTTTATTCCGTCTCCCTTTACCTGGCACCGTCTTCTATCACAGAAATTGCCTTCTGCCATTCTGACATGCTCTAAAGCTTACACGCGTTTCAGTAAAAGCTTGTTTGATGAATGGTTTGTAAGAACCCAGTGGGGTCTGACAGCATCGTGTGGAGGTAGTGCACTTACCTTTGAGCTTAACAGCCCGACTATAAAATTTCATATTGGTTCTGCACCAGCAGGACATTCCACCACAAAGTGTGCCGTCACTCACATGCACGATAATCTGGGTGTCCCATCTGCTTGCATTAGTTTGACCTTAAAGATCACATGGTGTCTCTCACTAAGAGTACGTGAGTTATCACCAACGCCCGAGGATAAATTACAAATTCCTGCCCAAATTACCTTCAGTCGAACGTCTGGCCTTACCAAGCCGGTTCTTGAAAAACTTCGGCCAAAACATTGTGGCAAACCCCATAAGGTGGGGATAATTGGATCGTAGTAGTAGTAGTAGTAGTAGTAGTTTGTTGTAAGAACTCAGCTTCCAATTTCCAGTCTGAGATGTTCTTAAGCCATTTGGCTGAGGTCCCATAAGAAATGTTCAGTTTCGTTCGGATTTGATCACCAATTCCTATGGTTTTCCAAGACTGCTGAACATTCCAATCAGGAAAAAGTGAGGTGGTGGTGTTTTGTTAATCAGGCCAAAAAAATTCAAATATTCAAGCAAAGTTGAGAACTGTGCTGCCACGAAGTTTTCGCATCTGGGGGGGTCATTTAGAGAGATGTGTAAAAAGAAAAATACATTCAACTTGAAAGAGTATGGGGTGGGGGGGGGTTGTGGGGAGAAAAGGGGAGTCGAGGGGGAAAGTTAATTGAGGGGTTTTGGGTGGTTTCTCACAAATTGTCTTTTGCACATGTTGTGCATATGAGACCTTTATTTGTCAGGTGTTAAACTGCTCTATATCCATTTGCTAATAATCGGGTAGTATAAGTAAGGGTGTGTGCTGCAAAGGATTTCCTGATGACATCGTTTTCAGGATCAGGCCCTTGGAGAATTGTTATCATATTTTCACTTAGTTTCTTGGACCTGGACCACACAAGTTGCCACCAAGTTTCCTCACCAACGTGTCGGAGCGCTATCGCGAAGATTGGCAAGGATTTTGATGCAAATCCTGAGGGTATTATCCATGTCCAACAAGCTGTTGTTGCACCCTGGGGAGCAGTCGAGGAATGGCTCATTCATTTGGCACAGATGGCAAGCAATACCCTGACAGTCCATTAAATTTCCTTTTTGCTGCCGTGGTGCGGACAGCTGCCAGGGGTACTGCGGGTTGCCTGGCATCATGCCGCGGATCACAAGAACTGCAGTGAAAATCTCAGATTAAATGGAAAGTTCATTTTGTGCAGCAGGCACTTCAGTTTGTATTCTCGACATATAGTTTTATGATGTTTTTAGCAGCGTCTCACATAGCGAACGCTGCTCTAAGAGAGCTCGGCGTTGTTCTTCTTCTTGTTCTTCTTATTCTTGTTGTTGTTGTTGTTCTTCTTGTGAAGATAAAACCTTTATATTAGGACTCGGCTCTTTTATATACACGATCTGGATCTCCTTAAATACAAAACACCTGTACACATCCTCGCATAGATGGTGCCTTTTGAGAGCGTCTATCACGAACTTTTAAATATATTCGGACATTTGCTTTAAAGTTTCGAAAAGTTCACGTTACTATTTAAAGATTATTCCATTTAATATATTGTAATTTCGTAAATACATTATTTATTTCGAAAATACACTATATTTCGTAAATACGTAAATACACTATGACGGGTCTCGCTATTGGCTTAATCAAGGCACATGACGAAATATCGGAAGTTGTTTTTTTGTTTTTGTTTTTTTTAGCCGACAAAACCTTTAGGACGCTGCTCTTGGACACATTTGTCCTTGTTTTTCTTCTTCTATTATCACATTTATATATTTATTTATTTTTATTGTATATAACGTCAAGGCTTGTGGAAGAGCCAGTCAGTTAGAACATAACCGAACAAAAAGAACAGGAGAAAGACGGGCAAGGAAGCGCACCGGCAGCAGGGTTGAGGGACCATATTTGGCTCCCTTAGATTTTGTTGTGCTCTTTCGCAATTCTGCTTTTGCACTGTTTTCTTGCAAAATCTCTTGTGCCGCAAAATTCTATTTGTACCATTCTCAGGTAGGTAGATTTTGGGTCATGTCCGAGTAACTTTCTATCGAAATAGTTTTTGTTTTTAACCACTCACATCATAGTACGGTAATTCTCACGGGTAATTGAGTGTTCGTACTTGTTCTCTACAAACAATGCGTGGCTTGATTATAGTGGATATGAAACTTATTCCTCATGGACAACATTCACTCCTGCAGACACATTTTCTTTTGTCTGTAGGTTTCCTTCCACTTTTAAATATGCTCCACCAATCATAATGACATTTTCAAGAATGGCTTTTGCAACTACTGCTTTGAAATTGCTCCTGGAATTTTTATTTACTTATTTTAATATGGTTGCCAAGGCTTATGGAAGAGCTAAACAATAAAGGGCGAGAGGCCAAATTAGCAGAGAAGAAAAAGGCAAATGGGGAAAAGACATCGAGGAAGGGACACAGATGTGCAGAACAATAAGAGACAACAGGACGAGTAGATGAGGGACGAACATAAAATACAGCGAATAAACCAATAGCAGACAGAAATATGTTTACATTATGTGATGATATAAAATAATGTAAGTTCATGGAAGAGCGAGGTGAAAGAGTAAAAGGCACTATCAGTGGGGGCAGTTGGACAAACATGGACACGACGACCAAAGGGGTGAATGAACAGGATGACATGGTGGGGGAAGAAGAACCTGCGAGTACAAAGTAGTTTGGGGAGGTTAACGAGGGTAAAAAAGATCATGGGTCGGGAAGGAGGATGACTTGAGGTGTTGGTGTACTGCCAACTTGAAGCTCTGGAGGGAAGAGTGAGATTGGAAGGATTGAGGAAGGTGATTCCACAAGTGAGGAGGAAATAACAAATGATTTTAGTTGAGCAGTGAGATATCGGTACATTAAGAGTGGGTCACTGTTATAGACAAAGGAGGAGATGGCAGTGAATCATCACTTTAGGAGCGAATAGGGAAGAGCAAGCTTGGATACACTTGGATGGTAATTTCAGAGATTATAAAATGGGCAGAACAAACGAGTGAAAGTGAGAATGTCACATCATTTAACACCATCTTTTACCACCACGATTTCCCCACAAATATCTCGAATCATTGAATCAAATGGAAGACCAAGAAGGGAC
Source organism: Eptatretus burgeri (assembly GCF_056783735.1). Classification (NCBI taxonomy): domain Eukaryota; kingdom Metazoa; phylum Chordata; class Myxini; order Myxiniformes; family Myxinidae; genus Eptatretus; species Eptatretus burgeri. Next base: position 43,186,009 of record NC_140971.1, on the reverse strand, counting down.
CCGAATAAGAAAAGAGCAAAGATGGAGTCATCAAGGAGGAACTGATTTTAACACAAATGCCTATGATTATTGAAATCTCGAGCTCGAAATGAACAATGACAATAGTATAATGATCCCCTTAATCTTCATCTTCATCCTTCTTATGCAGCATGGCAAATAGCTTAATTGTTGCAAATTAGCAACAATTGAACAATTGTTTCATTGTTGCTAATTTTCTGGAGGCACAGCTGTGCTGCTGTTGCTGAAGTGCCCCTTGTAGGTTATAGCAGGAATCTTATAATTTGTTCAGGGTGCTGGCAAGAGCTCTCCTACTTTTTGTGAAGGATATTGTAGGGGGTCTAACATCCACCAACTAATGCTGGCAGATGGGACATAATGTGGGCAGATGGGGCATCCGAGGGACAGCACACACATTGGCGCGCCCGACGACCACACCACCGGGATGAAAACTTATAGTTGGATTGGGATTTGAATCCAGGTTCGACAGCTCAGAAGTGAGTATGCATACCTCTGGGTTCCCATGCCAGCCAACAATGCCCTGCCACCAATTTAAGGTTCCAAAGCTCTGCTGTAGGCTTCTTTTAAAATGATAACTTTGGAGTTGTTTAATTGTTGCTGAATGTGTTTTAAAAGCTAAACACCAACCAACCTGTGGTTGTAACGGATGTGATGTTAAAATAAATATTCAAGTTCAAGTAAACTCCTTTTGCACAAGTTTAGTGGAAAAAAAAGAATTGGACACCACTTGATAACCACCTTTTCAATGGCTCTTCTTTATTCCTGAATGTGTACTCTGTTGATTGGGATGAAGTTCCGGTCCTTTACTTTTCAAAATGTCAACTCCACTTGATGTTATTGGAAAGGTTTTCTCTCGATGAATTGCCACTTTGTTTCTACCTGACTCAATGACGTCTTTTTCCAGTGAATGCCACAACTCCTCGGATCGCATCAAAGTGCGCGTCTGGGACGAAGATGACGATATAAAGTCACGCGTGAAGCAGCGGCTGAAACGAGAATCGGATGACTTTCTCGGGCAGACGATTATCGAAGTGCGGACGCTCAGTGGAGAGATGGACGTATGGTACAACCTGGGTACGTCTGCATTTTCTGTTATGCAGTCTATGCCTTAATCAACTCGTCCGTACTTCGTTTTCAATTATTCTTCACTGTGAGTAAAACAATTAGTGCAAACTCCCTTTTGAGGAATTTGAAGATGAAAGCTTGTGAAGGCAGCAAATTGAGCAATGTTTCTCAACTTAATGGTTGATGTGCTGGAAATCGAATATTCTATGAGGTGCAAAATATGTCACATTATCAAGACTCGGTTCATATAGTGGTTCCGTAATGATGTGTTTGGACCCAAAAGGTCTGTGTTTGTATCCACCAGGAACATACTTTCTTGGTCTATCAATGCCATGTTGCGTTGTGCTTCTTGTCCTTGAATCTTCATCTACTCGTGATGTTGCATTTATCCAAAACTTACATTGCCACAAATGACATTGAGGATTTTGAGCTCAGCCTATTTCAAAAGTCTCGCGTAAAAAAAGCTCCCGTTTTCTCTTGTTTGTGATTGCTGAAGGTGGCAACGTAACTACAACATTGAAGCATTTAAATTCTGGTTTGAACACTGCCTATTAGGAGGCAGTAGTAGTAGTAGTAGTAGTAGTAGTAGTAGTAGTAGTAGTAGTAGTAGTAGTAGTAGTAGTAGTAGTAGTAGTAGTAGTATCCTTGACAATTCCTTTGAGAATTATTGAATTCAGATTTTTGTGGATTGCGAGAGTGAAGAGCATGGACAGAAGGAGGATGGATGAACTGAGGGAGGAGATCGGTGTGCAGACGAGTTTGATGTGGAGATTGGTGAAATGTCAGCTGAGATGGGCTGGACACTTGGTGCAGATGGGGGAAGAGAGACTGGCAAAGAGAGTGGATAGGTTAAGGGAGCAAGGAAGGAGGAAAAGGGGGAGACCACGGTTGAGATGGGAAGATTGTATGAGGAGGGATATCCGTAAGGTAGGGGTGGTTGTAGAGTGGAGGGAGTTGGCTGAGGACAGATAAGTGGAGGTGTGTCATGGTCAAGGCAGGGCAGAAGCTTGGTGCCATCAGACCTCACCTATTATAAAGGGAAGAGGAGGAGAATAATAATAAGAAGAGGATTTCTCATCTCATTTTTCCTTTTTTTATCCGAAATTGAGGCCTCTAAAAGTGCAATGTGACCGTGGGGGGGGGGGTTGAAGGGGCATGCAACGCACACTGAGAGCTGGGCAACAATCGGAGGAATGAACTGGAACAGCACTCGGTGGAGCACATACCTCCGCCAGGCTGAACAGTTTACATTATCTATCTCACCGATAGGTTGGATCTGGATCCGGACCTCCAAAATCAAATTAGCTTGTTCTTGTCACCGACCCAACTCATCCACCAAGTTTTATCATAATCCATTCACAACGTTTTGAGATATCATGCTGTATATCGCTTTCGGCCCTTTCTCTCGGTGATGAAGAATCGCTTATTAAATTTAAAAATGCTTCCCAATTTGAATATTTATGAGCCTAAAAGAGCTTTGCCAATATTGATGAGATTTTCACCGATGGAGTTTGACTCATTCGGGAAGATGATCCTTCATTTTTGCCACCACCCATCTTACAATGAACATCGTCATAGTAACGTGAAGAACCGAGGATTGAGCGCACAACATTTTAACCCATTCCCATCTCACTTGAAAATCGGGGACGTATTGGCCTCTTTCTTTACCACCGTGGTTCGTATGCAGCATGTGGCTGTGGGTGAGCATCAGTTGTCACAGGGGCATGGAAGTAGCGCTGATACAGTCAACTCTACGTCAGAGCGGAAATTTGTGATTTGTAATTTGTTCAGGGTGCCGGCAATAACTTGCCTCCTCTTTGCAAAGGACATCGTGGGATTTTGAAATGTCTACAATCTAATTCAGGCAGATGAGGGACCTGGTTTAACACCAATACGATGGACGGCACACACTTTACCTGCAAAATACCAGGATGACAGTTTATCGCTGGGTCAAGATTCTCACCCACTGCAATACAATGACATCCGTGTGTAACCTGTTCTGTACAGATCTTGTCCAGCCCAACTGATCTCTTTGGTGCTTTTGGAAAGGTTGTTTCTGCTCACCTGTTGAACAGTACATATAAGCCTGCCATTATGCCTCTGCACCTCCCACCACAGAGAAGAGAACAGACAAATCTGCCGTGTCTGGGGCAATCAGACTCCGTATTAGCGTGGAGATCAAAGGAGAGGAGAAGGTTGCTCCGTACCATGTTCAGTATACCTGCTTACACGAGGTATTCATGTTGTGAACACAAAATGCAAAAATAAAAAAGTTTTTTTTTGTGCCAGCAAGCCATGATACATCAACCGCTACAACTAAAAATTTACGTTAAAAAAAATAAAAGAAACCTTGGGGTCGGGCTTCTTCCGACGTCAATTGTCTCGCTGTTTCTTCCGATTGCCTCCATCCAATTTTGCCACAACTGTGAGATGATGCATTGCACGTGCCTTTTTAAAGTGTTGCCTAATTTGGAGGATAGGTTTCAATTTGTCATGCATTTGTCTTCACTGGTTGCTACAAGATCTTGATTGGTTTTTTCTGGCAGCCTCAGATAGGAGTGACGTATGACCTTGGTTAGACTAATATCCGAGCTGAACGGCAAATTTCCCTGATGGGTCTTTTTAAAAGGAGGGTGACACCTCCACCTTGGCCGTGTTTTTTTTTTCCCCGTCATGACATTGCGGGGAGGTAGAGCGGATGATGGTTTCGCTTTGGGTTCCTCTTGTGTTTGGCAAACACGGGACGCAGATGCTTTGTGGCAGTCAATCTGCACAACTCATCCTTTTGAGTAACTCCCTCTCTCTTTCTCTTTTAATCCCCGATCCTCAATTGCAGAACCTTTTCCATCACCTGACTGATGTGCAGAACAACGGTGTGGTCCGAATCCCAGATGCCCGTGGTGATGACGCCTGGAAAGTTTATTTTGATGAAACGGCACAAGAGATCGGAGATGAGTTTGCAATGCGATACGGGATAGAATCCATCTACCAGGCCATGACGTAGGTTTGCTCTTCATTTGTGTCATGATGTTTCGGGTCGTCTGTTTTTCGAGTATTCCATTTACCTTTGACAAAATTGATGGTAAATTCTCATTTTAAACTGTTGGAATTTTCTGATTTTGCAAAGTTAGCTTCATGTCTGGCAAGGTTTTTTGTTTTGTTTTGTTTTGTTTTGTTTTGGTTTTTTTTGGGGGGGGGTGGATTAGGCAGTGTTTTTCATTTCTAGTTTTCATTGTGTTGCCTTTTTTGGAGTGCAGGCAATGATTTTTATTTCTCTGTTTTTGAATGCAAGTTTTAATTTTTATTTTATTATTTTTTATATATTTACTTATCACCTTCGCAAACTTTGTTGCGAAGGTTATGTTTTGATCGCTGTGTATTTATTTATTTATTTGTGAATATGTGTGTTTGTTTGTTTGTTTGTTTGTTATTCGCATAACTCCAAAAGTATTGAACTGAATCGCAGCAAATTTGGTGGGATGATTGGTTATTATCCGAGGACCATTTGATTAGATTTTGGGAGCGGTCGGGTCAAAGGTCAAGGTCAAGGTCATGAAAAGGTCAAAATCGTCTTTTTACCATAGCGCGGTCAATTTGTATCCAATTTGCATGCAACTAATGTCAAAATGTTCAGAATTCAATGCCCCATCTTGTGATATGTGACATGACACAATGACGTAATAGCCCTTATTAGCGGTTGGGAATCAAAGGTCGGGGGGGTCACGACATTGCAAAATGTGCGGTTTTAGTCATAACACAGTCAATTCTTATCCGATTTGCATGAAACCAACATCAACATGTTAATTGTTCTGTTCCCCACACTCTAATACCAATTACAAAATGAAGAGTACAAAGGTCAAGGTCGAGGTCATGAAAAGGTCAAAATTGTCATTTTGCCATAGTGCGGTCGATTTTATTTTATTTTACTTTTTTTTTATCCAATTTGCATGCGACTAATGCCAAAATGTTGTGAATTCAATGCCCAATCTTGTGATATATGATTTGACACAATGACGTCATTACCTTTGTTCGCGGTCAAAGGTCCTTTGGGTCAAAGGTCAGGGGGGTCAACGACCTTTATTATCGTAACGCGGTCAATTCTTATACAATTTGCATGCAAGTAGATTCAAAATGTTTAGAATTCATTTCCCTATCCTGTGATGTGTAATATTTGACAGTGACTTTATTGGTGAGTTTAAAGCATTGGAAGGGGGGGGGGGCAGGTCACTGAACTTACAAAATGTGCATACCTTAGTGGCACGTACGCACACTAAACAAAAAATGTTCCTTTTTATAAATTAGGAGCCAGCTGACATTACTTTTGGATTGCGCAACCACAACCAGCTGATGTCAACCATTCTAAAAAAAGCACGATCACCTGCTGTGTGCTTCAAATGTGTCATTCTTATGTGCCATGATGCTTTCGGCTGCTGGTGCAATTTGAAGATATTAAAAAAATAAAAGATATGCACATTTTACAGTTGTAAGGATGCAGGTAATAAAAACGGATTAGCAGACAAAAACATAGTTCTCTCCATGCAAACCAATGGGACTTTGGCACCAGGAGAGGCGTATTTCACAACTTATAGTTCTATTTATCGATCGTACTTCAACCCCCTATCATGCAACCAGCTAATGTCATACGTTCTACATATAGTACACACAGCTGAATTAGTACTTTCAGATGTCATACTTTCTGAAAATGAATGTTTGTTTGTTCACAAGAAATAACTTATTTAGAAAAACAGAAACTCGCGTGTGCTCAATGCCCCTAAAATGCCAGAAAATCATTTCTTATAATGTGACCAGTTGTCATCAGATTGACTTGACACCGACACCCAAAAAGGTCAGGGAGTTCATACAGAAATTGTACAATGTACGTGAATCGGTGTCAAACGGGAGGAAATTTAATGTTTTTAAGCCATCATAACACATGTGAGATGGCAGATGTGGTATGGGATTAAATACCCTCGCAATCAACGGTTTCTGGGGGGGGGGGCAAAATGTAGCGTTGGCGAAGGTATGCGCTCCACTGAGTGCCCATTCTAGTTTAAGGTGTTTTTTTTTTTTTGAAAAACGATCCACGATTCTTTTGAAGCATCAAGTGCATGCACCAAAATGAATCAGGTTTTCATTTAATTTGGGAATAACATGTGCTGCTTTTGTTTAGTGCTACTCAAACCGGCTGTAACTCATTTCTTTCTGCAAAAGAACATAATCCTTGAATGCATGTTCACGCGACTTGCTTAATCTGACTCGTTGATCTCATGGAATCTGTTGCAATAATGAGGCAATAATAAACAGTTGCGGATCAAATTAACCTTTTTTTTGTCCAAGTCGAGGATGAATCGCTCATTATAGTAAGTTATGATTTCCAAAAAATTTATGCCAAGGGACCTGCATACCCAAGTGTGTACCGAATATTTCAAACATTTATTATGGAAGTTGGTATTTTGTAATATGATGATAGAAATATTTTTTTCGTAACTTCGTAAGTTTTTCCCATGCCAACTCCCATCTCTGCCTCCCTCCCCTCCCCCTCTCTGACCCCCCCCCAGCCATTAACCTCATCTCTGACTCCCCAACCCCCCAATATCTGCCTCCCCTTCTCTACCTTACATTTCCTCCTCAATATGTCCCACCCCTTGCTCCTCATCTTTCATACCCCTTGCTCCTCATCTGTCCCACCCCTTGCTCCTCATCTGTCCCACCCCTTGCTCCTCATCTGTCCCACCCCTTGCTCCTCATCTGTCCCACCCCTTGCTCCTCATCTGTCCCACCCCTTGCTCCTCATCTGTCCCACCCCTTGCTCCTCATCTGTCCCACCCTTGCTCCTCATCTGTCCCACCCCTTGCTCCTCATCTGTCCCACCCCTTGCTCCTCATTTGTCCCACTCCTTGTTCCTCATCTGTCCCACACCTTGCTCCTCATCTGTCCCACCACTTGCTCCTCATCCGTCCCACCCCTTGCTCATCCTCTCCTTCAGCCTCCTTTCCTCCTTTTCTCCTTTTGTGATATTTGGAATTGCGTGAATATTAAGAAATGCATGATGGACCGGAAATGAGGTGGCAGAACCGGTGGTGACGAGTGAGAGGTGTGTAGAGCAAGGGAGCGATTCACCATTAAAGATGGTTAAGCTGAAGAACCTGTGTGACTGCTGCCATTACTATACAACAACTTTTTCCCTTTTCTCCTTTTGTCCTTCTCTCCCTCTCTCTTCATTCCTCCTTCCCTTGCTTCCTCCTATCCTCACTTCCTATATGAGCTCTTAAAGATTATTTTTGAATGAATTTTCCAGCTACAATATGTTGGCTTGTGAAGGCCGGATGTTCTCTGCTCAACACACGTTGATCGTTGAAATTTGATAAGTCCATATTTCTATTAAATGAGTAGCCCATTGTGTGCCAGTGCCCCTTGCTAAGTTCAATATTTTTTCTCCAATTATGCTTTGGGAAGATGAGCGCTGCCTGGTAGTAACCACATCACCGCAACCAGTGAGTACAGTTAAGCAGCAGACCAGACGAGACAAGACCTTTTATACATTAAGCAATGGATTTTATCAACCAATCAACCAATAGCTGCTGCTTATGTTTTGAGTGTTCATCATTCATTCGGGAAAAGAGAACAATGCAAATGGTCAAACTGTGTGTGTGACCACCTATGATTCCAACGTCTCCTTTTACTCTGACAAAGGACAAATGCTCAAAACATCAGCTGCAGTTAACAATCTCTTGTCGGTTTTCTGTTAATGAAACCCATCGTTTAACTTGTCCGCCAACGCAGACCGAGACTAACCTTCACAAAGACTCGTTTTCCATTTTCCTTTTTGTGTACGTTTAGGCCACCCTTGCAGGCTCCTGAAGAAGCTTTCTTGTTTGAAACATTTTCCTCATTTGGACAAACTCTTTGGGCTTTATTCTCTTTACCCCTTAAGTCATTCGTGAACTGTGTGCGATAAAACCATGCTTATATAATTTATCAACAGGCTTCCACACATGATGGAGTGTCCGGAAATTTACAGCCAGGCAACATTTGTCATAAAGTACACCGTCCTTTATATGCAACAATATCCTGGCTGTGTCCCATCGATGGTATCTTTCACAAACGGTTAGCTTTTGGACCATTACCCAATTCCAAATTCATACTTCCTCGTATAATATGTTAGCCATTCTGACATCGATTCTTTAGACACCTTTATACGAAGATATCACTTGGATACCTTTATACGAAAGCTCAATGCCCTCATTTAGGAGAGTCTTGCTCTTCCTCATCAGCCTAGTTGGTGGAGGAATCCATCAGAGCTGTGAAATCGAGAGACTTGGTGGTTACATAGCACATCATTTTGGATTGCATTGATCGAGGCCACGATTGGGGCAGATATTTGGGGGTGGGGGGTTGGAACAAAGTAAATTTGCTGCGACAATTGCACAATAGCACAATCCATCTCAAGTGCCATTTTTCTCTCGATTTAATGTCCCTAACAGAGAGATTGCGCAATATTGGTGTTCTGCAGGCACTTTTCCTGCCTGTCATCCAAATACATGTGCCCAGGAGTGCCGGCTGTGATGAGCACGCTCCTTGCCAACATCAATGCTTACTATGCGCACACCACGGCCTCCACCAATGTGTCCGCATCTGATCGTTTCGCCGCTTCAAACTTCGGCGTGAGTTTGAGTGGCTTCTCTTTCTTTCATAATACTTTACCCTATCTTTTTCTGCACCAGTCATTCATTTTGAGCATTTGAACTTGCCTATAGTCACATATCTCCCACCCCCCCCCCCACATCCCCCTGCTTTCAAACTTGTGTAATTGCAGAAGGAACGCTTTGTTCGCTTGCTGGACCAGCTGCACAACTCCCTCCGCATCGACCTCTCCATGTACCGAGTGAGTTGGTCTCGATAGTTGGAATTCGGAACATCGTCTTGAAAATTCATGTTTGTTCTCGCATCACTACCCGAGGAATGCTCGGCCCATGTGCATGCTTCGAGCTTTTTAAAGTTGTTGAAAGTTGGAATGGGTCACAAACTTGTGTTCCACATGTAATCAAAAAGCCAGAGTTTTGGGGGGTTTTTTTTGCTTTCTTCCAGAACAACTTCCCAGCTAGTAACCCAGAGCGGCTCCAGGACCTGAAGTCGACTGTTGACTTGCTCACCAGCATCACATTCTTCAGAATGAAGGTTTTGGGCCAGATCTGGCATTATTACGATGAATGTTTTAAACTTGATCTCGCAATTAAAGACATGTTCCATAAACACAATACATGATGTGCACAATGACCGGTGTTGGTGCTGTCATGATTTATCATCAGGTGTGTAGTATAAAACTGCAGGTTCTGGAACATCCCCTGGCTTGTAGGCCTTGGCTGATACCGAGCGCACATCACTTTGCAGGTCCAAGAGTTGCAAAGCCCCCCTCGTGCAAGCATGGTCGTGAAGGACTGCGTAAAGGCATGCCTGAATTCCACCTACGAATACATCTTCTCCAACTGCAATGAGCTCTACAGCCGTGAATACCAAAGCACTGATCCAGTAAGCTTTGTTCAATGCCTGGTTATCAGTCGGCCTTTAAGCATGTCATGGGGACGTTATTCGTGGTCACATGGGTGATGTAACTATCTATCTCTAATGTTCCTCATGACCTTTTTGGATAGGTGATATAATTGTCCCAAACAGCATTCAAAATCTTTGGGGGTTAGATCTGCACCATATGTCTTTGCATGCACTAATATGGGTGACAGGTTGAGGTCATTAGGTCATCTCATGAATGTGCTTCAATATGAAAGAGACAAATGCATTTCTCCTTTTTCAATCGTTAGGAACATTCAGGTGATGTAATTTTCCTTGAAGAGCAGAGTTTGATATAACTTTCATGTGTAAGAATATTTATTTCCCTTCCGTTGTGATCCTTGATTCACCTTCCGTTGTGATCACCTTCCTTCCTTGATTCACCCTTCACCTTCCGTTGTGATCCTTGATTGATGAGATAATACAAACTTCTTACTTTCTTCCTTAAGATAATGCTGATGATATTGCAACTCGTACGATTGGAAAACTGAATACAAAACACAGAATAGATTTCCTGCATTTGGCTTTGACCTATTCATGCTATTCAGAAAAAGTTATTCTTGCAAAAGCATCGCCAGTGTATGTTTCCATCTCTGAATGTTGGCAATATTCTTCATTGTTCAGCAACTTGAGCAGTCATTTAACTCCTCTTGCTCATTTGCTTCGGTTATCTTCCTCCAGCACGTACTTCCTACTAATATTAACTCTTTTTGTTTTGCAGAACAAAAAGCAAGAGGTTCCGGTGGAAGAGCAGGGGCCCAGCATCAAAAACTTGGAGTTTTGGCCAAAGCTCATAACGCTTATCGTGTCCATCATCGAGGAAGACAAGAACTCGTACACACCGGTTCTCAACCAGTGAGTGTATGCTGCTGGTAATAAACCATGAAAATGGCTTTGGCTCAAGAGTGCTATAGATATATAGATATAAATGGTGGAAAGAATGTTGAAAAGCAATTGGTTTATTCTCAATCAACATCTAAATATAAACAAGAGAGTTCATAGAGCACTATACCTCATGCAGTGTTCAGGTATATACTTCAGTTTTAATAAAATAATGATTTCAAAAATAGTTGTTAAAAAAATCTGGAAGTTTAATGCGATTGAAGCAGTCTTGTACACCACCCTTATACACTGTAATAAGATGACGTTTAGTCGCAGTTTTGGGAGATGGAGGCATTTTAATCACCATGGAATGGCAGCGACAGTCGGCATCGTACATAGCCATATCGGCGGCGGCGTCTTCACCCCGATACTGTACCCTCGAACACGCCATGCCCTCTCATGCTATATATCGATATATTGCATGGTTCTTAGAAGTAGTAAAAAGATAATTTATGTTATACAGGACAGTGTTCAAGTGGACAATTCAGTTTAAATAAAGGTTTAAAGAGGTTTAAAGGTGTATAAATAAATTAATTCTGGGTTTTACCACCGTTTTATCCAGGGTCTATTGCATCACCATATCCAACACGTTACATTAGTTCTACGTGCCTGTTGTTTGTGTCGTTTATTACATCCTTGAAAATGTTAAGTTTTTCCTGTTTGGAATGATTTTTTTCAATTTTGCTTTGATTGACAGGCAGGGAAACAGAGTAAACATATGATCTCACTCCTCTCTGCGCATGTGCGGTCGGGACGAATCCTGAGCCAAAGTACGGTAAAACGGCAAACTTGTCTTTCTATTAGTGTTCAAAATATAACATTAAATTTAACAAAGCTGTCCTCGATCATAAACTGATAAGACAGGCAGATGGATGGACTGACGGACATGAACCAATTGCTTCACCTTGCTTTTTCGCTTCACGCGCACAGGATAAATACGAGTTCCCTGACAAGGAACTTCCATGCAGGAGGTGGCCATTAGGTCCATCAAGCTTGCACAATGGTTGCCATCCTATGGTTGTTTGACCGTGCTCTATCCCTTATAAATGCTGAACGTCAAGCTAGGAAGCAGCACATACCATTTTTAGTGTTTGTTATGATTCTGCTTGGGTCAGCTTTGACCCGCAAGCATCCCATACTCAGAGTGGTTGCTCTGCCCATTGTGCCACCGAGGATGGTTGTTTCTTAATTGTTATTGCACCTCCTCGGAATGCCGTCTGTGAGACCTTCAGTGAGAACAGCCTTCAGGTTGCTTGGGAAATGGTGTGTTAATGATGGTTAATTGAGCAAAGGAATGGCATGATTTGTGCAAACACCTTGCTGGTGTGGTTTTACTGTTTTATCGTTTTATCTCCATTTGCGGTGTTGTCAGATGTTTTTGTTGCTCCTGGATTGGCAAAGCAGTAATTAGTCACTCATGCTCAGGCAGTTTGTTTGTGTGTTTTCTTTATAAGAGCAAGGCTGGTGGAAGAGAAAGGTTGAATCGACAGTGGGATAACGGGGCAACAATTGGGCACGACCAACGAAGGAATGAATGAATAGGAAAGTAAGAGAGTGAGAGAGCGAAGAGGAGGAAATTCTAAAACCAGCAGGAAAGAAGGTTGGGTTAGAATGGGTTAATGGGGGTAATAAAGGTTGTGGATCAGAAGAGGGGGTGACATGAGCTGGTGCTGCATTGCTTGCTTTTTGAAGCCCTGGAAGGAAGAGTTCCAAACAAGTGAGGAACAATGGAGTTGAGGTATTAAGTCAGCGTAGATTTTGGAACTTTAACTGGTGAAGGGTTACTGGAAGAATACGTGCATCATGGAGTTTCTGTGGAGGGTCAGAGGGCAGAGAGAGCTAGACCAAAGGAGGAGTAACGAACAGAGGCCACAGAACCTGTCTGCAATGCGAGAGCAGCGGGCTTTGGCTTTCGGCCTCATCATGGGAGATGCCAATAATGTTGAGAGCTTTAGATTCCACGGAATCCAGGATATTCCACGGAATCCAAGAGAGACAGGTGTGATGCTGGGGCACCATCCCATTGGGGAGATCAGTACTCCACTGAGCTGTGCACAAAGGCCATTGTAGGCTGAGTAATTTTGATTTTTCAAGGGATGATGTGGAACAATGGAAGATGAGATGCCCAGTCTGCAGCTGTCTTTGGAGTCCAGCTTTGCTATGTGATCAGCCCAAAATATGTCATAGCTGATAGTGAAGCCAAGACGTTCAAGACTGAACCTCTTCCAGTGGCCTGCCATATAAATATGTGGGAGCATTTGATGATCCTTCTGGAGTGAAAGGGTAAGACAGAGAGTTTCAAGGATTGAAGGACATGTTCCATGTCCAATCAATTCCAAATCAGCAGAGAGTGATGCAGCTGCAGTCCACCTGTCAATGGGAAGGGGGTAGTTCTGTATATGACAGTTATCTACAAAAAGAAAGAGAGGGATTACGAGATAATTTCAGGGGTCGTTCTGGACAAGAAGTGCATTATATAATTCCAGAACACATCATACCACCCTGTGAACATGTAAATAATTTGTATATTATGCAAGGTTTATTACAGATGGTTGGGCGGGGGTGGGGGAGGGGGGGCTCATTACTGGAGAAAAGTGGGATTGAAGAGAGTGTGGGAGTTTGTTCCAGAGGTGGGAAAAAGAGGATTGAAAGAGTGAAGGTGAGCAGTGATTCTTGATTTTGGTAGTTTCACCAGTAGGGGGTTTCTGGCAGACCTTGAACGCCCTGGGGAAATATTGGGGGGATGCCGGATATGAGAATGTATAAGACAGAAAGACCACCGACCTGCCTGCGGTGAGAGAGTGAGACACCCAAAGACTCAGCCTCATCACGGGAGATACCAATGATCCTAAATACCTTTGTTTCCACAGCGTGAAGCCGAGAAAGGTGAGAGGTGGGAGCACCAGTCCAAAGGGGAGAAGTACTCCATCAGGCTGTGGACGAAAGCATTGCATGTGGTCAGGAGCTCAGGTGGGCTGAGGAAGGACTTTGCACACCAGAGGATGCCCAGTTGGTGACTGGCTTTGGAGGCCAGCTTGGAAATGTGGCTTTCCCAGGAAAGATCACAGCAGATATTGAGACCCAGAAACTTGAATGAAAGGACTTCTTCAACAGGATTGTTGAGAAAATAGATGGGGTGGGGGGGGAGGTTCCAAATGGTCCTGTTGGAGAGACATATCGTGAGTGTGAGATTTGTCAGGATTGAAAGACATGTTCCAAGCATTGGATCAGCTTGTAATTTTATCCAGATCAGAGACTAAAGAAGCTGCTGATTGCTGATCTGAGGGATGACAGATGGTTATGGCAGAGGGTGGAGTCATCAGCAAAGAGATAAGGAGAATTTTCCAGAGTTGGAGACATCATTGATGAAATCCAGAAAAGGCACAGGTCCCAGAACGTTACCTTGAGGAATTCCAGCCTGGACAGGAAGAAGGGATGAGAGAATTCCATAAAGGGCCGCACATTGACTGTGACAGGAGAGGAAATCTGTGAGCCATCAGTGGAGATTGCCTTGGATACTACAGGAAGAGAGTTTGGTGAGTAGGGCTGGGTGCCAGACCATATTGAAAGCACTCAGTATGTCTAGGGAGATTGCTCTGATCTCATGTCTGGCATTGAGGACCTCCATCTATTGTTGGGAAAGCAGAGGATGTATGGTCAAATGAGTGTTTCTGTTTCTGACTGAATGACTGTTTCTGTGACCTTACATTGTTCATAGTCTCTCATTTTTGGGGTACTGTTTGTTGCTTTTGAGCAATGATGAGGTTTTGTGGGCAACTGAACATTCTTGAGCACATTCTCAGAGGCTTTTTGTAAGTAGAGCATTATAAGTTTGACCCAAGATGGATCTGATTCCTCGTTACCAACAACCACCAACCGAAGGATTGTGTTGGCATGATGACATAATGGTTGGCCCGAGTGTAAATGTGAGCCATCTACATATTACGTATGCAAACGGAAATGATATATAATTGTTCACAGTCGGTATGCGTGAGATCGTGGCATTTTATCTCTCATAATACTTTCACAGTGATCGGAGAATTCAACGATTTCTGCTGAAATTTAACTTTCATTTCTTTCAGTACTAATGATGAAGGCACCGATGTCATGCATGATCATATATGGTGAAGTAGTTAAAAAAAAAAAAACATTCTGATTTTCACAGTATCTGTTTGTTTTTGTGTTTTTTTTAATCCAAAACAGAGTCTATATTTATTATCTGGACAAAAATAAAGTTTGTTTTTTTTTTGTAACCTTTTTGCAGAGAATTTGGGGCCTTGAAATGAGTTTGTGATTCTTTTATTCTACAATTACTTTCATTACTTCGGAATGCTCCCTATATTTACCCATACTGAAAGACGTTGCTGGATTTTGATATCACTGACTGTGTATGATATACTCATCTTATGTTTCAGCTCATTTTCATCAGGTTTCATGGAATAAAGAAATGGACTTTAGTGATGTTGAACACAATCGATGTTTGCGATATTTGTTTTTTTTATTTTTTTGCATATTGAAAGCCGTGTCTGCTTGCAGGTTTCCGCAAGAGCTCAATGTCGGCAAGATTAGTGCCGAGGTGATGTGGAATGCCTTTTCACAAGACATGAAGTATGCTCTGGAAGGTAAATGCAGTGTTTTGTGACTGGTCTGATTGTTCGTAGTGCTTCTACGTTTCATTAAAGGCATTGTATTATGTGATACAATGCCCCTGCTTTAGTGCACACCTTACAGGTTCTGTCTTGGTTTTCTTTGTGACTGCACAGTGCACCACAAGAAAAGGGGATCCACAGCTGTAGATGCAAAACTTGTGCTGTTTGGTTTCGAGTGTCTTTTGACTTTGTCTGACCTTTTAACATGTGCATAACTTAATGCATTGAACTTGACATTCCTTTCATTATGGCACTCGAACACCAACTGATATGTTTATCTTTGTACTGTCAGAAGGTAGCATTAAATTGAACTCTCTCATTGAAGCCAATTCAAAGAATAGGGGTCTGGGGTTTTCTCTGTTGGATCACTACCTCTTACAGATGTAATATACTCTGTTGCTACCTGGTTTGGCTTAGGTTGGCTCTTGATTTGCAAGGCTTTACTTGCCATTTAAGGGCTCACAATGTTCCTTCTAGAAGTACTAGTATAGTGTAACTTAAATAACCTTCTCCCTGGATTAATTTCCCATTACAAAATGTGATAATATGTATATACATATATATATATATATATATATATATATATATATATATATATATATATATATATATATATATATATATATATATATATATATATCGCGGAGGTGCTGGGGTTCGAATCCTACTACGTGATAGCAAATGTCGCAGAGGTGGCGGCCCCAAGTTAACCCCCCCGACCCAAATTTGTGGTAGCCAGGAGGTTAACACCGACAACCTCCCGGGACGGCTGAGCGGTTTCTTATTAAGAGGAGGCGGACATGTTGATCGGACAATCAGACAGATGGACACGATTGTCAAGATGCACACACAGGAAAAATGGCGCCGTCACTCGTAGCCAGGCAGACATGCGCTAGGCAATCTGCAAGCAGCTTTTCACACATGAAGGCACCAAATGTCTCAGC
The DNA here is from genome assembly GCF_056783735.1 of Eptatretus burgeri. Lineage (NCBI taxonomy): Eukaryota > Metazoa > Chordata > Myxini > Myxiniformes > Myxinidae > Eptatretus > Eptatretus burgeri. The sequence goes on along the minus strand of NC_140971.1, from coordinate 43,169,886 downwards.
CTTTCTCATCCAAAGGTGCCACCTCCCTTGTACAGTCCTCACACCGACCTCGTGTGTGTGTGTGTGTGTGTGTGTGTGTGTGTGTGTGTGTGTGTGTGTGTGTGTGTGTGTGTGTGTGTGTGTGTGTGTGTGCGTGCGTGCGTGCGTGCGTGCGTGCGTGCGTGCGTGCGTGCGTGCGTGCGTGCGCGCGTGCGCGCGTGCGTGCGTTTTTTCTGCCGAATTAGACGGGAGCCTTCGACAATCCCCTCGTGCAATGCGCCAGCCTCTCCTGCGCCTTTGATCACTCCCCTCTCCTTCTCCGCTCTATCCTCTGCCTCCGGGGCATGGCCTGCTCACCCCCAAGCCCGGGAAGGCAGGGCTTCTCTTGTTTGTTATTTCAGGGATGCCTTTCCCAGCTTTACTACCTGGCTGGCAATATAAAAAACATGGGGAAAATCACAGAAGGCAATCACATACTGGAGGACTTGTGTTTACTCCCTATGCTAATTAACACCGTACCACCCCTCATGTGGTGACAAGTAACATTTAAGCTCACAGATTCCCAAACTTAGTTCCATCGCGATGCTTCTACTTGTCCACAGACAAAGCAACTCTACACAATGATAAACTTCCTATTAATTATTATATACATTTTTTCATCTATTTTAAGTTTTTGTAGTTTTTGTATATGTATTTATACATTTTTTCCCCCTTCTTCCCCTCAGGGGAGGGGGCATGGGCCTGGTTAAAAACACACATCAACCACACAGCACCCCTTAACGAGACAAACGGTGTTGTGTGGTTGATGTATGTTTTTAACAAAGCCCATGCCCCCTCCCCTGAGGGGAAGAAGGGGGAAAAACAAAAACACAGAAACCACAAAAGCTTTAAATCGATTTTTATAAAATAATAATAATAATAATAATATAATAATAATTGGCATTTTCTTCTTTGGTTCTTGTGTTGAAAAATAAGTATGGTGTTCATGCAGGAATAATGGGCTAAATGGCCTCCACCTGTATCTCATTTCCTTGTAAATTCTTACATCTACCCCCACAACCATAAAAAAAAAAAAAAAATATATATATATATATATATATATATATATATATATATATATATATATATATATATATATATATATATATATGAATGTATAACAAGACCCAGTCACATCTATCACCCGTAATTAGAAATCATTACCAATCAGCTTTCACCTAATCAATTATCCCAGGTGGATAGGATTTCAATAAATTCATCCCCATGCTCTTCCAGCCAAAGAAGGCTGCATAAAGCAACCAAGAACAGCTACACAAGGTAAGCGCTTTGCTGTTTCAAACCATATCTGGGTTCCTCCACAGCTGCAGACATTCAAAAGTAGCACATACACAAGAATCCCAATGCTACACAATCCCCCTTAGCCACCAGACTAGTTTCACTACTTCGTGAGTCATCAGCGACAGCTTCGATAGAAACAAATGCGCACCACCAAGGCTCCCAAGTATGAATGACTTGCAATGCCAATAGCAAAAAACATATAAATAACAAGACCCAATCACATCTCTCACCCATTATTGGAAGGAATAACCAATCAGCTCTCACCTCGTCAATTTCCCCAGGTGGCTCGGATTATAAATAAATTGACTCCTCTCATGCTCTTCTCACTGAAGAAAGCCACGTAAAGCAACCAAGAAAAGCTACCAAGATAAGCCCTTTTTAGTTTCAAGCCCTATCCGGGGTCCTCCACAGCTGCGGACATTCACAAGTAGCACATGCATAACAATCCTAATGCTACAGACCACTTCAGCTGCCAGACTGGTCTCATCACTTGTGATCAAATGCACCTATTTCTTATTTTACAATTTATAACCCCAACTGTCCCAATTTTGAATATACCAGTTATTGTCTATCCATGCCAATTAATGAGTATTCATGACCAATCAAAGTGCTTTTATACCAAGTCAATGCAATATTTTAATGTTTTTTTTGTGCATGATGTAACTTTAACGTTGTGATGTTATAAAGAACTGTGCTGGAGTTGCAGTCATTTTACCCACTGTCCTTTGCTTTCTCAGAGCATGACAAACATCGACTGTGCAAAAGTGCGGACTATATGAACCTGCACTTTAAGGTGAAATGGCTACACAACGAGTATGTGCGAGGCCTGCCTGCATTTGATGGAGGGGTGCCAGATTATCCTGCGTACGTTTTTGTTCTCCATTGATGTGAATACATCGTGTTGTTTTCGTTGTGGTTTCTCTATTTACATTGCGGTACATGATCATATTTATGAGTGTTTCCTTCTTGCTCCAGTTTCGGTTGAGGTTTTCACCTTCCACTTGTCCAATCGATACTCGAGGTGTAATTTTCATCAGACGAAACTTTAATTGCACTCATGACGAACACAACCAAATGATGAGGATAGCCAAACCACAAAGGCTGCACATACACAGCTATGTCACTTCCTTATAGTTTTAATTGTATATTATAAATTACACAAAACAGTGATGGAAGTCTACACATGTGCAATTTACTTGTTTTTTTTTCCCCCACCTGTGGAACAAACTTCCACATTCTCCTTAATCTCATTCTCCCCTCACGGTCTTCAAGACAGTTGTTCAACACCATCTCAGATCATCCCCCATCCAGAATTTTTCTACCCCCGTTACCTCCCACCCCCAAGACCACCACATTCCAAATTTCCAGTTTTTCCTTCCTGAGAGTTTGCTTCCGTATCCATTTTGTCCACCCCTCCCCTACCCCTCTTTCCTCCCCACATCCTGTTATTTGTCCAAGTCTCCCTCTATTTTATTTTTCAACCCTGCTGCTGGTCTCTCTCTCTCACACTCGCACACTCTCACACTCTCACACTCTCACACTCTCACACTCTCACACTCTCACACACATTCTCTCTCTCTCTCTCTCTCTCTCTCTCTCTCTCTCTCTCTCTCTCTCTCTCTCTCTCTCTCTCTCTCTCTCTCTCACGCTCTCGCTCTCTCCCACTCGCTCTCCCTCTCTCTCTCTCTATCTCTCACTCTCACACTCTCACACTCTCACACTCTCACACTCTCACACTCTCACACTCTCACACTCTCACACTCTCACACTCTCACACTCTCACACTCTCACACTCTCACACTCTCACACTCTCACACTCTCACACTCTCACACTCTCACACTCTCACACTCACACTCTCACACTCTCACACTCTCACACTCTCACACTCTCACACTCTCACACTCTCACACTCTCACACTCTCACACTCTCACACTCTCACACTCTCACACTCTCACACTCTCACACTCTCACACTCTCACACTCTCACACTCTCACACTCTCACACTCTCTCTCTCTCTCTCTCACTGTCTGTCTCACACTCTCTCTCTCTCTCTCTCTCTCTCTCTCTCTGTCTCTCTCTCTCTCTCTCTCTCTCTCTCTCTCTCTCTCTCTCTCTCTCTCTCTCTCTCTCTCTCTCTCTCTCTCTCTCTCTCTCTCTCTCTCTCTCTCTCTCTCTCTCTGCCTCTCTGTCTCTCTGTCTCTCTGTCTCTCTGTCTCTCTGTCTCTCTGTCTCTCTGTCTCTCTGTCTCTCTGTCTCTCTGTCTCTCTGTCTCTCTGTCTCTCTGTCTCTCTGTCTCTCTGTCTCTCTGTCTCTCTCTCTCTCTCTCTCTGTCTCTCTGTCTCTCTCTCTCTCTCTCTGTCTCTCTCTCTCTGTCTGTCTCTCTGTCTCTCTGTCTCTCTGTCTCTCTGTCTCTCTGTCTCTCTGTCTCTCTGTCTCTCTGTCTCTCTGTCTCTCTGTCTCTCTGTCTCTCTGTCTCTCTGTCTCTCTGTCTCTCTGTCTCTCTGTCTCGCTGTCTCGTCAGCATTGTAACCTACTGATTGAATTATTTATTGAATCCCCATCAGATGTGTTCAGTTGATGGCAAACAAGAACATTTTGCTCTATCTTTTGGAGTACACACATGCTCCAGTTCCACTGTCTGCTGTTTTACTTCTTCTGTTCTTATCTACCATTGAGCATCTCCAGTGCTGACACATGCCATTTGATCCTCGATTTACCACTTCCCTGGGAGAATGCTTATCCCTCTGTTATAGTTTTGAACTGGGGGGGGGGGGTGTTGGTGGGGTAGTCACACTTTGCAAGAAATTTCAAAAAAGCATTTCTGAAGTTCCTAGGTAGTTGTGTATGTGTTGTGACTTGATCAAAGTCAATAGCATGGATAAATGAGGGAAGCCACGAGGTGGGGGTAGTGCAGCAAAGGAAATAGAGGCAAGGAGATGACATGACATGACAGCAAGGGAAGGGCCGGGGGTAGAGGAAGAATAAATTCTGACAGTTTGCATATTTATTCTAGATTATCCCCAATGTGCAAGCCAAGTCGTTGACCAACAGCTTTTGTGGAATGCTGCACCATATGGCAATTTATCAGAAATAGTGACATGCTGATTTTTGGGTGCTGAGTCAGGTAAATCATGACTATGCACAAAAAAAGAAAAGGTGTTGCTCACGCTTGAGTGCTCAGCTTTAATTCTCCAACTTGCTTTCTTCATAACTCTGTGTTACTCTACGTTGTTGTTACCGTGACATGTCTCCTTGACAAATTCACGTGCAGGTGGTTTGAACCATTCGTGCTGCAGTGGCTTGAGGAGAATGAGGAGGTGTCACTTGAGTTTCTGCATGGCGCACTGGAGAGGGACAAGAAAGATGGGGTAGGTACATTGTTGATGAACATGCTTTTATCATGTCATCTTTGTACTCATTGATACATTAGAATGGAACTTGCAGGGACCAGCAGAACATCCATGTAATGTAAAATGTGACTTCAAGTCCTCAACTCCCTCCCACTCTCCCACCCCCACCTTCCAAACCCCAAGTACTCAACCTCTGCCTCCCAACCCCAAGTCCTCAACCTCTGCCTCCCAACCCCAAGTCCTCAACCTCTGCCTCCCAACCCCAAGTCCTCAACCTCTACCTTTCAACCCCAAGTCCTCAACCTCAACCTCTGCCTCCCAACCCCAAGTCCTCAACCTCAACCTCTGCCTCCCAACCCCAAGTCCTCAACCTCAACCTCTGCCTCCCAACCCCAAGTCCTCAACCTCAACATCTGCCTCCCAACCCCAAGTCCTCAACCTCAACCTCTGCCTCCCAACCCCAAGTCCTCAACCTCAACATCTGCCTCCCAACCCCAAGTCCTCAACCTCAACCTCTGCCTCGCAAGTCCTCAACCTCAACCTCTGCCTCCCAACCCCAAGTCCCCTAGCCACTCCAAACCTTGAAACCCCCTCCACATCCTCCCCAACTCCCACTGAAAGTCCACAACCCCCCCCAACCCCAATTCTCTGTCCGCCTCTCCCCTCCTCCCACTCATAAAAGCAAAAGGGCATTCCCATATTGATCATTACATATTTCAATCCCCCATCAAAACAGCAGAATATTTTACTCTTTCCCCTCCCCTATCATACTATCACCAATTTCACAGAAACCGCAATTGAAACAGTAACAGCATGGCTCCTACGTGTCATGGCTCATCATAGTCGCCTGTCCAACTCACAATCGAGCTCGACATGCGGAAAGGCCGTGGAATAGCATCTCTCAAGTGATTGAGCAGTGTAATCGTGCTAATAAACAATCTTAAACCAATTTTGTTCTTCCTGATGCATATATACACATCATTAAAAGTAAAAGATGATGGATGTTTTCTTTTACAATCTCACGAGATTCCTGGAACTCTTTGGACAAAGACTTTCATAATGACGTGGGTTTTATGGTCCCTAATCGAGTTGCTTGAGAGAAAACAATCGGAAATAAGAGCAAGGACCCACAGAACCACCATGGCAAAAGCCCTTGCTCAAGTGAATGCCACATAGTTATTTTGGGGGTATTTCGGCAACATACCACTGCCTCGATCGTTCCAAAAAAAAAATGAAAAACAAAATAACCCGAGTTTAATGCAAAGACATGCCCACTGGCTATGTGCAGATATATAATACATTGTGGTTATATTGCTCAGATAGATTCAAATTGGACTGCTCCAGAGGTGGACACCAGAGTCCTGAAGCCTCTCACTCCTGTGGCCTTCACAAGGCCCATGATGCCTGTTGGTTCTGTCCTTTCGATATTTTATGATCCTTTTAACAGCCACTTTGGTTGTTTTCTACTGAAGGGAAAACTTGAAGGGAGGGCCTGGCGTTTGTGAATATTACAGCTCTGAAGAGGTCTTTGGCTTTGCATATCATCAACATGGTGGCTATATGATTTTTCAAGGTACAATTGCAGTTGGAATCAGACCAGCTGTCCAACCAATCGGTGGAAAGGAGCGTTACGCATGGATGGACGGACAAGCAAGCTTATTATTATATAGATTGAAAATTTGTTTTTTCCAATTCCCTTTCCCCCTCTCACATCCCTCTCCGGTGTAATGGCTTATCTATCTCCATACACCCACATAAGGTCACCAACATCTCTTTTGCCCTCCCCAAGCAGTTATTTTATACTATCACTCGACACCTTATTCATCCAAGTCTTGTATCTGCCGATTATTTGTCAATACTTATTGGGACACAAGAATCGATGGAGGTCTAACTGCTGTCGTGACTATTTGGCCATAGTTCCAAAATCCATCTCGCATTGGATCACGAAGAATACCCACAGGTTTAGTCAATGAAACCCTCCTCAAACAGCTGTGTTGTAACAGGTGAGAACGAGTTGTTTTTCTTTGATTCAAAACTACCTTTTGGAACCTTGTCAGCAGTGAAGAGGTGGTTACTGGTTTTCTGACTCATCAAATTCACAAATCACAGTTGGTTCAAATAGCGCAAGATTTGTGCATTTCTATTCTCTCACCACCAAAGGTAATCTTGTAAAGTGTAAATGAGGATTTGAGGTCTGTTCCAGGAAGCAAATGCCTTGTCATTGTTTAAATAATGCTATTTTTATGTACATTTGCTTTGAGCAATTAAACCACAATATGAGTTTAATTGCCACAATATGAGCATTTAAACCACCTTTCTAATGGGCTTCTAGTATTTAAGTCTTTTCTTTATTTTAACCACTTGACTTGAGACGTGCAACAGTACTGGGACTCCAACTTTGAGACTCAAGCATTTAAACCTGTGACTCGATCAAAACATTTTCTATTCATCGGAAATTTCATCATATACACTAAATAACATTTTCTTTGGAAAAGGAAATCAAAGCAAATAAAATGGGGGAGAAAGAAATATTGCCTTCGAGAAGACATGTGAGGCAGGGTGACTGTCAGATTGCTGATCAAGGATGCGACTCGGGACTCATCCGATGGGACCGTTGTCCATGGCTGTGATTACATATGATGTAAATGTAATGACTTTTTAAACTAGAACAGCACTCAGTGGAGCTCATACCTCCGCCAGGATGAACAGTTTATGTTTGATTCCCACCGATAGACCGTATCTTTACTTGGACCTCAACCAAAATCAAATGGCCTTGTTTTTGTCACCCACCCAACTCATCCATTAAGTTTTGTCATAATCTGTGCATAATTTTTTTTGGAGATAATGTGCTCTATATCGATTTTGTCCCCATCTCTCAATGGTGAAGACTCGTAATTCAAAAATTCTAGTATCTGGATCTGTATCCCGATTTTCACCAAAATCGAATAAATTTTTATTTTAACGACACTCATGATGTCTCTCCGAAAGGACCATCTGCAACCCCCCCCCCCCACACACAATCTACTTTCTCAACAATCCTCTTGAAGTCCTTTCGTTCAAGCTTTTGGGTCTCATTTACAAGCTGGCCTCCAAAGCCAGTGGCCGACTGGGAATCCTCCGTCGTGCAAAGTCCTTCCTCGGCACACCTGAGCTCCTCACCATATACAAAGCTTTCGTCCACAGCCTGATGGAGTACTGCTCTCCACTTCTGCTGGTGCTCCTGCCTCACCTTCCTCAGCTTCACGCTGTGGAAACCTTGGCATTTAGGATCATTGGTATCTCCCACGGTGAGGCTGAGTCTTTGGGCTTCTCACACTCTCTCACCGCAGGCAGGTCGGTGGTCTTTCTGTCTTCCATCTCCTCAATTTATCCTCAGTTGACCTTTGCCCTATGTTGACCTTTTGACTTCAAAATTGATAGGCTTGCTTATGACCAACTCTACCATTTCCAACAGTTTCATGAAGATTGGTTTAAAATTGTGACCTGTAGGTGACAGACAGACAGAGACAGAATCTCAGACCAAGACCAACCAATATACAGGGTGATTTTGTTCTTTTTATTTGAGAACCATAAATAATTCCCATACACTGAAAACTATATCGGTGAGGAATGTATTATTTTGCGGAAATGTAGCCTCGTGTTGTACAGAAAGACGTGACACGATCCACACAATTGATTACCTTAAATGAAGTGCTGAAAGTGTCCACCACCATGATGCAGACACAAATTCATTCTTCGCAGCATGCTCTCCGACAAAGAGTGGAGCATTTCTTGGGGAATATTGCCAATCGTGTCACTGATTATTGCTTTTAATTCATCAATAGTGCGTGGATTTGTAACGTACACCATGTCCTTCAAATATCCCCACAAAAATACATCTGGAGAACCTAACGGCCTCACTTTCTCTGGTGTAACACTTGACTGGTGCATGTGCTTTTTAACTTTCATGCAGCCTGTTTCTCTGAACTGCTTCACCAGTTTCCATACACCTGATTTTACAGGTTTTCGTATGATCACCAAAGTGACTTTTAAATACAATTTGACATTCCCTGACATTTGACAGGATAGATTCTTGATGTAATGTTCGAAGAGGAACACACGTTCTTCCACAGTGACTGCCATGGCGTGACTGAGTGAAAATCATGAAATGTCACCTGCTGGGTCACGTGATAAATCATGTGATACCTGATAACTCTCAGGACCATGTGGTTTCATTTTTTTTTTTAGCATTAAGTCTACATTTACGCAAAATATTAGCTTACGAACAGATATAGTTTTTCGTGTATGGGAATTACTTATGGTTCTCAAATTTGAAATAATCACCCTGTACTTGCGAATCTTAGATTTTTGGAAAATATAGCCTCCATCCACCCTCAGTGGCGGATGTACTCAAGCTCCAGGACCGGGGTAAGATGATATGCATCCAAAAGTACTGAGGAATAAGCATTATGTATGGTGAAGATTGCAACAAGGGGACGAAGTACACTTGTTTTATAAGAGGCAAGCAGGACTTGTTCGGAAACTGTAAATGGAAATGACCTCAAATTCGACCCTTTTTTTTTTTCATCCCCGTGGGTTTTTTTTTTTTGCTCTTTTTCAATTTTGCTCTTTTTCAGCATTGCTTGGCACCAGGAAGATGCAGAAAACCAAATATTATATTAACATTCAGAATATTTGTCTGTTCTGCACCTAAACTCATAATGCATAATTACTTTTTATTATTTGTTTAATTTTCTCTGCTTCATTGGACAAAATACAATTTTCATGAAATCACTTCTGTGACCGTCTCAGTGGCACGAATTCCATTGCCGGTATACGATTGTTCGCTTTGTTTGCCCATATGATGCAGTGCCTCTAAGGAAGGATCACTGTGCTTGCAGCTGCTCTGGTTGCGTCATCGTGATCAAACGAGCTCTGCAAGGACAAAAATGTTTAACATTTGTTTGCATGATGTCTTTTTTGTTTTGTTTGACCTGGTTTCTATTCTGTTTCCAATGGTGTGTATTTGCTCATCCAATCCAACGTATCGACCATTGATGAAATGTTTAAAAAATATATTTATTAATTTTTTTTTTAAAGAAAATTTCAACTGAAGATGCAGTTTGGGTAAAATAATGTTTTTTTTTATTGTGTTGCTTGCTTGACCTAATAACTACGTAAATTTTTGTATAACTTGGTTTTTAAAAACTACAATAAACTCCAGCAATTTTGAATGGTTACTTGAAGTTGTTTACGCAAAGTCATCATTTGAGAAGAATTAAGATTCTGGAAAAAAGGTGTTTTGACATCAAATGGCCGTGATGGACCAGCCCAGCATGTAATCGCCCACCTGAAAGTTATGCTTACCCTTCGATTCACCTTGAATGGATATTGTTGAAATTGTACGAAGATGGAAAATGTTTTTCACCGAGGAGGAAAAATAAGAAGTCTTGTGATAAAACTGCTCAGCCGATACTCGACCCAAAACCGATTGTGAAATTGACAATGAAATAAATTGCAGTTTGCCAAGTGACTAGTCTGTGGTTTCAAGACCGATTCCTGTTCATCAAGATGATGTCCGCCAGCATGCTTGCCTTTTCTTATCTCCATCTAAAACACCATTCCTTGCAATGCAGCACCCCCTGCTTGCACTGCACCAGAAGGCAGTATTTAGTCGAGTTCACCCCCAGAAGGGATGAATCTAGATTCGACAGATCCATAATGAGAATGCTACCAATCGAGTTATCCTTCTCTCCCTCTTTTTCTTGCATGCATGTTTTGGTAACCTTTTTCTTTGGTACTGCATTTCCATCTGTGAGTGTTCAGCTTTATGAAATCTCTCCTTGTATGAATCCTGTCATTATCACCGAACTGAGTATTTTTTTATTCCAATGTGGCTAACTGCTTGGTTGATAGCCTGGTGTTGGCTTAGTTGTTAAGGCAGCTGGCTTGAGACCTTAGGGTTCTGAGTTCGAGCCACCCTGCCGTTAAATTAACACTAGGTGGGGTTGACTTCACCCGTCATCCTTCTGAGGTCGGCGAAATGAGTACCAGTGTACCGGGGTAATAATATGCCTGGTGTTGGCTTAATGATTAAGGTGGTGGGCTTGGGATCTGAATATCCTGAGTTCAAATCCCACTCAGCTGTTGAATTAATAGCAGGTGGGGTTGACTCTGCCTGTCATCCTTCCGAGGTTGACAAAATGAGTGCCAGCATGCTGGTATACTGTCGGAGTGGTGACCCGTCCAGGATTGTGTCCAATAGCCAAGGAGACTGCTTAGGCAGCACCAACGCTCTGCACAGAATATGGTCCCAAAGGATGGATGGATGGGGTAATAATCATTTAGGGTAACATGCGTCGGAGTGCCGACCCGTCCAGGACTGTACTCCTTTCCAATGAAACTGCCTTGGCAGCCCTATGCACCTCTACGGCACGAAAGGAATGGTTTTATGATTATTATTATTATTATTATTATTATTATTATAATAACTGTTTGGTCAAGTTCGTGGCACGGCAGGGTTTGGGGTTCAAATTGAGCCATCCCCCTGGCAGTTATTCTGATGATGAAGCCACCATGCCAGAGGCAAGCTGTGTAGCAATCTGCTTGTTTTTTTCTCTCCTGCAGTTTCTCCAGACGTCTGAACATGCGCTGTTCTCTTGTTCGGTCGTGGACGTGTTCACCCAACTCAACCAGAGCTTTGAGATAATCCGAAAGCTGGAGTGTCCTGACCCAAGCATCGTGGGCCATTACATGAGGCGTTTTGCAAAGGTGTGGCCGCTAATATAAAGTGGGCATCCACCGGAGAAACTGCAGAGTAAAGTCCAAGTGCTGTTTGTGATGGGCAAGCTGAGTTAGTGCAAACAAAGGCAACGCTGTCACACACTGATGTTTTATGGGGGGGGTTTTTTTCAGACCATTTCCAAGGTTTTACTTCAGTATGCTGAAATAGTCTCCAAGATCTTCCAGTTGTACTGCTCAAAGGAACGAGTGGTAATATGTGCACACAGTCTGCATGTCGTACTATAGAACAAGATGGAGCATTTAACAATGTGAAGCCTCATCAGGATACTCTATCTATATATATATATATATATATATATATATATATATATATATATATATATATATATATATATATATATATATATATATATATATATATATATATATATATATTCATGTAAAATATGTCAGAAATGGTTCGTGTGAAGTAAGGGTTAACATATCTAATCATCATCATCATCATCATCATCATTCATTATCATTAATTAAATTACACATGAACTAGAAGGAAACCCATCACACTGACAAACCTCCTTTGTAAAAAGTTGAGATAACAATAGTATTGCTCTTGACAGCAACAGGTAGATATGCACAGATATGCACAGGGGTAAAAAGACTGTAAAATTATAAAAAGCAGGATTCATCCTTTTTAACTTGGATGTAATGCACGTTCAAAGTTTTAAAAAATGTATTAACTTATGGTTGGATGCATCATAAAATGTTATGACGAACTTGGAACACTTTGATGAGCGGTGCCTAAGGCTAGTTGGGTATGCTAGTTGAGCCCGTAGACCCTGTAGCAGAACTCAAACCATAGTTCGGTGTCGACAAACACTCTCGGGAACAAGCATGGATCTTCTCTTCTCAGTCTCTGCCCTTTATAAGGGGTGAGGTCCAATCGTACCAATCTTCAGCCTTGCCTCGACCACGATATCCTCCACTTCTTGCTGTCCTCACCCAACGCTCTCCACTCTCCAACAACCCCCACCTATTGCTATCCCTCCTCACACAATCTTCCCATCTCAATCGTGGTTTACTACTTTTCCTCCTGCCTTGATCCTTCAACCTATTCTCTCTCTCTCTCTCTCTCTCTCTCTCTCTCTCTCTCTCTCTCTCTCTCTC